>NC_079212.1:120625525-121225525 GCF_029633865.1 Lampris incognitus
CAGGTACAAACAGCACATTGAGGGGCACTTCACACACAACAGCAACCCCCGGAGCATGTGGAGAGATATTAAAAACATAACAAATTACAAATGCAGCACCCCACACAATCACCCGTAACAGTGCATTCCCCAACACACTTTTTTGCACGCTTTGAAATGCAGAACAGCGGAGTGAGGGCCCGAATGACCCTGCCCAAGGAAGAGCATGCACTTGTCCTGCAGCACCATCAGGTGAAATCCACCCTGAGGAGAATCGATACCTCCAAAGCGGCAGGACCAGACAGTATCAGTGTCGGGCCGCACACTGTTCATGGATTATGGACTTTCTCACTCACAGACCACACAATGTCAGGATAGGTAACCATACATCTTCAACCCTCATCCTGAACACAGGTGTGCCGCAGGGCTGTGTGCTCAGTCCAGCCCTCTTCACCCTTTTCACCCACGATTGTACTCCCAATTCACTCCTACAACACTATAGTGAAGTTTGCTGATGACACCGCTACTATAGTGGGACTCATAACCAACAACGAGGAGACACAATACAGCGAGGAGGTCCAACATCTGGCTGGGTGGTGTTCGGACAATAACCTGGTCCTGAACACCAGTAAAACAAAGATCATTGTGGACTTTAGGAGAGCCAAGAAGATCACCGCACCCCCACTGCACATAAACGGTGAAGAGGTGCATATTGTGGACAACATCAAATTCCTGGGAATCCACAGAACCAAAGAACTCACATGGTCACTCAACACCTACCACCTGGTGAAGAAAGCACAACAGAGGTTTAGGTTTTTCTTCCTCAGGAAACTTAAAACAAGCCGGTCTCCCCTCTCAGCTGCTGGTCAACTTTTACAGAAGCACAATAGAAAGCATCCTCTGTCAATGTGTCACAGTGTGGTATGCCAGCTGCACAGCAGAGAATAGGAAGGACTTGGGCCGAGTGGTAAAGACAGCAGAGGATTGTGGGGCTGTGTTTCCAGACCTGGATGCTGTGTATGTTGGCCGCCTACAGAGGAAAGCCAGCAACATCAGCAAATACGCAACACACCCAGGTCACTGTCTGTTTGTTCACTTGCCATCAGGGAAAAGATACCGCACCATCAAAACCCAGACTAACAGGCTGAGGAACAGCTTCTTCCCCAGAGCTGTAGCCTCCATCGCCCCCCCACACACACATACACACAAACACACACACCCGCCTATGGCTGCTGAGGACTAACAGTACTAAAGTCACTGCAATACGGATAGCTATGTGCAATAATACCATGCACTATTTTGAAATTTAAAAGCCGCTGCTACCTTTTGTCTCATTTTAATTTTTCTACCTCACTTATATTTACTACCTCACTTGTTTATACTAAATGTTGTTTGTCCTTGTTTTTATCTTGTTTTGTTTTTTTAATCATTTACCTTATCTAGTGCTGCTGGTCTGAGAGTCACCAAATGAAATTTCGCTGTGTGCACACAATGACAATGTCTTGTCTTGTCTTGGGGAACAGCCTTAAGCACCAAAAGAGACTACTCCCAGATCTGTGGCAGTGTACGGGAGGAACCATTGTTCTATAACCCGCTGATACACTGCAGGATGCTCAGCTCCGTAAGTGTACAGAGATCCCTCACAAAAGCTGGACTTACTAAGTTAGCGTGTCTCACATCAGGAGGACAGTGGAAGATGGCTGACATTTTGAGCCAAGAGACTGGATTTAAATCTCTTCATTTAATGGGGAGGTTGTTGGAGGAAGTGATCAGTGCACTTCCTGGCTTCTTCGGAGGGGCACTAGGAGCAGAGTGTGGCGATGATCAGCCAGCTATGTGGCCTGTTTTTCCATCTTTGTCCATCTGTGAAGCAGTGGAGGAGCAGAAGGAAGTGAAGGGGGCCATTCTGTCTTTCAAAACACCAGAACTACATGACTTCTCAAGTACATCAAAGAAGGCCTTGTGTTACAGCCCTAGTGCCGCGTGTCTGTAATTTTCCCTCTCCAGGTAATGCCCCACCTCATGTGGAACTGCTGATTGAGCCCAGGTGACCCCAACTGCTCATCGGCTGGGTATATACCTTGGAGAGAGACACCCAACAGTGCTAGTGGGCCATTGCTGGCAGCCAGAGTGAGAGAGACGGCCAGTGGGCCATTGTTGTCAACCAGAGAGCGAGCTCTTGTGTCAAGACTCTATACTCCTTGAGAAGGAGGGTGAAACCTATGTTAGTGTTCTTGTTTCTTTCTTTTTTTGGTCTGATTGGAGTTTGTTTTGTTATCTAAGCCTGGTTAGTTGAGAGCCGGCTTCTTTAGTTGCTCTTTTTTGTGTGTGTATATATTGACTTCGGGTTAATTTTTGTTATTAAATCTGTTTTTACACCTGGTTCCGCCTCCCACCTTTCTTATCCCCCCGGGGACACTTGTTTTCTTTGTTACTTCCCCTCATCCCCTGGACCTTTAAAGGGGAACGTAACAATTGGGGGCTCGTCCGGGATTTGAACCCAGGACCTCTCACTTTGCTATGTTCCCCGTTAAAGGTCCAGGGGATAAGGGGAAGTAACAAAGAAAATAAAAGTGTCCCGGGGGAATAAGAAAGGTGGAAGGCAGAACCAGGTGTAAAAACAGATTTATTATCAAACCAACAAAGAAACATGAACACTAACACAGGTTTCACCCTCCTTCTCAAGGAGTATAGAGTACTGACACAAGACCTTGCTCTCTGGTTGATAACAATGGCCCACTGGCCGTCTCTCTCACTCTGGCTGCCAACAATGGCCCACTGGCGCTGTTGGGTGTCTCTCTCCAAGGTATATACCCAGCTGATTAGGAACTGGCATCATCTGGGCCCAATCAGCAGTTTCACAGGATGCGGGGCATTACCTGGAGAGGGAAAATTACAGACACGCAGCACTAGGGCCGTAACACCCCCTCCCATAAAAACAAACCCTGGGTTTGTATACAACAGGGTAATTGTACCCAACACATGACACTGAGGCTGTAACACCCCCTCCCATAAATACAAACCCTAGGTTTGTATTTACAAGGGTAATTGCACACATAACACATGGCACTGGAGCCGTAACACCTCATATGCAGTCACTGTCAAGTTATGTTTTTGGAATATGTGCAGCTTCCCCACTTGAAAGGGATTGATGTATCTACCTGAAGGTTTTTAACTGGATTCCACTCAATGACCAAAAAGCTTTTGCTTTTTTCCCTCCTTTTATTTTGGCAGGTTCAGCACTTCACTTTTTGACTCTTTAACTTAATTATGCATTTTCTTAGATCAATTCATGAAAAGCCAATACCCACTCAGTGGCGTGGCGTCCACTGGGGGCGCTAGGGCGCCGCCCTACCTACAGTTCCAATTGGAAAATAAGTATTGTGATAAATAAATTATGTTTTTAATTGTGGTGCCGTGTGTACAAAATCCAATTGTTATATTTACATAAAGCATGTATTATAATAGAAAAGTATGATAACTGGTGAAAAAACATTGCTTGCAATCTTTGTCTGTGTGCCGAAGGGTGCATTTTTCTCCGCCTGATGGGAGACACACGAGTTTAAATGCAGCCACGCCATTGCACACTGGATTGGTTGACAGCGTGCGCCGAAAAGAGCTGATTCTTGGGCGGAAAAATACCCGCCCGATCTGGTAGATGGCGCTGTGTGTAAAACTGTATGCATAGCAGTTGTTAGAGGTAGAGCAGGAAGTCAGGGAGTTGGCTAGCTGTTAGTAAAGTGGCTAATGTAACAATGGCTGATGTGCTAGAGGAACAACCTGCTCATAACAGTGTTGATTCTTTGTTTGAAAAACCGTTTGAACGGAGAAGTTTGTCTGACAAGCTTATTGTGAAGCAGTTGGGTCCAGATCAGCCTGAGAACCTCAACATTTGACAGCCCTCTGGTGATCGTGGCAAATCATACATCAGGAATTTTGCTAGCAACTGGTATGCATGGAAACCATGGCTCTGTGGATGTGACAAGCGGAACGCTGTTTTTTGCTTACTGTGCTTACTTATTCGAATGTCCACATTGGACAAGACTTGGACTGAAATTGGAGTGAGCGATCTTAAGCATCTTCCCGAAAAAAAAAAAATTGGAAAAAAAAACATGAAGACAGTAAGGCTCATATGGATAATGCCATAAAACTAGCCATGTTTGGGATAACTAATGTAACCTGCACGACAGGGGAATGGGCCTATGCTTGCGCAGGGACAGTTAACGGTCTAATGTCTAAGTTTAGTGGAGATTGGTGTAGGTTTTTTTCTAGACCAGATTCTAGTACTCACCCCAAAGACAACACACACACTCGTGGGTATAGTTTACAATAAAAAAAAACCAATTTATTTCAACAGTTCAAAGTAAAGTTATTTCAATATCAATACTAAATTAGATGTGTTATATACACTACCGTTCAAAAGTTTGGGATCACCCAAACAATTTTGTGTTTTCCATGAAAAGTCACACTTATTCACCACCATATGTTGTGAAATGAATAGAAAATAGAGTCAAGACATTGACAAGGTTAGAAATAATGATTTGTATTTGAAATAAGATTTTTTTTACATCAAACTTTGCTTTCGTCAAAGAATCCTCCATTTGCAGCAATTACAGCATTGCAGACCTTTGGCATTCTAGCTGTTAATTTGTTGAGGTAATCTGGAGAAATTGCACCCCACGCTTCCAGAAGCAGCTCCCACAAGTTGGATTGGTTGGATGGGCACTTCTTGCGTACCATACGGTCAAGCTGCTCCCACAACAGCTCAATGGGGTTCAGATCTGGTGACTGCGCTGGCCACTCCATTACCGATAGAATACCAGCTGCCTGCTTCTGCTCTAAATAGTTCTTGCACAATTTGGAGGTGTGTTTAGGGTCATTGTCCTGTTGTAGGATGAAATTGGCTCCAATCTAGCGCTGTCCACTGGGTATGGCATGGCGTTGCAAAATGGAGTGATAGCCTTCCTTATTCAGAATCCCTTTTATCCTGTACAAATCTCCCACCTTACCAGCACCAAAGCAACCCCAGACCATCACATTACCTCCACCATGCTTAACAGATGGCGTCAGGCATTCTTCCAGCATCTTTTCATTTGTTCTGCGTCTCACAAACGTTCTTCTTTGTGATCCAAACACCTCAAACTTGGATTCATCCGTCCACAACACTTTTTTCCAGTCTTCCTCTGTCCAATGTCTGTGTTCTTTTGCCCATCTTAATCTTTTTCTTTTATTGGTCAGTCTCAGATATGGCTTTTTCTTTGCCACTCTGCCCTGAAGCCCAGAATCCCGCAGCCGCCTCTTCACTGTAGATGTTGACACTGGTGTTTTGCGGGTACTATTTAATGAAGATGCCAGTTGGGGACCTGTGAGGCGTCTGTTTCTCAAACTAGAGACTCTAATGTACTTATCTTCTTGCTCAGTTGTGCAACGCGGCCTCCCACTTCTTTTTCTACTCTGGTTAGAGCCTGTTTGTGCTGTCCTCTGAAGGGAGTAGTACACACCGGTGTAGGAAATCTTCAATTTCTTAGCAATTTCTCGCATGGAATAGCCTTCATTTCTAAGAACAAGAATAGACTGTCGAGTTTCAGATGAAAGTTCTCTTTTTCTGGCCATTTTGAGCGTTTAATTGACCCCACAAATGTGATGCTCCAGAAACTCAATCTGCTCAAAGGAAGGTCAGTTTTGTAGCTTCTGTAACGAGCTAAACTGTTTTCAGATGTGTGAACATGATTGCACAAGGGTTTTCTAATCATCAATTAGCCTTCTGAGCCAATGAGCAAACACATTGTACCATTAGAACACTGGAGTGATAGTTGCTTGAAATGGGCCTCTATACACCTATGTAGATATTGCACCAAAAACCAGACATTTGCAGCTAGAATAGTCATTTACCACATTAGCAATGTATAGAGTGTATTTCTTTAAAGTTAAGACTAGTTTAAAGTTATCTTCATTGAACAGTACAGTGCTTTTCCTTCAAAAATATGGACATTTCAATGTGATCCCAAACTTTTGAACGGTAGTGTATATATATATTTTACTCTATTATACTTTTTAAAAGTTCTTCCTAATATTCTATTTATTGTCTATATCTATCTATATTCTATTTTATACCCTTCTAATATATTACTTATGCAGCCATATTCTACACTAACAAATTAAAGAAAATAATCCAAAATAAAGTATGAGTGCACTCAAAGAAAATAATAAAGAAAAGAAAAGGGGGAATGATTCAGTCTTCCAATCTGTGCAAGGTGCAATGTCCAGATCCTATCACAATCACAGGGGCAAGTTAATGTAGAGACGATGATGATGAATCCAAATCCAGGGCGATGATGGGGGCAATCCAAAGGGGGAATCCAAGGGTTCCAAAAGGGTGTAGCAAGGGGGGTTGTTCGGGGTACAAAAAAACCAGTCTGCACAAAATTGTACAGATTCCTTATTAATTGCAATCTCTATCAAACAATTACAAACAAAATAAAAATACCCAAATCTAGAGTCAATTCTCAGAATTAAATCATTTCCTACATATAACTAATATGCGGCTGAATGACAACAGCCTATTGCTGTAAGAACAGTTAAAAACAATGTCATCGCAGCCAGGCTGTGGCACTATCAACGTGAATTCACGTCTAGCTGGCTGCTATGGGTTCCATGGATGCCATGTAGCCCGAGTTGGCTCGGTGGCTATTGGCAACTGGAGCTTACAGGTTTTTTTAACAACAAGCATATTATTATATTAAAATGTCTAACATTCCTACATCAAATAAACCCCATGGACCGGGTGTCCTGACTGGTTTTAAAGCTCTGAATCATATGGGAACTGCTAAGGATCATAGATATACGTTTTAGCTGGGTTAGCTTAGCTTAGCAACCAATGGAAAATTGTCAGTCTTTAGATTTCAAGATTTTAAACTCTTATCTCACCAGGATTCCAGCAGCGTACAAAACACAAGAGAAAAGAGTCTTCCTTCTTCCTTCAACAGGAGATCATCTGTCTTTGGATAAAATCAAGATATCCTACGTAAATGGCTATGATTACATGGAACACAGAAAGCTGTTTACTTTTTAGCTTTGGCTAGCGGCTCACCAAGGAAGCTTCGTGGGAGGGATCTTTTTTGTCATAGTTCAAATGTCCTGTAGCTCAAATATCCGTAGTTCAACTATCAATAATTCAAGTATCCATAGTCAAAGTTGTCCGTATTTCTAAATATCCGTATTTCTCTTCT
Source organism: Lampris incognitus (assembly GCF_029633865.1). Lineage (NCBI taxonomy): Eukaryota > Metazoa > Chordata > Actinopteri > Lampriformes > Lampridae > Lampris > Lampris incognitus. The sequence continues at coordinate 120,632,734 of NC_079212.1, forward strand.
CTATTGTTGACGGTTGTTTGTATGGTTTAAACTCTGTAGCTCGTGTGCCTCCTAGAGGCTACTCGCTGAACTTATATACGTCACAGGGTACATGTAATCATGTGGGTTACACTAACATTGCTAGCCAACTTAGCGACAGCTACAGGATCAGCGTTGCTAAACACAATGAAGAAGTGGACAGGAATAGAGCTATACTTTCAAGGATTATTGACTGTGTCAAATTTTGTGGAGCATATGAACTTGGATTACGTGGCCACGATGAGAGAAGTGACACTGCCAACCCTGGGATTTTTATCGGACTAGTGAATTTTGCTGCTGAATTGGACAGTGTGTTGAAACAACATTTGGAAACAGCAACTGTGTTTAAAGGTACATCAAATATTATTCAGAATGAACTGCTGGATTGTATGTTGGGGATCATGCGTGAGGACATAGTAGATGAGATTAAAAACGCAGACGTTCTAGCCATTCAGGCCGACGAAACCATTGACATATCAATGCAGTCTCAGTTAGTGCTTGTACTACGTTATATTGACAAATCACACCAGATTCAGGAGCGTTTTTACAGTTTTACTCCCATACAGACTGCCAATGCCGAGACTGTTGCCGCATCAATTCTCAATCAATTAGAACACATCCTGCCAGAGAAGGGAGAGCAGCAGAGAGATAAAGCAATAGCGCAGGCTTACGACGGTACGAGCGTGATGCGGGGACTTCCAAACGCTTATCGATCAGTATGTAGTAGGCTACTGTAGGCCCCTGTTACAATAGTTTTGTTTAGGTTTTTTTTTCTCATTAATATTTTATGTGGAACACTTTCTGTGCACAATATGTACGTCTATTTGTTGGAAACTGTAGTGATATAATGCTATGTATATCCACTGGAACTACACGAGGTGTTATGTACTACCCGGACTGTTATTATGGTTACACCACTACCATGTATGGTTATTACGTCTGCCTACTGAGCCACGATTAAACCTGAGTTCTATAACCCGGTGTGGTCATTGATCCTCTACCAATACTAACCCAAGTATTACTTCATGGTGACAGCGGTAAAGTACTCTCTATGAAGAATGAAGATAGACTGATAAAACTGTCCGTGGATAATTTCTGTCATCATTCAAGCAAGAGTGCGCCGGAGCTGAGCTAGCCGCAAAGCTAACTAGCTAGCTAGCAACAGGAGACGTCATGGCATCGCATCTACCGACAATGAATTGGTCAGACCCGGACCTGGGTGAAGCAATTTCACTGTATAAACAGAAAATGACTCTGTATTTAGAAGATGAAGAAATAAATGGCGCAGCTAAACAAGCTAGGAAAATATGTCGTGGAATAGGAGATAAAGGATTAAAAAGACTGAACGCCAGTGGTCTCACCGATGATGAAAAGAAAAAGCCTGCCAAACTATGGGACTTCTTTGAAAAACAGCTAAAGTTGAACGTAAATTTCAGAATCCATAGACTGCAACTGATGCAACACAGACAGAAACCAGATGAGAATATTGATGATTTTGTGACCAGAGCCAGAACACTAGCAGAGAAATGTCAGTTTTCAGACGAAGAGCTTAACGAGCGTATGATTGAGCTTATTATTGCGAGCACTCCCCATGATGCTCTGAGAAATGATCTATATGGCAAACCAAAAGGATATTCCTTAGCAGAGGTTCTGGCCAAGGGACAAAAATATGAAGCCCTGACAGCAGGCAATGAACAGTTAGGCAAATTTAGCCTGTCACACAATGAGAGAATCCACGCTGTGGACAGGGATCGCATAAGTCGTAACTGTGGGAGAAGCCACAAACCACGTCGATGTCCTGCATATGATGATGAATGCAATGCGTGTGGTGCAAAAGGTCACTGGGAGCGGTGCTACAGGAAATCCAAACGAGAGCGCCAGGAACACTCCAGCCAGAGCAGGAGCGCAAAACCTATAAAGACAAAAAGCAACAGAGCAGGACTCGCATACATGCTGTAGAGAGTAGCAGGGAAACGGACAGTGAGAACGAAAGTACCTACCAGAAACAGTTCCACTCCATAACTATCAGTGAAAAGTGCATGCATAGCATAGACAGCAAGCCAGCCAGAGAGGAGGCATACACAGTCCTAAAGGTGACACCACCTGACCTACCTGGTCGTGGATACACACTACGTCTGAAGATAGACACAGATGCATCAGGCAACATACTCCCATTACGTACTTTCAAGCAGATGTACAGTGAAAATGCATGCACCCAGAAACGACTGAAAAAAACCAACAGGAGGCAATCTGCATACAGTGCTCACGCCATCCCCTGCCTAGGCACCATTGACATTCCATGCCAGTACAAAGAATCCAAATGGATCAATGCAAAGTTCTACGTTGTAGACGTACTAGGGCCAGCCATAGTTGGGCTGCCAAAATGTGAACTGTTAAACCTAGTGACTATCAATGTAGATGCAGTGACCGAGAAAGGAAATGCAAACCAGGAAAAAGTCAACACAAGACAGACAAAACCCAAAATGACCATATCTAACAGTGCAAACCTAAAGAGAGCATACCCAGACCAGTTTGACAAAATTGGCAACTTCAGTGGAAAGGCCAAGCTCTTCCTGAAAAGGGATGCTGAACCATTCATAGACCCACCACGTAAGTGCAGCATTCACATCAAAGACAAACTGAAAGATGAACTGAATAACCTAGTCGAACAAGATGTGTTAAGAAAAGTAGAACAGCACACAGACTGGTGCTCGATTCTGGCATACAGCACAAAGAAAGACGGTTCCCTTCGTTTATGCTTAGACCCCCAAAAGCTTAATGCCAGCCTTAGGAGATGCCCACACAAGATTCCTACGGAACCCGAAGTTTGCAAATGCAAAAATATTCAGCAAACTTGACGCAAAAGCTGGATATTGGTCAATACACCTAGAGGAAGAGTCACAACTGCCAACCACACTCCGAACTCCATTTGGTAGCTACTGCTGGAAACGTTTGCCATTTGGTCTCAGTGTCTCTCAAGATCTCTTCCAGGCAAAGATGGACCAAATCCTGGAGGGGCTTGACGGTGTCGTCAGCATAGCCGATGATATCGCAGTCTACGGAGCGAGCGAAGAGGAGCATGACCGGAACCTGACCAACCTGACGGAGAGAGCAGCCAAGACAGGTATTGTGTTCAACAGTGACAAGTGCACAATCAAACAGACAAGCATCTCATTCTTTGGCAACCTGTACACAGACAAAGGTATAAAACCTGACCCAGCCAAAATCAGGGACATCCAGAAAATGCCGACACCCCAGAACAAAGATGAACTGAGCAGATTCTTGGGGATGCTGACCTACCTGTCGCCCTACATCCCAAAGTTCGCAGACAAAGCACACACACTGAGGGTGCTGCTGAAAAGTGACGTGCCTTGGACATTGGACACTGACCACCAAAAGAGCTTTGAGGACCTGAAATCAGTAATCACCGAAAATGACTGCCTGAAGTACTATGATCCAAGCACACCTCTGACACTTGAGGTCGATGCATCACAGAAAGGACTGGGCGTGGCATTAGTGCAGAACAACAGACCCATAGCTTTTGGCTCAAAGACACTGGACGACTGCCAATCCAGGTACAGCAACATAGAGCGAGAAATGCTGGCCATAGTCTATGGAATGCAGCGATACCATACCTACCTGTATGGGAAGTCATTCATTGTAGTTACAGACCACAAACCCCTCGTTACCATATGCACAAAGCCACTGCATGCCGCGGCCGCCCCGCCATGGCTTCAGCGAATGCTGATAAAAACACAAGGATACAACTACGAGGTCACGTATCAACCAGGAAACCAGATGGTCCTGGCAGACACTCTCATCCGACTACCCAACCCTGAGAACAACAGCAACATCGAGCTGGACGAGCGCATTGACGGAATAGAGGCAGAAGTCGAGGATCCAGAGATGCTCACTGTTGCAATGATAAACTTCTCTCTCGAGAAACAGGACGCACTCCGCACGGAAACCACCAACGACCCCAGACTCAATGCACTGAAAGAGCTGATCCACCAGGGATGGCCAGACAACATCAAAGATCTACCAAGACAACTACGTGAGTACTGGTCATTCAGATATGAGCTCGCAGTTGAAGCAGCAGTCATATTCAAAGGTAGACAGGTGCTCATCCCAGACTCCATGACTGATTCTATACTCGAACAACTGCATGTAAGACACCAGGGCATCGAAAAGACATGGCAACTGGTGAGAGAAAGTGTCTACTGGATCAGAATGAACGATGACATCGAACGAGTCTGCAGGTCATGTAGCGTATGCGTGGAATATCAGGATGCAAATCCAAAGCAACCTCTCAACCCACACAACACACCGTCAAAACCATGGCAATCCCTAGCTTCTGATCTATTCGAGATCGATGGACATCAGTATTTACTGATTGTGGACAGATATTCTAAGTTCCCTCTATTGGATGAAATGCCTGTGCCTGTGTCCAGCCGGGCAGTTGCACAAAAAATGGAAATGTACATGTCTCTTTTCGGAAGGCCTGACGAGATACTTACAGATAATGGACCCCAGTACACAGGGCACGTGTTCCAGAAATTCACAGCTGACTGGGGAATCAGGCACGTGACAAGCTCACCCCACTATCCAAAAAGCAATGGATTCATTGAGAGGCGTGTGCGACACATCAAATCCATTATGAAGAAAACAATGAGACAAGGAGGTAACATACAAGTGGCCTTACTACAGGTCAGAGCAACACCCATCGACAGTAAACTACCATCACCAGCAGAACTGATCTTCGGAAGGCCGGTCACCACCCTGCTGCCGAGTCGAGGGGACCCAGGCAAGGAGGAAAACCGACTCCACCTGGAGCAGAGAACATCAGACATGAAGGAACATCATGACCGCAGCAGCAGCAGCAGAGAACTACCTCCACTCGGTCCCGGACAGCACGTATCTGTCCTAAACAATGAAAAAGGGACTTGGTATCCAGCCACCGTCGTACAAAAGTGCGATGAGCCAAGGAGCTACATTGTGCAAACATCAAATGGGAACAAACTCAGACATGGCAGGAGCCACCTGCAGGAAAATTCACCACCCCCATGCACTGAGGAGCGCAATAACCCGCTTCACAGTACCTCAACAGGACACTCATGCAGCTGGAACTTCTTCCAGCCAAACCTGTGAAACACACAAGACAGTATGCACAAGATATGGAAGAGCTGTATCCAAACCAGCTCACTACAAGGACTATGAGTAGAGACAATCACACAAAAAAGGAGGGCTCTGAATATGTTTATTGTTTTGTGAGATGGACAATTCTGAGTGTGTTGTCTAAAAAAAAAAAAAAAAAAGAGAAGGCAACCTCTGTGTAATGACTGTACAATGCTGATCAATGATTGTACCACATTGGAATTGTGTGATATGTTGGTTTATATAACCGAATGTTCTTGAGTATTTTGATACTGAAAAAATTGAAAACTAAACAGGGGGGATGTAGTGATATAATGCTATGTATATCCACTGGAACTACACGAGGTGTTATGTAATACCTGGACTGTTATTATGGTTACACCACTACCATGTATGGTTATTACGTCTGCCTACTGAGCCACGATTAAACCTGAGTTCTATAACCCGGTGTGGCCATTGATCCTCTACCAATACTACCTCAAGTATTACTTCAGAAACTTTCCCGCATTTGCGCTATTAATTTAATGAGATTTATATGGCTGCGAATGATGTTTATGGGTGGAAATTTGATTGCTTTGTGAAATTTGAAATTTGATTAGTTGTGGCTTAAATTGAATAACTGTTTCAAACGCAAAAAATCACTAATAGCCTATAATTTTATTTTAATTGTCTAATTCAATTAATGCATGTTATCACGCCTACATTACATAAATTAAATATAGTGTCAGACAATGACAGGCAAACGGAAAAATAAACGAGTTCTGTTAAATATATTCTATTCGTTTTTATTTCTGAAATGTATTAGACGTTTGGAAGTAGACTTGTGTATGTTTCTTAAAAAAATTATTAAATGATGTATCCTAGGGGACTAGACTCTTATGCCTGCTGTGGGTCAAGAAAAATTATAATTCTGACGTGCTGGATTCAAAGCAGCCCCACCTAGTGGAAAAGTCACGACACACCACTGTACCCACTGCTATTTCATCATCTCCATTCAGGTACGTCTACTTGACAAAAATCATCAGATTTGCTAACGGATTTGCTGTGCCCTCACAGGGTACCGATGGAAACTGACGAATCTGCTGTGGCGACCCCTGGAAACAGGAAACAAGCCGAAAGAAGAAGAAGATACTAACAGACAAACCAACTTGCATCTATGAACATTATATAGTTAAACTATCGAACCACACGTAAATGAGCTGCCGACGTCTACGGCATAAAACTAATGCGAATCCAAACTGGTTTGGCAGCGGCAGTAATCTTCGCCAGGGAAAGTCTCTCAAATTATTGAAGTTCAACATCTTACCGGCTGCCTCTCCGGATTTTGTAGATGTATCCGCTCTGCGCAATTTTACTGCCGATTACAATACTGTTCAGGAACACTTTCCAGCGCATGACTTTCCATTCTCCGAGCACGGTCTTCTTTTTCTTTTCTTTTTTTTTTTCCTTTCGCGCGGCACTCGTTCACTTCCGGGCCGCTGTCCCTCGTGACGCTGTGCGACGCTTCTTATGTTCCGGGTAATATGTGGACAGATTGGTTCCGTCCAGTTTGCTCTCTCAATATTGTTTGTTGTATAGTTTGGCTTGACGCCTCCCACTCGATCTTCCCATGGAACTACTGGGGAGATCGCCAGATTTAAAGGCAAACTTGGTGGTCCCAGTTCACTGTTCTTGACCAGATTAAGATGTATTACCGCCTTAACTTTCCATTTGTTCTTCAGCAGATAGTAAGACAACCAGCCGCCTGACGTCCCTGCGAAGGATAGTGGCTTGTGTCTTTTCTTTCCGTCTATCAGAGGTTCGTTCGATGGCTTGATTTTTCTTTCAGAGCTTTTGACATAGGAAAATAGTAACTTGGAAAGATCCTGACATTGACATCCCTCACAGCACCTTTCCTGTCTGGTACTGACGACTCTGCCAAGCTTGAATTGTCCCCTCAGTGCGTTTTGGTCGCCTAACCAGACAATAGGGGCAATAAGATGACTCACATACCGCACTGGTCCATTCCAGTTGACGATCGTACCCTTGGACAATTTAATTGCAGCCCTTCGATCAACCATGTCATGCACTTGAGCGTCATAGGCAACTTTCCATTCGGGTTCTTTGGCTAGTTGCTTTTCTGTTCTGAGAAATGTGGCCTCAACTGTTCTTTTAATTGTTTGACAATTAGGCTGGGTCTTCTAGGCTATCTAGGCTAGCGTGCCAATGTGGTTCCTTGCTGTGGCTGTTATCTGTGACATAGGTGAGACCTTCTCTTACTGCTTCGAGTTCCCTCTCCTCAGCAAGAGTCATTTCTTTGCCGCCCAGTTGGCAGTTTCTGCAGCGGCAACCCCCGCATTTTGGCTCGCATGCTGCGCCGATACTATCCCATCTCTCTTCCTACTTTACAGCAGCCGCTCTCATTGGCCTTGCAAAGTGTATCTTAGATATGTATGCTGACACACTAAGCCCCTCAAGGAGCTCGGGATGAGTTCCTCCGACTGTCTTTCCAAGTGGTCCATCCTTCCATCCTACAGTACGAGGTCTCCAACGACTCTGATTCTCTGAGGCGTTAGCTGAACTTCTCTGTGGCTTATAAGCAAATGTATTTCTCTGGGTCTTACGGGTTCATTAAGCGGTACGTCTGGAAATAATTCTGCAGTTGCTTGGGTGTTACATTTTTGTGGACATCTGCAATGCTGTCTAGTCCATAACAAACCAATTGGTGCGATTTGAGAGTGCCCTTGTGAGTATTTACTCGGATCTTTAGAAGGTACCGCTTTGTTTCCACATGAACCTTCATCTCCCCTAACCGCATGGACGACGAGAGTGATTTCTTCACTTTTGAGGGTCAGTCTGCTCGCAGCGTTGTAGGTTATATAATTAGTGTCTGAAGCCAAATCAATTAACATCCCGATTTTCTGTCCAGCATTGGCTGTGACCTTGATAAGCATCATAATCACAGGCAGCTCTTGCAATCCATTTTCCACTAGAAAGTCCGGCTGATCTTTAAGAGTGCTGAGGGTTTCCGATGCAGTGTTTGAAAATATATTTCGATGTTGTTTTGCCAGTTCTGGTGAAAGTTTGTTGAGGAACTCCTCTTGATCCTCTGTATATTTCTTCCCGCCTTCCTCTGGACCAAATTACTCCTTTTCTGACCTGCGCTGCTTTTCTTTATCTCAGCATTAGGGCACGGATAGTAATGTTGCTCAGGAGTCTGCTCATCTTTGCAGTCTTGGTTTTTACACAGATAACCGGGTTTGCAGTATGAACTGTCACTAACCTCAAGACACCTCTTGCATGCCCCCAGCTTTCTTACTGCAGCCTTTTTCTCTGCTAGCTTTAGCGTTCGAAACTGCTTACAAAAGTAGAGTTCCTTTTTATGCTTTCCATCACCACAGACAACACACCCTGCGTGGTCGTCGCCTGACTTGGTAGACTTGGTTCTGACATGTCTTGGTTCAGTCCTGGTTTCTTTTCTACTTGGCTCTTCATCCCTTAGTTGCTCGAGCTGCTCATATGTTTTCTTGCCTTTTGGTGACTGCCAAGAGACTGTCAAACCGATTGTCTGGTGCCAAAGCATTTCCCCTGTCAGCATAATGGACAAGCCATTCCTTTTTGAGAGATTCTGGAAGTTTACTTTCATTTGATTTTGTTACCAGCATATTTTTGATAGCACCCGTGTCTCCAAGGTCACACAAATCTTGAAGTGCCTTCTCTACGGCTTGAATTAATTCCATGATTTTCCATGGCTGATGACTTCTGACAGGTGCCATTTTCTGTAACTCCTCCACTATTTCAATAGCAATAGTAATTTGGTTGCCATAGCGGTTTTCTAGGACATGGAAGATGTCATCTGCAGTGTTATAAGTAGTGCGCCAAAGGTCCCTTGTCATTTTGTCATCAAGACTGTCTAGTAATTGAACTTTTTTCACCTGTCTAGACCCAGTTGGCTCACCATGTTTCTAGAGTGCTTCCCAGTCCTTTTTCCACCTGTGAAAATCACGTTTATTGCCAGTAAACGTGGAAAGGGCTATCGGTTTCAATTTGATGGTTGGAATGGGATAATTGAAGGTTACCATTGTTGTTATTAGTCTTTCAGCATCCTTCTCCTCTCTTATCCTCACCTATATGAAGTCAGCCTTTCTGGAAACCAACTTGGGGATGTGGAGTTCAAGCCTCTTTAGATGACTTTGAAATCCCTCCTGATATCCTGGTGGGATCCATCGTTTCCACTGACTGTGCACCTCCTTTGCGGTCTTTACTAGTCCTTGCAGGTGGTTGAGCATGAAGTCATACGCCTCCTGGTTGCCATCTGGTTGTATGACAGTGGCACGATCACACAGTCTCTGCTGCCTGTAGTACAGTGGTCAATTCAACATACCCAAAGCTGACCCAAAGAGCCTCCTGAATTAGGCTTTTGACTTCCTTTAGTTTCAACTCATACTCAGTTGCAGTTTTTTCAAGGTCAACTCTTTGCTGTTCAGTTAACACAGCTACTTTGTCTGTGTCCAGCTCCGTCTCCAGGTCTGCAATGAATCTGGCCTCTACATCATCATTGGCTCCCATGACTTTCTCGGCTTCTATTGTGAGTTTATTGAAACGTTTCTGAGCTCTTCTTCAGAAATGTCTTTATAGGTCCTAGTAATACTGTTGACCAGATGGGAGAAAAATCTTTTTGCCATCACTCTCTACACTTTGAGTTGATCAATTGACTTCCCATTAGCTTGATCAGCCATGTTTAATTTCAATCTGCAGGTTTTTCAAGGAGGAGGAGGTAAGTACAACTTTTGAATGATAATTTGATGTTGTTTTATTTTAATTTGATTGTCTTTCTTTTCCAGGATTCCAGGTTATTGCTCTTGCTGTTCCAGTTTCCTGGCCTCCCGGTTTTTCACTGTCAATTTATGTTTTTGGAATGTGCAGCTTCCCCACTTGGAAGAGAATGATGCATCCACCCGAAGGTTTTTTTTTCTAAATTTATTTCTAGTTTTTCCCCTTATCCCACCCGATTAACCCAATGGCATATGGCCGGAACTCTTGTCAAATAACTCCCCTGGCTCACGTTTCCACAGGAAGGAGATGGTCGTAATAACAGCTTCCTTCAAACTCGTGTCGGCTGCTCTCGCTCTTTTACACGCTTAAGCTTCACATGGATTGCATCACCTTCAGGCCGCGAAGGAGGCGTAGGGTGAATGCTTTCAGTTGCTTGGTTGCAGGCGCCCGGGTGGGCCAGAGGGGTCGCTGGAGAACGATGAGTCCCCGAACACTACACCGATCTACACCGATCTACACCCACTATCCCTCGGGTAAGGGTGGCCTAATGAATGCCTTACCCCGTGGGCGCTCTGGCCGTGACCGGTTACGGCGAGCCTGGGATACGAACCTCCAAACCACATGACGAGCGGACTGCAAGAACGGCAGATTATTCCGCTCGGCCACCAGAGCGGCCCTACCCGAAGGTTTTTAACTGGGTTCCACTCAATGACCAAAAAGCTTTTCCTTTTTTCCCTCCTTTTATTTTGACAAGTTCAGCAGTTTGATTTGATCCATCAGTCATTTGCCATTAGCCAAAAGTCATAAGGCATAAGCTATAAGCCATAAACCATTAGGTGAAAAACCTTTGAATGAAAAAAAAAACAGAAAAGGAAAAAAAATATGTAAAAACATGCTATCGCAAATAAATGTAAATGGACAAAAAAAATAAGCATTTGTAATTATTGCAAGAAAACAAACATTAAGCATCTGTGCCTTATTTCACTTAATTATAGATTTTCTTACATCAAATGCAAGTAAAGCCAGTACCCACTGCTTTTTATTATCCCCATTCCCCATAATTCTACTTGACAAAAATAATCAGATTTTCTAATGGCTTTACAGCCAATATACTTAGATTTCAGAAAAAAAACGGTCAAACCAACTTACACCTGTGAACATTAAATAGTTAAACTACTGAACCACGCGTAAATGAGCTGCCGACGTCTGTAGCATAAAACTAATGCGAATCCAAACTGGTTTGGCAGCGGCAGTAATCTTCGCCAGGGAAACAGGCGCGTAGCTATTGGCCATTTGACACGCAGGCCCGACCAATCAGCAAGCTTCATTTTTTGTTAAATCTAAAATTAAATTGCCTAACTTTAACCTTCAACACTAACTCAATAAAATAACAATAGTATGATTTAGCTAAAATGTTGTAAAAAAAAAAAACCAAACAAACAAAAAAGCATGTTTACGGTTACTGGGAAACCGGACGTGACATCACTTTACGTGGCCGCTCTGAACAGCATGCATGCAATGTGACCGGCGCGAAACCTGTGCTTGCAAATGGCAATGTAATGCTAGCGAAACCAAAAGAAAAAAAAGCAATGGCAAAAAAACTTCGTTATATAATTTCTTCAAACGACCCCAACTAACAGAATCTTCAGAATCTTCTCAACTAACCAAATCCCCTCACAATCCACCCCTCTCTCGCATCGACCCCTGTCTGTCTGCAGTTAAAGTCTGGATGCAGCAAAACCTCCTCAAACTCAACAGTGACAAAACTGAACTCCTCTTCATTGGCTCCAAGTCCACTCTCAGCAAAATCAATAACCTTGCACTCACCATCGATGGCACTATTGTATTTAGAAATCACGTCAGGACATAGCGCTGTCGCTCGACACAACCTCTACGTTGCATTCTTTATTTAGACTGACACAGCATCACAGGGAGACCCGATCAAACAACCCAGAGCCCGCAGGCATCACCAATCGATCCCAGCACAATAGAACAGCACCAAATCAAATGCAGCATTGCCGATGTGTGCAGACATAACATTCCCCCCCCCCCCCGGCAGGATTTCAAACATGAAAGGTTGACACAAAGTCCTCTAGGTGGCCAGGGCGTAAACATGTGCGAACAGGTCACGAGGCGGCCTGAGGCTGGGCAGGCCGAGGTGGGGAGGGAGAAGGCAGGGGAAGCTGAGGCCCAGTAATGTCTGGGGCCCGTGTAGGAGCTGCATGAAGCCCCGGGGCGCCTCGCCATGCTGAGGGAATGGTTAAGGTTGTGTCACCAACTCTGTGTGGCGGAGCTGACACCTTCCGTAGACGACTGGAGTGCCACCGAGTGCAATCGCTAAGGAAGTAGGTGGCTGGGCCCAGCTGATGGGTGACTTGGAGAGGAGAGGACCAGTATGAAGCCATTTTATTGTCCCTGTGGGGCCTGCGGACCCTGACCCAGTCTGACACATTGATGTCTGGCACCCTGGTTCGTTTTGACTGGTCAAACCGTTGCTTCATCCGCGTCTGCTGACGATTGACTGAGGCTCTGGTGAAGGACTGTTCTGCCTGCCTTGTGAGTGGCAAGACTGGCCACCAGGCTCCCCCAACCCTGCAACCTCTCGCCTGGCCCTCTCAGCCCTGGGAACACCTGCAGTTGGACATTTGTGGTGAGATCCATGGAGTTCCCCACCACCGCTTCATGGTGGTCGGCTATGATCTACACTCAAAATGGTCTGGAAAGGCAGCCCAGCCCTATAAACAGCAATGGCCACTTCTGCTGCCAAGGCGTGGCAACAGTCAGGATTGCTGCCCCCCTTGTGTCTAAGAGGGAGAACCCCAGAGCGGAGAACAGGTCCAGGCCCATCAGGTTGGCCCCACGGCGTGCCACATGAAAAACTGCATTGGGCACCAGCTTGGTTCCATAGCGGACAGTCACTTGGAGAGAGCCAACCAGATCGATTTTGGAGTCACCATACCCACAGAGGACAGCTGAGGGTGTGGACAGTGGCAGTGAACCGAAAAATTGACTGTAGGTATCAACATTCAGGAGAAACACACCTGCACCGGTGTCCAACAGCAGGGGGATGCACACATCATTAATGTTGACTGTGCATGATTTGAATGACACTGGCCCAGAGCTCACCTTGTGAATGATGGCGGTTGAAGACTGGGGGGGTGTGGCCCCCTGACCCAGCCGGGGAAGATTGACAGACGTTGACAAAGTGATTTTGCTTACCGCAGCTACGGCATGTCTGGCCACGGGCAGGGCAGTTCTGAGCCCTTGAAACATGAGACCGAGATCCACAGTTACCACAGGACTGTTGAGGGCGGGGCCGAGAACGCTGTCGTTGCAGTTGCAAGACGTCCTCAGTGGAGTCGGCGCCCGCCTCGCTCTGGCTGGGTTGCGTCCCGAGGGGCAGCCGTGAGTAGAGGGAGGAGTCGTTGGCAGCTTGACTGGAGGTGGCCACTTGCTGTGTATTTAGCATAGCAGCACACCCCGCTGCTCTTTCAACCTGTAGTGCGATGGTAATTGCTCTAGACAGCAGCAGATCGTCTTTTTCCAGCAGGAGAGTCTCACGCACCTTTGCGTTGTTGGTGTGTTCGATAAGCTGGTCGCGAACCATCTCGTCCTGAAGCGCGCCAAGCTTGCATGACCTAGCTAGCCCTCGCAAATTAGCTACATACTGCTGCACAGACTCACCAGGCAGTTGGTGTCGCTGACGGAATATAAATCGCCGAAGGAGGGCACTCTGTGGAGCAGCGAAATGGGTGCTCATAAGTCCCACAGCTTCGTCAAAGTTTGTGACATTCCCCAGAGTCCCGAGCACACGATGACCCTCTGCTCCCAAGCAGTGTAGCAGCAGAGCCCTCTTCCTAGCCTGGCTCACGTCGTCGAGCCCTGAGGCGATGATGTAATTTTCCAAACTATGTAGCCAGCGAGTCCATGGTACCGGAGGCTCGCCAGGTAATGCCAGGAAGAGAGCAGATGGTGGGAGAGAGATATCAGCCATCCTCGTCGCCAATATTGTATTTAGAAACACGTCAGGACACAGCGCTGTCGCTCGACACAACCTCTACGTTGCATTCTTTATTTAGACTAACTCAGCATCACAGGCAGACCCGATCAAACAAACCAGAGCCCGCAGGCATCACCAATCGATCCCAGCACAATAGAACAGCACCAAATCAAATGCAGCACTGCCGATGTGTGAAGACATAACTGGCACTACTGTCTCCCCTTCCCCCCAGGCACGCAACCTTGGTGTGATCCTTGATCCCACCCTGTCCCTGGAGCCACATATCCGCCAAATGGTCAAATCCTCCTTCTACCACCTTCGCAACATCGCAAAAATGTTCCTCTCTCACACGCCCTGCTGCTGAGCTACTGATCCATGCCTTCATCTCCTCCCGCCTTGATTACTGCAACTCACTCCTCTATGGCATCAGTGTTAGCTCTATCAAGTGACTCCAATTGGTCCAGAACGCATCCGCCCGACTTTTAACTTTCACCAAATCCTGGCACCACATCACCCAGTCCTAAAAGACCTCCACTGGCTACCCATCTCCCACCGGATCAATTACAAACTCCTGGTTCTTACCTATAAAGCCTTTCACAAACTGGCTCCCCCATACCTCACCGATCTCATCTCCCCCTACCAACCCTCTCGGTCCCTCAGATCCACCTCAGCCTCCCTTCTCTCTACCCCCAGGTCCAACCTCCGCGGCTTTGGTGACCGAGCCTTCTCCAGAGCAGCACCCAGGCTCTGGAACTCACTTCCCTAAATCATTAGAGACTCAGAATCCCTCTCACTCTTCCAATCCCGTCTCAAGAGACCTTTTCTCCATTGCCTTCTCGTGCCCCCCAAACCGCTCATACACCCCTGGACTGGGGCAGGCTGGGGACTGAGCGCTTGACCTGCATCTGTGATTTATGTGATTTATGATGTTTGTTTTTCTTTCCCTTTACATCTGTCCAAGTCGGAGAGTACTGCTGGCGTCGTCTGTGGCTGCCGCTTCTCCCTCTCGTAGCCCCCCTTCCTATCCACCCCTGTATGTCTGTGTTATGTTCATCTGTCGTCTTGTTTCACTCCATTTATTGTAAAGCGACTTTGAGTACTTGAAAGGCGCTATATAAGATTGATTTATTATTATTATTATTGTTATTCCCAATCCGAAGCCGGCATCGATGAGCGATGTTCGACAACTACAGCTTCAGCGTCAAGCGAGGTCGTAGCACCAGCAGAGCAAGCTAAAGTTACTACCGCAGGTCCCGCTACCGTGCCCTCTCCTTTGCTCCAGCAGCCGGCTGCCCCATCAAACACCGCAGGTTTGTCAGAAGAAGCACCGGAAGACCTATCTTCAATTAATGAGCCAGCTACACAACCAAAATTAAAAACTTTCCCAGCCACGTTAATAGCTGACAAGTCCCGCAGTTTTAATAGCAAATGGTATGAGTTTAAGTGGCTGGAGTACAGCATAACTAGGGACGCTGTGTTTTGCAAAGTATGTCGGCATTTCCCCGAGATGGATGTCAAGGAGACATTTATTAAGACGGGTTTAAAGGACTGCAAGCACCTCAGACAAAGCTGTCGGAAACACGAGATGAGCAAAACACACGCACGGCGATGCACGGAGCTGGAAAGATCAATCGACACTAGATGGAGTTCTAAGTCTGGGTCGGTCAGTCAAGTGTTGACCCTCTCTGATGTCATACTAGAGACTCTGGCAGAATTCTCTGAAAGCGCTGGTCAGACCAAAGTTGATGCTGAATCGCTTCTCCGTCAGATACAGACAAAGAAACTTGTGTTTCTTCTCGTCACATTTGCTAAATTGTTTGAAAACAGCAATTTCGTTACGAAAGGATTAAATTGCCAAATTTGTCAATCACGGATTGCATTCACTTAATTGAGGGTCTTAAATCATCTTTTATGTCATTTACGGACAACTAACCCAGCCACTGAGGATGCACAAGCCAGTGCATCCTTAGTGCCGGTCCCAAGCCCGGACAAATGGGGAGGGTTGCGTCAGGAAGGGCATCCGGCATAAAATCTTTGCCAAATCAAATATGCGGATCATAAATAAGACTTACATACCGGATCGGTCGAGGCCCGGGTTACCAACGACCGCCACCGGTACTGTTAACCAGCAGGGTGTCGGTGGAAACTATGCTACTGTTGGGCGAAGGAGAAGGAGAGAGGGAAAGCATGTCCAGAGGCAGCTAGAGAGGCGGAAGGGTAGGCATGTGGAGGTGAGAGTTGGAACTTTGAATGTTGGCACTATGACTGGTAAAGGGAGAGAGCTGGCTGACATGATGGAAAGAAGAAAGGTAGGCATACTGTGTGTGCAAGAGACCAGGTGGAAGGGGAGTAAGGCCAGGAGTATCGGAGGTGGGTTCAAACTCTTCTACCATGGTGTGAATGGGAGGAGTAATGGGGTAGGGGTAATTCTGAAGGAAGAGTATGTCAAGAGCGTGCTGGAGGTGAAGAGAGTGTCAGACAGAGTGATGAGTATGAAGCTGGAAATTGAAGGTTTATTGCTGAATGTTATCAGCACATATGCCCCGCAAGTTGGGTGTGAGTTGGATGAAAAAGAAGAATTCTGGAGTGAGTTGGACGACATGGTGGAGAGGGTACCCAAGGAGGAGAGAGTGGTGATTGGAGCCGACTTAAATGGACATGTTGGTGAAGGGAACAGAGGTGATGAGGAGGTGATGGGAAGGTATGGAGTCAAGAAGAGAAATGTGGAAGGACAGATGGTGGTCGATTTTGCGAAAAGGATGGAAATGGCTGTGGTGAATACATATTTCAAGAAGAGGGAGGAACACAGGGTGACGTACAAGAGTGGAGGAAAGTGCACACAGGTGGACTATATCTTATGTAGAAGGCACCATCTAAAAGGGATTGGAGACTGCAAGGTGGTGACAGGGGAGAACGTAGCTAGGCAGCATCGGATGGTGGTCTGTAGGATGACTTTGGAGACCAAGATGAGGAAGCGAGTGAAGACACAGCCGAAGATCAAATGGTGGAAGTTGAAGAAGGAAGACTGTTGTGTGGAGTTCAGGCAGGAGTTAAGACAGGCACTAGGTGGTAGTGAAGCGTTGCCAGATGGCTGGACAACCACTGCAGAAATAGTGAGGGAGACAGCTAGGAAGGTACTTGGTGTGTCATCAGGACAGAGGAAGGAAGACAAGGAGACTTGGTGGTGGAATGAGGAAGTACAGCAAATTATACAGAGGAAAAGGTTGGCAAAGAAGAAGTGGGATAGTAAGAGAGATGAAGAAAGTAGACAGGAGTACAAGGAGATGCAGCGTAAAGCAAAGAGAGAGGTGGCAAAGGCAAAGGAAAAGGCGTATGGTGAGTTGTATGACAGATTAGACACTAAGGAAGGAGAAAAGGACTTGTACCGATTGGCTAGACAGAGGGACCAAGCTGCAAAGGATGTGCAGCAAGTTAGGGCGATCAAGGATAGAGATGGAAATGTGCTGACAAGCGAGGAGAGTGTGCTAAAAAGGTGGAAGGAATACTTTGAGGGGCTGATGAATGAACAAAATGAGAGAGAGAGAAGGTTGGATGATGTAGGGATAGTGAATCAGGAAGTTCAGCAGATTAGCAAGGAGGAAGTGAGGGCAGCTATGAAGAGGATGAAGAGTGGAAAGGCAGTTGGTCCTGATGACATACCTGTGGAGGCATGGAGATGTTTAAGAGAGATGGCAGTGGAGTTTTTAACTAGATTGTTTAACACAATCCTGGAAAGTGAGAGGATTCCTGAGGAGTGGAGAAGAAGCATACTGGTACCGATTTTCAAGAACAAGGGCGATGTGCAGAACTGTAACAACTACAGAGGTATAAAGTTGATCAGCCACAGCATGAAGATTTGGGAAAGAGTAATAGAAGCTAGGTTAAGAGGAGAGGTGACGATCAGCGAGCAGCAGTATGGTTTCATGCCACGAAAGAGCACCACAGATGCGATGTTTGCTTTGAGAATGTTGATTGAGAAGTACAGAGAAGGCCAGAAAGAGTTGCATTGTGTCTTTGTAGATTTAGAGAAAGCTTATGACATAGTGCCGAGAGAGGAGGTGTGGTATTGTATGAGGAAGTCAGGAGTTGCAGAGAAGTATGTAGGAGTGGTGCAGGATACGTATGAGGGAAGTGTGACAATGGTGAGGTGTGCGGTTGGAATGACAGATGTGTTCAAGGTGGAGGTGGGATTACATCAAGGATCGGCTCTTAGCCCTTTCTTGTTTGCAATGGTGATGGACAGGTTGGCGGACAAGATCAGGCAGGAGCCTCCATGGACGATGATGTTCGCGGATGACATTGTGATCGGTAGCGAGAGTAGGGTGCAGGTTGAGGAGAGCCTGGAGAGGTGGAGGTATGCACTGGAGAGAAGAGGAATGAAAGTCAGTAGGAGCAAGACGGAATACCTATGCGTGAATGAGAGAGAGGACAGTGGAATGGTCAGGATGCAAGGAGTAGAGGTGACAAAGGCATTTGATTTTAAATACTTGGGGTCAACTGTCCAAAGTAACGGGGAGTGCAGTAGAGAGGTGAAAAAGAGAGTGCAGGCAGGTTGGAGTGGGTGGAGAAGTGTGTCAGGAGTGATTTGCGACAGAAGGGTATCAGCAAGAGTTAAAGGGAAAGTTTACAAGATGGTTGTGAGACCAGCTATGTTATATGGTTTGGAGACAGTGGCACTGACGAAAAGACAGGAGGCGGAGCTGGAGGTGGCAGAGTTGAAGATGCTAAGATTTTCACTGAAAAAGGACAGGATTAGGAACGATTATATTAGAGGGACCGCTCAGGTTGGACGGTTTGGAGACAAAGCAAGAGAGGCAAGATTGAGATGGCTTGGACATGTGTGGAGGAGAGATGCTGGGTATATTGGGAGAAGGATGCTGAATATGGAGCTGCCAGGGAAGAGGAGAAGAGGAAGGCCAAAGAGGAGGTTTATGGATGTGGTGAGGGAAGACATGCAGGTGGCTGGTGTGACAGAGGAAGACGCAGAAGACAGGAAGAAATGGAAAGGGATGATCCGCTGTGGCGACCCCTAACGGGAGCAGCCGAAAGTAGTAGTAGTAGTAGTAGTCATTGACGGACAACTCTAAGAACGACTTTAACAAGGTTCTTAAACTGACAGAAGATTTGATGGCTAAAAATGATATTGCAACGATCACGGATGAATAGGCTCGCTTAGCCCTTGGCTAACGGGTCGGATCCTTTAGTCGACTGGTTAACGTTGTCGCTTGCGGTGTGGCAGGTGGGAGACACGGGTTCGTCGTCCCGGCTGTGGCAGTTCCTGTGGTTGCCCCCGAATTCGATACAATATTGAACATTGGGATGTCAGCAACTCGCGCAAATGAAAACTGCCCACGAGGTTTGAGGATTCTCGTGTGATGTCAACAGTTGGCCAGTCACGCACTGTAAAGAACGACTTAATTGATTATGACTAATGACTATCGCAAACTGTTCTCTTCTCTAACATGTCTTTTCTCTCTCTATCTGAATGATGTCTTCTCCTTTCTCTTTTTCTGTGTTTGAATGGTGTCATGTGAGTCTCTCCTGCGTGCACCATCACCTGTTCTCCTCCCAGGTCTCCGTGGTGATAGTGGTCGCCATTTGGATGCTGCCTGCCCTTCCTCTCCTCACATAAGTTTTTTTTTACATGACGATGCTGGTCGTGTGCTTGGGTCCTGGACTATTGCGTTGGCATCTGGACACTGCTTGGCATCCTGTGCATCATGTTCTTCATAAATGTTATGTCCTTGTAATTCAGTTATCCTCTTTCAATGTTGTATTATGTAAATTGCGTAAACACAACATCCATTGCACGCTGTTCGTCTTGGGAGAGAGATCCCTCCTCTGTTGCTGTCCCTGAGGTTTCTTCCTATTTTTTCTCCCTGTTAAAGGTTTTTTTTTTAGGGAGTTGTTCCTTATCCGATGAGAGGGTCTAAGGACAGGATGTTGTGTTGCTGTTAAGCCCACTGAGGCAAATTTGTAATTTGTGATATTGGGCTATACAAATAAAATTGAATTGAACTGAATTGAATTCTGATTTAAGAATGCTTTGGAATGACATTTAAGACGGACAAATCGCCGAACTCAGCTGTCGTTTTCACGACGACTCGTATGGGCTCACAAAGGCTGCTGCTGCCCTTTTGCCTGGCAGAGACACATTTGGCCAAGATGCAGCAGCAATACAGCTCCCCTGTGCCCATTATGGAATTCTGATTGAGGATGCAGAACTGACTGTCTTGACTCAGCACCTGAAATGAAAGGTAGCTGAGGGTAGCTTGTATCCATCACTCATTGAGGTTATTGACAGCTGCCCCCCCACACACACACACATATTTCCCAATGTCAATGCTTTATTAAGAGTTTTGGTCACTCAACCCATCACAAGCTGCACCGTGGAACGTATCTCCTCTTCTACAAATAGGATCAAAACCAGCATGAGGGAATCCATGCTTACTTCTCAACTCAACCACTTGTCCCTTCTTTCATTTAAACGTGGGTTAACAGAGTCATCATTGGACTATAATGACATCATAACTCTGTTCAATTGGAAGCCACGGCGCCTCCTCCTCTGAGTCTGACATCAAGCAGTAAGCAAGGCCTTTCATTTTAGATAGCTATGTATTATTATTTCACATGACAGTATCTGTCTTTTGTGTGAAGGCTGCCGTGCCAGCTACTTGTGTAGTCACTGTTTTGTTTTAGTGTAGCCACTGTTTTGTTTTAGTGTAGCGGTATTTAGTTTTGAGCTTGCATTGGCCGCCACACCAGTCATTACAACGTTCTTTTGCCATGCTGCTGTGATTTCTTTTTTCTTTTTTTATTAGATTGCACTGCTCCAACAGACACTGTATGATTTAGCGAGACGTGGTGAGGAGCTTTTATATGTTGTGTTGTTGTGTATCAATAGTGTAGGCTGTCACTCAAGGTTTTGTATTTCTATTTTTAGTTTCATGTGTACTTGTATAATTGCAGCCAATTGTACTGGTCCAACAGACACGCTATGATTTAGCGAGATGTGGTGAGGAGTTTTTACATTATGCATTGTGTATCAATAGTGAAGCCTGCTGTCACTCATGGTTTTGTATTTTTACTTTTTCATGTTTTTTCATGTTTTTTTATTTTTTCATTTTCAGTCAGTTGAACTTGACGTTACATTTCACGTACTCCAAAATGGCTGAGAGGGTTATTGCATTGTGACATCATCCACAATAGCTCGCTGGAAAAAAGAAAAACGATGGAGGTGCATTCCCCGTGCCAATCCCGGACAATATGACCCCCTGTGGTCATATGTCCTCCCACCGACCCCGTATTGGCACGCCCACCGGAAGCGCTATTCCTCTTTCCATCTCCAACTAAATGAGATCGGTCGATGGCTGTTTCTCTCTCGCTGGGACTAAAAGTAAAACTGCAAATACGCAAGTAATCTAGTGATATACTGGTATATTAGATACTAACTTATAGTTAGCTTACCTTTTATCGCCAAGATGTTCGTTAATCCGGTCGATGTGGCCGGATTCTACGCTTGGTGCGGGTGTGTTAAACCGGCGACGCTCCAATGGGACCCCCATCCGGACTGTGTCTCCCATATCCCGCATGTTCACTACACGGGCTACTTGAGGGATGTAGACCGTAATGAGATCGACTGCAATTTCTGTAAAACCATCAGAGGATCGGGGCGCCAAAGGTGGGCTGCCCTGTACCGTCAAAGATGGGGACTTGCAGATCCCTTCGCACCTGCTAACGAGGCGGCTAGTATGGTGCTACCTAGCTATAGCCATGGGGCGGAGGCTAGCAACATCCCTCCGATGCTTCCTAGCTACAGTCACGGGACGGCGGCTAGCATTAGCATCCCTCCGGAGCCAGAGGCTATCCCACCATCCGGGGTAGTTAGAGAGGACTGGACCAATGAGATCCTATCTCTCCCTGGTGAATCCGTGGCATGTTATTTGGCGGGTGCGGAACCCGAGGATTCACTGCCTGAGGAAGTAGACGATCAGGGCGTGGAAGACGACCAGCAAAGTTCGTCTCAACCAAACAAAGATGGCGACGCCATGCAACGTGGGTCCGAAACATTCCTCGCCAGTTTCCGCGATCTGTTCGCGCGAGCGGTCAAGTCTGCCGACATCGTTACCGAGCCGGGCAATCCTCAAGATCCGGTGGTAGCCGATTTTCCACGAATGGCAGAGAGGGTCAGGGACTCCACTCTACCACCTTATCCTCACATCGAACGAGCGTTTAAGCGGGCGGAGGCGGATCCGCTACTTAAATCGTCCTCAAAGTTCAGTCAGAAGGGGGTTGACGTCTTAGCAGTCGAGGTTAGGAACCTCAACTACAAAGACTGGAAAATTCCGCAACCAGAGAGGGACGTTTTATCGTTCAACCCTAACACCAAGGTGGGGTCTCGCGATACTCCCAAACACCCTTCGCAGTGGGGCCAACAGGTGGATCGTTACGCGTGTGATGCATGGCACGCCAGTACACGCGCAGCTGGACTCGTCTCAACGGCTGGGATGATAACGGCGTACATGCGCAAGCTCTGCAGCCTATCAAACGTCGAGCAAAGCAAAGCCGCCATCGCTACAGCAGGTATCGACGGGGCCGAGTTCGGTGACGTAGTGGCCAGCGAAGCAGGTTGTGAGTACATCTTGGAAATGGAACGCATAGCTCACTCCCTGGGATCGCTGCTGTATTCCATCGCTCTAGAGTGCGGTTCTAGCGCAGCTGCCTCCACCCTTTCGCGCAGACGTCTCTGGCTAGAGACAGCCGGGGT
Organism: Lampris incognitus; assembly: GCF_029633865.1. NCBI lineage: Eukaryota > Metazoa > Chordata > Actinopteri > Lampriformes > Lampridae > Lampris > Lampris incognitus. The sequence continues at coordinate 120,655,428 of NC_079212.1, forward strand.
AAAAGAGGAATTCTGCAAGGAGTGGATGGCCCACTCCTGCGCAGGGAACCAGGGCCTGTTTGGAACGACCCCGGACATTATCAGCAAATACAAGGCCGCCCAGGCCGAGCGCGAAACCTTGCACAAGGAGCTTCTCCTGATGATGAAGAACCCGCCTACCCCTAAGCCCGCGGTGGGCAGAGGGCAGGGGGACAAGCCTGCGCGCAAGCAGAAATGGAGAGAGACTTATCCAAAAAGAGGTGGTAAAGCGGGGCGCGGGCGTGGACAGGGCTCACGTCCAAACTCCCAGTCTTCCACAGAACCAGCGGCCAAGGCGGCCAAGCCGGACAGCACAGACACTTCCAAGAAGGGAGCTGCCAAGTGACGTGTTTCGGCAGGATGTTACGACCCACACCAACAGACTGATTCCAGAGCCGTCTCCGGCGATATAGACGCTTGTTCAGGGGACACAGCGTGCGCAGGGCTAAACACTGCGCCTTTTATTTTGGTTTCTGATGCACAGTCTACTTGTTCTATTCCAAAGGTTGTGAATGTGAATAAAAGTTTTTATGTTGGTGATGATGGTGATTGCGTATTAAAAGGTTTGAAACGCAAGTCTGATTGTCTGTCTGAATCTTTAGGTAAAGATGATGATAACAATGTAATAACATCCCTGCGGGAAATATTGGATAATAATGACATGAGCGCAAATGAGCCCCTGGGAGGGGACTATGATGCGACAATGTTTAGTCTCTCTGATGGGTCAAATGGTAATTTGGAAAGGTTCAAAACGCCAATTCCCCCGTCTGGGTCTCCTTTACAAGGACGAAGCCCCCCCATGGATGCAGGGCATGGCGGGCGGGGCTTCCCCAGACCCTTTACGCGCAACTTACGCGCGCTACCTAAACAGCAAGGTACAGGAGGCAACGAGACCTCTGTCACGCATGTTACACAGGTGGAAGGAATTGGTCCCGTCGGCTTCTGTTTTGGATCAGATAGCCCACGGACACCAAATCCTTTTCGAGAACGGTATTGTACCCCCGTACTTGGGAATAGTGCATACGGAACCGGGGTCGGTGGCCGAAGCACAAATCCTAGACAACGAACTCACAGAGTTACTCTCGAAAGGGGCAATCACGGTGGTTCTCCCCTAGAAAGAGAAGGCGGGTTTTACAGCCGTTACTTTCTGGTCCCGAAGAAGGATGGGGGCATGCGCCCAATCCTAGATTTGAAACCCTTCAACAAGTATGTAGAGAAGGTCACTTTCAAAATGCTACGCACACCGGTTCTGCTGTCAATGGTGACACAGTCCGATTGGCTAACTTCGGTCGACCTAAAAGATGCGTTCTATCATTGTCCGATTGCGGAAAGACACAGAACGTATCTTCGGTTCTGTTACCGGGGTCAGTGTTACCAGTACACATGCCTCCCGTTCGGATATCGCCTCTCTCCTCTGACATTCACAAGGTGTGTGAAAGCAGCGCTCGGAGTGTTGATGCGCAAAGGTATGCGCTTGGCATGGTTCCTAGACGACCTGTTGGTGTTGGCCCGGTGGCCGGAACAAGCAATACTCCATACTCAGGAGTTGATGGAATTCATGGAGTACATGGGTTTCACTATCAACATAAAGAAGAGCGCGCCATGGCCTTCGTGCCAGGCAACGTATCTGGGTCTGAGTTTGGATACGGTATCCATGCGCGCAACCCTTACGCAAGAGAGATGGCATTCCACCAGGACCACGTTAGCACATTTCGTCCCGGGGACATATTTCACTTATCGGATGATCAGGAGGCTGCTGGGCCTTCTGGCATCGGCTCACCAAGTTGTTCCTTTAGGTCTGTTGTTCATGAGGAGACTGCAATTGTGGTTCGCAGTTCACTTCTTGAAATACGGCAACGAACGCCGGTACAACAACCATCTTATCCTGGTCCCGCGCGTGGTAGCGCAGGACCTAGACCACTGGAACAGAGCCTGCGTGGACATGTCTGGGGTCCCTATGGGCCCCAGGGGACCCGAGGTAACGATTTATACGGATGCGTCCCTCTCGGGTTGGGGGGCCATCCTTGGCTACAAAACAGCGCGAGGAGTGTGGCCGTCTGGGGAGAAGGTCCACATCAACGCGCGCGAGACGGAGACGATTTGGCTGGCTACCCAGCATTTCGCTCAGGATCTCGTAGGCCGTCACATACTGATAATGACAGACAGCATGACGGCCAAGGCCTACATCAACCACCAAGGCGGTATGAAGTCCAAGCGTTGCAGAGTTGGCCATGCAAATTTGGATTTGGGTCAACAGCAACGCGCTATCAATCAGGGCGCTTCATGTTCCTGGGAAGGACAACGAAGCAGCGGACATCCTCTCGAGAGGCGGCCCGCATGCGGACAATTGGAGCCTCAACCCAGCCATAGTGGCTATAGCTCAAGTGGATCTGTTCGCATCGAAACTCAATTACAAGTGCCCTCGTTGGTACTCGATGCTCCCGTCCGACCTAGCGCCGTTGGGGGTCAACGCGCTTGAACTAGATCCATGGCCCGAGGAGATGCTTTACGCATTCCCCCCGCGCAGGTGCCTCCTACACCTGGTGGTCAAGTTCGAGCGCACAGGGGGTCGGTTAGTTCTCGTGGCCCCGTACGAACCGAGCACCCCGTGGTTTCCGCGAATAGTGCCCTTGATAGTAGGCGAGCGGTTCGACATCCCGGAGTGGGCCGACGCGCTCACGCAAGCAGGAGGGCTCCTACGGGAGGGCCCCTGGATAGGAGGCTCCCGATTAGCGGAGTGGATGCTTACAAAGCCAGGCTCTTAGCTATGGGACTTAGTGCGCAAGGGATTCGTGTCATCTTAGCGGCGCGTAAAGACTCCACGTATTCCAGGTGCCAGGGGTACTGGAATCGATTTGACCAATTTTGCGCTGAACGCGACATGGACCCTTTGTCAGTAGGGATTGGCCCTATACTGACTTTTGTGGAGGTCTGTAGGAGTGATAGACTATGGTCTTTCTCCTCGGTCAAAGTCTGCGTATCGGCTCTCACGTTCTTCCGGGGGAAGATCGAGGGTAGCACGGTTTTCACGCACCCGCTCATGACGCAGTACCTGTTGGGTGCTAAGAAGCTCTCAGCTAAGGAGCTTACGAGAGCTGAAACTTGGGATGCTTCCCTTGTTCTGCGCGCACTAGAGAAAGATCCCTTTGAACCCATGTCTACGGCAGACATGCGTTACTTCTCGGCTAAGCTGGCTGTGCTCTTGGCACTTACCACCGCAGCGAGGGGTTGTGAGCTCACTGCACTCACCATCAAGGGGATGGTGTTTTCTGGTGATCTGATGGTCACGCTCTTTACAGACCCCAGCTTCGTGCCCAAAACTGTGTCTGTCCTGACGCGTAGGGCCCCGGTGGTGATACACGCGTTTCATCCGTCACCGGTGACTAGGGATGAGAAACGCTTGCACCTCTCATGTCCTGTACGGGCTTTACACATTTACATGCGGCGCACAGCAGATATTCGTAGGTCTGACAGGCTGCTGTTGACCTACAGAGTGAGCAAACCAGGTTATGCCCTTTCCACCCAGAGGCTAGCACACTGGCTGGTGGATGGTATTACGGAGGCGTATACCAAAGCGGGTAAAACAGCTCCTAAGCTGAAGGCGCATTCTACCCGAGGGACTGCTACGTCGATAGCTGTGTTCTCAGGTATCGACTGGGAGGTCATCCGCCAGGCGGCGGTTTGGAGTGGTGAGACCACTTTCTTACGGCATTATTACCGGCACGTTAAGGTGCGGTCGGTTCCCGACGCTGTTCTGGAGCAGGCCTCTTAGGATGCTCTCATCAGAACGCGTACCCCTTCCCACCAGGGGTTTGAAGGGTTCATTGGACGGCTAGGGAACGGAGGCACGAATCCTGTCGTTGTTCAATGCAATAACCCTCTCAGCCATTTTGGAGTACGTGAAATGTAACTTTGGGTTCGCGAAGCGAACCCTAGTTATATGAACAACGACAAAATGGCTGAGAATAGAGCCGTTCTCCTCCTACCCGGGCCACAGGTGTGGTGCTCATTTAGTTGGAGATGGTTCGACTTACAAAGAGGAATAGCGCTTCCGGTGGGCGTGCCAATACGGGGTCGGTGGGAGGACATATGACCACAGGGGGTCATATTGTCCGGGATTGGCACGGGGAATGCACCTCCATCGTTGAAATATTCGTAGCTACTGCTGTGTGTGTGTGTGTGTTTGTGTGTGTGTGTGTGTGTGTGTGTGTGTGTGTGTGTGTGTGTGTGTGTGTGTGTGTGTGTGTGTGTGTGTGTGTGTGTGTGTGTGTGTGTGTTTAACTGTATGGTGGGTAGCTGCATATTCGGTATTTAGCTAGGTTATCCGAGGCAGTCCAATTTCCGTGTTTACAAATAAAGGGATGCACGCGCAGCCTCTTGTTAAAAAGCACCTGTGTTTCTTCAATGTCAGTCAGTGTAAAATTTCAATAAAAGCATTTTTAGAACTATTGTACACCTTGTGGTTCGTTTTTTTTTTTTACAAGAAAATTAATACTGTGTGCAGATTAGCACAGCACTTCAGACAACTAGCTGGATAGATAGGTAGTTAACTAGTTAAGCTTGTACGGTTTTTCGTCAAATGTCATTTTATTTGGAAGTTAAAATAGTGACAATGTAAGAGCAAAGTAATTTACGTAAATTATGTTACAAAGTAACGAACTTCTAACTTCTTATACATTGGCAGTCAAATGTCCATTTAAATCGGGTCAACTTTGGCCCACCCTATTGTCTGCAGGCCCACCCCAAAACGCAATCCTGGCTACGCCACTGCAGGGAAAGTCTCGCACATTATTGAAGTTTAACATTTTACCGGCTGCCTCTCCAGATTTTCTAGATGTATCCACTCCGCACAGTTTTACTGCGGATTACAATACTGTTCAGGAACACTTTTCAGCGTTTTCTCCGAGCACGACCTTTTTTTTAACTTTAGCGCGGCACTTGTTCACTTCCAGGCCGCCGTCCCTCATGACGCTGCGCGACACTTCTTATGCTCCGGAGAGTATGTGGGCAGATTGGTTCCGTCCGGTTTGTTCTCTCAATATTGTTTGTTGTATAGTTTGACTTGACAGTCACTGTAAAGGTTCTCAACAGAACATCACTAGCCAGTATACAGGAGTCGAGGTGGTTGAGTGTGTTGGCACCAGGTTCATCCCCCAAGGGCAGCTGGAGGTCCCTGTACACCCCCCCTCCCCCATAGAGAAACGCACTGCGGACCTACAGTGGAGGTTGGTACATGGGGCTGTGCCTACAGACATGTGGCACATATTGATCCTAGAGCAGGGAGCCACTGCTCTTTCTGTAATGATGAAGAAACTCTACAGCAGGGGCCTCTGAGCGACGGGGCAACCAGGCGTCCCGAGGCAGCAGAGCGAAGTGGTCGGGCTGGGGTGTAGGGCTTGACCATGACCTGAAGATAGGAAGGAGCTGTTCCTTTCACTGCCCTGTAGGCTAGCACCAGAGTCTTAAACTGGATGCAAGCTGATACTGGGAGCCAGTTTAGCCAGTTTAGGAGAGGTTCTCAAAGACAGCCGTTTATCTTTGGTCCGAGGTACATGGCAGCACAGCGCAGACGTGTCACCTCCGTTAATTTTCTGATGGGTCAGGCAAAAATGAGCATTTGGCTTAGCAGAAGAAACAAAATGAAAAGCACAGGGTCCACAGATGCTACACTCATGTTCAGGGGTCTAGTGGCTGCTCGGCTGAAAATTGAGTTCACGTTTTTCAAAATAATTTCAAACTTGGAAGAATTTGCTTCTGTTTGGGGACATGGAGATGTTCTGTTCACTGTTGAAAACCAACTGCTTCTTCTTAATTTCTGAAAAAAGGGAAGGTCTGTATCTTTGGTTTTTACTGTGTATGTGGATTGTTGTGTTTCACCATGTATATGAGTATCTGTGTTAATATTGTTATCTTAATGTGAATGAAAAATTGGACCATTAAAGACTTGGTTAAAGGTCAAAAGGTCTTTCTCTTGCTCTCTCTCTCTCTCTCTCTCTCTCTCTCTCTCTCTCTCTCTCTCTCTCTCTCTCTCTCTCTCTCTCTCTCTCTCTCTCTCTCTCTCTCTCTCTCTCTCTCTCTTTCTTTCAATGTCTTTCACTCAAATACTCCTTTCCTCAAAGGAAGAATCTGAATGTTTTTTTATGTATAGTTGAAGGTGGAAGGGCGTAGCCGGGGGGTTGTGACTTATATCACATCACCTAGCCAAGCCTATGACAATCCTTGGTTGTCATAATGTAGTTATAACCACAGAAGCCGTATTTAGCTTGAATCCACTGCTTTGCATATAGATTGTGTAGATTGCACTAAATTGTCAAAATAAGCACATATATCGATGTCTTTGACTCGGATGTATCTAAGTACACTGGTATTCAAAGAAAATAAGTTGTTTTAGTGTTGTGTAGACCTTTAACATACAAGTTTGGAAGTTCAGTGAGTTTAGAACTTCAATGGCAACGAACAAAGCTGATTTTAAAGTGACCCATCTCCAAGTGAGGGACCTTTATCTGAGACCAAATGGGAGAAATGTGAAGAATGAGTTTGGGAGATGAGTGGGATCCTGAGTTATGGTTAGTGCTCTGCGTATCGTGGCTTTACTATTGAGGTCTGATGGGTTGGGGGTGGGAAGGCCAATGAATTTGGATGCACTGTGCAAGATGCGGCTGAGCCGGTTCCCATTGGTGATTGAAAATGGTGAAGAAACAGGGAGCAGTAAAGTAGTATGGGCTGAATTATATTTTTGTACAGTAGCAAGAGAAGGTGAGGTTCACCAGAAAGTGCCTTGAGCTTACGAATGACGGTGTTTGCTGGCAGTGTAAAATTGTATACGGTGATAGGTAGCCTACTCGTGATTCTCTGACTGGTAGTAAGTCGATGTCACCGTGGAGCATCAGTAAGAATGCACAGAGAGAGATGGTCTTCCTTTTATGACTTTTAATTAATCTTCACGCACTGAACAGTTGTCTCGTTGTACATAGTTTGTATAATGAGTTGTATGTATATTTGTGTTATGAGTTGTGGTTCTGGAATAACAGAAATAAACAATATTATTCACATTACAGTAGTTGCGCTATGAAAGACACTACTACAGCAATACAACATAAATAATTAGATCCTTGTAAGTAAATCACCAAATTTAGTTAGGCTACAACCAATCATTCATCTTACATTACAGGCTACATAGCAATCAAATAACATTAGCCACTCCTACACATTAGTCTAACAGTAGCTAACAAATGTGTTCTCTGAACTCTAACAAAACATAAACTAATCTAGTTTAACTCCACCTAACTGCACATGTTCCTCATGGGCAGCGCCATTGTTATCCCCATGCAGGTCCAATAACTGTAGCTAGCATTAGCTTATTTTAGCTAGGTTCATTTACGTCGCACAAATCAACAGAAATACTACAGTACTTGCCTCTCGATGGACGCACACTTCGACAAAAAATGTCCAAACAAACACTAATTCACTATTTCTCGTTACTAATGCTTAGCTAGTTGTAGAACTTTGAGCTAATAATCACTGGTCGGCACTCGTATGTCTTCTCCAAACTTCACAGGAGCAACTGAGGACATGACGTGACATGTTAGCTACAGGGGATGATTGACAACCCAGCTAACCAATAGGAAACAGGCTACTTCACCATTAACCAATAGAAACATAGTCTAGGCTGGACTTTAGGAATGAACACGAAATATAGGCCTATTCTAAATTAAAATACTACTCTTAATATCTAAGTGATATTAATAAACTAAAACAAAGAGAAGGATATGGAATCTTCTTAACAGGCAGCATTTATGGATATCGGAGGTGTATTGGTTGAAACAGGGTCTATTGTCCAGAGTGAATCCAAGGTACCTGAAGCAGTCCACAAGTTCAACAGTCTCATTATGGGTGAGATTATAGCTTTAAACAGACTTCATTAAAAAAAAATAGACAACATGCGGATGATGAAGTCATAATAACCATCCATAGTCTGAGTCTCCCAATAGGCTCATACAGCCCAGCACTCATCAAAACATTCCCCCTGGAGAGGCCCAGCAACAGATTGGTGCCTTGCTTAAAGCACCGGGGTGGGCTCTCAAAAATATATTGAAGTATCCAAAGCAAGTCTCTCACAAAGCTTCCATCTCCATTTGGTCGGTGGCAGCCCCCTAGAGATTTAATGAAATTGTTTTTTTCCCATGATGACTAAACATCCAAGATATTTTCATACCATTAAAATCATTCCTGAAATTCTCCTTTATCTTTTTTATATCAGTTTAAGCATCCCACTTTGAAATCTTCATTGCTGTGAATACCAGACATGTGACATAATTTTGTCCTCATATTTGTCTTGTGAATTTACCATTCGTGTTGGGTAAAGGTTCGAATTATCTTGAATTCAACCAGTTCAAGCATATCTTTCCTAATTAATCGATTAGTGTAAGATATAAGAAACAGATAGTGAACTGGACCTATTCAGTGAATACACCATCGATAGTTGATGGATTTGTCAAAATATTTAAGATATATACCATGGAGAGTTTATTAAATCTGTGAACATTAATTTTATATCAGCATTAAAGGATCTGTGTACCAACTGAAATTATGCTAGGATTAGATGGAAAATAATGAACTCTTTCACAAGTCTATAACATGATTTTTTTAATATATTTTTTTCAGGGCTTCAGTTGAGGAACTGATAATTCATCGTCATCATTGATAATTCATATAAAGGGATTAAACACGTTTTTTATTTGTTTGTTTTTTGTTTTTGCTTTGTTTTGTTTTTTATTTTCCCCCCTTTTTCTCCCCAATTGTCAATTGTACCCATCCAATTACCCCACTCTTCCAAGCTGTGCCGGTCATTGCTCCACCCCCTCTGTTGAGCACCGGAAGGCTGCAGACTACCACATGCTTCCTCCGATACGTGTGGAGTCACCAGCAGCTTCTTTTCACCTGACAGTAAAAGGCGTTTCGCCCAGGGGGACGTAGCGCATGGGAGAATCATGCTACCCCCCCCCCCCAGTTGTGAACAGCTGTGAACACTTCACTTACATGGAGACAACATAGTTTCATCTTAGCCTAATAACATCATCCATCCATCCATTATCCAACCCACTTATCCTGCACTTAGGGTTGCAGGGATGCTGGAGCCTAGTCCAGCAGTCAGTGGGCAGCAGGCGGGGATACACCCTGGACAGGCCACCAGGCCATCACAGGGCCGACACATGCATTTACACCTAGGGACAATTTATTATGATCGATTTGTCTGACCTGCATGTCTTTGGACTGTGGGAGGAAACTGGAGCACCCAGAGGAAACCCACACAGACACGGGGAGAACATGCAAACTCCACACAGAGGACAACCTGGGACGACCCCAAAGATTGGACTACCCTGGGGCTTGAACCCAGAACCTTCTTACTGTGAGGTGACTGTGCTAACCACTGCGCCACCGTGCTGCCACAATAACATCAATAATTCTTAAATATATGATGGAGGGATCAAAATTTTATCGATTCCCAATTGGTTTGTTTGGTGAGTATTTTTTTCTGGGTCACAAAATAGCTTCTTTCTTAAAGCCTGAGGGTATTGCATCCATTATATTGTACATCATTATATCATACATTCAATCATACAAACTATAGTGGAGGCATGGCCAGTTTTAGCGCAGATGACTCAGGAATTAGGAACACTTTGTCATTTTATTTCATGTACATAAAATGAAATGAAATATCGTTTCCCCCAGCTAACATCAGTGCAACACAAAGACAGAAACACATATCCAAGAACTCCAGGAAGATATATCCAAACTAACACACATATAGCCAAACTAAACAAAAACAAAAAAATCATTGTTCAAGAGAACAAACGCCAGCCGATGACTGTCGGAACTGCCGGTCTGCATGAGCTAGCAGTTAGCTTAGCCTGCCCTGGCTTCTGCGTCCTGTCAGACCGTCCTTAGTGTTTCCTCTTCAGGCGCAGCTCCAGGCAGGGCCGTGGTCCTTGGGCCCACTGGACGCAGCAGACCAGGCTCCCTCATATAATCCAGCGCTAGCTCTCCCAGCCAGACACCTTCAACACACCTCCCCGCACTCCACATGACAACACAAAAAACACAGTCAATGCTAGGTGAGGCCGCCGCCAGACCGCCCTCAGTGTTATCAGAACTGCCAGTCTGCATGGGCTAGCAGTTAGCTTAGCCTGCCCCACTTGCGCGTCCTGTCAGACCGCCCTCGGTGTTAGCTCTTCGGGCGCAGCTTCGGGCAGGGCCATGGTCCCTGGGCCCACAGGATGCAGCGGACCAAGCTCTCCCAGCCAATCCAGCGCCAGCTCTCCCAGCCATCAAATGAAGACAAAAACTTAGATGCAGACATGCACAAAGACACTGCATGGACGATATTGGGTGAGGCCGCCGCAAACATGAATTCGCACCGCCATCTTCCCATGCCGGAAGTGAAAAAGGCCTGAAAAGCATAGCTGCAATAATGGCTGTCCATAAAAAATGCAACTTGATTGATTGATTGATTGATTGATTGATTCAATGATAAATATAGGGAAAGTGATCAAATGCTGTGTAACTTTTTAAACACTAATAGGCACTTATCCTCAGCATTACACTTAAGATTAGTCATTCAAAATGGTACCTTTCTTTTGAGCTAACAATCCTATTTGGCAGAGAGCCTGCAGGAGTGTGGTGTGCGTTACTGCACGTCCAGGTCTAAAAGTGCAATGGCAGTGTAGTAGAAATGGACAGCCCCGGCACACACTACATTTGTGGAGAAAGATCTTTTTGCAATGCATGCTGCCTCCTGATCTGCTATACCTCCTCCTTTATCAACATAAGTTAAAGAAATTAACTCCATCATCTTCTGTTGACAGTACAATTACATTAGTATTGTATTTTTGGCTTGGTTTGAGTCTGGCTGTGACATAATGTGCAAAATGGCATTCATTCAAGGTCTGGAGTCATCTGCAGTATTTCACTAATGATCCAATTACAAAATGAAGTCAGACAAGTGGGAGAAATAAACCCGTCTTTGAGTTAACTGAGTGCATTTGAAAAATTATTAAACTCATTAACTTGCATTTACTTTGTAGTTGCAGACTTATTTCACTTGCAGTTTTCGATCCATCTAAAAAAAGGCCAACACTGGCTGGCTGTAGAGTGAAGGGTAATGGAGGCTGGGCGCTTGCCGATGGAGCAGAGGGCATGGATTTGTGCCCATGTCCCACAGCTGCATAGCACAGGGGCACAGACAGCCCTTCTCTCCAGGGCACATTGCCCCTTTCATGCCTCACACACTGAACCATTGATCTAAAGTTCCCCCATCTCCGCCGCACCATCACCACCTCAGGTCAATGTAGACTTCCATTTAGCTCAACGGAGACAACATCTGACAACATCCCTCATGCTAACATTCCTTTTATTAATAGTGATATTGCTGTAATATCACAAGTAATGCATCAGCAGGGAAAAAGCTAAGGGGGAATGAAAGTGGAATAAAATGTTGACATTGCTAACTAAACAACAACGCACAGTACCTATAAGCAACTGAAAGACTGAATTTTAAGGATGGAATTGACACAATAAATGATTTGGTTATCTTTATTTAGCACAAATAGAAGATCTATGTAGCTCGTGCACCTCATCAAGGTCAACATATACTATATTTATATATGTAAAGAACAAAATCTGCCTTGCTTAAACTCCAATAAGGATAAATAAATTGTCTAATAGCTGTTTTTAACAGTAAAAGCACAAATTCAGATCATATTACCGCTATTTCAATAATTATAATAACTATTATCATTTATAAATGAAATATTTAAGTAGCGGACAAAAAGCTGAGGAGGGTGAGGTTTTCATTAATTGTTACAAAAAAGCAATCAGACTTTTCTGGGTCTGGGTTGAGGCCACCAATGCTTGGCAGATAGACAGAGGAAGTTCCCTGTGCGGCTATTGTCCCGAACCCTGCAGCATATGGATACAGTCTTAACAAATGCAGAAAGATAAAAAGATCTCTCTCTCTCACGCTCACTCTCTCTCTCTAACACTTCCATTCCCTTTCTGTAGCAATCACTCCATTGGCCCAAAGTTGCCTCATTAGTATTCACTACTGTTCCCCAGTGGCTAATGCAACACCCAGTTTAAAAATCCAGATAGCAGAAAAAGAAAAGCAAGTCAATACTAGAGCAAAGGCTTGTTTGATTTTTTGCAGCTACTTTTCTAATTGACAATTTTTAACTGCTCATGGCAGTCCCCTTAAACATTGATCAAGTGTACCGGATGAGTAATCCCCCGGTATCACATCAAGGATTGAAACTATTGTTTCCAGTTATGGAAAGAATTTGACTGGAAGGTTAAAATGAGGTTCTGTAGGACCCCACTGACAGCTTGTGTCTTTAAAAACAATTCTACCAACAAATCCTGAAGAGACTGTGGTATGGTCGGAGACCATACTCACATATTCTGAGACTGCCTGGAAATACAGACATTCTGGAAAAACGTCAAAGAAGAAATGGAGAAAATCCTGGAAACGGACATTCCCCTAGACCCACTATTGTTTCTATTGGAAATATCACATAAGCAATTGTTTACCACAGACCAGTGCCAGATACTGCATATTTTGTTTTGCTGATGGTTATAAAAAAAAAAAAATTACGATAAATTGGATGAAGCCTAACCCCCCCAAACACACACACACACACACACACACACACACACACAATGACTCGGTGGTTGCAAAAAGTCAAACATGTCTACATGATGGAACACATGACTACCCAGCTACAACTTCAACTGCATATTTTCATAAGGAGATGGACACCAGTTATTAGCAACCTTAGCTAGGAAATGTGTATTGTATTGTACTGTATTGTTTTGATGTATAATTTATGTGGGTATATGTAGTACGTGTGTGTTCTCTCCATGTATGGTGTTATGTCATCTATACGTGCATGTATGTCAAGTGAAGCCCAATCTTGCCTGTTAACTTAAATGACTGGCAATAATATTTTTTTTTCAAAAAGACATCTTTTGATGTTTAAATGGTTGGGTTCATAAGGCTCTAGCTACTTCATTCAAATATAAAATCACGTATTTCCAAGTGGATGACCCTGCGCACGAATTCGAATTCGTAATTGATGCTGATGTGACAAGTGAAAATGAAAAATTACTCAGTGAACTATATGGCACAAGAAGAAAAAGTGGTAAATGCACATTTTTGATAGATTACATATGTATGTGCTCTAAAATGTTACAATCAGTATCAATATATTTTGTTCCCTGGAGCTTCAATAAAATATTCTTAGGAGGGGCAATAGCCATGAGAACATGCAAGAGAACGTGAGGTGACAATGTGATAAGAATCAAAATTATCGCTGGACGTCCGGGTAGCGTAGTGGTCTATTCCGTTGCCTACCAACTGGGGGAGCCCAGCTCAAATCCCCGTGTTGCCTCCGGTTTGGGATGTGTCCTGGTCACTGCACTAGCGTCTCTTCTGGTTGGTCGGGGTGCCTGTTCGGGGGGGAGGGGGAAAAGCATGATCCTCCCACATGCTACAGCCCCCTGGCGAAACTCCTCACTGTCAGGTGAAAAGAAGAGGCCAGCGACTCCACATGTATCGGAGGAGGCATGTGGTAGTCTGCAGTCCTCCCCAGATTGGCAGAGGGGGTGGGGCAGTGACCGTGAAGACTCGGAAGAGTGGGGTAATTGGCTGGATACAATTGGGGAGAAAAAGGTGGGGAATTTAAAAAAAAAAAAAGGTATCGTTAATACAAACTGATACAAGAAGCTATATGCATGAGTAAAAGTCTTCCTATAGGGAAGAGGGGCGGGTCAGTTAGGGTATCTTGGGGTCACTTATCAAGAAGTTGTCAATCATCTGGGCAGAAAGAGAAGTGAGGGCCTGCAACTGAAGCTGAACTATGTAAGGAGTCATATGATACTAGTCCCGTGACTCTGCTTCCTCAATGTTTATGTTGACAACTGACAAGACTGAGTGGAAAAAACAGTGGAAATGAAGAGCAGAAAACAGGCAGCAGCAAGAAGTGTATCAAATCAACTAAATCTGATTACTCCATGTGTCATGCAGGTAATGCATTATGTTAGGGAGCTTATCTGGGACTCTGTGGCTGTGCCTTTGTTTTAGTTTTAGTTTTTTGGGGGGGGTTATTTTTTCAGAAAAAGATTTCACATTGGTCAACAGCTGGCTTCCTGTTAAGACCAAGTATTAACAGGATAACCAGAATCCATTTTATTGGTCACAAGACAATTTTAATTTATTCGTGCAAAAGAATCAGTTAAATTTAAAACAAGCAAATAAAATGAATAAACAACTAAGGACAGATAAAGCCACGAGAGAGCTCCACTTTTGAAAATTAAAAATGGAAATAAAAAAGACTCATCTGGCTGTGATCGGTTGGCATGGATAGGTAAAGATAAGATAAACTGTAAAGATGCATTTCAAGGATTTACTTCGGCTGATCCGCTGTGGCAACCCCTAATGGGAGCAGCCGAAAGTAATGGTAGACTTCGAAATAACCATTCCAATTTTGCTCAGCAAACTATTTTTCGCCCAGGAATTATTTTTGTGATAACCTCTTGATTTTCTCCAGTTTCCATCCCAGCTTGGCATTCCCTGTTTTCCTAATACAACCCCATGATTGCGCAACCCATGCAGCTGTTAGTGAGGATGTACGGTCCAAATACATTACAAAATGCAACATTCTTCCTTCCCTTGTTTCCTTGTTCTCACTAGAAAACATCACAAGTGTCTCAGAAATATTAAAAGGTGAATTCAAAAGTGCCCTCAGGCACATATTGGGGAAATCGAACATTCTTTCCGACATGGCATCATGGATGTGACATTGACTGATATTGATGTTGCTATTCAGCAGGAAAAGCTATAAACTTAAAAGATATCACTTACGAGAAGCATGATTGCAGTCTGTATTGTTCATTTAATTTTCAATCAATATCACGGCAATTAATTAAAAAAAAAAAAACAGGCTACTGGGGATGCACAAGCCAGTGCATTCTTAGTGCCGGTCCCAAGCCCGGCTGGATAAATTGGGAGTGTTGCATCAGGATGGGTATCCAGTGTAAAACCTTTGCCAAATCAAATATACGGATCATAAAGCAGATTACCATAGCGGATTGGTCAAGGCCTGGGTTACCAACAGCTGCCACTGGTCCTGTTGGCCAGCAGGGTGCTGGTGGAAATTATGCTACTGTTGGGCGAAGGAGAAGAAGAGAGGGAAGGCATGTCCAGAATCAGTGGGAGAGGAGGAAGGGTAGGAGTGTGGAGGTGAGAGTCGGAACTTTTAATGTTGGCACTTTGACTGGTAAAGAGAGAGGGGTGGCTGATATGATGGAGAGAAGGAAGGTAGATATACTTGGTGTGCAAGCGACCAGGTGGAAAGGGAGTAAGGACAGGAGCATCGGAGGTGAGTTCAAGCTCTTCTACCATGGTGTGGATGGGGGAAGAAATGGGGTAGGGGTAATCCTAAAAGAGGAGTATGTCAGGAATGTGTTGGAGGTGAAGACTTTGTCAGACAGAGTGATGAGTAGTAAGCTGGAAATCGAAGGTATGCCGATGAATGTTGTCAGTATATATGCCCCACAAGTTGAGTGTGAGATGGAAGAGAAAGAAGAATTCTGGAGTGAGTTGGATGAATTGATGGAGAGTTTACCCAAGGAGGAGAGAGCGGTGATTGAAGAGGACTTCAATGGGCTTGTTGGTGAAGGGAATAGAGGTGATGAGGAGGTGATAGGTAGGTATGGAGTCAATGAGAAGAACGTGGAAACACAGATGGTAGTGAATCTTGCGAAAAGGATAGAAATGGCTGTGGTGAATCCCTAGTTCAAGAAGAGGGAGGAACACAGGGTGATGTATAACAGTGGAGGAAGCTGCACATGGGTGGACTATATTTTATGCAGGAGGCATGATCTGAAAGAGATTGGAGACTGCAAGGTGGTGACAGAGGAGAACATACAGTGCATCCGGAAAGTATTCATACCCCTTCACTTTCCCCACATTTTGTTATGTTACAGCCTTATTCCAAAATGGATTAAATTCCTTTTTTTCTCTCATCAATCTACATACAATACCCCATAATGACAAATTGAAAAAGGTTTTGTAGAATTTTTTGCAAATTTATTAAAAATAAAAAACTGAAACATTGCATGTACATAAGTATTCACACCGTTTGCTATGACACTCAAAATTGATCTCAGGTTCATCCTGTTTCCACTGATCATCCTTGAGATGTTTCTACATCTTGATTGGAGTCCATCTGTAGTAAATTCAGTAGATTGGACATGATTTGGAAAGGCACACACCTGTCTATATAAGGTCCCACTGTTGACAGTGTATGTCAGAGCAGAAACCAAGCCATGAAGTCAAAGGAATTGTCTGTGGACCTCTGAGATAGGATTGTATCGAGGCAGAGATCTGGGGAAGGGTACAAAAAAATTTCTACAGCTTTGAAGGTCCCGAAGAGCACAGTGGTCTCCATCATTTGTAAATGGAAGAAGTTTGGATCCACCAGGACTCTTCCTAAAACTGGCCGCCCAGCCAAACTGAGCAATCGGGGGAGAAGGGCCTTGGTCAGGGAGGTGACCAAGAACCCGATGGTCACTCTGACAAAGCTCCAGCGTTCCTCTGTGGAGATGGGAGAACCTTCCAGAAGGACAACCATCTCTGCAGCACTCCACCAATCAGGCCTTTATGGTAGAGTGGCCAGACGGAAGCCTCTGCTCAGTAAAAGGCACATGACAGCCCGCTTGGAGTTTGCCAGAAAGCACCTAAAGGACTCTTAGACCATGAGAAACAAAATTCTCTGGTCTGATGAAACCAAGATTGAACGTCTTTGGCCTGAATGCCAAACGTCACGTCTGGAGGAAACCAGGCACCTCTCATGACCTTGCTAATACCATCCCTACAGTGAAGCATGGCGGTGGCAGCATCATGCTGTGGGGATGTTTTTCAGTGGCAGGAACTGGAAGATTAGTCAGGATCGAGGGAAAGATGAATGGAGCAAAGTACAGAGAGATCCTTGATGAAAACCTGCTCCAGAGCGCTCAGGACCTCAGACTGGGGCGAAGGTTTACCTTTCAACACGACAACAACCCTAAGCACACAGCCAAGACAACGAAGGAGCGGCTTCGGGACAAGTCTGTGAACGTCCTTGAGTGGCCCAGCCAGAGCCCAAACTTGAACCCCATTGAACATCTCTGGAAAGACCTGAAAATAGCTGTGCAGCGATGCTCCCCATCTAACCTTACAGAGCTCGAGAGGATCTGCAGAGAAGAATGGGAGAAATACCCCAAATATAGGTGTGCCAAGCTTGTAGCTTCATACCCAAGAAGACATGAGGCTGTAATCGCTGCCAAGGGTGCCTCAACCAAGTACTGAGTAAAGGGTGTGAATACTTATGTACACGCAATATTTCAGTTTTCTATTTTTGATAAATTTGCAAAAATTTCTACAAAACCTTTTTCGCATTGTCATTATGGGGTATTGTATGTAGATTGATGAGAGAAAAAAGGAATGTAATCCATTTTAGAATAAGGCTGTAACATAACAAAATGTGGGGAAAGTGAAGGGGTGTGAATACTTTCCGGATGCACTGTAGCTAGGCAGCATCAGATGGTGGTCTGTAGGAGGACTTTGGAGATCAAGAAGAGGAAGAGAGTGAAGGCCAAGCCATGGATCAAAAGGTAGAAGTTGAAGAAGGAAGACTGTTGTGTGGAGTTCAAGGAGGAGTTAAGACAGGCACTGGGTGGTAGTGAAGAGTTGCCAGATGGCTGGGCAACCGCTACAGAAATAGTGAGGGAGATAGCTAGGAAGGTACTTGGTGTGTCATCAGGACAGAGGAAGGAAGATAAGGAGAATTGGTGGTGGAACGAGGAAGTACAGCAAAGTATACAGAGGAAGAGGTTGGCAAAGATGAAGTGGGATAGGCAGAGAGATGAAGAAAGTAGACAACAGTACAAGGAGATGCAGTGTAAAGTGAAGAGAGAGGTGGCAAAGGCAAAGAAAAGGGCATATGGTGAGTTGTATGAGAGATTAGACACTAAGGAAGGATAAAATGACTTGTACCGTTTGGCTTGAAAGAGAAACCAAGCTGGGAAGGATGTGCAGCAGGTAAGGGTGATCACGGATAGAGATGGAAATGTGCTGACAAGTGAGGAGAATGTGTTGAGAAGGTGGAAGGAGTACTTTGAGGGGCTGATGAATGAAGAAAATGAGAGAGAGAGAGAGAGAGAGAGAGAGAGAGAGAGAGAGAGAGAGAGAGAGAGAGAGAGAGAGAGAGAGAGAGAGAGAAAGAGAGAGAGAAGGTTGGATGATTCGAGGATAGTAAATCAGGAAGTACAGTGGATTAGGAAAGGCAGTTGGTCCAGATGAAATACCTCTGGAGGCATGGAGATGTTTAGGAGAGATGGCAGTGGAGTTTTTAACTAGACAGTTTAACACAATCTTAGAAAGTGAGAGGATGCCTGAGGAGTGGAGAAGAAGTATACTGGTACCGATTTTCAAGAATAAGGGCAATGTGCAGAGCTGTAGCAACTACAAAGGTATAAAGTTGATCAGCCACAGCATGAAGATATGTGAAAGAGTAATAGAAGCTAGGTTAAAACAAGAGGTGATGATCAGCAAGCAGCAGTATGGTTTCATGCCGCAAAAGAGCAGTACAGATGTTCGCTTTGAGAATGTTGATTGAGAAGTATAGAGAAGGCCAAAAGGAGTTACATCGAGTCTTTGTGGTTTAGAGAAAGCATATGACAGGGTGCCGAGAGAGGAGGTGTGGTATTGTATGAGGAAGTCGGGAGTTGCAGAGACGTATGTAGGAGTGGTGCAGAATATGTATGAGGGAAGGGTGACAGTGGTGAGGTGTGCGGTTAAAAAGACAAATGGGTTCAAGGTGGAGGTGGGATTACATCAAGGATCAACTCTGAGCCCTTTCTTTGCAATGATGATGGACAGGTTGATGGACAAGATCAGGCAGGAGTCTCCGTGGACTATGATGTTTGCGGATGACACTGTGTTCTGTAGCAAGAGTAGGTTTTAGGTGGAGTAGAGCCTGGAGAGGTAGAGATATGCACTGAAGAGAAGAGGAATGAAAGTAAGTAGGAGCAAGACAGAATACATATGTGTGAGTGAGAGGGAGGGCAGTGGAATGGTGAGGATACAAGGAGTAGAGGTGACAAAGGCATATGAGTTTAAATACTTGGGGTCAACTGTGCAAAGTAACGGAAAGTGCAGAAGAGAGGTGAAGAAGAGAGTGCAGGCAGGGTGGAGTGGGTGGAGAAGAGTGTCAGGAGTGATTTGCAACAGAAGCGTACCACAAGAGTTGAAGTGAAGGTTTACAAAATGGTTGTGAGACCAGCCATGTTATGTGGTTTGGAGACAGTGGCACTGACAAAAAGACAGGAGGCGGAACTGGAGGTGGCAGAGTTGAAGATGCTAAGATTTTCATTGGGAGTGATGAAGAAGGACAGCATTAGGAACAAGTATATTAGAGGGACCGTTCAGGTTGGATGGTTTGGAGACAGAGCAAGAGAGGCAAGATTGAGATGGCTTGGACATGTGTGGAGGAGAGATGCTGAGTATATTGGGAGAAGGATGCTGAATATGGAGCTGCCAGGGAAGAGGAAAAGAGGAAGGCCAAAGAGGTTTCTGGATGTCGTGAGAGAGGACATGCAGTTGGCTGGTATGACAGAGGACAGAAAGAAATGGAAACAGATGATCCGCTGTGGCAACCCCTAACGGGAGCAGCCAAAAGTAGTAGTAGTAGTATTAGCTCTGAATTTTTCTTCTCCATTGTAGGGTTGTGTGTGCAAGATTTGAGAATGGTTATGCTGGAAAAACTATGTAACCTCCATCACCAAATCATCATTGATGCCCCAGTGTCAATCAGCCTTATAACCTTTCACCTGACCCCAAACTCTGTAGTGCCACCCACTGGTAAAAAAACATGACAGCCAACTAAACATCATCAAATGGCCCCTATACTGTCAGGGAGGAATTTATCAAAACATTTGTGCATTTGAATGGACACGAAAAAACTGCAAAAACGAATATGTACCATGAGAAAGTGAATGGAGCATAAACCTCCATTGGCATAAAGCAGTCAACAAAAAAGTGGACACAGATGTTACAATACAAATAACTCAGGGTCACATGTATCATCGGTTCAGAGTCTTGGCAGTCAAAAGGGAAAGGAAGGATGCTGTCATTTGCTTTGTAACAAATCCAAGTCCCTACTTAACTTGAAAAGAAAATCCCAAAATAAATCTAAACTGGGAAGACTAGTCTAACACACCAATAAACTTTCTCCTAAGCTTGAGTCAAACACATAGAATCACCAGGCCTATATGAATGCAGCCAGTATAGAAACTGAAGTCAATCCATCAAGCCTTGAAAAGAAATCTCACCTGCTCACACTTCACACTCACAATAGATGTGAAGGTCAATCTGCAAAACACCAAGCCAAGTCCTGAATATGGTGACATCATAGTCATGAGGAAGCACTTGATTGTAAAATGTAACTTGAAAGACAGACGCCAACCATGGCTAAACTCGGCAGCACAGGAGGCCTTTGTTGAATTGGACATCATCCAAAGGCAGCAAATCATATCATTTTACTTAGTGGTTCTCAGTCAGATCCTTAGATAACCCCACTGATGCTGGTTTTCTATTCTACTTGGTAGAAGGCAGTTAATTACATTGGCCTGTGCGATTGGAGGCTGGAATAACTGGAACCAGAGGTGAGTGCAATGAACTAACTGCCAGAATAGAAAACCAGCAGTATTGGTGGTACCTGAGGACCTAATTGAGAAACATTGGTTTTGCATTTAAATTTGCAGGCCAACACAAACCCTGCCAAACTAGCAAACGAAGCATAAGCACACTCAGGGGCATAACACGCTCAATTAAAATGCACAGTTAGCAATAAGATATTGAGACAATGATAGCCTGAACTGATTAGAAATGAGAGGATGGATGTCTTTGGGGTAATTTGATCCAAAAGGAAAGGGAAATGAATTCACCCACAGTGTGACCACAGGGCGTTCAAGCCATCTGCGCCATCAAATTGTGTGCCTGCCAGAGCACTTACAAGTACTCTGTGACCTTGAATTACAATGAAAATGTTTGGTTTAAGTCATACCATGTCATTCAAATTGATGTTTTCATAGTATTATTAACACATATTAATCAGCCTTGTGTGCTTATTTTCTATAATGTCTTCATACAAATAATTTTCATAAACATGTCTACACTTGAAAAAGAATATTCAGAAGGATGTGCACAGTTGCTAAATCATTATATGTAGGATAAAAATATAGCAATATTCCATATTAGTTGTATTGCTCTCTGACTTGGGTACTATCTATCTATTTATCTATCTGTCTGTCTGGCTGGCTGTCTGGCTGTCTCTGTGTCTTTTTGCCCACCTATCTATCTGTCTCTAATTGTTCTGTGATTAATTATTGATCTAAATTTGGAAATTAGTTTTTTGCTTTCCAGCTTCTGGAGGGAGGTCAGATCGCAGGGCCAACTACTGATCCATTCATCCGGAGCTGATTGAGATTTTATTCAAGGACATATCAGGCGAATTGATGCTTTCCCACACAGGCAATAATTACACTGTTTGAGGTGCAGTGCAATGCAGAGATGCAGGGCTGCAGGGATGGAGCCCTGGTCTGGAGGAAAGCAGAGTTATGAGTGGTCCTCCTTTCCAACAACTGCACATGCCCCAAGTTCTTGCTGAAATAAATAACTCTCCATACAGGTACTCTGGGGGGGAAATTGGACAGTAGTTTATGCAACAAAAAAAAATTGTAGTCAGTAGGGGTTTCCAGTGAAATAAATAGTGAACAGGGCATGCATAATTTTGAAACGTGATAAAAACTGATTAGAAATCCTTTCTATATTAGTCCCCACACCATGTTCTAATGGTGCACAATACTGGGGAAATTAGGGCATTGAGTAGATGGTGGAAGAAGATCCACTGGGATCCTTCTGTATTTGCCCATCCTACAAGTAGACCCAGCTCAGCCTGCAACAGCAGTACAAAAGATGTTATACCAGGTGGCACAAACTCAGGCTGAGCACTTAAGAGGCTCACGCCATTTGCAAACGCTCCACCAGATGATTCATCTCCAAGATTCCTCACATGCCCCATGTTTGTACTGAGAAAATGACACAAACAAATTATCCCAGAGTACTGTTCAATACCTCTGAGATTGTGGCAGCATGTGAATGGCTAAAAAGAGAATGGGTGGTACACTTCCATCAATAGCAAGAGGCTCATTTTCTGCCAGCAGAATCAGACAATCATCTGCTGAGGAATGCAATCATTGATCAAGAGCTGGTCTGAAACTGCAGGGCATCTCGGTCTTTTTGTCACTGCATATGACGATGTCAGCTGTCAACTTCTATAGACTGTCCTATCTCATCTCCTGCAGATGTTTGCTCATTTTTGCAGCTGATACTAATGTACTGATTGTAATGTACTGATCTCCTGGATATGACTTGGTCCCTCAAACTTTAAATGCAGCTATCCGATTTCTCGTCTGAAAAATGCTATTATGCATGAGATAACAGAACATCACCCAAATCAATGTTATAGAGTTGCACTTAAATCTAAACTGGAAAAATGAATTATTGAAAAGGGCCATCAACGTACCATAACGGCAACTCATCAAAAATGCATGAAAAAATACTCAAGTCACTGATGAGATGCTAGCACTCAAAGACTGTGGGAAAATGAAATACATTTTCAATCTAAACCAGTAGATAGGTTTCAAAGCTTAGTTCCATATACACGAGTGAAAGTACTGCAATTATTCCTTAGTTATTTCACACTTCTTTTTCTTTTTCTTTTTTTGCTGTCAATCAGTTAAAATAATGATCTTTGTAAGAAAGTGGTTAGCTGTCATGGTGATAAACATTTCCAATTATTTGAAATAAGACAACACATATTGCCTGTATTTTTTAGCAAAAAAGGGACAGCCTTTTACACTGTGGTTTATCGAAGAAAACATATCCAATTCATGACAAAGTCAGCAGCCAATTTATCATATCACATCATCCATCATGCAGTAATATAGCTGCAGCAGCAGAAGTGGGGGGGGGTAATACAAATTCGTGTAGGTAATTTCTTTCACATAGCTGGCTCTGTTGTTTGCTGACACAATAGGTACTGTTTGTGAAATGTGAACTGCTGAGGAGCTGACTTCAGGCAAGAGATCAAATTGTCCCGTTGTTGATCCCTGTGTTGCCTCCAGCTTGGTCAGGCATCCCTGCCATGGATGTACTATAGTAGAACTGGATACCGGATCTAAAGATGGCGACTGTTCATTCCTATGAGAATTGCTTTTTTTTTTTGTTAATACCAGAAAAAAATTTACACAACAAGCCTGGGAATAAACACAAAATAATGGATGGAAATAAATCAACAATGGTGGAAATGATGGCACAGTACAATTGTGTGAACATAATACAAATAGACATCAGAATAATGAAAAATAAAAGAGATTAAATAATATTTTACAAACAAATCAAAAAGCACAAAAAAGATAACAAATAGGGCAATTTGAAAGGAGCACAAGAGAGCAAGGCAATACTTTAAAATCGCAAGGACTGAGATATAGATGTGTACAATGATTTAGGCTCTGTTCATTTTTTCCCATATTTTTCAGTGACTTAAAGTAGATGGCAAATCTATGCAAGAAAAATGTGAAAGAGGGAGTACTGCCATTCCATTTACAAGTATTTCTGATATTTACCCAAAATAATTACAATATTAATGAGGTCTGAAAATTTTGCACCCAAATTGTCCATAAAATAAATAATAAATAATGGCATTGTATGCAAAAGAAGGTACACCATCCAGCTTCAAAGACAACCAACCATGAACATCGGACCAAAACAAATCAGCATAAGAGCATTCAAAAAATAGATGGCCAACAGTTTCAGCCCCTGAAGAACAAAACATACAAGGATCCACAACAAATCTAAATCTTGTGTGAAGAAAATCACTAACAAGGTATACTGCTGATATTATTTTAAAGTGGGTTTCTGTAATAACCTCAAAGAATGAAATAGTGTGACCAAGGTAATGGGTAAACTAGGAATATGTTTACTTTGGTAACCGGCGGACACATACAGGGCATGATCTTACTCTTCGCTGGCCTAGTGTTCTGACTTCCTTACTAAGTAACACTGTGCTCTACCTAGTGGCTGAACTAGAACATAACATTCCCTCCCACTTAAGATAAAACAAGAATTGTAAGCAAAACTCCCACAGTTTCTCTAAGCTACAACAATAAAAGAAAAAAAACCTTTCACATGGCCTATACCGTCTCTATCTCCTTCTGGTTGATTTGAACGAAACAGTCACCATTTACCATGCAATTCACTAACAATGATGCCACCTTAAAACAGGTATTATCTCCACATGTAGTTTACAGGTAAGTATCTCCACAGATAGCTTAGGTAAATATCACCAGGTACGCATCATTTATTGTCTGTTCTACAGTGCAAAGTCTTTCAGGTGGCTTGGCAGCTTTGTGAGTCTTTTTGTACGTCGGACACTTTGAGTGGGCATCACTGCTCCCTTTCACTTGTGCAGTATCTGGTGGCTGCCTCTGGGCACTGACCTGAGTTTCTGACTCAGAGCTTGGATTTCCTTGCCCAGGGAGATCCACCGGTTGTGGTGATGCCACGACGGCAGTACCGGGAGCGTGGGTGCTGGGCTCCTCGAATACATCCAGCCCTTCTGTTGTTTCTTCACACCTGGACAGGATCTGGTCCACATGTCGGCGGACGACTCTACCATCTCCCAGCATGACCTTATATGAGACAGGACCTGTTTCTGACACAATTAATCCTGGGACCCACCTCGGTCCGTGGCTGAAATTCCTTGTCATGACAGCGTCTCCTGCCCCAAACCCACTGTCCTTTGTATTTTTGTTGTGCTGGTCTTTCTGTTTTCTTTGTCTGGTTTCTATTTTCCTGTTTAGGTCTGGATGTAATAAGTCCAGAGTGGAGTGCAGCTTCCTTCCCAACAGCATTTCAACTGGGGAGAGATCTGTGGTGGACTGAGGTGTTATCCTGTAGCTGAACAAGACCTGTGACACCTTAGCTGACAAGCTGCCTTCAGTGCTTTTTTTTTATCATCTCTTTAAATGTCACGTGCACTATTCCATTTTTTCTCATGAATTCTTTAGTTCCGGTACTAACAAAACATGTGGCATTGTCACTCACCACCATTTCAGGGATGTCCTGGTTACTGAAGTTCGGGCGCACAGTTTATGGTAGTGGTGGATGTGGCGCTGTTCACATGATACACATCCATCCATTTGGAGTGTGCATCGATGATTATGAGGAACATTTTCCCCATAAATGGGCCTGCATAATCCATATGCAGTCTCCTCCATGGCTTGTCAGGCCACCCCCAAGGGTGGAGAGGAGCGGCTGCTGGTGCCTTTCTGTGTGCCAGACATGTGCTGCATGTTTTGCCTAGGTTTTCCATGTCCGCATCTAGCTTTGGCCATCATATATAACTTCGTGCCAAGGCTTTCACCCGGGAGACCCCAGGATGGCTTTGATGAAGCTGCTCTAAGACCATTTGTCTGGCTGGCTGTGAAATAATCATTCGTGCTCCCCACAACACGCACCCATCCTGAACACTGAGTTCAGCCCCTCTCACCTTGTATGGCGCAAAGTCCCCCTCTGTTTGATGTGGCCACCCCCTTACCACATATTCAGATACTCTGGCTAGTACTGAATCTTTACTTGTCAGTGCCTTTACATGTTCGGCTGTCACTGGTGTTGCGTCCATTTCCTCAAACATCAGCACTCTGTCCTCCGGCGCTGTGATGATGGGCGTGTGCTGGAGGGGCAGTCGGCTTAAAGCATCTGCGTTGCCGTGGCCTTTCCCCGCCTTGTAGACAATGGCATACTCATATGCCCTCAAGGTCACTGCCCACCTCTGTACTCATGGTGACACCATGTGTGGAACAGCCTTTACTTCACTGAACAGGGACAGCAGTGGTTTATGATCTGTGCAAATGGTGAACTTACGACCATAGATGTATTTGTGGAACTTCTGCACCCCAAACATTACTGCTAAACCCTCTTTGTCCAATTGGGAGTAATTCCTTTCCGCCGGTGTCAGAGTTCTGGACATAAACTCTATCGGTCTCTCTGTTCCATCTCTCATTTTGTGAGACAGCACCGCCTTGACCCCATAGGGTGATGCATCACATGAGAGGATGAGCTCTTTCTCTCTGTCGTAGTGCACTAGCAACCTGGATGACTGCATGAGTTTCTTTGACCAATCGAATGCGTCCTCCTGGTCTTTTCCCCACTCCCAGCATGCGTCTTTTGTCAGGAGTGAGTGGAGTGGTGCTAATGCTGTTGACAAGTTGGGCAGAAACCTGTTGTAGTAGTTCAGCAGTCCCAGATATGTCCTCAACTGTGTCACATTAGTTGGTGCTGGTGCTTCCTGGATTGCTTCTACTTTGTTTTTTTAGTGGGTGGAGTCCTGTTGCATCCACTCTGTGACCTAGGAATTCCGCCTCTGTTCCCATGAAGGACCATTTGGTCCTCTTTAGACGCAGGCCTGCAGCATCCAGTCTGCGCAGCACTTCTGCCAATGTCTCCAGGCGTTGCTGGTCATTGCAGCCTGTCAGGAGGATATCATCTAAATACACTGCCACGTTTGAAACCCCCAAAGCACTGATTCGATAGTTCGTTGGAAGATAGCTGGGCTGGACGACACTCTGAAAGGTAAGCATGTTTATGGTCACCAGCTTCTTTGCTTCCTTATCTAATGGAATTTGTAAGTATGCATAGCTCATGTCTAGCTTTATGAATTTATTTCCTCCTGCCAGATTTGCAAAGACATCCTCCGTCTTTGGGACTGGGTATTGCTCTAGCTTGGATACTCTATTCACCGTCAGTTTATAATCGCCACATATTCGGATTGAGTTGTCAGGTTTCTGTACTCACACTATGGGCACTGCTAATTCTGCGTATTTGACTGGCTCAGGGGCGGATCTACAGGGTGGCAAGGGGTGGCAGCTGCCACCTCTGGGACACTGTCTTGCCACCCCTGTTGCCACTCCATTTATAAATCAGATAATATGTTTTTAAAGTATATTTTATGTACATGCATGGTGAAGGTCAATGAGACCCGCACCAAACTCATCTCAAACAGAAGTCGCCGATTTAGAATCCCACTCCCCCTCACAGGCGCGGATCTACAGGGTGGCAAGGGGTGGCAGCTGCCACCTCTGGGACACAGTCTTGCCACCCCAGGAAAAAATCTCTAGATCCACCACTGGACTGGCTCAATGATTTTCTCTTTTAACAGCCGGTCTAACTCTGCTTCAACTCTCGGTTTCATGCCATATGGCACAGGTCTTGGTTTGAAAAATCTTGGTGTCGCCTCTTTGTCTACATGTATCTTAGCTGGGGGGCCCTTAAATGTACCGAGTTCCTCCTTGAACACATCCTCGTGTCTCGCCAGCACCTCCTGTAATGTCAACTGGTTTCTTTCCCCGACCTGATTTACTGCCACCCTCCAGTCTATGTTCAGGTCTTCTATCCAGCCCCTGCCTAACAGGTTTGGTCCAGTGCCTGAGACTACAATGACTGGAAGCTGTTGTGTGACACTCGTGGGTTGTAAAGTGACTCTGGCAACCCCTAACACCTCTTACTGCTCTTGAAATAACTTTCACTCAGGCAAGCAATCTTCCGTCACAAAACTAAAAAAACACAACTGTCCTCCGAGTCCTCTTCCCAGCATCCAACAGTTCATCCGAACACGCGCAGTCCCAGTATTGAGAACTAACGAGACACTACGACCAGTGAGCTAGCTAGCTAGCTTCACTGGCAAATAGACTAACGTTAGTACTATAGGTTAATCCAGTACGGTACTATGCTAGTGCGGGAGAGAGTCCAATCACTAAACATTATGTCCTATACTAGACTTTATCACATTAGTATAGCTGTAAAATAATAACGAGGCAAGAGACGAGCACCGTACGTTTTCAACTCCTTTCTTTTTATCTCACTTCTTCATCACCCTCAGCACCGTACTACACTCAGCAACAATCATTAGGCTACTCCGCCCTCTGGTGGCGTGGTGGTATTGCAATGCATGAACAATGAATGAACCGACTTCACAACATATTCCCCCTCTCTTAAGAAGCTTACCCGTACATGAAAATACTATGTCCCATGTCACAGACATCAGTAGTACAATAACTCAAGTGCTATCAGCATCAACACAACTTCCCACAATAGAAATGTTATAATAACCATCAACCACAATAACCATGAACCACAGTTCCACTGTAATATTACTGTAAATAAAATATAGCAGGAAATCTTGAACCTGTAATCCCAAAAATGTTAATCGTGTAACATAGGCACTTTCAATCACAAGGCACTAAAATCACAGTAACCTGGTATCAATCAAAATCAGTGCAAAACAAACATTTTTTTTCTTAGTCAAAGCATTGTTTTTTCACATTTTAGTATCAACAGTATTTTTTTTTTCACATTTTCACATCCACTTATTCTCTCCTCATTTCTCACCGTCCATTGGACTAACTAGTGTTCATAGTCCTTAGGCCAAGCAGGCTCCTTTCTTACTCTCACAGGTCTGTCCATGACCCCAGTGCCAACTGGTTGTTGGGGCGGCTCAGGTTGTCAGGCCGACTCCGGCACTGGAGCAGGGTTGGCAACTGGCTCTGGATCATATTCCCTGTTTGTTCCGCTTTCAGGGACCAGAGAGAGGTGGGCAGCGTTCCATGTACGCCCATCCTCTAGCACATAATCACTCGAACCAGCTTTGCGTATCACTCGGGTAGGTCTCTGAAACTTAGACAGTCCCTTTTTCACATGGAAAGGTTTCCTCACTCTGACTAAGCTTCCCTCTTTGATCTTAGGCACACGTGCTCCCCTTTTCTTGTCAGTGTAGGTTTTCGATGCCTCCTGTTTGGCAGCAACCTGACTGCGTAGTTGTTCCTCCGACAGTGGGTCAGGTTTTCGTGCAGGGCCAATGTTCACTTTGGTGCGCATCAGTCGGTTGGACATGAGTTCATACGGTGACACCCCGGTGGTGCCATGTGGGGTAGCACGGTAGGTGGACAAGAAATCCTGTACGTATGGCTTCCATGGCCTTCTCTCCTGCTCGGCAGAGAGTAGTGTTTCTTTGAGAATGCGGTTCCAGCGCTCCACGGCTCCATTCATTTGTGGATAGTAAAGAGACACTCTACTGTGTTTAATGTCTCTCGCTGCAAGGTAGTCTGCAAACTCGGTAGAGGTGAATTGTGTTCCATTGTCACTTACCAGTTCGATAGGATTTCCAAACCGGGAGAACACAGCAGACAGGAAGGTAGTGATTGCAGCGGTAGTGATAGTTGAAGTGAAAGCGACCTCTGGCCACTTTGTGTAGTAATCAGTCAGCGTCACAGCAAAGCGACAGTCCCAAGTAGCTGACTCGAACGGTCCCACTATGTCTATCCCCACTTTCTGCCATGGGGCATCCGGGAGTGGGATGGGCTGGAGAGGAGCAGAATGCGTCTTGGCACTTTTATCATTCATCTGGCACGATCCACATGAGCGAATTGTCTCCTGCACACACGTGTCCATACCGGGCCACCAGTATAAGTCCCGCAGCCTCTGTTTGGTGCGGACCACCCCTTGGTGTGTCTCGTGTGCCAAGTCCACCAGCTGCTTCCGTAGGGCAACTGGCACAAGTCGTCGGTGAGGCCCCCTGTAAATAATCACATCCTGTATTGACAGTTCATTTCTCGTGGCGAAATATGGTTTGAGCTCGTCTGGTAGGGACTTAGCTGTCTTAGGCCAGCCCCTGTTTATCTGTGCTCTAAGAGCTGTGAGCTCAGGGCACGCCTCACATGCCTCCGTAAAGTCTTTTACTGAAAGAGCTTTCAGTTCTGTGTCCAACAGAGCAACAAGCTCCGGCTCAGTCACTGGCTCTGTATCCTCGTCTGCAGGGAGGGGCAACCGGGAAAAGCAGTCGGCCGCCTGGTTTTGTGAGCCAGGACGGTACTCCACGTCGTATGTAAAGCACAGTAGTCTCGCAGACCAATGCGCAATACGCATCCCTGCGCGGCCCAGGCCTTTTGTTGCAAGTAGTGTGGTCAAAGCCTGGTGGTCTGTGCGTAGTGTAAACCTAGAACCCCATAAGAAGGTCCTCCATTTTTCAGCGGCCCACACGCAGGCCAACGCCTCCTTTTCAACAATGGAGTACTTGCGTTCGGCGGGGGTAAAGTGTGCGTGAGGCACATGCAATTGTACGTTCTGTCCCATCCGGGTGTAGTTGTGTCAGTACGGCCCCCAAGCCATAATCGGATGCGTCCGTAGACACGTAGGTGGGGAGGCTGGGGTCGAAGACGGACAGCGCTGGGCTGTTTACAATACGGTCCTTCACCGCCTCGAAGCTCTCCTGAGCTGCTGAAGTCCACTGAAATGTGTCCTCATGCAGACATGCTCGCTCTCTGCCGCAGCAATCCTGGCAGTCTCATATGTGTTTGCACCATTCCGGACAGCTGCACACCACTCTCCTCTGTTCAAAGCATTCTGTTCCCATGTATCGTAGTTGATGGTGAAGGCCTTTAACAAAACCTTCAAGGTGTCTTTAAAAACGCTTGTTTTTACCAACATGGGAGCGTTTGCTTTGCTTGAGCTAACCATATTGTAGTGAATTCGGGGGGCAGTCTGGTAGACCGTCGCCATGGCCGGGACGCGAACTTGTGTCTCCCGCTCCGCAAACGACAACGTTAACCAGTCGACTAAAGGGTCCGACCCGTTAATCAAGGACCAACGTGTCTACTTATCCATGCACGTTACACTACCCACCTCCTTCGGGAAGCGCGTCCCCACGCTTAAGCATATCAGCTCCTTCACGCTTCAGGGCGCCTACGCTTCCGATGGCCTTACGGTCGCTCCATCCCATTTCTGACACCAATGTAGCGAATTCGGGGGGCAGTCCGAGATACCGTCGCCACAGCCGGGACGCGAACCCGTATCTCCCGCACCGCAAGCGACAACGTTAACCAGTCGACTAAAGGGTCCGACCCGTTAGTCGAGGACCAACGTGTCTACTTATCCATGCACGTTACAATATAATATAACAGTTTCTTTGGGAGCCAGTGGTCTGGCATGCGAACTATGTGGCCCACCCAACGAAACTGTGATTGCACGAGGATGGTGTGTATACTTGGTAGTGTTGAACAAGTGAGGACCTCTGTGTCAGGGATCTTGTCATACCACTTTCTGCCGATAAGTTTTCTGAGGCATGTGGTGTGAAAGTGGTTTAGTGTTTTTGCATGGCGTTTGTAAACTGTCCATGTTTCGCTGCCGTAAAGCAGTTTGGTGAGAACTATGGCCCGATACACTTTAATCTTTGTCTCCTGGGTGATGCCTGTCCCGTTCCACACATTCTTTTGGAGTCTGCCAAAAGCAGTACTTGCTTTAGCAAGCCGTGCGGTCATCTCTTCGTCAATGGTTGGTGACATATCTGGAGAGAGAGCTGCCCAGGTAAGTGAATTTGTCGGCCGCATTAAATCGATGCCCATTGATGGTGATGTTAGGTACATTGTATGGCTTGCCTGGAGCTGGCTGATGAAGTACTTCAGTCTTTTTTATGTTGATGGTGAGGCCGAAGTTGTTGCAAGCCTCTGAGAACTTATTGATACTTTGTTGCATGTTGGCTTCGGATGTAGCGTTGAGGGCGCAGTCATCGGCAAACAGAAGATCGTTGATGGTTGCTGTTTTAACCAAGGTTTTTGCTTTAAGCCGCTTAAGGTTGAAGAGAGAGCCATCAAAACGATAATTGACAACAATACCAGCGTCGCCCTCTCTGAAGGCATCTGACAGCATGGCTGAGAACATAAGGCTGAACAGGGTTGGGGCAAGGACACAGCCTTGATTTACTCCATTAGAGACAGGGAACGGCTCAGACGCCAACTCCGTTGTCTTGGACTCTGGCTAGCATGCCATCGTGTAGCCGTCGTACGATGGTGATTAACTTTTTTGGACATCCGTATTTTGCCATGATTCTCCAAAGGCCATCTCTGCAGATAGTATCAAAGGCCTTGGCGAACTGAACTCGCAGGTGGCGGGACGGCCGCGGGGCAAACTGAACTAGGAGGCGGCGGGACGGCAACGGGGCAAACTGAACTCGGAGGCGGCGGGACGGCCGCGGGGCAAACAGACCTCGGAGGCGACGGGACGGCCACGGGGCAAACTGAACTCGCAGGCGGCGGGACGGCTGCGGGGCAAACAGACCTCGGAGGTGGTGGGACGGCCGCGGGGCAAACTGTACTCGGAGGCGAAGTGGCAGCTGCGGGGGAGACTGACCTCGGAGGCAGCGTGGCAGCCGCGGGGTAAGCTGAACTGGGAGGCGGCCCGGTAGCCGCTCGTGGAGCAGGTTTCGGAGGCGCCCCGGGGACGCTGGGCGGACAGGACGTCAGCCGGCTGCCGAGGAACATGGGACAGGCGGAGACTCCGGGGGACCTCCCCTGGCCAGGCGGGTTCCCCAGAATGGGTCCTGGGCTGGAGCCGGCTCGGCACCACCCCTCCATCGGCGGTTTACTGGGCGGTAGGCAAGATGGCGGCTAGCGGGTTCAGGGCCAGCAGACCGGGAGGCAGGCTGCTGGTTATCCAACCGAACAACCGCTCGCTGGAGGCCATTCACCCCAGACACCGGGCTCGGCCTACGTTGTCTCCGGTACGCCGACCCCTCTGCTGGGTCCATACTGGTCGGGGTGAGTGTTGCTGACACAGGTGGCGCTGTCTGGGTAGGCTGTAGCTGCTGGAGAGCGGTGGTGAGGCTGGTGATGGCGGCCATCATCTGCTGCTGTTGAGCCTGGACCTGCTGCAGCTGGGAGCGATCCGCTGTCAGCTGCTGAAGCATGGAGTCCATTATGGGAACCGGTATACGTCTGAATTCAATGACTGTTCCTGTGAAGGTTTTATCAGTAAGATAAGGAAACCTATTTCTGCTATTGGTGAGGACTATAAAATACTCTGTGATTCTGAGCTGACAGTAAACGAAATTAAAACAGGGAAAATCGCCAGGTATTGATGGTCTTTCAGTTGAATTTTATGCTCATTTTTGGGACCTCATTCAAAACCCATTATTTTGTATGTACAAAGAATGTATCAGTCTGAGAGAGATGAGCACCACTATGAAACAAGGTGTTATTTCCCTTATCCCAAAACCGGATAAAGACACTTTGTTAATAGATAAGTGACAGCCTATTACTCTTCTAACTATTGATTATAAAATGTTGGCCTTGGCTTATGCGAACAGGCTAAAGACAGGGCTTAATCATATTGTTGCTGGAAGACAGTCCGGTTTTATTAAAAGCTGTCATATTAGCAATAATATCAGATTTATCTTAGATTTAGTGGACTATGGAGATTCAGTACATTCAAAAGCTTTTTTTTTAGATTTTTACAAAGCCTTCGGTACTATTGAACATACGTTTCTTTTAGAATGTCTTCAGTTGTTTGGTTTTGGGAAAACTTTTATAGATACCATTGATATGTTTTATAAAGATATCAATAGCTCTGTGGTTAGCAACTTCAACACCTCCCATAGATTTGATATAAAACGTGGTGTCTGTCAATGTTGCCCGATTTCACCCTTTTTATTTATTTTAGTCGTTGAATTATTATCCCTAAATATTGTATATGAACCAGAGTTTAAAGGCATCGCTATATTTAATAGGGAAATAAGAATTTCACAACTTGCTGACGACACAACTCTTTTCTTAAGAGATAAAAATCAGTTGCCGAAAGCTATAAACCTAGTTGAACAGTTTTCACTAGCTTCAGGTTTGAAACTCCATGTTTCTAAATGTGAGTTATTGCCCATACATGATTGTGAAGATGCATTAATTGAAAATGTTCCTGTAAATAACACAGTTAAATATTTGGGCATTTATATAACTAAAAACCTTGTAGCCAGACAGCTACTGAACTTTAATGGAAGGATTAAGAAAACCAAGAATGTCTTTAACCTCTAGCTTCAAAGAGACTTGACATTATATGGCAGAGTTCTTTTATCTAAGGCTGAGGGCCTTCCTCGCTTTGTTTACCCTTCCCTTTCTCTTTTTGTTAATGACCCCACAGTTAATGAAATCAACAAATTATTCCTTGACTTCATCTGGAAAAGTAAGTCTCACAAACTTAAAAAGGCAGTATCTTAACAGTAGAGTGTATGGTGGTCTTGAAGTTTTAAATTTCATTGATACTGTAAACACTTTTAAAGTTAATTGGCTAAAAAATGTCTAGCAAACCCAGATTCTCTGTGGTCCTTCATCCCAAATCATATTTTTGATCAAATTGGTGGTCTCTTTTTTATATTAACATGTAATTACCCACCTAACAAACTTCCCGTGTCTTTAGCTAAGTTTCATCAGCAATCCCTTCTTTCCTGGAAGTTACGCTTCATCCATAACTTTTCTCCTCATAAAACTTTCTTATGGAATAATGATTATATAACTATTAAGAATAAGTCTCTTTTTTATCCCAAGTGGTTCCAAAGAAATTTTGTCAGTGTTTTATCCATTGTGGATGAACATGGCTGTATACTGTCCTATGAGCTTTTTATAACTAGACACAACTTTCCAATTCTTTTTAAAGAATACAATTCCGTTGTCAAAGCCATTACTTCTGGTCTAATCCATCTTATTAGGAGTCACTTATGTTTTGGTGGAGGAAATACCCCAGATGCTCCATCTGCATTGCTTTTGGATGGTATCAACATAAATGACAAGAAATGTAATAATAGACATATTCGTCAAATTTTTCAAAATAAAAACAAAATCACCCTAAGAGGAAAATTTTACTGGAACTCACCTTTGGAAGAAATTAACTGTCAAAAAAATATGGCTTTTTTCCCTGATACGTTTTGTATTCCTAACACAGTCAAACAAGTTCATTTTAAAATCTTACACAAAATCTATGCAGTGAAATCTATAATCTCCAGATATATGGATGTTGAAAGCTCTTGTTCTTTTTGTGGACATGCTGATGAAACGTCGATCCATTTATTCTTTCAGTGTAAAATAACAATGACATTTTGGTTTGATTTAAATTCTCATGTTTTCACTATCACTAATGTTACTCATTGTTTTACTCTTAAAGTTATAATCTGTTACTATGACAATATGACTAACAAATCTCTGAAATACGTTGTTAATTTTTTATTTTATTGGGGAAATTCTTTATTCATAAACAGAGGTTTTTAGGTTCACGACCATACTTCCCTCTTTTTTTGACCGAATTTAACTCATTGCTTAACTCTCTTGCGCTCACACACAACAGAGAAAGTAACAGGTTCTTAGAATATTACAGAAACATATATGATGAAACCCCCTGATGTCAAATGATTTTTTTCTTTTTTTTCCTTTTTATTTAGTTTAAATTTTTTATTTATTTTTGTATTGTTACTATAATTACTTAATTTTCAACTATTCAGAATGTCATTCATCTCATATATATTGGTATTGTATTTTTTTGGTGTTGTTATTAGCTGCCTGGCGGCCTGTCCAGGGTGTCTCCCCGCCTGCCACCCAATGACTGCTGGAATAGGCTCCAGCATCCCCGCGACCCTGAGAGCAGGATAAGCGGTCAAGATAATGGATGGATGGATGTTATCAGCTCTCCTGTATTGTGTTTTTTTTGGGGGGGGTTGTGTTTTTGTTGTTTTTTGTTGTTTTGTTTTTGTACCTGACGTATTATGCACATTGTCTTGTTGAATAAAGTTATATTTAAAAAAAAAAAGAAAAAAAGTGGGCGAGTAGCTCAAGCACCGACACCGTGTCTGCGGGTGGGAGGCCGGATGTGTCCTGGTCGTTGCACTGGTCGTTGCCTCCTCTGGTCGGTCGAGGCACCTGTTCGGGGGGGGGGGGGACTGGGGGGAATAGCGGGATCCTCCCACGTGCTACGTCCCCTAGCGAAGCTCCTCACTCAGGTGATAAGAAGTGGCTGGCAACTCCACATGTATCAGAGGAGGCATGTGGTAGTCTGCAGCCCTCCCCGGATCAGCAGAGGGGGTGGAGCAGCGACCGGGACGGCTCGGAAGAGTGGGGTAATTGGCCGGGTACAATTGGGGGGAAAGGCCCCCCCCCCCAAAAAAAGGTTCCCGTTGTTCAGATTGATAGTGACGTTAGCTGAGTTGCTATGATTTATTGTAGTTTACCAGACCATTTTTTTAAATGAACCTGTTGAGCTTGATTCTGTATGAACATCTATGGCCAATGTCTGCTCGATAAGCCAAACATAATTTCCCCAAGCCTTTTGTATACCATCCAACCAAAGGGTTTCCACTAAGGTGTTCATACGTGTTTCATTGCCCAGGGCTAGTCACATCAGATCGTATGCATTTGTAATTTTCAATAGTCACATACATTTAGAATTAGCAATTGCTTCTCGCTTCATAGTCCATTAAGGAGAGACAATTTCCTCACATTACTTTTGTCAGCCATAGCAGATATATATATATACCTTGGGCATAACCCACTAACATGATTTGTCACATTGGAAAAACAGACCTGCTCTTTGTGCTGAGAAAGACAAAGACGCATACATAGATAGATAGATAGATAGATAGATAGATAGATAAATAAATTGAAACAAATGTGTTTTTCATAATGATGATTGCTTTTTAAATTATTTCCTGAGGAATGATTTCTAATCTGTTTAGTACCCGATTCAGACCTCCACTGAGCACAAACAAATTTCTCAAAATTTACATATAAAGCAGTTATCAGCAGCCACATGTCAGGAGACCAAAATGACTTGCCAAGAAAAAGTGGTTTATTCAAGACTAAGTTAAGTTTTGTGAGAGGTATTAAAGGCTGTGCATTCATTTTTGTCATTTCTGGTTGTGAGTTGATAACTAGAAGATAAGTGAGAGATTCAACTGGTGAAACATGAAGTTTAAAGAGTGCTTGCCTTATCTGAAAAAAATGTCCAGTTCCTCTTTCTCCCTGATTAAGCAGAGTGAATTGAGAACCATGTGTCTCTCTTCCTCCTTCACTTTGCCTTGTCTCCAGCCAGGGTGACACAACAAGAGAACTGAAGACTTTTGGCTCCGTCACACAGCTACCGGCTTAAGGTATGCACCATGGATATGAATGCATTCAAACAAGTCATTTTTGTGCTTAGAGAATCCTGATGGATTCTCATTTTTGGGTTCTTAGGAATCGATTCATGTTCAGATGAGAAGATCATGCAAGAGGCATATTAGCTTTTTATTGCCAGATTCAAGGATTACCTCTTCCATTTTCACCACAATTTGTTGTGTAAACTCCTTTTGCTCATCTTTATGTTCAAGACTGAGCTAGTGTGGATATGCAGAAATAACAGCAGCTCATTGGTGTTATGTAGATATTCGAGTGAAGCATGTGCTCAGCATTGGAGGTGAAGTATTGGTTTTGTAATCAAATGTTAGCATTGCTCAACAATGACATAATGGTGCCATCTTGGGTAAACAATGGTATCCGCACAATGAGGATACTCTCTGTAGTTCTGTTTTTCTGGTATTGCATGGGTGGTGTCTTTGATAAAGGAACAGTTTTAAACATCTTTCTTCTCATTGAAAATTTGTTTATAATTGTGATATTGCAACTTTCAGCTGATAAAAATAGGAAAAATGGATGAAAACAGCCATCCACAGAGTAGCTCAGTCACATATCTGTGACTTCAGTCTGCCTAATGTTATTGTCTGTCTAACGTTCACTTCTTACTTAACTCTATCCACATTTAGAGCAAAGGATAACCTCCACACGAAAAGATGAATGAACAAATGGATAAATAAACACGCTAACAGGATTATTTATTTACAAATATATATATGGAGCACCTGATGGATAAACAGCATAAGACAGCTAAAATGAGCATTAAAGAAATTGTTTCAATTGCAAGCATGGGAGTATCTACTAATAAAGAGTAAAAAAAACCAAAACTTCAAAATCCTAAAATTAATCAAAGTGTAGAGAAGCTACTTAAATGCAAAAACGTAATGTTTAATTGCTCAAATCATGCACACGCACACACATATATATTTAAATATAATCCAGTGTTTTCAAGTAAATTATTTATGAGACAGTACAAGCCTGTTTCATGCCATAAGCAATCGTCAGCTGTCAATTAACAGCTGATGATTGCTTCGGTAACATATATGCTGTCATGTGGAAATCCATTATTGGGTGATAATTATGACCAGTCTGACAAGGTTTTCCTCCTGGTGGAAACTAACTTAAAAAGAAAAAAATACAACCACACGTACGCATGTTCATGCAATATAGATTGGTAGCCTATTCTCTGCACTTTCGAATATAGCTTTCATCTTGTTTTTTTTTTTAATTAAAAATCAAGTCATACCCTGATGCATGTATTTCCAATTAAAACATTTCAGGTATCCAACTTGTGGTTGAAAAGGTTCACATTCAATATATCGCGTCAGGAAAGCCAGCAAGAGCTGCAATCGCTTTCTCCTCAGTGTCCGCTACTAAAATGCTAATATAGGTACCAAAGTTTAAGAAAACGAATAAAGAATATAAGAGGAACACATCAGCCCTCTGATTGGCCATCACTCAACTCAGTCACTGCTCGTTTGCATAAAGCTGAACTTTGCTCGACTTCTTTTTGTCACCAAGTCGCGGGTTTTTGTTGCTCAGTGTAGCCCAGGGACCATTGGAAATGAATGGCTTGTGGCCACTTTGTCTCAGGGTTAGGGTTAGGCAGCATCAAGAAACATGAGGGTAAAATCTTTTTTTCCCCCAGATTCAATACCTTAAGATGTTGGGGAAAAGACTTATTTTCGATACGTTTATGTTTAAAAAAACAAAAAACAAAAACCCACATTCAAAATGGCAAAGCAAAAAATTCCAGATAGGGCCTTTGAGCGCATTTAATCTAATGAACTCCCACTTGTCAGCTGACTTAACATGGGTCATGTGGCTTTAACAGCAGCCTAGACAGTCAGCCCTTTCATGTGTTGAGAGTGGATAGGGCTCTATTTGTGGAGGCATCCAGCATTCCTCTGACTTCGTTTAGGCCTTCCCGTGGTGTCATAACCTTCGAGGCTGGCACTGTATAAAAAATAAAAAAGAGACACTAAACTGAATGCAGTACATACAACTTGGATTATATTAATTGTGCAAAATAGTTCTGGATTTTTAATGACTGAGAAAAAGACCAGCACTCTAGCGACGAGCAATAAATTTACAATAGGCGATATAGATTTGATGATGGTGATGATAAGTAGCACCTCTGTGAACGACGAAAGTCCATGCGAAACAGTAAGTTTTTTTTAAGATTCCCCTCATCAGTCATGTTACTGTGGGGATAAAGGAGAGACTTAACTAAATCTTTTAGAAGCCATGCAGAAAACATACAACACTGTTCGGGCTGTAGAACAAATTCAATAAACAAATGCAATAAACTCATAATAACCTATGTAAAACACTTAAACTGTCCTCTGAAACGTGGAACCTCACTGAACCACAGCGTATCAGAACAATACAGAGTAAGTATACACTGAATTGCCAGGGGTTGTGATGATTTTGTCCTCTGCATGTCAAGTAGCGAAGATGTTTCCATGGTATCAGCTGGCTCTGTTGGCTTTAATCCCCATGACCTTAGGCGTGAACCCTGGGGTAAAGGTCAGGCTAACAGAAAAAGGCATCGAATATGGTATGTTTTTGGCATCCTATTCCCTATTCATTTGAAAAGTTCTGTTCTGCATGAATAAATTATAGGTAGATTTATTTTCTCATCCAACTTTCAATGCCTTGTTGCGGCCAGGCAGACAGATTGGGATGGCGTTCCTGCAGCAGAAACTCAAAACTATCAAGGTCCCAGATATTTCAGGGACAGAAAGAGTGGCTCCCATTGGCAAAGTCCAGTACAGTTTGTCAAGGTAAGACACTTGCCTGTTTTCCAACAATAATAATCCTTTTAAAAACATGAATAAAGATTGTTTAAAGGTGATACGCTAATAATAAGATCATCTTGAGGCTCTTTCTTTATACGTTTCATTTTACAGGATGGTAATAGTGAATCTGGGATTACCAGAGTCTGCACTGGGCCTGGTGCCAGGGAGTGGTGTCAATCTCTCTATCCAAAAGGCCTTCATTAGTCTGCATGGAAACTGGAAGGTCAAATACTTAAGAATTATGTGAGTAAGACAGACTATAGTTTGCGGGGGGGGGGCTCTCTCTGCCTTTTACATTTCCATGTCTTAATAACAATACCTGGATATTTGTAAATGACTCCTCTCTTCCACAATAGAAAGAATAGTGGATCATTTGATTTGGAAGTTAACGGACTCACTATTACCACGGCTATTTCCATTAAAAGTGATGACGTGGGGCGACCAGCGGTCAGTAGTGTCAACTGTGTGTCCATTATAGGCAGCTTAGACATCAAGTTTCACAGTGGGACCAGGTAACTCTACATCGCCATCCACTTGTGTTGAACGAATGCAATGGATTGAGAGAACAAGCGATGTGAATTTCAGCTTCCATATTTCATGTTTCACATCTTGAGCCAAAGACAAGCTACCCTTAATATTGTCATTCCTGTTTCTCAGCTGGCTATACAACCTGTTCAGTGAGTTTATTGACAAGGCTTTGCGAGATTTACTGCAGAAACAGGTGAGAACAACAATTTCCGCCAAAAATAATTGCCTAACATTACAGCTTCTGGGGATTAGAGGAAACGGAATCAGGCGAACATGTAGGAGTGAGACAATTAACTGTAAAAAAAAAAAAAAAAAAAAAAAACCAAAAGCAAGAACCAACAGATAATTCATTAAAAAAAAGAAAAAAAATCACGACAAAAAAAATAGTTAAGGTCAGGATCTTCATGCGGGATCAGGTGGGCGGGGTTGGGGATGTGTTATATGATCTTGACACATCAAGGTGGGCAAAAGATAAGCACGGGGCATAAAATTTTTTAAAAAAAAATCTCCCTCCTTCTGTGTTCGCCAATAAGAAATATATATTCTACTTTTTTTATCCATTTTAAGAGCCTTACTAGCTTGTTGCATATGTCAGCATTCAGTGTCAAAACGTAGTCCTCAGAGTCCTTTCAAACTGAATTTCTCTTATGTTACAGATATGCCATCTGCTGGCTGATGCAATATCTGAATTAAACCTCCACCTGAAAACTTTAAATGGTGCGTTACGTTTGTGGAAACGTTAAACACATATTTCATGTTTATTTCACATGAGGATGATGTTTAACAAGTGTAAATCAATTTCTGTCATACCAAACACAGTTCTAGCTCCGGTGGACAAGTATGCAGAGATTGAATATTCAATGGTGTCATCGCCCGCAGTTTCAAAGTCATCCATAGATCTGAATTTGAAGGTGAGACCCTTTGTTTATGTGGGAATGTGTGAGAAGTCAGGCTTTATTATCTTTGAATTGCTATACATTTATACTCAGTGTATAGTTTGATAATATCTAAAGGTTCACACTCATGTCAGTTCAGATCAAGGAAATCTAGACAGTAATAACGTAAGTATAAGTAAGACACGGGTTCCTAACCTTGGGGTCGCGACCCCAACTGGGGTCGCATGGAATTGAAATGGGGTCACTTGAAATTTCTAGTAATTCATCAATACAAATAATAATTATTATTATAATAAAAACACCACACACAATTTAAAACAACTCACTTCCCCTCATAAAAATTTAGTTCTTGGCATATCTTGATTCATGAGATCACACGTGATGTGACCAACGTGCAGATTCCCATGCTCAAACAAATAACGAGCGAAGTTTGCAAGCAAATCAGAGTGACAGAAAATGGAAAGATTTCTTCACCCACTTGTGCCCTCCACACCTTCGACTGAAATGGAAAAACTGACATCAAAAAGAAAGAGAAAATATGATGAAATCTTTCTTCAGTTTGGATTTACCAAAATCAAATCAAATCAATTTTATTTGTATTGCCCAATATCACAAATTACAAATTTGCCTCAGTGGGCTTAACAGCAACACAACATCCTGTCCTTAGACCCTCTCATCAGATAAGGAACAACTCCCTAAAAAAAAAAAACCTTTTACAGGGAGAAAAAATAGGAAGAAACCTTGGGGAGAGCAACAGAGGAGAGATAGATAGATCAGTATCAGTCAACTAACTCTTACTGTCTTCAGGACTTGATTAACATTGGAGTTGCCCATAGCAGGGCAATAACATCATCTTTCCATCAGACTCACGACATCCCCGACACCATTTCCAGAACATCGGGTTCCCCATGGATTGTCATCCCGGAAAAGCGACGCAGACGCCGGCAAGAGAGAAAACAGAAGCGGGGATGCAGGGCGAGTCTCCGTGCCAGGCTACAGAGAGACCCACACAGACCACCAATCCCCAGCCTGTTCCTCTCAAATGCCAGGTCCGTTGTCCACAAGATCGGTGATCTGGAGCTATCCGTGGCCGCAAACAACTCATTACGGAACTGCAACGCCATGATAATCACGGAAACTTGGCTAAACTCCTCAATCCCTGACACCGCTGTTGAGCTGACTGACAGGTTGCTTCACAGACAGGACAGATCCAGGGATACCGGTAAGAACAGAGGAGGGGGGCTATGTGTGTATGTGAATTCCAACTGGTGCACACAGAGCCGCGTTATAGACGGCCACTGTTCCCGTGATCTGGAGTCTCTGTCAGTGTTATGCAGACCCTTCTACTTACCAAGAGAGCTAACAGTAATAATTTTGACAGCTGTCTACCTTCCACCCGACACAAATGTTAGCCTATCTTTGGCTTACCTCCGCCAAACCATCAGTAAGCAGCAGAAAATGCATCCTGACTGTGTCCATGTGATTGCGGGTGACTTTAACCAAGCATGCTTAAAGTTAGTGCTTCCCAAATTTACTCAGTATGTTAATTGCCCTACCAGGGGTAAAAACACCCTCGATCATGTTTATTGTAATTTAAAGCACACATACAGGACAGTGCCCCTCCCCCACTTAGGGCTCTCTGACTACCTCTCCCTCCTGCTCCTCCTCCCTACCTACACCCCCCTCAGGAGGACAGCAAAGCCATGTACTAAAACCATTACAACTTGGCTTGAGGGAGCACTGTCTCAACTCCAAGACTGTTTTTCAAACACAGACGGGTCCATTTTTGATCAAGGGGATCTCCAGGAATACACAGAAACTGTACTTTATTTATATTAAGACCTGCATTAGCAATGTGACTGTAAACAAACACGTCCATGTTTTTCCCAGTCAAAAGCCATGGATGACCTCAGAAGTACGCAAACTTCTCAATGCACGGGACAGGGCCTTCAGGTCAGGGGACAGAGCTTTATACACCACTGCTAGGGCTGACCTGAAGAGGGGCATCAGTGCCTCCACACTGGCCTATAAAGGGAAAATCGAGGACCACGTTTCAGATAACAACCCAAGACGAGTGTGGCAGGGGCTGCAACATCTCACTAACTACAAAGGCAGCAAAAAAACTGTGATTACAACAAATGGAACCCTGCTGGCAGAGGAGCTTAATAACTTCTTTGCCCGCTTCGAGACCAGGAGCGTCTCTTCTCCACCCCCCTTGGTCACTGACACTCCTGCTCTCACTGTTCAGCAGCATGAGGCGAGACAGGCCTTCAAAGCAATGAATCCAAGGAAGGCTGCTGGCCCTGACGGGATACCCGGAAAGGTGCTCAGAGCATGCTGCCACGAACTCTCTGGTGTTTTTACCAACATCTTCAACCTAATTCTCCCGCAGGCCTCTGTTCCCACCCCTCTGAAATCAGCAACTATCATCCCGGTCCCTAAGAAACCATCCTCAAACAGCCTAGCAGACTACAGACCAGTAGCCCTCACCCCTCTGGTTATGAAGTGTTTTGAAAGACTAGTACTCAAACATATACAAACCAGTCTCCCTCCTTCCCTTGACCCCCATCAGTTCACATTCAGGCCAAACAGATCCACAGAAGACGCATTGTCCACCACCCTTCATGCTGCCTTGAGCCATCTCGAACAGAGGATCAACTACGTCAGGATGCTCTTTGTGGACTACAGCAACCGCCTTTTACACAATCATTCCTGACATCCAGATAAACAAACTGCTGACCCTCGGCCTCCCCTTGTCTACTTGCAGCTGGATCAAGGACTTTCTAACAAACCACCCACAGTCAGTCAGAGTTGGTCCCCACCTCTCCTCCACCATCTCACTCAGCACCGGCTCACCGCAGGGCTGCGTGTTGAGCCCCCTCCTCTACTCACTGTACACCTTCGACTGTTTACCAGCTTTCCCTTCAAACTCCATCATAAAATTCGCTGA
Source organism: Lampris incognitus (assembly GCF_029633865.1). Lineage (NCBI taxonomy): Eukaryota > Metazoa > Chordata > Actinopteri > Lampriformes > Lampridae > Lampris > Lampris incognitus. The sequence goes on from NC_079212.1 coordinate 120,699,812, forward strand.
CGACACCACTGTAGTCGGGCTCATAACAGGAGGTGACGAGTCCGCTTACCGACACGAAGTCCAGAATCGGTCTGAGTGGTGCTCTGCAAATAACCTCATCCTAAACCCCACAAAAACAAAATAACTCATAATTGACTTCAGAAAACACAACACCCCCCCCCCAGCCTCTCTCCATAAATGGTGAGTGCGTGGAGAGAGTCCACTCATTTAAATTCCTGGGAATCCACGTTACGGACTGTCTTTCATGGTCAACAAACACCACGGCAGTGGTCAAAAAGGCACAGCAGCGGCTACATTTCCTGAGGTTACTCAGGAAAAACAACATGAGCGTGAAGCTGCTGGTGTCCTTCTACAGATCCACAATCGAGAGCATCCTCACATACTGCATGCCGGTGTGGTTTGCTGGTTGCTCCGCCGCACACAAAAAGGCTCTCCAGAGAATCACCAGGACAGCAGAAAAAATCATCGGTTGCCCCCTCCCTCCTCTTTAAGACATTGCCCACAGCCGGACCCTCTCAAGAGCCAAAAGCATCATCAAGGACAATTCACACCCCGGCAACCACCTGTTTAAACTATTACCCTCTGGCAGGCGCTTCAGGCCCATCAGATCCAAAACCACCAGATTCACAAATAGCTTTTTCCCAAACGCAATAATCGCACTAAACAAGCATAGTTAAACCTCTCACAGCCACCTCTTGCACTTTAATACCTGCACTTTATCCCATTGCTGCTACTTTATTAATCTTGTCTTGCTATTGTGTACTTTATTGCATTGCTGTTTTATCCCATTGCTTTTTTTAATCATTCTTGTCTTTTTAATGTATGCTTTTTATTTATTTTATTGTTGCACCACAGTGGAGTTGCACTCCCAGTTTCGTTGTATTGAAAAGTACGATGACAATAAAGGCATTCGTTCATTCATTCATTCATTCATTCATTCAGAGATCTCTCTCCCAAGATGGACAACGTGCAATGGATGTTGTGTTTACACAATTTACACAATACAACATTGAAAGAGGATAACACAATTATAATGGACTTATAAAATTTAAAGAAGAATATGATGTGCAGGATGTCAAGCAGTATCCAGACGCCATCGGAACAGTGCAGAACCCAAGCCATGTGACCAGCATCATCGTGTAAAAAAAAAAAAAAGCATAACTGAACACAACAAAGAAAGGCCAAAATGTCTGCTCTGTGGTAACGTCCCGTCTACGGAGAGCATGAAACCCAACAAGCTCAAGAGACATTTTGAGACAATGCATAAAAGTATAGGCAAACCAAAATCTTTCTTTGAAAAGAAATATGCCGAGCTGAATAAGCAGCGAGTGTACGTCAGAAAGGCAATGACTGTCAGTGAGTGAGGCTTGAAAGCATCTTTTGAGGTGAGCTATCTTGTTGCAAAGGCTATGAAGCCACATACCATCGCTGAGACTTTGATATTGCCAGCTGCCACTGAAATGGTATAAACGATGTGTGTGTGGGGGGGGGGCACAAAAACTAAAGACAATACCATTGTCTGATAACACAGTGAAAAGAAGGATAGATGCAATCGCTAATGACCAAGAGAGCACACTAACAGAACGACTACGAAATTCCCCAGCCTATGCTCTACAAATGGATGTCAGCACAGAAGGAAAAAATGCCCATGCTTTGACATTTGTTCGTTATATGCAAGAGAATGCTATTCACAAGGATGTTTTGTACTGTCTCCCTCTTCCTGAACAAGAGACTGCTAAGGCGATGTACGATGTCCTCCACAACTATATGGAGAGAAACAACATCCCATGGGAGCGTATGGTAGGATTTTGTACAGACGGGGCTCCGTCTATGGTGGGGCGGCAAGCAGGCCTACGTACGTTAATTGTGGAACTGGCCCCCTCTGTAGAATGGAATTATTGCATGATTCATCATGAGCAACTGGCATCTAAGGAACTGAGTTTGCCCATCGTGGACACATTACAGCAGGTTGTAGCCATGGTCAATTACATCAAACCACATCCACTGCATGCACGTCTATTTGCAAAACTATGCGGCAATATGGGCTCTGAACATGGCAATTTGCTCTTTCACACAGAAGCACGGTGGTTATCGAGAGGTAGGGTGCTGGAGCAATTGTTCAAGTTGAGAAATGAACTGTTGGTGTTTTTCATGGATGTGAAAAAAACAGACTTTGTCGACTTTCTGTGTGACCAGCAAAAAATGTGCCTCCTTACATATGTAACAGACATCTTTGGAAAAGGTAATCAACTGAACATAAGCATGCAGAGGGAAAACAAGAATATCACGCAGATGAGTGACCATATTGATGGATTCAGGGGGACCTTTCAAAATCAAACTTCACCCCTTTCCCCCAGCTGAGCACAAGTTTCTAACAGACAACAGCATTGATGACCAGGGCTCTACAAAGGTGATGTGCAAGCACCTGAAACACATAGAAGAGCACTTTTCCACTTACTTTCCAGACTTGGATATGTCAAAGTTTGACTGGGTGAGGGACCCATTCCACTGTGATGCAGGATCAGTGGACCTACCTGCCACTGCTGTTGAACAGCTGATTGAACTGACATGTGATAGAACACAACGGGGACTGCATTCGCGAGTGGCGATGGAGGAATCCTGGTTTGGAGCAAGAGAAGAGCACCCAGAGATCTCACAGTGTGCTTTAAAACTGTTGGTTCCTTTTGGAAGCCAGATGTAGCGCTCTTGTGTGCATGAAGTCATAGTACCGTTCGCGACTGGATGTAACTGCAGAGATGAGATGCGCTCTGTATACTACACCACCAAACGTTGAAAGGCTGCAGCGAGATGTGCAAGCTCAACTGTCCCATTAAATAGGTGAGAGACACCAATCATGGGTCCTGTGGGGAGGGGGGATCTGAGCAGTCTGAATAATGTATGTATGTATGTATGTATGTATGTATGTATGTATGTATGTATGTATGTATGTATGTATGTATGTATGTATGTATGTATGTGTTGATATTGTCTTGTGTTGGGGAAAAAGTAGATGACTAATAAAAAAAATTGATCACAAAAAAGAGACACCAATCATAATATATAAAATACATAACAAATATACAGAATTGTCATGGGTAGAGCCTAAATGTGGTCTAAAATGAAAATTGTCTTGCAACAAATTCGTTCTAGCGTAATTTTAGAATTTCTGGGGTCACTAGAGTTTTGTGACTTCAAAGTGGGGTCACGAGGCAAAAAAGGTTGGGAACCCCTGATGTAAGAGTTAAAATGTGTGTTTGAATTTCTGTTTAGGCTTTGTTTGGCCACTTGGTGGTCTGAAATGTAACTGCATCCAATGCACGTATAAAAACAAACTGCGCATGCGTGAACCCGGGATCGAACGTACAGCGCATCGTAGTGTAAGCAACCCTGTACTGTTGGGAGTTCTGATTAGCGGAGTCAGTGTATCGTTCCCCTGCTCTCGGCCAATCGTGGGAATGCATGTTACGTCTGTCAGTGTGCGTGCTTGTGGTTGGTGGAGCGGGGGCTGACCCGCTGGTTACTTATTGGTTTTCGTTTTTGGAGGGAGACATTGTTGCACTTCAGTGTCCACTCGACGCAGTTTCGAATAGTTTAATAAACCAAAGGAATTCAACTCTTGTCTCCGACTCATAACTGACACATTACACTGGTGTCAGAAGTGAACACCGTTTGTCAAGGGGCAACATTCCTGTCGGGAGCTAGCCTAGCATTAATGTCAGTGAGTTGGCTGGTTAGCTAGCTGCTTGTCATGGATTTCTAGTGAAGGAGTAAGGGAGATAGAGGAGGAAGGTCCATGTGGGTGGTCGGAGGACATGACCAGTGCGCTCAGGAGAGCTTCATGTGCGGCGAACAATCGCCTAAGGGAGTCTGCGGTGAGGATGGCTGCCGACGCGGGCATGATTCCTCATCGGTGTTTCGCACCGTTTCTTCTTCCACCGGATGTAGGACACAGGTCAATGCTTTGGATGTAAACAAACATGGTGGCGCCCATCACCCAGTAGCTGTCACAGAAGTAAAAACCCCAAGTACTCTGATAGGGCAGACTGGGAGGCATTCCATGCCCAATTTGAACTTTTAGCCCAGGCAGAGGGGTGGTCGATGGAGACTAAAGCACAACAGCTGACTTTGTGCCTCACGGACCTTGCTCTGTCCTGTCTGCTACTGCTTAGCCTGGGGAGCAGGCGTAGTTATGGGGCTTTAATAGGGGCCCTGCAGAGGTGGTTTGGACAGTGTTTACAGCCTGAGCTCCTGCATAATGAACTGAGTAATTGATGCCGAAAATCTGGGGAGCCACTGCAGGTGTTAGCCAATGACATAGAGAGCCTGACATGGCGGGCATATGCATATATGCCCCCGGAGGTACAGAGCGAGCTGGCGCGGGACCAGTTCATCAGAGCCCTCTTCCCCACTGACTTACGTGTCCTGGTACAGCTGCAGTATCCAGTCGTTGCAGGTGGCCTTGGAAATAGCTGTGGAGAGACGGAGTGTGTGGGGTGTGGCTGCTGGGAACTGTCACAAGGAAAGCCCACCTGCTGTGAGGGCTGTAGTAGAGTGCTCCACGGAGGGCGAGAGGCCGGCGTGGGTGGCTGAAGTGACTGAACTGATGAGGGCTGTATTGCTACAGACACCACGCAGGCCACGCCCGGGCCCCATGGTCTGCTGGGGGTATGGTCAGCCAGGGCATTTGGTCAGGGAGTGCTCCAAGTCACCAAGGGCTCAGGGAAACAGACCCCGGCCCCAACCCCAACTCCAACCCTGTTTTCTCAAGCCGTGCCATCGATAGGAGGGGCCCAACAGGACAGACTGGGGAGCCAGGCTCCACTCTCCTCAGAGGCAGATGATGGTCTGACTCTGCTAATCGGAACTCCCAACAGTACAGGATCGCTACAGTGGTTGTGAGCTTTTGTAGATATGTTGTTATTACCGTGGTAATGTAGTTAATTGTTAAATGTATTTGTTCATCATTGATATAAAGTTTGTTGGTGTATTTTGTCTAAGTTGTAGACTGTTTTAAGTGAAGATAACTTTTACCGGTATTACAAACGCATGTTAGAAATATACGCACCAGCTTACCTTTGTGCATAGCACATGGTCCATGAGATACCGTACGTATTAATGTTTGTATTTTCCTTTAATTTTAATGTTTTGAATCTGCATAGAAAAGCGTGGATGCAGTTAAATGTCTTGAAGTAAGCTCAGGCATGTACAATGGATATAAAAAGTCTACACACCCCTGTTAAAATAAAAATAATAATAAACATTTAAAGGTGCCTTTCATGACACTCAAGGTCACCTTGCATCAAATACAATAAAACAAAGCAGTAAAAACATTACTGCAATCAATAATAAAACACAATAAGCAAGAGAGCATACATCAGCAGGAGTTTAAAAAAAGATGAATTTAATGTTGTTAATGCTGTTAAAGTGAGTATGCTAATTTAAGAAAGGGGTTTTGGGGCTTCCGGGTAGCGAGCGGTCTATTCCATTGCCTTCCAACACGGGGATCCTGGTTCAAATCCTCGTGTTGCCTCCAGCTTGGTCGGGCGTCCCTACAGACACAATTGGACATGTCTACAGGTGGGAAGCCGGATATGGGTATGTGTCCTGGTCACTGCACTAGTGCCTCCTCTGGTCGGTCGGGGCGCCTGTTCAGGGGGAAGAGGGAACTGGGGGGAATAGCGTGATCCTCCCACACCCTACGTTTCCCTGGCGAAACTCTCACTGTCAGGTGAAAAGAAGCGGCTAGCGACTCCACGTGTATCGGAGGAGGTATGCGGTATTCTGCAGCCCTCCCTGGATTGGCAGAGGGGGTGGAGCAGTAACCAGGAAGGCTCAGAAGAGTGGGGTAATTGGCTTGATACAACTGGGGAGAAAAAGGGGGGAAATATCCCCCACCCCCACCCCAAAAAAGGGGGTTTAAGGGCAGTTTTGAATTCTGTAATGGAGTCCAGTAAGCGGATGTGATGGGGAGTCACGAGTTCAATTTACCAAATAAAGATTTTTTTCAGATATCTGCAAATTAGACACTTTGTCCACTCTCAGATACCAAATTTCCCTGAGGCACCTGATACAACCACCGCTGATGCATTCCTTAGTCTACACCCGTCACGTAGAGGTTTAACATCCGCAATATATGACAAGCTCGCAGGTATAAGACATGTCCCTCTTGACAAGATTAAAACTGCCTGGGAGCAGGACTTAAGCCTCCGGACGATCACCGTCGGACGATATATGGAATTCGATCTTCAGGCTGGTTAATTCAACATCCCTCTGTGCCCATCATTGTCTGTTACAATTTAAGGTGGTGCACAGAGCCCATGTGTCCAAAGTCAAACTATCTCGTATGTACCCGGATGTGAGTCCCATCCAGGGGTGCAGCGGGGGGGGGGGGGGGTGCAGAGGGTGCAATGCACACAGGCGCTGCATCAGAGAAGGCACCAAAAGACCGTATGCAAAAAAAAAAAATATTAACATCCGCAATATATGACAAGCTCGCAGGTGTTAAAAAAATATAACATGTAACTATATGTTCTAATCCAAAATTCTCATCTAAGTAATAATATTTATAAATATTAAACTTTTAAAAACAAATAGGCCTATAACCAGACATTGTTTACTGCACACTGTACTTTTGGCGCCCCCGCTGATGCGGCGCCTGTGTGCATTACACCCTCTGCACCCCACCTCGTTGCGCCCCTGGTCCCATCTGTGACAAATGTAGGGGGATGAGGCTTCCCTTAGCCACATTTTCTGGGCGTGTCCTATGTAATATTTGCTAGTAATATTTGATTTGCTAATGTCCCTTACGGCTTTCCGTAGCGCCACAACAAAGTCACGTGATGTACGTAACAACGTCAGTCGGAATCCGGTCGATGAATAAACACCCAGCACGAGAGAAGTCGTCCTTGCTTTATTAATGTTATAAGTTAACATAGCCAGAGGGCACAGATCATTACATGGTGTCAGAGTAGCGGAGTTTAAATACCCAATATGGATTCGTACGGCGTTCCAGCTCCACGGATGGACTGGGAATCGGCGAACTTACCTGAAGCATGGAGACGATTTCGACAAACAACGGAGCTAATGTTCACGGGCCCCCTGCGCGGGAAGAACGAAGAGGAGAAATGCAGCTACCTCCTGCTCTGGATAGGGGAAAAAGGGCGCGATGTGCACAACACTTGGACACTCAGCGGAGAACAAGCCAAGAAGCTAGAAACGTACTACGATAAGTACACTGAGTACATCACCCCCAAAGCAAACCCGATTTATGCCAGATATAAATTTCATGAAAAGATGCAGGGAGAGAGTGAATCCTTCGAACGATTTGTAACTGAGCTAAAGCTCCTAGTCAAAGACTGTGGCTACCCAAATGCCGACGAGATGGTCAGGGACCGCATCGTGTTTGCCACCAACTCACCCAGAGTGAGAGAAAAGCTACTTAGCCAGGGAGCTGAGCTAACGCTAGAAAAGGCCATAGATGTAGCCCGCTCACACGAGCTAGCAAAGAAACAGCTAAAGTCTATGGGCCAGGGCAGCACACATGAAACGGTGCACGCAATAGGCAGAAAGACTTACAAACCGAACGCACCCAAAGCAGCTAACGCTAACTTCAGACAAAGGGAGGGTAACGTTAGCACCGCCGCCAGGGCGTGTAGCTATTGTGGAGGGCTACACGGCGCTAAAGCCACTTGCCCAGCTAAGGGTAAACAATGCATTAAATGCAAGAAGCTCAATCATTTTGCTAAAGTATGCAAGTCTAGCTTCCAGGGACAGACAAAGTACTACCGCGGCACAGTACATGCCGTCGGAGAGAACCCAGAAGAGTACACCACTGACAGAGAGCAGGAAGAACTGTACTTCGACAACATTACAGTGGAGAGCACCGCTGTGGGAGAACAGACAGAGCTGTACATAGACTGCATCTCAATAGAGAACAACGGAAAAAGCAACGAGCAGGCTTACGTAGAGGTTGGAATTGGCACACCTCCACAGAAGGTAAAGTTTAAACTAGACACTGGGGCACAGGCCAATACTATTCCCACCAACCTGTTCCAGGCGCTGTTCAAAAATGTGACACTGAAACCAGCAATACACAGACTCACTGAATATGGAGGAGGCGCGCTGAGCGTGAAAGGCACATGCAAACTCAAATGTAAGTACAGAGACAATGCAATTATGCTGGACTTTTACGTCATTGACACAAACGCCCCACCAGTCATGGCAATGAAAACATGCCGTGACCTAAACTTGGTAAAAATAGTGATGGCTGTGAGCGAGGAAAACAATGTCACATCACAGAGCATAATGGATGAGTATGCAGATGTTTTCCAAGGAATAGGAGAGTTCCCAGGCGAGTGCACCTTCCGCGTCACACCAGATGCAACGCCGGTCGTCTGCCCGCCACGCAGAATCCCCATCGCCCTACGCAGCAAACTGAGGGACGAGCTTGACAGCATGGAAAAAGGCGGCATAATCTGTAAGGTAACAGAACCCACAGAATGGGTGAACGCACTCGTCGTTGTTGAGAAGCCAAAGACAGGCAAACTTAGAGTGTGTTTAGACCCCAGAGCTCTTAACAAAGTGATACAACGACCTCACTACCCCCTCCCCACGCTGGAGGACGCCACCACAAAGCTTGCTGGAGCTGAGTACTTTAGCGTGTTAGACGCGCGGTCAGGCTATTGGGCCATCAAACTGAGCACTGAATCCTCAATGTTGACGACATTTAACACAGTGTTTGGCAGGTATCGTTTCCTCAGACTGCCATTCGGAATCGTGTCCGCTCAAGACGAGTTCCAGAGACGCGTGGATGAAACATATGAAGGATTGGACGGTGTGACGGCCATAGTGGACGATATACTAGTGTTCGGCAAGACTAAAGAGGAACATGACCAGCGTCTCAGAGCGATGCTGAAGCGCACAAGGGAGCGAGGGGTGCGGCTCAACCCCGACAAGTGTCACATATGCGTGTCCGAGGTAAGCTACTTCGGCCACACGCTCTCACACGAAGGCATCAAACCAGACCCACACAAGGTGAAGGCGGTCAAGGACATGCAACCCCCACAGAACAAAGCAGAGCTGGAGACAGTCCTCGGCATGATCAACTACCTCGCCAGATTTGCTCCACACCTCTCACAGATAAACTCACCCCTCAGACAGCTTCTGAAACAGGACAGTGAGTTTGTGTGGGATGCAGTCCACGACAAGGCGTTCCAAGAGATGAAGAATCTCATTACACAGCACCCAGGTCCAGTACTCTCATATTTCGACCCGCAGAAAGAGCTGCGACTCCAAGTGGATGCATCCAAAAGTGGCCTTGGGGCTGTCATGCTCCAAGATGGCAAACCAATTGCCTATGCGTCCAAGTCACTCAACAGCACTGAAGAAAACTACGCACAGATAGAGAAGGAGCTCTACGCTGTGGTCTTCGGCTGCAAGAGGTTCCACGAGTACATGTATGGACGAAAAGTGATTGTGGAGTCAGACCACAAGCCTCTGGAGGCAATACTAAAAAAGCCACTGGCAGCAGCACCACCCCGGCTGCAACGGATGATCCTGGCGCTCCAAAAATACGACATCCAAATCATCCACCGCCCCGGTAAGGACATACCGGTGGCCGACACACTGTCACGCAAGTCAATAGAACACCACGACAGTGACCTACAGGAAGGGATGGAGGCCCAAGTGCACACAGTCCTCAGCAACATCCCTGTGAGCGACACAAGACTCACAGAAATCAAGCAGGAAACAGCGCAAGATCCACAGCTCACCGCACTCAGACGAGCCACACTCACTGGCTGGCCAGACACAAAGAAAAAGTGCCCGCCCAGCATCCAGGAATACTGGAACCACAGAGCAGAAATCTCAGAAATGGACGGTATCCTGTTCAAAGGTGAGAGAATCATTGTCCCCCAAAAGCTTCGCAAGGACATGATACAGCGCATCCATGCCAGCCACCTTGGCGTGGAAAAAAGCAAATGCCGAGCAAGAGACTTACTGTTCTGGCCTGGCATGGGGAAACAGATCGAGGATGCGGTAGCAGACTGCAGCATATGCCAAGAACGGCGCAGCGCAAATGCAAAGGAACCAATGATGTCACACGCCATACCCGAGCGGCCGTGGCAAGTGATAGGCACAGACCTATTCACATGGAACTCACAGGACTTCATAGTCACTGTGGACTACTACTCCAGATTCTTCGAGCTAGAAAGACTTTACAGCTGCACCTCATCTGCCGTCATCATGAAGCTGAAAGCAGCAATGGCTCGACACGGAATCCCCGAGACTATCATCAGCGACAACGGTCCGTGCTACAGCTCTGGTGAGTTCCGCAACTTCTCACAGACATGGGGTTTCTCACACACCACCACAAGCCCCCACTACCCACAGAGCAACGGCCTCTCCGAGAAGACTGTCCAGACGGCCAAACGCATCCTGGACAAAGCCAAAGCTGAGAACAAAGACCCCTACATGAGCTTACTGGAGTATCGCAACACACCGGTGGACAACCTGAAATCACCGGCACAGCTACTGATGAGTCGGAGGCTGCGGTCCATTCTCCCATCAACAGCAAAACACCTGCAGCCACAGATCGCCAGTCAGGAGGATGTTCACAAAAGGAGAGAGGTATGTCAACAGCGCCAGCAGGCATACTACAACCGAACAGCCAAACCTCTGCCCCACCTGCCCGCAGGCACACCAATCCGCTTCCGGCAGGAGGATGGATCCTGGAGACCTGCAACTGTGGAAAGACCAGCGAACACAGAGAGGAGCTACCACATCCAAACCAAAGAAGGTCAGATCTACCAACGCAACCGTCAACACCTGCGACAAAGCAGAGTGAACACTCACACTACACACACACACACTTCACAGCAGACTGTTACCAGCGCTAACAACAACACACAAGCCCATCAGCAAGAGCATGCTGAACCTCCAGACACGAACAATCAGCGACAACCAGACACACAGCCTGGTTACACCACGAGGTCAGGTCGCACGATCAAACCAAGACAAATCCTTGACTTATGAATGTTAAAAAAAAAAGAGAGAATTTTACACCAACCTGTACTATACCTGCTATGTTTTGAAAAGAAATATTTACAGCGTTCACTTACCTTATGTACCTACCTGCTGTTTGCAGTTACCAGTAATGAAATGAAAAAAAAAAGATGAAATGTTATTATGGTGTCACATTTAGACAGTGAAGGAAATGTTTTACACTACTTTGTTGCAGTCCAGTTATATGAGTTCCACTTTCATATTCTTTCTTATTAAGATTGTATTCGCTTATAAACGTGCTCAATGTGATCTGTATCTCTGCAGAGAAAGCAGCACTTTTCAGAAAAAGGGAGATGTAATATTTGCTAGTAATATTTGATTTGCTAATGTCCCTTACGGCTTTCCGTAGCGCCACAACAAAGTCACGTGATGTACGTAACAACGTCAGTCGGAATCCGGTCGATGAATAAACACCCAGCACGAGAGAAGTCGTCCTTGCTTTATTAATGTTATAAGTTAACATAGCCAGAGGGCACAGATCATTACATCCTAGACTCGAAAAATACTGGAAAGATGTCTTCCAAACCTTATCCCTAACCCTCAATTTTAAACTAGAACCTAACCCTCTGGTCACCCTGTTTGGCACCACTGGCAAGGATGACGTACACCTGACCCCATCCAAACGTCGCATATTGTCCTTCGCTTCTCTGTTGGCCAGGCATGCAATATTGCTGAGATGAAAGGATGCTGCCCCGCCAGTCCACGCTCAGTGGCTGAACGATATTGTGCCCTGTCTAAATCTCGAAAAGATCCGCTACTCAGTCTGTAACTCCAAGGACAAGTTTCAAAAGGTGTGGGGAGCTTTCCTGGAATACTTTAAGAATCTCTAGCCAAACTAAAGAATTATTGCCCCATTCGCTTCTGAATTTTGCTTTTGTTGATTTATATGTCAGTAATATAATCTGTGAAGGTCTACCAGTTTCTAAACCCCCCGTCTTCTATTTACTGACTTATCTATTGCTCTCTCTTTTCTAAATCCTAAACCCGACTTCCAGCACTTTCCTGTTTCACTCCAGGGACGAAATATTCCCTCTTACATAGCGCATCTCAGCTTACAGATGGGGTTAGTGGTATGTGTGTGTGTGTGGGGGGGGGGGGTGATTGGGGATACATGATCATGTTCCTATATCATTTTTATATCATGTAAATCTGACATATATCATGCACTTGTTTTAAAATCTTTGTGTAAGTATTGATTGTTGTTTAAAAGCCAATAAAAAGATCTTGAGGAAAAAAAATGTGTCCTGTCTGTAAGATAGGAAGCAAACCACTGATACACAGTGCCCCCAACTCCAGTACTAGTCAGATGATCCATGAGGAGCTGATGGGATATAGTATCAAAGGCTGCGGTGAGGTTAAAAAGGATGAGGATAGAGAGTAGACCCAAGTCAGCTGCACAAAGGAGGTCAATAGTGATCATAACCAGGACTGTTTCCGTGCTATGTTTGGAGCGAAAACCAGATTGGAATTGTTCAAAGAGATTATTGTTATCAAGGTATATCTGGAGTTGAGATGCAACTACCCTCTCAAGGATTTTGGAGATGAATGGTAAATTGGAAATTGTGTCTATAGGGATGCCTGACCAGGCTGGAGGTAACACGAGGATTCGAACCGGCAATCCTCATGTTGGTAGGCAACGGAATAGACTGCTACGCTATCTGGACGCCCCTGTGCTACATGTTTAAAAGTCTTTTTGAAAGATATGGAGTAGAAAGCACGTCATTGCAGGAGAAAGCATGGATGCAGTTCAATGTCTTGTGAAGTAACATCAGACATGTACATGTTTTACCAGATCGTCTGCCGATAAAAAGACTACCAGAGAAGATAAAGTTCTGTGTCCTGAGTCTGTTATTATCACCCCGGTTACATGTATCACTCACCAATTGTCTGTGTGACTGTTTGTCTCTGTTCATATCCTCCTATGTTTTAGGGAGAATTTTACCGCATCGGGCAGCATCAGGAACCTCCATTCTCCGCCATGCGTTTCTCCCTCCCTCCTCAGGTCAATAACATGCTGTATGCTGGGGTGTCTGCCTTCACTGCCAACTCTGCAGGTTTTGTTTACAACAGAGCAGGAGCTATCAGCCTGTACATCACAGACGACATGGTGAGATACACTCTTATAATCCCCAATAATGGTACTTTTATGATGAAACACTGGTCTACTTGAGCTCGTGACTTTTTGGCTCTGGCCCAACAGATTCCCCCGAGCTCTCCCATCCGGCTGAACACCAGAACATTTGGGGCTTTCATTCCAGAGGTGATGGCATACAGGTTCCCATTCATTAACCTGACAAGTGTCAACCCTCATGCCATGTTTATGAGTGGGTATCTTGGTGTGCTTTCAGATTGCTAAGCGTTTTCCTGCTCTGATGATGAAGCTGTTGGCCAAGACGGTCAAGGACCCTATCATAACCTTTGAACCCAACAACGTGACCCTACAGGCCACTGGCACAGTGACAGCCTACGCCATCCAGCTCAATGCCACACTTTCCCCTCTCTTTGTCCTAAACATGGTAGTTTACATCACTGGTTTTCAAATTATGGGTCGTGAGCCAAGTGGGTGGGCATGATGCCCACAATAAACATGTAGAATAATGTTTGATGTTGATATGCCTAGTCTTTTTCATTTGATCATTAGTAGCCCATGATGAAAGGCTAAAAAGGAATACTGTATTGATGAAAAATATAGAGAGGATGTTTAATTCTTGAGGCGGCACGGTGGCACAGTGCTTAGCGCAGTCACCTCACAGCAAGAAAGTCCTGGGTTCGAGCCCCAGGGTATTCCAACCTTGGGGGTCATCCCAGGTTGTCCTCTGTGTGGCGTTTGCATGTTCTCCCCGTGTCTGTGTGGGTTTCCTCCAGGTGCTCCGGTTCCCTCCCACAGTCAAAGACATATACACTCACCGGCCACTTTATTAGGCACACCTGTCCAACTGCTCGTTAACGCAAATTTCTAATCAGCCAATCACATGGCAGCAACTCAATGCATTTAGGCATGTAGACATGGTCAAGACGATCTGCTGCAGTTCAAACCGAGCATCAGAATGGGGAAGAAAAGTGATTTAAGTGACTTTGAACGTGGCATGGTCGTTGGTGCCAGACAGGCTGGTCTGAGTATTTCAGAAACTGCTGATCTACTGGGATTTTCACGCACAACCATCTCTAGGGTTTACAGAGAATGGTCCGAAAAAGAGAAAATATCCAGTGAGCGGCAGTTCTGTGGGCGAAAATGCCTTGTTGATGCCAGAGGTCAGAGGAGAATGGCCAGACTGGTTCGAGCTGATAGAAAGGCAACAGTAACTCAAATAACCACTCATTACAACCGAGGTATGCAGAAGAGCATCTCTGAACGCACTACACGACGAACCTTGAGGCAGATGGGCTACAGCAGCAGAAGACCACACCGGGTGCCACTCCTGTCAGCTAAGAACAGGAAACTGAGGCTACAATTCGCACAGGCTCACCAAAATTGGACAATAGAAGATTGGAAAAACGTTGCCTGGTCTGATGAGTCTCGATTTCTGCTGCGACATTCGGATGGTAGGGTCAGAATTTGGCGTCAACAACATGAAAGCATGGATCCATCCTGCCTTGTATCAACGGTTCAGGCTGCTGGTGGTGGTGTAATGGTGTGGGGGATATTTTCTTGGCACACTTTGGGCCCCTTAGTACCAATTGAGCATCGTGTCAACGCCACAGCCTACCTGAGTATTGTTGCTGACCATGTCCATCCCTTTATGACCGCAGTGTTCCCATCTTCTGATGGCTACTTCCAGCAGGATAACGCGCCATGTCATAAAGCTCGAATCATCTCAGACTGGTTTCTTGAACATGACAATGAGTTCACTGTACTCAAATGGCCTCCACAGTCACCAGATCTCAATCCAATAGAGCACCTTTGGGATGTGGTGGACTGGGAGATTCGCATCATGGATGTGCAGCCGACAAATCTGCAGCAACTGCGTGATGCTATCACGTCAATATGGACCAAACTCTCTGAGGAATGTTTCCAGTACCTTGTTGAATCTATGCCACGAAGGATTAAGGCAGTTCTGAAGGCAAAAGGGGGTCCAACCCGGTACTAGCAAGGTGTACCTAATAAAGTGGCCAGTGAGTGTAGGTCAGGTGAATCAGCCAAACTAAACTGTCCCTAGGTGTGAATGTATGTGTGTGTTTGTGTGTGTGTGTGTGTGTGTGTGTGTGTGTGTGTGTGTGTGTGTGTGTGTGTGTGTGTGTGTGTGTGTGTGTGTGTCTCTCGGCCCTGTGATGGACTGGTGGCCTGTCCAGGGTATCTCCCCACCTGCTGCCCAATGACTGCTGGGATATGCTCCAACCTCCCGCAACCCTGAGTAGGATAAGTGGTTTGGATAATGGAAAGGCTAGGTTAATTCTTGCTTTTTGGCAGGTGATGAGAATTAATTGCTTAATGCACAAAATATTTGGTGGCTCCCAGGCCAAAATGTATTTCCACAGGTGGGTCACACCATGAAAAGTTTAGGAACCCCGGGATCACATACTGCACATCATGTGACTGGCAAGAGTTATCAGGCAAATGACGTCCACCCACAGAAATTGTCAATCGAATAACATTAAGTGGAAGTTTATAGTTAAAAACTACCCACAATGCTGCATGATAAGTAAAATATACTATGCCAGAGACATCAGCAATTTCACCTCACCTTTAGTGTGAACTCCACTTAACCTGCATATATTAGCATATTAATATTGTGTCCACACTGCACGCTACTCTGTAAATAAGGACTGAGTTAACAGCTAAGATTGCATCTGTCACCTTTCAGACAGAAAATTGGCATACATTAAAAGTGATGGAGGTTAGATTCACCAACATAACCCACAATATCAATACATTGTCTTCATGCTTGCTGTGTTTTCTACATAGGAGGCGAGTGTCAGTGCTCAGGTGTATGTGACTGGGACAAAGCTGGCTGGAGATGTCACCCTGAACAAGTGAGTTATAAAAAAATAAAAAAAAACTGTTCACAGAGCAGAAAAGGTTAGGTAGGTCTTTCAAAAGGCACAACCGTCACAATCTAATATTTGGCTATTTTGCATAGGATGGGTATGACGCTGGAGACTAGTTATGTGGGAGATTTTGAGGTAAGACTCTAAAATAAACTTTATAATGTTCAGTAAGAGGATAAATCTGAGCTCATCTTAACTCACATCATCTTAAACAATTACAAATAAACCAGCTTCACCCAACAGGTCAGATTCCTTGACAGTATCTTCTCAATGATTCTAAAAGTGGCAGTGATCCCCATGGTCAACGGTGAGGTCCTATTCTATTCATCGGTTCACACGTGAAGAGACCCTTCCATACCAAGAGCATGCCATGCACGACGCTGTCAGGCTGGTCCATGACCTCTTCACATTTCCTGTCTCTTTCCCCTGCATACTAATAAGAGCAGAGGGTTCTTGAGAAATGCCATTTAAAAGTCTAAACCGAGTTCATTACTCTCTTAGGTTATTATAAAACTGTGTAATTAATGTCTTTCATAGCTCACCTTGAGAAGGGATATCCTCTTCCTTCCCTTGGAAAGATGAGTCTTGTGAACACTAAGCTTCAGATCCTGAAGGTCAGACACTCATTCTTTATTTGAAATACTCAAAAGTGTTGGCATATTACTGAAACTGCTGCCTTTCAATTAAACCAATAGGGTTTGTAAGGGAAAATACAACACCTCAATATTGGTGAACAACATTTCTATAGTCACAATGGTCAACAAAACGAATAGTCTTCATCCTGTTTTTAACTGCTTCACTTTCTCTGCAGGGCTACGTTCTGGTTGGGACAGATTTGCAGTTTAGAGGATGAGTGGAATTTCTCAAAACTACATGCTTCATTTTCCCAACAGTGCAGATCAATCATCATGGCACACTTAAATTACCTCTGCACACAAGCCTTCCAATACCAAACACTGCCCCCACTCACACACACATACACACACACATACACACACACACTTGGAAGAACAATACAGCATACACGCAAAGCAAGAGCTGTAGAGATAAACTTATTACTTCGAATGCAAGCGTGAAAAAAATCAAAACTCCAGGTTGTCTTTCAACCTGGAGACTCCTCTACACTTGTTTTCTTCCTGTATTTCTATTTTTTTCCCATTTTGTCGTTTCTTGAAGTACACACTGATTTTCATTTTTCTCATTTAAATTGCCACATGCAGAGAATTTTCCTAATATTTATTATACTACCATGGCAATAACAGACATAACTGTATGAGTTTGTGTGTTGTCCACGTCTTCATTCAGTAACGACCAACCCTGTGAGTCATCTTTACAAAGACAACTCATACTGATTGTTGTACTCTGTTCACTGAACAGAGTACAACAATCAGTGTTGTTCACTTTAAGCTTTATTGTTCACTTGAGTTTTCACAAAAACATATTTTTTGCTGTCTTTCAATCCCACTGCATTAGTTTGTTTTGCAGACTTGTAAGCCGACAAGGCAAACCAACCTAGTCTTCGTGTGTAACTTTTTTTTTTGGACAATTTCACACCATACAATTATGAAACAACTTTCCCCGTATCCAATTCAAATACATTTTATTACCATACTGTATAATCTACAATAAAAGGAATGAAATATCTTTTAGTATGTAACATTTCTGTACGTACAATATTTACAAGTGTTTAAATAACATGTCATTTGGGGTTTTCTTCCCTACAAGATCTTTTATTGTTTATCAGGTAGCATGTCTGTCTATCCAGAAATCCACTGCCACAATGGTCAGAGGAGAAAAATGGGAATGGGCTGCCTGTTTCTTGTAAATATCCCCTCTGCCTGTCAAGCATGTTGTGTTTGTATCATCTCAGTAAGGAAATCAGGTTACCACCCTTGTGTCAGGCTGATGGCTGGGCTCTCATTTTGTCTCACTGTGTCAGTCAGGGAGCCATGGCTCAGGACATGGCCTCTCAGGCTCTGGGAGCTGGCTGACAAAATCTATATGGAAAACAGGGCAAAATGAGAGGCTACAGGATAAAAATTGTGAATAAATGAATGAATCATTCATATTGTCTCTTTTGAGATCTAGATAATCATCCTGAGGTGCCCTCTCTCAAAACACAACCTTCCCAACACTGGCTTTGCTTAAAAAGAGTGAGTTGATGAATTCAGGTGCTTTTACCTTGAAGTATTGCTTTGTGAGATCTTTATATACACAGAAGGATCGAGTGACAGTAAAATTTGGATATGACATTGTTTCAGCGTCAGGAAAATGTGTGTGGACAGACATAGGGAAATAAACTGTATTTCTGAATTACTCTGGCTTCCAAACTTGACAAACTTATTTTCCTATCAGTCTCAACTAATGAACTTTTGTCAGTGTAAATTTTTGATTTTCAAACAAACAGCTGGTTTTTAAGACTTCTATATTTTTCAGAGAAACAGCATTGAAAACATATAAATCAAAAGCTTCATAATACCTTCACCAATACGTAATCTCCAGGGTTGATAGGGCGATTGTTAGAGTCTGCAGGCTCAATCACATCCCTTTTGGGGAAAATCACTTTCAGGTTTCCATCACTCCTCCCACACAAGTCCTGGGCAGACCGCTTACTTTCCTGGAAGAGGACAAAGATAAAACTGCCTTGAGAAATTTGCCTAAACTAGTGGTGTCAAACCCTGCACCTGGAGAGCTACCCTCCCGCCGGTTTTCACTCCAAGCCTATTTTAAGACATCCGATTCAATTAATCAAGGTCTTGGACAGTAGGTGTTACATTCCCCGTTAAAGGTCCAGGGGATGAGGGGAAGTAACAATTGGGGGCTCGTCCGGGATACTTTTATTTTCTTTGTTACTTCCCCTCATCCCCTGGACCCTTAACGGGGAACGTAACAATTGGGGGCTCGTCCGGGATCTCTGATGCTCTGGGGGTTAATGAAACTTGCCAATATCCTTTTAGGAGATCTAGTTTAGCGTTAACAGTAGCGGGGCCGATATTATCAATACAGTCTTCCATGCGGGGCAAAGGAAAAGAGTCCGGCACCATAACTGCATTCACCTTCCGAAAGTCAGTGCAGAAACGGGGTGTCCCATCAGCTTTCAGAGCCAACAGACACTAGGAACTCCAAGGACTGTGACTAGGCACTGCTAAACTATTTCTAATCAGATAATCAACTTTTGGGTTACCACGTGTTGCACAGACCGATCAAGGCACAAATTTTCTATCTAAGACCTTCAAACAAACACTGCAGTCTTTGGGCATATCACACGCAGTGAGTAGCGTGTACCATCCTGAGTCACAGGGTGCGCTAGAACGCTGGCACCAAACTCTTAAGTCCATGTTGCAGAAGTACTGTTATGAGACAGGGAAAGATTGGGATGAAGGTTTGCCGTTCATGCTTTTTGCCATCCGTGACGCAAAGCAAGAGTCTCTGGGGTTTAGTCCGGCTGAACTCATTTTTGGCCATAATATGCGAGGTCCATTAAAGGTGTTACAGGAGCAGTTCATGTCTAGCTCGTGCTCCCAGTCTGTGCTGGATTTGGTTTCCCAGTGCAGAGCACGACTGCATAATGCAACATTACTGGCGAGAGAAGCCCTTTCCGCCTCCCAGGATAACATGAAGAAACAGTTTGACCGTAAAGCAGTGGCGCGTCAGTTCCGTCCCGGTGACCAAGTACTCGTCCTATTGCCGGTGCCTGGATCTGCCCTCACTGTACGATTTCTGGGTCCATATGTGGTGGAAAGAAAAGTGTCTGATACAGACTATGTTATTCTCACTCCTGAGCGTAGGAGGAAAACATGGTTATGTCATGTCAACATGCTTAAACCTTACTTTCCCAGGAATACTCCTGGGGTGACACAGGCGAGTCCCGAAACGTCTGCTTCCTTAGTATGTGTGGGTGTCTTACCTAATGATGGACTCCACCTGCCCTCTGGTGGCCAACGGAGTGGTAGGCTGACCAACTCTGAGTTTCTATCTGATGTTAACTCCGACCTTTCTTATTCCCCCGGGACACTTTTATTTTCTTTGTTACTTCCCCTCACATCCCCTGGACCGTTAATGGGGAACATAACAGTAGGTAATCAGTATATTAAATTCGGTTTGGAGTGAAAACTGGTACAATGGTAGCTGTCAAGGAGCAGGGTTGGAAACCACTGTATTAAACCTTAAAACATTTAACACAATTTGCCAAAATAATGGCTCAAGCAGTCTTGTTTGCAATACTCACTCCCTCCACTAAGACGAGCTGCGTGCTGCCAATGAGGTTGGCGTTAACCCTTGCCGCCTCCTCTCTGAATACACTGATGAGCTCCTCCAACCTGCGCCGCTTCACCTCTGTCGGCACGTCATCCTGCAGATGGTGGAACGCGTGGGTTTTCTGGGGATGATGACCACATACAGTCAGTCAACAGGTCGAGCAGGTTTTTTAAGGCACCGTAGCAAAGCACATCAGTGATGCATGTGTTGGAAAAAACTTTTATCACATTCACAAATCTTGATACATAGCACTTTGTGGCGAAGGGTGTGCGAGGAAATGGGCACTTGCTCACCTTTCTCATGCTGTAAGCAAAGAGGAATCCCAAATTGTACCCGACCTCTCTGATCAGAGAAAGAGTCTGTTGGTGGTCCTCTTCTGTCTCACCACAGAAGCCTGAAATGAAGTCGCTGCTCAGACTCACCCCTGAGAGACACAGACAACATTTGCATTTTAGAAAACAGGTATTGATGTAATGTAGTAGTAGTTATTCATATTTGTTCATTCTTGTGCTAATAACTTGCATTTTAAATTTAATCATTTGCTTTCTCTTCATTGCATATTTGATTTTATTATTAAATTTAGCATTTTACTATTAACATTATTAAAATCCTCAAGAGATTCTCAATAACTAATGTATTTCACCTATATATATATATATATATATATATATATATATATATATATAATATCCAGTGAGTCAAGTAAATTGTCTCAAAGAATTTATATATACACTACCGTTCAAAAGTTTGGGATCACATTGAAATGTCCATATTTTTGAAGGAAAAGCACTGTACTTTTCAATGAAGATAACGTTAAACTAGTCTTAACTTTAAAGAAATACACTCTATACATTGCTAATGTGGTAAATGACTATTCTAGCTGCAAATGTCTGGTTTTTGGTGCAATATCTACATAGGTGTATATAGGCCCATTTCAAGCAACTATCACTCCAGTGTTCTAATGGTACAATGTGTTTGCTCATTGGCTCAGAAGGCTAATTGATGATTAGAAAACCCTTGTGCAATCATGTTCACACATCTGAAAACAGTTTAGCTCGTTACAGAAGCTACAAAACTGACCTTCCTTTGAGCAGATTGAGTTTCTGGAGCATCACATTTGTGGGGTCAATTAAACGCTCAAAATGGCCAGAAAAAGAGAACTTTCATCTGAAACTCGACAGTCTATTCTTGTTCTTAGAAATGAAGGCTATTCCATGCGAGAAATTGCTAAGAAATTGAAGATTTCCTACACCGGTGTGTACTACTCCCTTCAGAGGACAGCACAAACAGGCTCTAACCAGAGTAGAAAAAGAAGTGGGAGGCCGCGTTGCACAACTGAGCAAGAAGATAAGTACATTAGAGTCTCTAGTTTGAGAAACAGACGCCTCACAGGTCCCCAACTGGCATCTTCATTAAATAGTACCCGCAAAACACCAGTGTCAACATCTACAGTGAAGAGGCGGCTGCGGGATTCTGGGCTTCAGGGCAGAGTGGCAAAGAAAAAGCCATATCTGAGACTGACCAATAAAAGAAAAAGATTAAGATGGGCAAAAGAACACAGACATTGGACAGAGGAAGACTGGAAAAAAGTGTTGTGGACGGATGAATCCAAGTTTGAGGTGTTTGGATCACAAAGAAGAACGTTTGTGAGACGCAGAACAAATGAAAAGATGCTGGAAGAATGCCTGACGCCATCTGTTAAGCATGGTGGAGGTAATGTGATGGTCTGGGGTTGCTTTGGTGCTGGTAAGGTGGGAGATTTGTACAGGATAAAAGGGATTCTGAATAAGGAAGGCTATCACTCCATTTTGCAACGCCATGCCATACCCAGTGGACAGCGCTTGATTGGAGCCAATTTCATCCTACAACAGGACAATGACCCTAAACACACCTCCAAATTGTGCAAGAACTATTTAGAGCAGAAGCAGGCAGCTGGTATTCTATCGGTAATGGAGTGGCCAGCGCAGTCACCAGATCTGAACCCCATTGAGCTGTTGTGGGAGCAGCTTGACCGTATGGTACGCAAGAAGTGCCCATCCAACCAATCCAACTTGTGGGAGCTGCTTCTGGAAGCGTGGGGTGCAATTTCTCCAGATTACCTCAACAAATTAACAGCTAGAATGCCAAAGGTCTGCAATGCTGTAATTGCTGCAAATGGAGGATTCTTTGACGAAAGCAAAGTTTGATGTAAAAAAAATCTTATTTCAAATACAAATCATTATTTCTAACCTTGTCAATGTCTTGACTCTATTTTCTATTCATTTCACAACATATGGTGGTGAATAAGTGTGACTTTTCATGGAAAACACAAAATTGTTTGGGTGATCCCAAACTTTTGAACGGTAGTGTATATAAACTTTGTTAAAAGAAACACTCAACGGTAGGGAAAGTGCTAAACAAATAAGGAGCAAAATAATCCAGTGAGTCGAGTAAACTTCACAGACAGTACTGTCTCAAAGAATTTACTTGACTCACTGGATTTTATATAGATAGATAGATAGATAGATAGATAGATAGATAGATAGATAGATAGATAGATAGATAGATAGATAGATAGATAGATAGATAGATAGCTATGTATTCCGACCTTTATTTCATAATTGTTGTTTATTAAGATTGAAGATCAAGCATTCAACTGCCAGCAACTCCTGCTAGTTTGCAGAATTGTCACTGTATATTTGAAAAATTAATTTCTATTTGACTTAGGTTTATTTTATTTTATTTTTTTGGCTAATTTCTGTCATCATCAGTGTGGTTTTATTTTTCATTTGAGGAAATTTAATGAAAGAAGAAGGGCTAGACGTGAGGTTTTTTTGTTGTTGTTTTTTTTTTAGCAAATAAAGATTATCAACCCAGCCAGAGAGAATGCTAAAGTTAGTGTATTCGTAGTGCCAGTCCCAAGCCCAGATAAATGGGGAGGGTTGCGTCAGGAAGGGCACCCAGCGTAAAATCTTTGCCACATCAAATATGTGGATCATAAATCAGATGTCCATACCGAATTGGTCGAGGCCTGGGTTACCAACGACCATCACTGGTACTGTTGGCCAGCAGGGTGCCGATGGAAACTATGCTAATGTTGGGCGAAGGAGAAGGGGAAGGCATGTCAGAGGCAGTGGAAGAGGAGGAAGGGTAAGAGTATGGTGGTGAGAGTCAGAACTTTGACTGTTGGCACTTGGACTGGTAAAGGGAGAGAGCTGGCTGATATGATGGAGAGAAGGAAGGTAGATACACTGTGTGTGCAAGAGACCAGGTGAAAATGGAGTAAGGCCAGGCGCATCAGAGGTGGGTTCAAACGCTTCTACCATGGTGGGAATGGGAGGAGAAATGGGGTAGGGGTAATTCTGAAGGAAGAGTATGTCAAGAGTGTGTTGGAGGTGAAGAGAGTGTCAGACAGAGTGATGAGTATGAAGATGGAAATCAAAGATGTGATGATGAATGTTATCAGCATATACACTCACTGGCCACTTTATTAGGTACACCTTGCTAGTACCGGGTTGGACCCCCTTTTGCCTTCAGAACTGCCTTAATCCTTCGTGGCATAGATTCAACAAGGTACTGGAAACATTCCTCAGAGAGTTTGGTCCATATTGACATGATAGCATCACGCAGTTGCTGCAGATTTGTCGGCTGCACATCCATGATGCGAATCTCCCAGTCCACCACATCCCAAAGGTGCTCTATTGGATTGAGATCTGGTGACTGTGGAGGCCATTTGAGTACAGTGAACTCATTGTCATGTTCAAAAAACCAGTCTGAGATGATTCGAGCTTTATGACATGGCGCGTTATCCTGCTGGAAGTAGCCATCAGAAGATGGGAACACTGCGGTCATAAAGGGATGGACATGGTCAGCAACAATACTAAGGTAGGCTGTGGCGTTGACACGATGCTCAATTGGTACTAAGGGGCCCAAAGTGTGCCAAGAAAATATCCCCCACACCATTACACCACCACCAGCAGCCTGAACCGTTGATACAAGGCAGGATGGATCCATGCTTTCATGTTGTTGACACCAAATTCTGACCCTACCATCCGAATTTCGCAACAGAAATCGATACTCATCAGACCAGGCAACGTTTTTCCAATCTTCTATTGTCCAATTTTGGTGAGCCTGTGCGAATTGTAGCCTCAGTTTCCTGTTCTTAGCTGACAGGAGTGGCACCCGGTGTGGTCTTCTGCTGCTGTAGCCCATCTGCCTCAAGGTTCGACATGTTGTGCGTTCAGAGATGCTCTTCTGCATACCTCGGTTGTAATGAGTGGTTATTTGAGTTACTGTTGCCTTTCTATCAGCTCGAACCAGTCTGGCCATTCTCCTCTGACCTCTGGCATCAACAAGGCATTTTCGCCCACAGAACTGCCGCTCACTGGATATTTTCTCTTTTTCGGACCATTCTCTGTAAACCCTAGAGATGGTTGTGCGTGAAAATCCCAGTAGTTCAGCAGTTTCTGAAATACTCAGACCAGCCCGTCTGGCACCAATAACCATGCCATGTTCAAAGTCACTTAAATCACTTTTCTTCCCCATTCTGATGCTCGGTTTGAACTGCAGCAGATCGTCTTGACCATGTCTACATGCCTAAATGCATTGAGTTGCTGCCATGTGATTGGCTGATTAGAAATTTGCGTTAACGAGCAGTTGGACAGGTGTGCCTAATAAAGTGGCCGGTGAGTGTATGTCCCACAAGTCAAGTGTGAGATGGAAAAGAAATAAGAATTCTGGAGTGAGTTGGATGAAGTGGTGGAGAATGTACCCAAAGAGGAGAGAGTGTTGACTGAAGTGGACTTCAATGGGCATGTTCATGAGGGGAGCAGAGGTGATGAGGAGGTAATGGGCTATTGTGCCAAGGAGAGGAATGTGGCGGGACAGATGGTGGTGGATTTCATGAAAAGAATGGAAATGGCGGAGGTGAATACATATTTCAAGAAGAGGAAGGAACACAGGGTGACATATAAGAGTGAAGGAAGGTGCACATAGGTGGACTATATGTTATGTAGGAGGCGCAGTATGAAAGGGATTGGAGACTGCAAGGTAGTGATAGGGAGACCGTAGCTAGGCAGCATCGGATGGTGGTCTGTAGGATGACTTTGGGGATCAAGAAGAGGAAGAGAGTGAAGGCAGACCCAAAGATCAAATGGTGGAGGAAGTTGAAGAAGGAAGACTGATGTGTGGAGTTCAGGGAAGAGTTAAGGCAGGCACTGGGTGGTAGCGAAGAGTTACTGGATGGCTGAGCAACCACTGCAGAAATAGTGAGGGAGACAGCTAGGAATGTACTTGGTGTGCCATCTCGACAGAGAAAGGAAGACAAGGAGACTTGGTGGTGGAATGATGAAGTACAGCAAAGTATACAGAGGAAGAGGTTGGTAAAGAAGAAGTGGGATAGTCAGAGATGAAGAAAGTAGACAGGAGTACAAGGAGATGCGGCGTAACGCGTGATGAGAAGTTGGGAAGGCAAAGGAAAAGGCGTATGGTGAGTTGTATGAGAGGCTGGCCACTAAGGAAGGAGAAAAGGACTTGTACTGATTGGCTAGACGGAGGGACTGAGCTGGGAAGGATGTGCAGCAGGTTAGGATGATGAAGGATAGAGACGGAAATGTGCTGACAAGTGAGGAGAGTGTGTTGAGAAGGTGGAAGGAGTACTTTAAGGGGCTGATGAATGAAGAAAATTAGAGAGAGAGAAGGTTGGATGATGTGGGGATAGTGAATCAGGTAGTGTGGTGGATTAGCAAGAAGGGAGTGAGGGCAGATATGAAGAGGATGAAGAGTGGAACAGCAGTTGGTCCAGATGACATACCCAGGAATAAAAGCAAAAAAAATAATAATATTTTGACTGAAATATTTTTCGTGAAAATTACCATATGTAAAATTATGAAATTTCAGCACCACTCAACACATAACCATTGCTGTTGTTCTCTAATGCAGCAATCAAGTTTAAATAAACCATTGCTGATGTTCTTTAACGCAGCCATCAAGTTTAAATACTCAAGACCAATAGTGTTTTAGGGGAAGAAGA
The DNA here is from genome assembly GCF_029633865.1 of Lampris incognitus. Classification (NCBI taxonomy): domain Eukaryota; kingdom Metazoa; phylum Chordata; class Actinopteri; order Lampriformes; family Lampridae; genus Lampris; species Lampris incognitus. The sequence goes on from NC_079212.1 coordinate 120,726,126, forward strand.
TGCTTTTGAACAGCTTTTTATTTTTTGTCATTTTGAAATCAAACTGATTCTTTTTCTTTTTTGCAAACCTTATCTCAGCTTTTACTCTTTCAAATAGGTAACCATCTACATTAACAAAACAATGAACTTTTTATAACGCCATTGGCGTGCTAGCAGACACTGCCTCCTAGTGGTAGAACTGGAAACAAACAGCTATTGAAAAATAGTCATCTAAAGACAGAAATTATGAGCAAAAATACATTTTATTGAAACATCAAATAAACAGCACCTGCATTAAAAAAAACAAGCGCAATAATGTGTGCATCAAACAAATAGCAAAAACAATAAATAAAATAACACTAAGTGCAATCAAATTTTCATTTTTTCTGCCTTTTCTGGTCAGTGAAACCAAATGCCTGAAGCTTGGCTACCTGTTTGAGGTTTTTCTTGTGGTGACTAGCTACAGCAGCAGGGGCTCTGGCTCCAGAAGTGGACGAGGCTTTAGCAGCAGTGGCTCTGACTCCAGGAGTAGAGGAGGAGGAGGAGGCTGTAGCAGCAGTGGCTCTGGCTCCAGGAGTGGAGGGGGAGGAGGCTCTAGCAGCAGTAGCTCTGGCTCCAGGAGTGGAGGAGGAGGAGGAGGCTGTAGCAATAGTGGTGCTGGCTCCAGGAGTGGAGGAGGAGGAGGCTCTAGCATCAGTGGTTCTGGCTCCAGGAGTGGAGGAGGCGGAGGCTCTAGCAGCAGTGGCTCTGGCTCCAAGAGTAGAGGAGGAGTAAGAGGTGGCTCTAGCAGCAGCAGAAGAGGTGAAACCTTTCCTTACTTTGCTTATCCTAACTGCTGAGAGGACCCTCACAGCTTCCCTCAGTTTCCTTTCCTTTTGCTTGTCAATGATCACCTTCTTCTTCAGATGATTCTGGTATCACTCATAAGAGGACATGCTGAACTCCTCAGTGCAGGGCTAATTTCCATTTTGGAGGCTGTTTTCCCTGTTGCCTTCATGTGGGACTTGATGATGACTAAGCCTTCATAGATTTCAATGTTCAGCCTGGCCCTATCATTCAATCAATCAATCAATCAACCAATCAATCAAGTTGCATTTTATATAGCACTTTTCTGATGTCATCCATGAGGTTGAACGATCCTTCAATAAGAGGGCCAGTGAACACTGACAGAAGATCCTTTACCAACTTCCCCAAGATAGGGAATCTCATCCCTCCTTCAGGCGTCTTGCAGGCAAAGATCTTACTCCACCAGTCAACATCAATTCGCGCAGTATTCTTCTCAAAGCATCTGGCCTGTGCTCCGAGATCTGAGTCAATTTGGTAGGCTCGCACCTTGTCATCCAGTTGACCCAGCTCCTCAGATTTCACAAAAGTTGGCAACGCTTTGGCTAAGGTGTTGAATGCCCCTTTGGACTGATTCCTGGAGAATCAGTGACAGTGCCAGTGCAGACAAAGAGGTGATGATGTCATTCTTGAGGGTTGCTGCCTGATGTAGCCCTCCCCAAGAGAAGTGTAGACCTTCTGCACCCAGGGCTTCTTCTCCACTCTAGCCTTGTTCAAGGCAAAGAAGCCGTATCTGCCCACAGACAGCATTTTGTCAGGGTACTGCAGTTCTCTCTTCTGGACATAAAGCTTCAGCAAGTCATTCACCCCCATGGAGATGGCTTCAGGCTTCATGAATTTGGAGAGGAGTTGCCTGACCAGTAGCACCATCTCAGCATGCAGCACGTGGAGCATGGGCTTCTCATGCTGCAGCTTCTTCAGCAACACTGGGAATGTTGGAAGCACACCTGAAAATTACATTAGAACCTGATTAGAACAGTAGATGAATATGTTGAACCATACATTCCTGATCACAAGAGCCCACTACTTTCCTTTCCCATGCTTTATTACAACATTAACAAAGTCACTTGCAAATAGGGTCTTCAAAATAAACACAACACTGAATGCAGTGGCATAAAAATAAGTATTTTACCCCTCTCCTGTTTTGATAACAGAAAAGTTCTAGATGGTTATAACAAAGATCCTGAGTAAATTCATTACATTAAAATAATATTTCAATTTAAAGGGGGTGCAGGCGAGCCATGCAATTCACAAAATTAAATCTAAAACGGGTGATTTGTTAATTAACCATAGAGAAATAAACAACCAATTTAAAGAATTTTATTCAGAATTATACACCGCTAAGTCTGAGGCCACTAGTGCAGACCTTGCCGGCTTCTTCGACTCTCTTAATGTGCCAAAACTGGATGAGTCAGTTAGGTTAGAATTAGATTCAAGTTTTTCAGAGAGCGAATTAATAGAGGCAATTAAAACGTTTCCCTCTGGTAAAGCGCCAGGCCCATATGGGTTTGGTTGTGAATTTTACAAGGCATTTCATAACACTTGCCCCACTTTTACTCAGGATGATTAACGACTCCATTAAAAATAACAGATTGCCTAAGTCTCTATACGAGGCAAATATATGTATTTTGTTAAAAAAAGGTAAGGAGGAAATGGAACCCAGAAGTTACAGACCCATTGTTCTCCTGAACTTTGATCAAAAGTTGGTTACAAAAATACTAGCTAACAGATTGGGGAGGCATGTTTTGTCAATTATACACCCTGACCAAACAGGGTTTATCCCAGGTAGCTTCTCATTTTGCAATGTACGTAGGCTTCTGAATAATTTATATACCAACCAGGTCAGGGACTCTGGAGCAGCAATCTTGTCCCTCGATGCCGAAAAGGCATTTGATCAGATAGAGTGGCCCTACATGTTTGAAACACTTCAAAGATTTGGGTTTGGGGATTCTTTTGTTGCATGGGTCAAAAGGCTGTATCTCTGCCCATCATCCTCTATCCTCACCAATAGTGACAGATCTGGGCCTTTTGACCTACAACGTGGGGTCAGACAGGGGGATCCTCTATCTCCCTTACTTTAACATAGCCCTTGAGCCCCTTGCAATAGGAATTGGGAATCATTCCAGTATCACAGGCATTCAGATAGGAGACCTGGAAAGCCGTGTGAGCCTTTATGCTGATGATACATTGATATATCTCACTGACCCAGAAGCCTCTGTTTCTCCCTTGTTAGATCTTGTTAAATTATTTGGCAAACTCACTGGTTACATAATTAATTGGAGTAAGAGTAAGTTCATGCCACTATCAGACAGTATAGATTCAGATTTCCTTAATACTCTACCATTTAAACTAAAGTATGATCATGTGACATATCTAGGGCTTATAATACCACGAAATCCCAAACTCCTATTTAAACTCAATTATGCCGATATGCTCACAAAGTTTAAATTGAACAGAAAGAAGTGGAGGATTTTGCCATTGTCTATGGTGGGGCGCATTAACGTAATTATGATGGTGTCTCGCCCCAGAATTTTGTACTTATTTCAGAATCTACCAATCTTTCTGATGTCATTTTTTTTTAAGAAACTGGACTCTATTATCTTTCCATTTGTTTGGGGATATAAAGCTCATCATATAGCTAAAGCACATATTCAAAAGCCAATAAAGGAGGGAGGCTTAGGCCTTCCTGTATTTAGGAACTATTATCGGGCAGCCAATGCAAGGGCTTTGATTTACTGGCAATGGGGATTCCCAGATAAGACATCTCAGAAAGGAGACAACTCCAACTCTACTTTTTTCCCCAAGACAGAATATCCTGATAAACTGATTGGTAATAATTTTATTCTAAGAAACTCTCTTAGGATTCTGAATCAGACCAGAACTGTTAACACACTGCCTAATGTCTCAATATACACTCCTATATGTAATAACTATTCCTTTTTGCCATCTCAGATGGATGGGGCGTTTGCTGTCTGGAGAGACAGGGGTATTGCGACCCTTGGAGATTTATATTTAGATAAAAAGTTTGCATTATTTAATCAGTTGAAAACAAAATTTAACATCCCTAACTCTCACTTCTTTCGTTATCTCCAAATTAGGCATTATGTCAAAGACCAAATTCCAAATTTTGAAAACAGGCCAAAGAGTTGCCCATTCTATGACCTCCTGCAGCTTCCTCCGGACTCCAAACATCTGATATCTCGCTTTGTGTGTCTGTTTACCACCTCTGTATCTACTCACCATCTGAAGGAAACCTGGTCCACTGAGCTGAATCTTGAAGTGTCTGACGACATTTGGAATGAAGGTTTGACTAGAATCCAAACTTGCTCGATCAATGTCAGATATAAACTGATCCAATTCAAAGTCATCCATAGACCAAACTACACAAAATTTACCCGTCTGTTTCTCCACTGTGTGATAGATGCAAAATTGAAGAAGGTTCTCTTGCGCATCTTTTCTGGCTGTCCTCACTTATACAAATTTTGGTGTGAAATATTCTAGTGGTTCTCCAGAGTCTATGAAAGGGACATTCCCCCTGATCCAGAGCTGGCACGCTTTGAATGCTCATAGTCTGCTTTAAGCTATACACCTGCGGAACAATCGGCATTGATGGTTGGCATGGTAGCTGCCAAGAAAATGATCCTAACAGATTGGAAATCACCTACGCCCCTCTGCTTTCAGAAATGGCTCAATGAAATGATCATAATCATACAGATGGAGAGAATACGCTTCCATAAATCTAAAGCACCCAATAGATTCCTGAGCATATGGGGTCCATTCACTGACTATCTAAAAGAAAAATAATTTTTAATTACAGTGTGTGGTGATGCAACCCGGTACTCTTTACCTTTTATCTGTACTCTTGTAACTTGTAATACCTGTGTAATTTCTTGAAAACTGCTGTGAACAAAGTTACAATATATACCTATGTATGGCTGGCTCTTTTTTCCCCCTCCTTTTTGTTGTTTTTGTTTTTTGTCTGTTGTTTTTTGTTTTGTTTTGTTTTGTTTTATCTTGCGTGTGTCTTGAACATAAAACCGAAAAACTGAAAATAAAATATAAAAAAAATAATATTTCAATAATTTCTTGAAAAAGTGATAAAATATCTACTACATCTATGTCAATCATTAATTGATTTAATGTCTTGCATCGGCTTTAGGAGTGATAACTAAAAATACAAATTATTTGATATCCATCTCTCATTCGTTCAGAGACACTAGTAGGTTTTTGAGCATGAACTACTAAATCATTTCAACTAGGCACAGGACTTTGACTAAACCACTTAAAAAAGAAAATTGACTGAACATACCTCTGTATCGCTCTATCAAGGCTGTGAGCTTGTCAAACTCTGAGAAGAGCTGCACACAGATGCATGTCTTCCGGTTTTTTGTTGACAACTGTTCTGATCCCTGCAGATTTTGCCATTTGCTGTCGGAGAGGAGTGATCCTGGCTTTCTCATCAGGTGTCACTTGATGCTTGTCGAGGACCTGGTTCAGGAGCCATCTGCATCATATAAAGCATTATACACATAAGATTAAGGGAAAACAATACACCTGAAATGGACCCATCTGAAAGCCCGCCCTCTTTTCTTGATTTGGCAACAGTTGTGATTAAAGGATCAAGAAAATAGAGCGGGCTTTGAGATAGGTCCATTGCTATATTTGTTCTGACTTATTTCATGAGTTTGCCTAATCAGCATAATTTAATGTAAAAGAAAAAAATAATACAGCTATAATACAGTAATATATTGTATGTGTCTATGTTAATAAGTTTAATTCTGACAGAAGAACAAGATTTATTTTGTCTCTATTCAACTGTGGTGCCTGGCCTTAAAACACACCCACCCACACACACACACACACACACACATCATATCATCTATTTTCTCTGTATTAGTCAGCCCAATCAGAATGAAACTTATTAATATAGACAGACCCACATACAATATTTCTGTATTATAACTTTTATTTTTTTACCATGAAATGATCAAAATTAGGCAAACATATATAATATAAAGATAATGCTAATGCCATTGTACCTGTGTTTGTGTTACTCATGAGGAGACAGGATGCTGTAGAAATGCAAAATCAGCAGATCCATAAGCTGCTGTACTCGGTTGCACACTTCCAGCATCTGCAAGGAACCTGCTGCTGATGGGATGAACCAGGCTCTTCTCTTCTAAATGCAGCAAGGACTGAAACTGAAAGAATTTTCCTTTTGTTTTGGGAATTTTTCGATATCATAATAGACATCTGAGCAAAAATCTTCCACAAATGACTCAAAAGGATTTAAGAGGGCCTTGGCTGCATTTGAGACCATGTGTACTGTGTCTCCGCTTATGTCCAGGAGTGATGGGTTTAGTCTTCTGGCTTGTGTCTCCACACCAGACCTTTCCCCCCTCACTACACTCTAGTTGTCCAACAGTATTCTAACAACCTGAGTCCAGTTCAGGCTGTACGACTGGAGAACGTCGGTCAATTCTTCAGTGATGGTTGACGCATCCGCTATGGTGATTTTTCTTGAGGCCAGGTGCTGGGTTAGAACCTTCCCCATGTCCTCATCAAAGAAGCGAACAAGAACATTTAAGATCCTGCCCGTGTTCCCATTTGTTGCCTCATCTGCATTTAACGAAAACATCTGTGTTTTCAATTTACTTGCCAGTTCAGTTTTCTTATGTGCAGCAATACTGTGCGTGCACAGGTAAGACGTGTGCGCATTGGAAATGGTCAGTCTTGACAGTGCGGGCTTGTCCTCTGCAGCTGCTTGAATAAGAATAAGATTGACCACTGGTTGAGCAACAGTCAGTAACAGGTCATGTTCTGCTATAAATAAACATATGCACACTTTATGGCTGCACACACGGTCGGCCATGGATTGTTGTACCTCCGCTGTATTGGTTGTTGCACCAGGCAGTGAGGAGGTGTTCTGGAGAGCACGAAGTGCAGCCTTGTGATATGCATCTGACAGATGGCAAGCAAGCACTTTTTTCCCATTACTGCCATATACCGTGCAATAACACACACCTGGCCGTTTGATTGTTTTGCACTACGAACTAAAGGGCTTGCCATTCTCCCCCGTTTCGGTGAGCCAAGCCCATTTTCAACCGTGTTGTCTATTTCCGACACATCAGAGCTGTCCTTCATGAAAAGAGCGTCCATGGCTAATCAGGATGGTAGCGTTAAGGAACAAATTACCCCGCAGTGCATGATTTTGGGTTTTTGGTAGGTTAAAGGTTAAACGTGAACTAATGTGAACTTGCCAAAAGCAATGCATGGCCAGCCACTACCTATATGCAGCTGGCCAGCTAAACCAACAAACCATCCATCTGTCCATTGTTTTATTGTTTTTATGTTGCCGTTAACTCGTTTTCACTAATTGAACATTCAACAACAATATAAGCAATCTTACCGTTGCCATTACGTCATGTCAAATTCCGTTGTTTAATCCATTAAGTTACTCACAACTATTCCCTACGTTGAAGTTCAGCGACGCTGTTATTATTCCGCAGCTGTGTCAAGCGCTCCACATGCAACTCAATGTCATTAGTTAACACACACACACACACACACACACACACACACACACACACACACACACACACACACACACACACACACACACACACACACACACACACACACACACACACACACAGAGTCTCTCGCTCGCTCTCTCTCTCACTCACTCTCTCACTCGCTCTTTTTCCCCCTCCTTGGACAAAATGATGGAAACCCATCAAATTGATGGAGAACTTTAATCCCTGCATACCTGTGGAGGCATGGAGGTGTTTAGGACAGATGACAGTGGAGTTTTTAACTAGTTTGTTTAACACAATCTTGGAAAGTGAGAGGATGCCTGAGGAGTGAAGAAGTGTACTGGTACCGAGTTTCAAGAATAAGGGTGATGTGCAGAGCTGTAGTAACTGCAGAGGTATATAGTTGATCAGCCACAGCACGAAGATATGGGGTAGAGTAGTAGAAGCTAGGTTAAGACAGGAGGTGATGATTAGCGAGCAGCAGTATGGTTTCATGCCATGAAAGAGCACTACAGATGCGATGTTTGCTTTGAGAATGTTGATTGGGAAGTATAGAGAAGGTCAGAAAGAGCTACATTGTGTTTTTATGGATTTAGAGAAAGTATATGACAGGGTGCCAAGAGAGGAGGTGTGGTATTGTATGAGGAAGTCTGGAGTGGCAGAGATGTAAGAGTGGTAAGGGATATGTATGAGGGCAGTGTGACAGTGGTGAGGTGTGTGGTAGGAATGACGGATGGGTTCAAGGTGGAGGTGGGATTACAGCAAGGATCGGCTCTGAGCCCTTTCTTGTTTACAATGGTGATAGACAGGTTGACGGACAAAATCAGGCAGGAGTCTCTGTGGACTATGATGTTCGTGGAGGACATTGTGATCTGTAGTGAGAAGGTTGAGGAGAACCTGGACAGGTGGAGGTACGCACTGGAGAGAAGAGGAATGCAATTCAGAAGGAGCAAGATGGAATACATATATGCGTGAATGAGAGGGAGGACAGCAGAATGGTGAGGAGGCAAGTACAGGTGACAAAGGTGGATGAGTGTAAAGGCTTGGGGTCAACTCTTCAAAGTAATGGGAAGTGTGGAAGAGACATGAAGAACAGAGTGCAGGCAGGGTAGAGTGGGTGGAAAGAGTGTCAGGAGTTATTTACGAGAGAAGGGTACCAGCAAGAGTTAAAGGGAAAGTTTGCAAGATGGTAGTGAGACCAGCTATGTTGTATGGTTTGGAGACGGTGGCACTGACAGGAGGCGGGGCTGGAGCTGGCAGAGTTGAAGATGCTAAGATTTTTGTTGGGAGTGATGAAGAAGGACAGGATTATATGAGAGGGACAGCTCAGGTTGGATGGCTTGGAGACAAAGCAAGAGAGGCAAGATTGAGATGGTTTGTACATGTGCGGAGGAGAGATGGTGGGTATATTGAAGAAGGATGCTGAATATGGAGGTGCCAGGCAAGAGGAAAAGAAAAAGGCCAAAGATGAGGTTTAGGGATGTGGTGAGGGAGGACATGCAGGAGTGACAGTGAGCTAGAGTGACAGAGGAAGATGCAGACAGGAAGAGATAGAAATGGATGATCCACTGTGGTGACACCTAACAGGAGCAGCCGAAAGTAGTAGTAGTAATAGTAGTAATAGTAGTAGGGCAGGGCAATTGGCTCTCATAACGGGTCGGGTGGGTCCGGGTATTAAAAAACCCTGACCCTCGCATCACTAGTAGCCAGGCCGCTAATAAACAGAAAGTGATCTTGTTGTCTTTGTGACAGTGGTGCAAACAATAAAAACACTTGGAAACACTAGGAGGGGAAAGGTGAAAAGTTGTCTACAACTGTTTTAATTGTAGTGCAAACTACATGGAACCACAAGCAATGTGTATGAAAATATGGCTAATACTCAGCATGTATGAATCCAGCTTGTTAGCGGGATGTTTGACTGAATTTCAAAATGAATGGTATTCTATGACAACTAAAGGGTTGTTTTTTTTAAATGTCAGTGCACAACAATCCCCATCGGTCAAACCAACTGGAACAATAAAAGGACAAAGATAAAAACTTCCCTAACACTGGTATTTCATTTGTCATGTCATATTACAATGCAAAACATTAGTAATAGCTTGTGAATGTATATAATGCCATAGTCTACCTGGGATGATTCTCTTGGTGTTCTCCACAAGGTCAAGATAGGCCTCCCTGGTGTAGCTGCACATTGTGAAAAAAAATAAAAATAAACATCTATTCCACAAAAGCCCAGATTCAACTGTTAGAGAGTCAACTAAATGGTCCAGCAAAGTGGTTTCTCACCCCCGGCGCATGGCTTTAAGGACCTGGTTGCTACCACTCTGTGCTGGAAGATGGATCTGCTTGCAAATATTCCTTCGATCCTCAATCAGCTGCAAAACCTGCATCCAGACATGGGGACCCAGTTTGGGGTGGGGGGGGAGACATAAATCAACTTCAGTAAATTAGATAAACAGAGAGAATCTAGCATTAGACATAAAAACAGGGGCAAGGCTAAGCAGGAAAAAAATACACATCACAAAGTACACTTATTTCTTACTCACAGATCCAGAACAAAACATTATTTTCCAATCTTTGATCCAAATATAAATCTTAGTAATACTTCTTTTAATCTGGTAATGATATTATATCATGATAACTGCCATGGAGACCTTTCACATAATTTGTCTGCCTACAATTTGATACCTACTATTTGATTGAATAGATAATTTCTTATTTTCTGCTTTGTAACACAAGCAGGAAATAAACAAGCTACACAGCGCAAGCATCTTCCCAATAACCTTCAACTACAGTGATGTCCGTGGATTGTACATGCATCAGCCCTTTGATTGACACTGAATGTCTCATCTTTTGTCATGCAAGTATAAAACTGAGTGGGCGCATTAATTATCGAGTACGAGCTGTACTGTGAACTTTTTTGTCATCATATCGTCAAGTTAAATGCTAAGTGAATGGTGTAGTGAACCTCGTCAGGGAAATCCTTGGGATGAGGGGAAGTAAATCTGATCCTCATATTTGGGTCTATGTGGGACACCCTGTCCAACAGATCAGCAAAGCGCAGGCCTCCCTTTTTTGTTCGGTAGATAGTACTGAAGCCCCGACTGAGCTGGGTTGGGTCTGAGCCACAGAACTGCTGCTCTGATGTATCTCTGTAGCTGTTCACATTTTGACCTAGTAGTGTCACCTCTCTTACACCCTGAGAAAACACACATTCATATAAATTACACACACACCCACACACACACACACACACACACACACACACACACACACAAAACGTGATCAACTTTAACTATGACTGATATTGTTTATTGCGCCACACAAAGTTTTTATTATTGCTTTGATTATTATCATTATTATAATTATTATTATTACAATAATTTTATTTGCAATATAGACTTAGACTATCAGCTGAACAGCACTTGCTTAAAGATAATGCATTTTTGTACAATGAAAAGGCAGAAAATCAAGTAAATGCTTTGCTTTGACTTCTGAAAAGGCACATAGCTCAGGGCAGAAAAATTAACTAATAATAATAAATAATAATAAATCAATCTTATATAGCGCTCTTCTAACACTCGCTTTACAATAAACGGGGTGAAACAAGACAACAGATAAACATAGCATAACTGACCAATACCAATAAATTAATTAATTAATTAACCCAGGTATTGACCCAATATGCAATATCTGCACTGGAATAAATTCCCTCCTCGTTGATATAGACAATGATAGAGATAATAAGCACTGATGGACACCAATGCTGATGTTACTACTTGCCTGGTCAGACAAAATACGGACTTCTTCGAGGATAGAGTTCACAGGTCGACTCCTCTCCCTCCCACGAGTGAAGGGAACGATGCAGTAACTGCACATGTTGTCACAGCCTCGCATGATGGACCTGCCAGGGCAAAAGCAGCACAAGCTTGAGCGATAGCCACATTTTAGAGATCAACATGTAACAGGGTAGAATGGATGAGGATGGTGTGGGGATTAATAACTCAACAAAATCATGGCAGGTCTTTAACAATTAACAACACTCACACAAAAGCACTGTATCCCTGAGGGGCATGGTGGACAGGCATGATATCAGCATAAGTCTCCTCCAAAGATAGCAGTACATTGCTAGCCTGTTGACCACCATGAGCTACAGCCAAAAGGCGAGGGAGGTCCCGGTATGCATCTGGACCAGCTAGAACATCGACCAGTTTCTCACGCTCCAAAAGCTCAGTCTTAAGCCTCTCTGCCATGCAACCTGGATGATGAAAATGACAAAAATAAACAATCATAGATATAATAAGATACTAAGTCCTATCAAATGTTAAGCCTCTTAATAATCACTGTGCATCTGAAACAGTAACTTACCTAAAATCCCAATTTTCATCGGTGTATGGGTCTTTATGCGTTTCCTTTTCATGGCTGTAAGTTGCTGTAGTCTGTTCCAAATTGTTTGCTCAGCTTTCTCTCTGTGTAATTTAGCAAAGAGATATTTGCACTGGTTGGTAAAATCTTGTTACTTTTTAAAGTTTGATTTGAAAAAGTCTCATATATTTATTTAAAATACAAAATAGAGCTTAATGTGTAGATTAATTTTGATTACTGAGTTTTATATCAAAAACCCAGACATCCTATATAGATGTCATTCAAAGAGTTAACTGATTGTTATCCTTATTCTAATTATTATTAATATTCCTTAGAAGTTGACATTTTCTATACAGGATTTCCATCGAAAAGCTCCACAAGTTAATGTGCCTTACCTTATAGAACAAGTTACAAGAAGAACAACATCTGCCTGTAAGCACAAAGAAAGTTGTTATACAATACACTGAATCAAAATGAGAAATACTGACTAAAATTGTGACCTTCTACTGTACCTCATTAAGGTCACTAGTGCGCTGATAATCCTTCTTTTGCAATATGGACCACGCTATCTCCGTGTCGTTGACATTCATTTGACATCCATATGTTTCAAAGTACACTGCAATAGGAATGAGGATAAAACCATTTAGTGTTTCCCCAAACTAAAAAATAAAAATAAAAACAACGTGTGCCGGAAATGCAGTCTCACCTTTTCTTGAATTTCCCACCTTCGAGTCCTCAGAAAGATAAGGATGTTTTTCAGTGTGCCCCTCATTGACAAAAGGGATTTTGTCGACTGAAACTCCTTTGACAAAGTCCTGAAATCTTGGACCGGACGATATCCGACCCTTAAAACTGTCTAACGTTTTCCTTCGGTTCTCTTTTGAAGTGATACCAGTTTCAGCGAAGTTAGAGCAAAAACTGTGTCGTGTAAAACGTAAAGGGGAAAATGGACGGGAAAGGCAAAACAATGGTCTGAGACGCTTTGGTAATTCCATAATAAAGAATGGTTGTGTTTGACAGGCGCTGTGATCATAACAGACAGGGGGGCTTGATTCACTTTCCACCGGATTTAACCTAGCCGACGGTAAATGGCTAAATTACGTTAGCAGTCAGCACCTTGGCTCGTTGTCTACAGTTGTTAGTCGTTAAACTGCAACTTTTTTCGGTTGAAATTATTTTCTCGTCATTACCTACAATCAAAGTAATTCGGTAAACGCTGACAATAAAGACGACATGTGTTTCGTGCATTCATGCTGTTGACATGAAGATGACTGTCCGTCGTGCAAAATCGCCCCCCTGTACGTACAACAGCACGGCCCGTCTTGAAAAGATTCCTTCGAAATGTGTTCCATGCGTCAGACAACAGCTGTGATGGGCCCATAGAAAGAATAACCAATTAATCAACCTTGGAGTCTATTCGTTAACTCGTATAACACGTATTCACGTTACATTTATTAAACGTGTTTCTGTCAAATCTTATCTATAATTGATATATGACTCAAAATGAATGTGGATTTAGACATGTACATTCTGTTTCATTCTGTATTTCATGGATCCATAAAGACAGAGAGAGAGAGAGAGAGAGAGAGAGAGAGAGAGAGAGAGAGAGAGAGAGAGAGAGAGAGAGAGAGAGAGAGAGAGAGAGAGAGAGAGAGAGAGAGAGAGAGAGAGAGAGAGAGAGGGGAAAAGGACATGCCGTCAGGAAAAGAGAGCGATCATGTGTGATGTCACTGGGAATTACAGGTTTTGTATAAACTGACCATGTAGCCCTGTGGGGTGTATGTGCATAATTTCTCATGTCCATTAGCTGCTTTTCAATCCTACTCACCACACAGAGAGTTGGAGAAGATGCGAGCGGAGGTCTCCAAACACTGAAAGACGGATTTCAGGGAAGCTTAGATCTCACACAACATTCCAGGTAACTTGATAAAAGCTTCACTGATATAAATGTAATTGGATGAAATCATGTAACAAAAATATGTTTATCGTGACATGACACAGAGATCTCCTGTATTGTTTTGCATGATAATTTCATGTCTGGGCTTTAATCATTTTGTACACAATGATCTAAGTGTTGATTATGCTTTTTTTGGTAACATTAGAGGCATCAATCATCGTGAAATAAAACTCTACCCACTGCAGAGATATGAGATGAGGCCAATGGAAACTGTAGCTTCAGCATTTTTTCTAATGTAATATGTCACTTTCTTGTGACTTTTCATACTTTCTCGGGGGGGGGGGGTAGCCGTGATGATGAAGAAAGCCACACTGCTGGTGTTTTGCTGCCTGGTCGTGTCTTTATCGGGCTCTCCACTCTACCCATCTATTAGGTAAGTCAACATATGCTATTATATTCAAAGAAACAATCATAGGAAATCATTAACAACATGTACTTGTTTTTTATAATCTGCTTGTAATTTACTTTTTTTCCTATTTTTTTTGTCTTTTGTTTGTGTTTTCAAATGTGTAATTTTGCAACTGTGTGATTTTGTATCTGTGCTTTCTAATTGCTGCTGCCTATCTTGGCCAGGTCTCCCTTGAAAAAGAGGTTTGTAATCTCAACGGGATCCTCCTGGTTAAATAAAGGTTAAATGAGTAACTAGCTATAATCCACCGAAAAGAATGGTTTAAAAAAAGCAAACACTTGGGGGGGAAATTACATTTGCTATTGTGACTACTTATTATTCATTTTATTTTTACCTATCTCTAGCTTTTTATGGAGTGATTTTTAAATTCGTGAGATAAATATTTTTGATGGCAGTTTGATTTGGCTCCCCAGAGATGAATATTGTACAACAATGTTTATAAACAAATTAATTCTCACCAACAGAAATAATGAATAAATTGTTTGGTCAGTGCTATTAATTTTTAACTAAGATGTGTTGTCTCCATGTAGAACTGGTCTAAATACACTGAATTAATTGTCCGTGGGAGCAGCTGAAGTGTAAGTCTGACTCATGACAGAGTAGTTTGACATGAGAAAGGAGAATACATAAGTTTACACTGATTCCAGTACATTTATTTATATTCTGAAAACTGTAATGAGTTATATACGCTTAACACAATATTCAACGTGCAATGTGATAGGCATTAGTTGTGGGCAATGAGGGACAGTGATTTGACCCCAGTGTCAGGGTTGAGAGAGCAATTGCATGCATGTTTGTGTAAAATTATTTTTTAAATCTTTCTAAGGTCACCATGTCCGTCATACTGTGCCCTCTGCTGTTATGTTAACAGAGGTCAAGATTTGATTAGTCACCGTGTTACATTTACAGTCCACTTGAATGGCTTTCAATGGCAAAGTACCCAAATGTGTAATTGCGCTATGAACAAAAAGAATATCAAGTGGATATTTTGCATTTAAAATGAGGCTGTTATTTCATACGTCAATCAGTCAAAATTGAGTAAAACTTACCTTATGAAAGTTACAGCTGCTCTCTTCTTTTTGGTCAGTAATCAAACACAATTGATGTGTTTACAGTACTGGCGACACATAATAATTTGACTCAATAGTAATAATATATATCTTATTTAAAAAAAAATTTTTACAAAGAAGGATAAGATTTATTCAATGCATAATATCTCTTTCAATGCTCTATGGTGCACCAAGTGACTAGCTTTGTCTATTTTTTTCATATGATCATCCTATTATATGTCTCAGGTTTGGCCAGAGAGACACATCAATTCTGATGACATCTTCCATAGAGAACCCAGTACAGCTGCTGGAAGACAGTGGGGTGCCAACCAGGGTAGAAACTGAACTACGGTCAGTATCTCTACATAGCCTTAGCAGCCATTTCTCTGAAAATCTGCAGTTGGTTAACTGTAAATACATAGCAATTTTAACTACAATAACATTAGATTAGCAAATACAAACCAGCGTAGGGTGAGAGACTGAGCGTGATGTTTTGGCTACGCTAACTACCTGGAGTGTCTTGTTTACTCAGTTCTCTCCCTATATCACAGCCTACTGAGATTTACCATTGTCTCAACATGTATTTAAAAAAAACAGTTCAATGTGTTGCCTAAGAAATGTATTTTAAAATGGGCCTTGCCAACTTTCTGGTTTTAGCTCAGGACGACACGCAGATGCCATTTTTACCAACAGCTACAGGAAAGTCCTAGGTCAGATATCTGCAAGAAAATTCCTCCAGACAATCGTGGGAAAACGGCTAAGGTAACCAGAAGAATAAAATACTCTGAATGAGGTGCAATTTGTCTCTGATCTTTGCAAATTTATCAAGACAAAAACGCTATGTATGAAAAAAAAAGCTGAAACGTGAATGTTATCTTTTCCAGAGATGAAAGAGAGAGTTATGTGAAACGTATGTCTGACATCTATGAACGGTCCTACAAAGAAGATCTTACATCCATCCAGAGGAACCAAAGACACAGGGGGAACACATGATGGCAGAAAGGGGCGCAGGTTACCAATATCCTAAAACCAGTTATACATCCATACTCAAGTTTAACTTGGACTTCCTGTGCACCGAAAGTTATCATTTAACCAATTACCTTAATTAGCATTACCTTGCATAATGTTGTTCTTCCAGTTACATGACTGATCACTGCCAACACTTGTGCTTAGACTATAATGGACAGGCTTAGGGTGGTAAGTGGTCTCAGCCATTTTTTTGACATTTCAGGATCATCTCTGAATGTTTTATCATAATACTATAATAATTATATATTACACAGGTTTAGAGTGTAAAAACAAATGCTGGAATTTAGATATGATATAAACAATATAATTCTCAATTTTTCATTAAAGCCATGTAAAGAACGTCTGGACTCTGCTGTGGAACAAATAGTTAATGTTTTGACAAGTGTTGTAACAAACCAAAAAAAGAAAAAGAAAAAATATTTCACTTCCAAGCATCACTTCATTTTTTTAACCTACTGTTCCTTTCAGCAATCCAGTGACTCTAAATATATAATTTTTTTTTAATGGGTATACTTTATGTGCCCACACTTTTTACAAAATGTGCAGGTTTTTGATCACATCCCTATTTCTATAACAAAGATGGATGAAGAAACTCCAGTCTTATTAACTTCTTTATTTCCTCTTCTGCATTACAAAAAAAAAAAAAAAAGAAACCGCTTTCCTGCAATTGCCCATTATATTTTAACAACCATTTATTATTTTTCCTTGGGATGTCAAATCTTTAAATCAGACAGGAGAGTCTCTCATCTAATGTATCCAACACGCAAAAGTAATAACAAGTTTACCAAAGATGAATGTGTCAGTGCTACATTTGGTGGACCAGCTGTAATTGATAACTGTTGAGCAAAGATGGGCTTGAGCAACAGGAATGTACAAAAACACAAATCGATCTTATTCCATCAAGAAACAAAAAAAAAAATATCTAAGCTCACTTAGAAAATGATGGCATGTTGGGCAATACGAAAGCAAATATTACAGGGGGAATGAAGTGCAATGGCAGCTTTACAGTCTTCAGTAGGAAAATGTCATTGAGCATCTGTCAAGTCACTTGGTGGCAGCAACTTGTTTTCTTTCATGTGGGGGGAAAAATAGAAACTTCACTTTTGAATTGGAATTTTGAAAAACCATGCCATTTTTTCCCAAGAGTCTGAATTGATCTATCCTTGAATGAGCATCGGTGGTATGTCTTCATTTGTTCTCAATTCTGGAAAAAAGAAATACAGATGAATTACTTTAGACAAACGAGGTGAATATAACTTTATGTCTTCAATCATCAACACACCACACCCTGGGAACATTAGCACTCGATTATTGACTGACTCGTGCATTTTTGTGTACAGCCCGCCACATAAAACAAAACACAATTTGCAAAAACTGAGATCCTCATGGGGAGTGGATTGTCTAATCGTTAGAAAATGCATATCCTAGCTCATTAACAAAACATGACACAGATCACCAACATGGTATGGTACATTCAAAACCACTGGCACATCCATGGGTGTTAAGACCGCAACAGAGGGATTAATAAAATACTGGCATGGCTATGATGTTGTGATCACGGTTGGATGAATGAGAGGCGAACCATGCCAGGGGATGTCAGATACATGTGAACACTCAGAACTAGAGTGAGCGAGCACCACGCAGCCATGCAATCTGCCGCTCATATGGAAATGCACTGGGATGCAATTCATGAGGATGCCCTTACTTGAGCCCGGAAGATCGGCCATTTGTTACAAATGAGGCCTTTATCGTAGGCTTCTATACTTTGCCAACCTACTACTTTGCTCTGCGGCAATCCTGAAAAAGGAGTAAAGAGAGGTTTAAATCAAGGTGTTGTTGGGGGGGGGGTTTAAAAAGCGACAGGCAACAGCTATTAGGACAATGGATTTAGCTGCAAGAAGAAAGACCTCCCTGGGAAATTATACTTATGATTATTTAGAGTAATTGCAAATCTCCACTTGTTAAATGTTGTTAAATGGGTTATGGCGAAAAAAATAATAGGAGGCACTGGTTACTCTCTAATAAAAGTAAGCCATTTCAGACTGACATCCTAAGCCAGTGACACAGGGCACAAATTTGTCACTTTTGCCTTTTGAGAGCTCTACAAATTGATGATTTGGGGAAATTGCCCACTCAGATTATCATCCATGCAAACCTCAGTGGCAAGCTTCCCCTGGTCCCATTGGGCACAGACTCTACAGTGGAAGGCTCCACTTGTCCTCGCACAGCCACAGTTCTCTGGGGACTTGCTGAGGGGCTGTTGTAGCAGACCAGGCCTTTAAAAAGGCTGGCTCTGGGCTAAGAACTGCCAAGAGGCCTGAAAGTACCAGAGTCCCATTTCTCTGTGAGATGCACCAACTTTCATTCTGCAGTCAAGGACTCTCTAGAAAACAACCCGTTAACCTATGTCATCTGGTAGTATGAGAAAGCATACCTCTTGACTGCTTTCTGGGCCAGCATGCGATTCCCAGCAAGGAAGGTTAGACTGCCAATGATGGCCAGATACTTGAGGGTCTGAAACATGTTGAGGTGGGTCCAGTAAATGTACATTAGGCCCAGCATGGCTGCAATAAAAACAAGAAAGCTGGGTTGAAGGTTGAACATGTTCATCCACAAACAGATGATTGGAGGAGATGGATTTAGGAGAAATGAGGTTACATTCAGAGAAGGACTAATACCTATACAGACAGAGAATTCATATCAACACCTCATGGGCCTTCATTGAAATGTGGAAAAAAAAAAAGTTATTCAACTTTATTATTCAAATTAAATCCCTTGTAGCCAAGTAGGTTTTTCTGTTTGTTTGTTTGTTTTTTTTCTTCGTGTTTTGAAACCAGCCCCACAAACGTTAAGTAACAAAATATGCTACATGTTGGATTTCATCAATAATGCATTAATAAAATAACTGATGAAAAATACGATTACTAGTAGAAGGAAAATACAAAAAAAGAAGTTATTGCTGACATTCATTTGTTCTAATTAACAATGGTAGATTGATACTGTATGAAATGGCTGTATAGAAAAGAAGAAAGTCTAATCTCCCACAAATAATCATTTAAAAGTTTAGGACGAACCTGCATGTCCTACGTGGAAGAGAACAGAACTGGGAGAGAAGCTAAAGTTTGAGATGTTGGCTCCAAGCTTCAACCACTAAAAAGGCAAGAGTAAGGGTCATGTTATTTTTATATCAAAGAGGTCCAAACAAAAGAAGAGAAAAACATGTGTCCACGTATTACACAATGCAGTGATCACATTCTATTGTAACAATGGATTTTTTTTTCATTATTAAAAAAAGCATTGCGTTTAGTAGATACGGGGGTCTAATTCACAGGATATCAATTGGCCCTTTTCCACTGCATGGTACTGGCTCAACTCGACTCTACTCTAGTTGACTCTACTCGCTTTACTTTTTGGGATTTCATTTTCCACTGCAGATAGTATCCCCTCACGGCAAAGCCCCGCTGGTCATTTGTGGGCATGTTGACTAGGTTTTTTTTTAAAGATGTTATTTATATTTAAATACATACACATATGTATATTTATATTTTATTTATTCTATTTTATTTATTTATTTATAGTGGTATTTTCACGTCACCTTTTAGTTGGAACCTCAAAGGAGGTGGTACCAAAAAACGTACCTAGTACCAGGTACTATCCCTAACTTTTGCCCAATGGAAAACCAAAAAAAGCGAGGAGTTTTGAGTTGAGTCAAGCCGGTACCATGCAGTGGAATAGGGGCAAATGTTTCCTTCTGAAGAGCTCTTCTAGGGGAAAAAAGGGACATTGTGTCAAACAATAACAACCAAATGCTTTGTAAAATTATCATTAGCAGTGAGTTATGTGCACAGTAAAACAAGTAATTTAGTTTCCATAACACTTTGTACTGTAAAAGACTGTTTTCTAAATGTATCAAAGAAGGTTTAATCAGTTCATCTGGATACAGTGTTTACTGACAGATACGTTTTGTCACTCATCTAAGTGACCTCTTCAGTCTAAACTGACTGCACGTATCCCCACCCCTCATAAATAACGACCGAAACCAATAACCAGTTTCATATACAAATATGGGTGTGACCATTAACTAGAGTTTCAAACAGCCATGAGTACTATTCACAAAGGATTTGGGAATGTTTACAAACAATTGCATCTGTATTGTTTATAAGGGTGGGGATACCTGCAGTCAGGTAGAAGATGTCACTTAGATGAGTGATGAAACGTATGTCAATTAAACGTTGTATCCAGATGAACTGATTCAACCTTCTTTGATTTTTTTACCTGGATTATTCAGCAAGCATAGAAATAGTTTTCTTAAGACACTTTTCTAAATGTATTTTTGTAGGCAGGTTTATGCCACCAAATTGCAAAAATTACAAAAGAAACATTGTCACAACAAAAGTCAGAATTATTACCAGAATGATCAGCAGCAGCAAGGGGGAGAGTACTAGAGCAGTGAAGGTGTTGGAAACCACTGTGGGAGGTTTCTTCTCTGGTTCCCTGAACAGGTGCTGCCGAAATAGAAGGACATTTAAAAGCTGTGGGACTACAAGTCATGAATGACTTTCCCCCCTACAGTATGCAATGCATGTAGCAAAACAGCTCCAAGTGAGAAATGAGCCAATGTTACCTTGATCTCTGGCTTGGGGACATAGGAAGTCTTTGATTGAATGATAGCAGGGGCTTCCTCATCCAGAAACTTTAGAACCACATCCGCCTAAAAAATAAATAAATACATAAAAAGATCAATTTTAGAGCAAGATAGAAATTCTAACTAGTTGATAACTTGATAACTTATCATTTTAGTCACAAAATCAACTAATCTTTTGCCACAGGGCTGTCGTGGTGGTCAGAATGATGTCGGTAAATGAGAGGTACAACACTCCTCCCTGCTGAACCTATTCATTATAAAGCTTGGTCAAAATGTATAAAGTTTAAGAATGCTTTTTTTTAAAAACAAGTATATAAAGATTTTATAGTACCTGAAAAATGATTGTGAATTTCAAATATATTTTGTAAATTGATAACTTATTGAGCTTGGCAGAGAATTGTATAAAAGCATTGCGCCAATTGACAAGCCAAATATCGAAAGTCACCATTCGACGCTGCGCTGAACTTTAAGCAAAAAATGTTTAAGGAAACTGTCTTTTTTTCTCTCTCTCCCTTTTCTCCCCAATTGTATCCGGCCAATTACAATGTCAAGGGATTTATGTTGTTTTTTTTTGTTTTTGTTTTTTTCTTGTTTGGATGGAATCATTATGCTTAAAATAAGTGCTCTTGTAAACACAGAAACCAAGTTCTGGTAATTCAAGTGCAATTTTAAAATTAGTACAACTGCTTTATTTGTGTACAACCAACAGTTTTGGACTACCTGTGCCCTAGTGCCTATTTGTGAGGATCCCACACCCCCTCTCGTGGTAAACAAAGTTAGTTTTGTATGCAATGGTATAATCGGGGGGAAAAAATGGAACCATCCATCAATATAACAATTGTTTTATGAGGTCTAAAAAAATAATTATATATCAAGACAATAACACCATTGGTGGTGTCTAATGTGTGTCGCACTGGTTTCATGACACAGCTTCTCCTTTACAATTCATCCTATGGATCACTCTCCTTTTGTGTTCCAGGACCTCATGATCTTCCACTTCCGGTGTGGGAAGATGGCAGTGCAAATTCACATTTGCAGCGGCTTCACCCAGCACCGGTGTGGGAAGATGGCATCGCGAATTCACATTTGCGGCTGCCTCACCCAGTACCGTCCATGCAGTGTCTTTGTCCACATCTAAGTTTGTACTCGTTTGATGGCTGGAAGAGCTGGCGTGGATCAGCTGGGAGAGCTTGGTCTGCTGCGTTCTGTGGGCCCAGGAACCACGGCCCTGCCTGGAGCTGTGCCCGAAGAGGTAACACCGAGGGCGGTCTGACAGGACGCGGAAGCGGGGCAGGCTAAGCTAACTGCTAGCCCATGCAGACCGGCAGTTCCGCTAACACCGAGGGCAGTCTGGCGGCGGCCTCGCCTACTAGCCTTGACTGTGTTTTTAGTGTCGTCGTATGGAATGCAGGGAGGTGTGTCGAAGGTGTCTAGTTAGGAGAGCTGACGTTTGATCGGCTGAGGGAGCCTAGTCTGTTGCGTCCGGTGGGCCCAAGCAGCACGGCCCTGACTGGAGCTGCGCCCGAACAGGAAACACCGAGGGCAGCCTGACAGGACGCAGAAGTGGGGCAGGCTAAGCTAACTGCTAGCCCATGCATATCGGCAGTTCCGACAGTCATCTTGGCTGACATTTGTTCTCCTGGACAGTGATTTTTTGTTGTTGTTTGATTTAGATATAGTATGTGTTAGTTTGGATATATGTGTTCTTGTAGTTCTTGGATATGTGTTTTTGTCTTTGTGTTGCACTGCTGTGGGCTGGGGGAAATTATGTTTCATTTCATTTCATATGCATGAAATTAAATAACAAATAAAGTGTTTCCGATTCCGATTTAAAAGTCGTCTTCAGGGGCATCTGGGTAGCGTAGCGGTCTATTCCATTGCATACCAACACGGCAATCTTCGGTTCATATCCCTGTGTTACCTCCGGCTTGGTCGGGCATCCCTACAGACACAATTATCTGTGTCTGCGGGTGGGAAGCCTGATGTGGGTGTGTCCTGGTCGCTGCACTAGCACCTCCTCTGGTCGGTCAGGGTCAGGACGCCTGTTTGGGGGGGGAGGGGGAACCTCCCACATGCGACATCCCCCTGGCGAAACTCCTGACTGTCAGGTGAAAAGAAGCAGCTGGCGCCTCCACATGTAACAGAGGAGGCATGTGGTAGTCTGCGGCCCTCCCCGGATCGGCAGAGGGGATGGAGCAGTGACCAGGACAGCTCGGAAGAGCAGGGTAATTGGCCGGATACATTTGGTGAGAAAAAGGGAGAACCCCCCCAAAAAAGGTGGGGTAATTGGCCAGATACAATTGGGGAGGAAAAAAAAGAAAAGGGGGGGGGTTAAAAAAAAATAAAAAATTACCCACCGACTACGTTTTGTAAGTGGTAGCTATGACGGGCAGCACGTGTTCTCACTGTAACAATTTCCAGAAAACATTTTAATAAAAGGTTTTCGAAGAACCTAAATAATTTGCTGTAATACTTTCAATAATACTCTCAAATATGAATGTACCATGCTATATTCTCAAGCCTATCCTGCGTAGGCTGTTTCTTTCTCTTCTGCAAAAATTTCATTGTCAGAGGACAAAAACAGGGTTCCTAATGGTAAGGATTAATGGCAAATGCGTTGTCTGGTTAACCCTTTACAAATTCAAAGGGAAAATTGTCATGAGAAAGTTGGAAATTTTTATTGTCAGACTCGGATCGCTCTGTTGTTTTAGTAAAAATGCCCAGTTGGTGACGCTTCATTCAGTCAGAGGAATTTCTGTGCTGTGCTCAGTAAGCAGCTTCTGCTTAGCTGTTGCTCAAAACCCTTAAAGATCTCAGGAACGGGTGGAAATAATTTGACATGTTCAGACGAAGGCAGTGATTTGACTATAATTAACTTGAACATCATTTAACCTGTACTTTAAAATGGTCTTTGGTATTTAACAGTAACTTTAAACTGATGCCGACTGTTACTATTGCACCCTTACTTAAACACAATTATTATTAGTGTTTACTGCTGAGTCCTTTATTTGCGCTTGCCGTTTTTATACTATCATGGTAAAATTTGCCTTTTTTTACTGTTCTTTATCAATATTAATCTACTCCGTACTTTGGTTTTCCACCGCTTGATGATCTAAGGTACACTTATACTAAATGCACTCAACTTGACAAGCACTCTTGATTATATGATTGGCATGATTGCCATCATAGAGCAATCATTATGATATGATTGCTCTATGATGCCCATTGGTAAAAATCGAACTTATCTGCTAATTTTTGACTCTAAGTCACTTTGAATAAAAGCCAAGTGAATTAATGTAAGAGCTAAGAATGCATCCAAATAAATGACCATGCAAATCAATGATGTCTCTACGGCATCACCACTAATACCTGAGGACCATACACATCATATACTTGCTTCTGCATTTAATCAAGTCCCGACACTCACCACATTCCACAAAATGGGGTTCTCCAGGGTAGCATCTCCGACAATGAGATGCAGGGAATAGGTGCCAGATGTGGAGTCAAACTCAGATTTTCTCTCTGCTGTGTCCAACTCAAACTTGTAAAGATTCTTACTGCCAGGTTCAGCCACAAACACAACCTCCTGGCCAGTTTTCTGATTGTGAAGCCTCATAAAAGTCTGTGAAAATACGACAAACATGTTTACTAAATACTGGGCACATAAAATGGTATAGAAATAATATTTTTGCCTATTCACAGACATTAGTTATAATTTTAGAAAAGTAAAACACACTTGTAAATAAGCTAAAATGACAAGAGAATTCCAAAATGAACCATTAACTGTCAACATGGTTAATTCACTATTTTTTTTTAAATAGTCACCCAGTTGTGGTTTTTTACCCAACAATGGGGCTTGGTAAACAAACAACCAGCCAGCTCCCGCCAAATCATCCCGGTATTTAGGAAGTGATGGATGTTAACAACCACCAAGATTACAAACCTGATGAGGGGTAAGCTCCACTCCAGTGTTGACATCAACCAATTGGAAGGACATAGCAAAATTCTGGTGGCTGTCTGCAGTGAAAGAGCTCTTGGCTTTAGAGGGATATTCCACCCTGGATTATGAAAACAAAAATTTTGCTTGTCAATTATCAAGTTCCTTAAAAGGGACATTTAAAAAAAAAAAGGGCTTCATTGTAAGGCTAATTTCTGACCTGGTAGTCTTTGTGCCAATGCTCTGGTCCTTATCCACCACAGACAGATCCATATTTGTAATGGCCACCTCGGTGGATACTTTCACTTTAAGCTTTAAGTTAATGGAAGGAGAGGAATGGAAGCAGCATATAGCAATCAGGTCAAGCAAACGTGAATTTCTCAATGATAGGCAATTTCCAGAGGAGTAATTACAATTACATTTATGTGTCACGGATAACATTAACAGCTACAAAAGAGAACAAGCTTGACACTTGTTAAACTTGAAAAACATTAAGTGCCTCAAATAGTGTCAGAAATGAATACAACTACACAATTATTTTCAACAGGAACACTAAACAGCTAACCCTAGGAAACAAAGAGGCAGGAACAAAGACCTCCCACCTCTGACTCAACACCAATACATATCAATTAGCATAACTTTTTGTCCATCTCTATCATAGCAAAAAAAATAAAGACACTCAAGTTAAGTGCATGCAAAATGTCAGGGGACAAGACCCAGGAACAACGTGAATACACAATATAGACAATAACTCTGGGGCCATTAAAATTATGCGTGGTCCATGCAAATCATATATGATGTTTCCAATACTTAGTACAAGCTCACCTCAACACGATTGGCAACCAATCGACTATCACCTGTGACAGCAACAGTGAAGTGGTAATATCCACTGGCTGGCTGGTTAGCCATAAAATTCAGTTCAAAGACACCACTAAAGAAAAAAGCAGAATGACAGAATCATGCAGTGTACATCAATAAACTAGGTTCTGTTGATGAAGACAATTCTTTCTTTAAAAGCACCTCTGTCGTTGAGTTGCTAAAGCAGTTTGTGGGAGAAAAATTAAGAGAACATTGCAAAAGTCAAGAATACCCCAAAAATAGAAAAACCCACTGGTTACACATACTCTCTGTGAGTGAAAGGTGTTTGGCTGAGTATTACACTCTTGGAGGCCATAGCATATGCAGAGTCCACCAGTACGCTGGCTGAAGCCAGAGGCTGAGACAGGACATCAGTAACAAGAAGCTGTGAATCAGAAAGACAAAAACAAAAACCATCATAAAGGGGAGATTCAAAATACACAGAGGAAAACAGCTTTATGAGGGTCCCTTTATGATCCACCTGCAAGTTGGGCTGGCTGTGTGACACTGTGGCTGGGCCCTGGGGAGTCACCATGACTGGCACATGGAAGCGGTTGTTTGAGAGGGCTGAGGCAGCACTTGCCACGCTGAAAGCCTCTCCCAGAGAGTCCCATGACTTCTTGCTGAAGATGGAGTTTACCAGCTGGATGACCTGGTCCTATGGTGAGAACATATAATATATCATTTCCAAAATGCAGGAGAATGTCCCAGGTTGCAATAACATTTTAAAAGATTGCTATCAAGGAAGGCAATACCTCCTTTAGAGGGGGCTCCATGTCCACATGGTCTGACAGTGAATAAGCAGCAGTCACAAACAGAGCAGTTGCCTCAAGTCCCTCTTCAAACTGAAGGTAGACACCACCTAGGTCATCCAAACGAGCTATCAGGTCCTAAGAGAGGAAAGCGGGAGTTCAACAAAAGGAAAAAGGACTTCAATAGCCAAATCTTCTGAAGAAACATTCACTGTGCAGAAACTATCCTAATTTGCCTGCTCCTACTTCAGGAATTATCTCATGCACAAAGATGGGTCCTATGCAGTTTTATGAGGCACAGCGTCTCCTGGTGGGGAGTTATGAAGCTCACCTCAATTTCTTCAAGTATTCCTCCAAGTTCTGCCTTCTGTGAGAGACGGGCTGCTGTCTGCAAGGCTAACGTAATTCTGTACAGAGAACAAAATACATTTCTTAAAGAGAAAACACTGCATCTGGGCAAAAAATAAACTTCAATCAGGAGAGACATGATTAATCAAAAATATTGACAAAGCAATCCCAAATCTATCTGAACACAACTAACTAAATGCTTACGCCATGACATTATCCTCTTTGCTGAT
The DNA here is from genome assembly GCF_029633865.1 of Lampris incognitus. Taxonomy (NCBI): domain Eukaryota; kingdom Metazoa; phylum Chordata; class Actinopteri; order Lampriformes; family Lampridae; genus Lampris; species Lampris incognitus. The sequence goes on from NC_079212.1 coordinate 120,753,063, forward strand.
GCGAGCTGCAAGGGCACCGACAACTTCCTGTGATGCCAGAGGAAGTCCCAGAGAACTCAGTGCACTCACAGCTCGATGGATCTGTGTTATAGTTGAATCCTCACTAACTGCTGCCAGGAGAATGTCCCGAGTTTCATTGGACACGGGAATCTATGAAGAGGAGAGAAATAAGTTGACATCCTAAGAGTACTGTGTTGAATGCAAGACCATAATAAAAAAAATCAAACATCATCCCAGAGTTTGTCAAATAAATTGGTATATGTACCTCACACCCTGATAAGGCTTGACTGGCCTCAGCAGCAAAGAAGAGCGAGTCGATACTTGTGGGATCGAGTTGGGACTTCAGGAACTGACATGTTTCCTGTAAACATAAAAAAAGTCTTATCACTCATAGTACTTAAGGCGATATAAAACAGCCTTAAATGATAATAATGTATGCGCAACAAAATCATACATTATAATGAATAGGTAATTAAAATGGCACAAATCAGGCAATTCAGCCTTCCCCGGGAAACCTGTTTCTCATAGTTTGTATAAAATAGGTACACAATTAGTCAACTGATACAAAAACCAGAAAACTGGTAACTTTCTTACAATTTGATCAGCAACAGTTGCTGCTAGTTTGCTCAGACCAACAACTGAGTAGTATGCCGATTCGAGGTCTGTGAAGCGTTGGCTCAAGAAACTCTGCAGTCTCGCCACATCAGGCAGTGAGAGGTAGTGGGATGGTGTCAGAGCCTGACCTCCGAGAACCAGGTTTAGAAGAAAAAACCCTAACAAACCTGCACACAGGAGGACACAAAATAGTTTACCTGATCGTGTAACGCTTTGTTAGACAACGATGACATAGAAGGGTAAGGCACAATGGATTTTACACCGTGCTTTTTTACGCATAAACGCACCTCGGATACACAATAATTTAATTCATTGAGTTAGCATTCATTCACTGCAGGCTTTCGCGGACATGCAAGCGGCGTGCAACATACCGCACAGCTTCAGGTGTTCGTTATCAAATAGTGCCTTCACGATTTGATAACGATAGCTCGGATAACCCGCAGTTGTTAAGAAAGAATACATATACAGAGTTGTATTTAAGGCTTTTGAATCAGTTTACTTACAAGGATGGGCCATGTCTTACAACCTTACGCAGCGTCACCAAAAACCAACAAGAACTTCCGGGAGGTCGGAGTGTTCCGCCAGCAACATGAGAATTTCCGGTTTACCTTCTTACTTTTTAAAATAAAAGTACGCAGCAACACGAAAAGAAACACCCAGAAGACAGCCATGAAATGAAATAAAACGTCTCGACTGTCATTATCAATTGGTTGAATAAATGGAAAAGAAAGGGCTAATATTGTTAGGCCAAACAGAATTTGTCTACAAACAGCAAGCGTCTCATTGACAGTTTATGTATATGGAATTTCTCAAACCAGCAGATACGAATCAATTTGAGCATCCTTGAATTAAAAACATACTACTTTCCTCTTTTGTAAGTGACAATACTCGTGACTTTTTAAGTGACTCAAAAGTCCAGTCCAAGCTGCTATCTTGCAAAACAACAAATGTGATGCCTGAGTAGCTCGCTAAAGCGTCACGTGAGAATTCATGGTTTTTATTGTGAAATTCCCGACCCAGAAGTTAATACTGTGGCCATGTACTTGGGAAAACCCACTAGAGAAGTGTTGGCAGATACAAAACACACGATGGCAACAGTGCTTTACTGTATTACCGTAACGTTTTCCAAAAGTTGGCATTGGTCTTATTTTCCCCGAACCCCTCCCCCTTCCAAAAATAAAACAAAACCTAATAAAGCAATTTTGGACAAATAACATTGATAACCAAACGTAATGTTCGTAACGTGAAACATGTCCTCACTTCACTTCACGAAAAACGTTTGACCTACTCTCTTCACAATGTGACTGCCAACAACTGACTGATGGATTCTTCTGGAGCTGCCCAGTGTCCATTTCTGATTGGCTGAGACTTTTCATGAGTTGCACTCAATTGTTACAACTATAAAAAACGCCAAATTCTCCATAAAAAAAACCCAAAAACACTTAATTTTTGTCATTCATAGATGGACATACATCAAATGCCATAACTTAAACACGTTACATAAAATGTCACCAAAATGACCGTCTCGTCAACCAACCATACAGAAAAGCACTATATGTAATGATTATTATACCACTTATTGACCCACAAAATCAAATAACTATATTAAGTATGAAGATGTAATCAGTTATTCTCTATATTTTTAATCAATGAAGTTATATTACACAATGAATTACAAAGTTATACAAAAATAGATGACATTCTTGCAGAAATAAAAATCTTGTTCCTGTTGATCTACCATTTCATATTCGGCTTTTCCCCCCCACATTATTCATTCACATTATTAAGTTCTGAAAAGAACAGACTGAACTGACGTTTATGTACACTGGTATCCAAGCTTTACTCAGGGCATCATGCTGAGGAAAAGCACCATCCTGCCTATCCAAAGGAGTAGAATCAAGTGCAACTGGACTTGGTATATATCCGTGAAGACGTTTCGCCTCTCATCCAAGAGGCTTCCTCAGTTCGTGCCTTTCTGACTAGACCAAGCTAGTGACTGGCTGGTGATGAGACTCAGAATTTATCCTCTAGGAGTCGTTGTCAACGCCATTGATATGCGTGGCTTGTTGTGATCAGATGTTTACCAACGCCCGTCGCTAACAGAGCCATAGATATGAGTGGCTCTTTTGTTTACCAATGTTATCGGAGCTATTGATATGTGTGGCTCTCCTGCCTCAAATTATCCTCAATGACTGATTGAGCTAAACTGCAAGTTAACTAGATTGGAAATAAAAAAAAATTTTTTTTGCACATAACACTATCGATGACAGTTCCTACCACCACTTAAAATGAAGAACTGGAAGAATAAAGTTCTACACATCTAACAACTTGGCACATGAAGAACTGTCTCAAGACAAGATGAGGGCGCGGCTAGGAGTGTGGGATCGTATGGAGCGTAGATAGTGTCTTGCTCTCTCCGTCATTATAAGCTGGTCTTTAGTTTGTCCACATACAACTGTCTCCCATTCTTTAGACATCTGAAAATGAAATTAATTAGAATTACATGATAATATAAAAAAGAAAAAAAATCTTGAAGCATTCTGTTCATTTTTGATCAAGTTGGAACTTACTGGAGTTGGGGTTATGGAGCTATGATGTACAGTTGTATCAATGGTTTCCAAAAGGAAGCCCTGATCTAAAACATTTTCTTCTCTCTTTATGTAAAATGAGGAAGAGTTCAAGGAAACGGAAAGCGAAGTCTCTGCCTTCAGAAAAAAACAAAACAAAATAAAATTGATATGTGCATTTACGAAAGATGCCGCAGTTTAAAATAAATTGACACAAGCCCTTTACCTTTGAGCTGTGTGAAGATTCAGATATAATGGGCCTCTGCTTAGCAATGGCTGCTTCATTACAGTTGATAACATCCAAGGCCAATGATTTGCGCACTTTCTTCTTAGGAGGCCGATGCTAGAAACATCATACAATTCCAGAAAGACTCAGCAACAGTAATAATGACAAAGAAACATTGATGACAATTTGCAACACTAAAAACCAAGGAAAATATAAGCATGCCAGAGGGCTGCAATATACAAGTTTTTAAATTATCTTCATTGTTAGGCTATGAGAGTAGACACCCAATAGTATGTCCCAGTGCACTTTTAAAAAAAGATGGCTGGTGGTAGCTTAGAGTTAGAAATCTAATGTAGATGGGGAAAGTGAACAAGATACCCCAGTAACACCATAATCCTTCAGCAGAGGAGCTACTTACAGGCCAAATGAGGACAAATGGTAGGACACTTGGGTGCCTCCAGATTTGAATGTGTAATTATGTGGATGTGATCCCATGCTCGATCAGTAACCAATTCATAAATAGTCAATTTCTTAGGGGAAAACATTACTTTGAGGGAATTTAGATTTAAGAACAATTATTTAATTTAGACAAAGGGATTGATAATAGTTTCCATATTTGTGTAAAGTTGATGAAAGAGCTTTTTAAAAAAAAAAGGGGGGGGTGGGGGTATGCTCTTACTAAGGGTGTAGAAAAGATGCTTCATACTGACCAATATTTTTCGCCGTGGCTCAGGTGAATATTCACCCACAGCCAATTCAATTCCAGCCTCTCTGGACATGACCTCAATTATGTCCTCTTCCAAGTTGGGAGTCTGGGGCTAAGATTTGCATAGGAAAATATGAGGCTTGCATTGAACTGAAAACTCAATTTTTCAGTCAGTCATAGTGAGGACTTACCAAGGGTTGTAGAGGGCCATATTTCTCCATAGCATTTTTGAATGGAGTTGGCGTTCGTGGCATAGTATAAAGCTCAGCTTTGTGGTTGGGTGTGATAAATCTACATGAAAAAGAAAAGTTAATATTCAAGTATGAACAGTTTTATGGCTAGCTAAGGAATACCCAACTGTCAGACTTTATTTTGGAGCACGTACACAGAGTTCTCTTTAATTTTAGGTGTATTGTCACGTCGCAATGGTGTCCTAACAGTGGCTTTCTGACTGCACACTGGGGTGGATGTGAGAGATGGGTTCTCCAGGTCATGAGTGTCCTGTTTGGTCCACATGTTGAGGAACTGAAGGAAAAACAAAACTTCATTATGCAGTACACATTTACCTCTGACCTAAAAACATCATTGAAAGATCATAGTAATTAACTGAAAGATTACTTTACTACTAAGAGATTACTTGTGAGGGAGAAAAAGGCAGGATTTTCACAGGTGTGTTTTTGGGAGTCATAGCGTTATTAGCATCGGGAGACAAGGCGATTCGTCGATGACTTCGTCGATTGAGTATAGAAGGCGAGGTGACCCCTCCAGGTGATATAGGGATGAGTTCTCCTTTGCTGCATTTGCTTAGCTCCTGCAAGGCACTGCCCTCCAGGCGAAACTGGTGACGCTCAGGGCTCTGAATCTCCTCAGCCAGGTCAAAGGCTGCAAGGTTGCACCACCCATCAAGGTCCTGGTAGGGAAGACATTAGCTGTCACTACTGCTCTAAAGCTTGAGAAATATATGCTCTTTAAAACTGATGGGATGGGATGAATGTGTTAATAGTTTTTTATGAAAAATCCAATTTATTTAGGAATCAGGAACATTTAATGGGTCAAATTAATTATTTTCTGTAAATTAAACAGTGGCCCAAGAAGTTTTTCAAACAAGGACACTTACCCCATCTACCATGTCCATAACTTCCTTCAATGGAGGGCCAGTGGGGGAGAGAAATCCAGAGCTGTCCACCACCCAGCTGGTGGGATTTATTTCTCCTGAAGCATCAGCCTCAGTCTTTGGGCTCAACCCCTGCTTTAGAGAAGTCTTTGTTGGACCTGCCTCCCTTGGGCTACTTTTCCGCACTGCAGTAAATGCTTCCTGCAAGAAATAGTGAAATCACTGTGTAAATCGGTAAGAAAGACTTAATCAAAACCACGGTTATGGTTAATATGCATTGTCTATGCATATTCAATTATTATTTATTCCAAATATAGTAGATTTAATTAAATTATCTATACAATTGAAATATTACATTCCAATATTTAAATTTCCATTTTTGTCACAGCTTAGTGATTTGCGTCTTACTGTTAGACAAGTTTTCTGCTCTGGGTCCTTGTCCACACCACAATCGGAAGAATGAGTCATCTGTGAAATCAGGTAAGACCATTTTAAATATGTGATCTTATCATATTTGATATCACTAATGAACAAACCATATACTTCAAAGAACGTTGAATGACTTCACTTGGATACATTTATTGAGGTACGTTTCATCACTCATCTAAGTGACCTCTTCAGTCTAAACTGGCTGTTGGTATCCCCACCCTTATAAACAATAAAGTCGTATAATGACCAGTTTCATATGCAAATATGGGCATGGCCATTAATTAAGAGTTTCAATGGCCATGTGTACTATTCACAGAGGATTTGGGAATGTTTGGAATCACAGCATTGTAAGATGGATGACAGATGTACTCTTAGAACCCCCCCCCACCCCCACCCCCTGGCTTGGTTCAGGAATGGTCGATCCCTCTTCACACAGATGGCCTCTTTGACTCCCTGTTCAAACCAGCGGGTCCTTGGAAGAGTGGCCACTGGCCTGTAGATGTGTGTTGACCGTGGAGTCCTGGCCTGATGTGTTAGCTCCTGTTTTGTGCCATTCTCTTGGCCAGCATCTGTTTAGTTTCCCCAATGTACAAGTCACGGCAATCCTCCTGGCACTTAACAACGTACACTATATTGCTCTGTATGTGCCGGGGACCCAATCCTTGGAGTGGACCAATTTCTGGCACGTGTTTTGGGGTTTGAAAGCAACTGAGACGCGGTGTTTGGAAAATATGTCTCAACTGTTCTGACACTCCCACCACATATGGTTTACACTTAGACAGACCACACTGGTCTGTCTAAGCGTAAACCTAAGTGATGGGTGTAGACTCCGCAGTCTACACCCATCTACAGGCCAGTGCCACTCTTTCAGGGATAAGGATGTGCACACCCTTGATAGAAAAGAACGTTGGTGTGAACAGGGAGTCAAAGAGGCCATCTATATATGAAGAGGGATTGACCATCCCTGAACCAAGGCGGGGGGGGGTGTGTGCTAAGAGTACATCTGTCACCATCTTACAATGCTGTGATTGCAAACATTACCAAATCCTCCGTGAACAGTACACATGGCCATTGAAAATCTAGTTAATGGTCACGTGCATGCATATTTGCATATGAAATGATCATTGGTTTCAGTTATCCAAAGGAATTGAATCAAGTGCAACTGGACTTGGTTATATATCCGTGAAGACGTTTCGCCTCTCATCCAAGAGGCGTCATCAGTTCGTGCCTCTTGGCTGAGCTGGAACAGTCCATAGTTTGGGTGGCTGAAGCCTCTTGGATGAGAGGCGAAACATCTTCACGGATATATAACCAAGTCCAGTTGCACTTGATTCAATTCCTTTGGATAACTATGACCTGGATGAATGAGAACATTCACAGACATTGGTTTCGGTTGTTATGCAACTATTGTTTATAAGGGTGGGGGTTTATAAGGGTAGACTGAAGAGGTCACTTATGAGTGATGAAACATATCTGTCAATAAACGTATCCAGATGAACTGATTCAACTTTCTTTGATTTTCTTACCTGGATTATTGAGCATGCATAGAGGCAAACCATATACTTAGATGGGCAGAAAATGAAGAGGAGGCTCACCTGCATGTCTTTTCTAATACTGGCCAATAGCTCTTCGTATTCATTTGGTTTGATGACCTCCCCAGCATAAAAGCCCATTTCCAGCTTACGTTTGATGGTAGAATTCCAGTGATTCTTAACAGCATTATCTGTCCTGTTTATAAATATAACTCAAGTGTTATGTGACCTCTTTGGCCCAGAATTGTATGTACAAGGAATTAGTTCAAAAACACCTTTGGTAAACATGTGCTCTACAAGGAGGATAATTTACCGTCCAGGGAGTAGTTTAGCGATCTCAGCCCAGCGGTTTCCAAGCACACAGTGAGCCTTGTAGATGATGAGATCCTCATCAGCTGTCCAAGAAGACTTCTTCACATCAGGGTTGAGATGGTTGTGCCAGCGCTCTCTGCACTGCTTTCCCAGTCTACCCTTCAGATGCTTGGCTACAATGGCCCACTGTTTGTTGCCATAGAGGTTCACAAGTTCTATGACCTAAGATAAGACATTGGAAGAAATCAACATTCATCTGAAATATGGGCCAGGGAAGTCTGTATTCTGAATTCCACTGGACTGCAGACCAACAAGTATTTTACCTTCTCATCTTCCTCTTTAGTCCAAGGTCCTTTGACCAAATCTGGATCCAATACCTTGAACCAACGGTGCTGACATTGTTGTTCAGTGTGATTCTAAGCAAAACGATAATTAAGACATCTTAGCATTTGATGCCACACAGTTTATGACAGGCAAGTATACAAAAAAAGACCAAAAGTACTGACAGCATTTCTGACTCACTGGTATGAAGCTGGCAATATATTTCCAATCATCTGGTCCCATTTTATTAACTAGAGCCTTGAGGTTGTCATCCTGTAGAGAAGATTGATGAAACATTGTTGAGTATCGAGGAGCTATGAGTGACTAAAATACAGTATCTGAGGAGTTAAATGCATAGGCAAGAATATTTGGCCTATATGGGTGCTCACCTCTTCTTGAGTCCATCTAACTTTGACCTTTCCACAGTCTCGCTGTTCTAGTACATCCGAGTCGGTGTCTTGATACACAGCATCTTCGCCATCCTCACTGTAAAAACAGTTGTGGTTTAGCTTTAATCAACAAATACAAACAGTGCCGATGTTAAAATTCAAAACTAGAATTAGCCGAGTGGGTTGGCTAGGGTTAAAGCATGATCCGCCCTGTGGTGTGTGTGGCAGGACTAGCCTTGTCAAGTTTAATTCTTGGTCTAACGCATCTAGGCCTACCTTGGCGGTTTCGATGACAAAACTGAGGGTTGACCGAGTTCTAAAGTTAGATCGACGTTAGCCTCGTTTAATTTGTGGCTTCGAGGAGACGATAAAAGTGGCTTTGTAGCAAGCTAACGTTGCTGGGTTTTATTTATTTTTTCTTACAAAAACTTTGCCTGAAAAAGGGCGCCAGTCGTTTTTCTGAAGTCAATATTTATTTACCAACTTGGCAATAGACACAAACATGTGCAAGCTGCTAAACTAATTTAGCAGAGTTTAACTAGTTAAATAAGTAGACAAGTTCACACCAACGAGATTGGGTCAACTGATACAATATATTTACCAACGCGACCAACGGGACATCTTCCACCGTTTCAGCTGTTGACACACGGGCAGTCACACTTGTACCAGTGGTTTTTCCGAGTCATGTGCACTGTTTCGATCTTATACAGTTGTTCCAACCATTTTTGTTATAATATCAAATAAAGCAAGCTAATCTACACCGCTAGCCGAATAATCCGCCCCAGCCGGCCGGGAGAGAACGTTGTCCGCGCTCAAGTATTTCTATCTCGCGCGTTTATTTTTTTACAGATATCGGGAAGTGACGTAATGCCTCAACGGTGTAGGCGTAACAACGAGCCAGGAGATTAAAAATACAAGGTCCCAGAAAGGTGACAACAGCAGGGGGGGGGGGGAATGCTCATAACGTTGTCACTTAAGGAGGAAAGGAAGACATATCCTTGGAGCAATGACAAAACTGTGAAGAATAATCTCCGGAATTCCAGCGAGTGTCAGCGACAAAATCATCTTCTTCTCAATTTTATGTCAATTGGCAAACAACGTTATGGTACATTACCGCCACTAACTGGAATGGAGTCTAGATCGGAACGCTCCTGTGTCTTGACACATACTAATAATCCAGGTAAGGAAATCCTAGAAAATTGAATTATCTGTCCAAACTTGAAACATTCATCTGCACACAATGCTACGTATGGACGTTTTTTGGCCTCTTTATTCGAATGGCAATGCATTTTGCAATTGTCAATTCAATGTGCAAAAGTATGGAAGTTTTTTGGCCTCTTTATGCAAATGACAATGCACTTTTGCAATTGGCAATTCAATGCGCAACTTGGTCATGCAATTAGAAAATGTATTTGGAAATCGGCAAGTCAATATGCAAATTGGCAATGCCATCCTCAGTTCATTTTGAATTATTTTGATTCAAGATTCATTATTTGTTACGTCTCATTATAAAAGTATATGAGAGTAAAATTATTGAGTGTTGGCTCATTAACACTGTATTGTATGTTGCAGTATCACGAGGAGGCAAGATATAAGTTTACTAGTTTAATAGAGAACGACTGGTACATCAGAATACTACAATCAGATGCGCTGTCACTACACTGAATGCCCTCAGCGGCAACGTAGCATTTATAGGCCACTGTATTAATGCGAACAATAAAGTAGTCCCACAACACATCTCCTTTCCTTTGAGTCTTTGAGACAGTGCTTTCTATATGAACATATTATAAGGAAACCTTTTGTTAAAGTTAACTTAGGAAACATTTCAAAATGATTGCATTTCCAAACTGCACATCAACAAGTCATTAAACAAGAATTAGTCCTACTCTAAGATGATCTGGGTAGACTGCCAGTCACCAGCACAGTTGCGGTGGATTATTCTGCCTCTCAATGCATACTGTGTACTATTCTGGAACAAAGTCCTTAAATCTTTATGGGGGTCTAACAACTCGGCCACGAGATGTCATTTTCTCTTGGGCTTGTGGTACCTCTGCTGCAGCAGGCAGATCCTCGTGGGAAGCAGGTAGGTCTGGCACGTTGTCGTTGGCAGCAGGTGGGTGTGGTACATCGCTTTCAGGTTGTCCTTCTTCAGGTGGAAGCGCGGCACTGCTAGTGATTGGTTTCAGGTGACGTCGGTTTCGGCGAAGGACCCCTCTCTCCGTCTGTACAAGGTAAGACCTAGGTGTGTCACATTGTTGTATGACTGTTGCATTTCTCGCCCATCCCTGCTCATTGTCCAGCTTTACAGCCACTCTGGCACCCGGATGGAGTATTGATAAGTCTCTGACATTGTTTCTCCTATTGTAGTTACGTCTGTAGCTTTGTTTTGCCCTTTCATCGGCTTGTCTCACCTGCTCGAAGTCTGGCCATGCCGGCTGTAGGTTTGACTTGAGTGTGGGGACCGTTGTCTTGATTTGCCTGCCCAGCACGAGTTGTGCTGGGCTCACTCCAGTGGCTTGACGTGGTGTTGCTCTGTAGCTCATCAGAGCTGTGAAGGGGTCAGGCTTTTTCAGGATTTTTTTCGCTGTCTTCACCGCCCTTTCTGCTTCTCCATTGGATTGAGCATAGTGGGGACTCGAGGTGATGTGCTGGAAATCAAAGTCAGTAGCAAACTGGTCAAAGGCTTGTCCAGTGAACTGTGGGCCGTTATCTGTTACAAGAACATCAGGGCATCCCCAGCGTTAAACATGTTCTTTAAGCGTGCTCTGGTAGTCTCCCCTGACAGGTTCTGTAGGTAGGCTATTTCTATATATCTGGAAACGTAATCTACAACTACTAAGTAATGTTTCTTGTCTACCTCACAGATGTCCGCAGCTACCCTCTCCCAGGGGCGGTTTGGTAATGGCGTTGTCATGAGAGGTTCTCTCCTTTGACTTAGCCTTGACTCTTGACAGTGTCTGCAACTACTGACCATGTTCTCAATATCTTTCCCTATCCCAGGCCACCAGACACTTTGTCGGGCACGCTCCCTGCATTTAACGATGCTCTGGTGGCCATCATGAATGCGCTGCAGCATTTCTCTGCGCATAGCTCGCGGTACGACTATTCTTTCTCCGTGTAACAACAGGTCTTGGGAGTAAGAGAGGTGCTGTTGTGCTGTGTAGTATGGCTTTACCTGGTGGATGTCCGCTGCGTGTCTGGGCCACCCAGCACACACGTACTGCTTCACCATCTGTAGTTCCTCATCTTGCTTGGTCTGCTCTTTGACCATGTCTAGCTTTGTGGGTTATATGGGCCACGCAGTGTGGACTGCCTCCTCAAGTGCCCTGATGTCGCTGATGAACTCTGCGATCTCTTGGGTGACTGCCGGTCTTGGATGTCTGGAGAGAGTGTCAGCAACAACCAGCAGCTTGCCTGGAACATACTCTGCCGTTGGACTGAACCGCATCATCCTCATAAGTAGCCTCTGACAGCGTAACGGCACTGAATCAAGGTCTTTGTTGTTGAACAGTGGTACAAGTGGTTTATGGTCCGTGTGAAGGGTAAAGCTATCTAAACCATAGAGGAACCTAGAGAACTTTTCACATGCCCACACAGCTGTCAAACATTCTTTTTCTATTTATGCATAGCGCACCTCTGTGTCCATGAGGGTTCGTGAGCAATATGCTACTGGCTTTAACTGTCCATCGTGGTCCTGTAGTAAAAAACCCCCCTAGGTCGTGGCTACTAGCATCAGCACTGACTATTGTGGGCTTGGTGGTATCATAGAAGGCTAACACTGGTGCTTCTGAGATGAGCAGCTTCACCTTTCTGAAGGCCTCGTCTTGTACTGCACTCCAGACCCATGCCGTGTCACCTCTCAGTAGGTCATTGAGTGGTTTTGTCACTTCCGATAGATGTGGAAGGTACCTGCCTAGGTAGTGGACCATCCCTAGCAGCCGTCTGAGTTCTGTGGTGTTCCTTGGTGGCTCCAGCTGTGTGATGACCTCGACCTTCGCTGTGTCTGGGCGGACCCCATCCTTGTCTATGATGTGTCCTAGGTAGCGGAGCTGTGTCTGGCACAGGAGACATTTCTCGTTGTTGAGCTGTAATCCTGCCTCTTCAGAACACGCTCCAGATGCTCGAAGTCTTTGCTCGTGTTCTTCTGGCGTGTTTGCATATACCAGGATGTCATCCATGAAGATGACGATGCCTTCCTGGTGCTGCAGGACCTTTGACATTTCTCGTTGGAATATTTCTGGAGCACTAGTAATACCGAATGGGACCCGATGGAAAAAGTACCTTCCAAACGGTGTGATGAAAGTAGTGAGCTTGGCGCTTTCTTCATCTAGAGGCAGTTGCCAGAAGCCACTGGCTGCATCTAAGAGTGAGAACACCTGTGCATTGGCTAGCTCTGGAAGAATGTCGTCCATGGTAGGTAGGACGTACTTCTCTCTTTTGACCGCCTTGTTAAGTTGCTTGAGGTCAACACAGATTCTTACCTCTCCGTTCTTCTTTGGGACAGGAACCATGGCTGCACACCAAGGTGTTGGCTCTTGGATCTCCTCTATCACGCCACTTTTAACCATCCTGTCCAGCTCCTTTTCACTTTAGGAAGCATGTGTACCGAGACACGCCGAGACATATTGACACTATATGGCTCAGCATCTTCTTTCAGGCTTATCTTGATTGGCTCTATCTTTAAGAGACCTATCTGGGGTGGACAAGCACTACTGAGCTCCTCTACTCTTTTCACTAAGCCCATGGCGACTGCTACGTTCCTGCCTAGCAGATTGTTAACATTTGACCCTGTTATCACATATACTGTAAACATAAACTGGCGGCCTTTTACTCTGGTTGTGACTGTGAACTGCCCTACACACATCAGTTTGCCTCCTGGGCTCACTAGGTTGGTCGTAGCATTCTGCAGTTGGGGTTTGTGTTTTAGGCTTTGAAAGATGCTTTCAGATATGACAGTCGCGTCAGCTCCCGTGTCTATTTTAAAGTTTACATTAGTCCCTTTTATTGGCAGCTTCACAGTCCATGCTTTGTCTGAGTCAGTTGTTTGGTTTATCTCTCCTAGAAAATGTCTCACTTCTACCTCCTCTTTTGATGTAGTGACTTCATTGACCACACGGGCGAGACATACTGCAGCATAATGGCCTATCTTTCTACAGGTTTTACAGTCTACATTTCTGGCGGGACAAAAGTCTGCTTTTCCACGAGGTCTGCCACATCTGTTACACTTGTATCCATTTGTGTAACCTCTTGTTCCTTGTTCGCTAACATGACTCTTCACTTGCTCTGACTGCCTCACTAGCTCGATTGCTTAGAGTCAAATCCGGCAGCAACTGTAATTTCTCTGACAGCTCTCTGTCCAATATCCCTACGACCAGTCTGTCTTGGATATTCTCCTCCTTTACAGCTGCGAATGAACATGTGGATGCCAGCTCATGCAAACTCCTAATATACTCTTCTGCAGACTCACCCTGCCTTTGCATCTGCTGGTGAAACTTGGCGCGTTGGTGAATAACATTGACTTTGGGCACAAAATAATTTTCTAGTTTCTGTAACACCGTTTCATAATCATCTTCCTTTTCATCCGCTACGAACGTGAACGTCTTGTAGACTTGTTCAGCCTCTTTGCCCAACGAATATAGCAACGTACTGACTTGTACCTCCCCTTCTTTCTTATGGAGCTCCGTTGCCGTCCTGTAACGTTGGAAACGTTGGCGCCACTCCGGCCATTGTTCTGGGTGAGTGAAATCAAAGTTTTCTGGCGGTGAGAATTTCGCCATTTCGTCCGATTGTCTTCTGTGGCTATGGGTACGTAGACTTCTGACACCGTGTATTGTATGTTGCAGTATCACGAGGAGGCAAGATATAAGTTTACTGGTTTAATAGAGAACGACTGGTACATCAGAATACTACAATCAGATGCGCTGTCACTACACTGAATGCCCTCTAGCGGCAACGTAGCATTTATAGGCCACTGTATTAATGCGAACAATAAAGTAGTCCCACAACACAAACACTACAGCAACAATAGTAATTAAATAAGAACAAAAAAGATTAAAAAAGCAGTGTAAACTACTAACAAGGCACGTTAGCCCCTAGCTAACGGGTCTGACCCTTTAGCCGAGCGGTTAGTGATGTCGCCTTGTGGTGCAGTACACCCCATATCGAATCCCGCACCGGGCAAGAAAATAACCGGTTACATTGGTGGCAGCGGTGGGATCCGGAAGTGTGCAGATCCTCAGAAGTCTCTTCGGAGCGCGGAATGACAAAGCGCGAGGGCGCGCTTCCGGGGAGGGTGACGACTGTAAACTACCAATAAGACACGTTAACCCCTAGCTAACGGGTCTGACCCTTTAGCCGAGCGGTTAGTAATGTCGCCTTGTGGTGCAGTACATTCGTATCGAATCCCGCACCGGGCAAGAAAATAACCGGTTACAGCAGTAATAAAAAATAGTGTGTGATGTACGTATGGTAACGTGCATGGATAAGTAGACACGTTGGCCGCTGGATGACGGGTCGGACCCTTTAATCGAGCGGTCAGCGATGTCTCCCGCGGTGCGGGCGATACGGGTTCGCGCCGCGGCAGTTCCTGTGGTTGTCCCCCGAATTCACTACAGTACGTACAGTGCTGTGTGTGTAGGCCCAGCCTGCATATATGTGTGTGTAGCTATTTGTGTGTTGTGTATGCCAAGTCCGGCGCCAGGCTTAGTGTCTTTTAATATTCTTCCACCAAGCAGAAAAGTTGTTTCGGAGCCTGCTGGTCCGGGCTTTGAGGCTGCGGTACTGCTTGCCTGACGGTAGCAGCTGGAACAGTCCATAGTTTGGGTGGCCGGGGTCTTTGATAATCCTACGGGCTTCGCTGTCACAACATCCATTGTATACGTTGTTGTGTCCTGTGCCTTTAAGACATGATGACGTAGAGGAGAGAGGAGGAGTCTATGTCGAGCTGTGGCCGTTACTAGCGTACCTCAGAGATGTTCAATAAATAACCGTTGATTAAGATACTACTTTGCTTACTTATTACCACAGTGCGCACACAGTGCACACAACAATTGGCGACGAGATAATTTGGATTTATTTTTGAGTTCGTTTTTTCGCTTTTTACAATGGCTGGGAATGTGCCGTTCCCGCGTTTTTTCCTGCCCTGCCCGGCCCTGGTGAACCTGCCGTTCCGTTTAAAACCTGGCGGTTAATTTTTGAGAACTACTTGCTGGTTATAAATGCTACTGGAAACTCTTGGCCTACTGCAAGACGAAGAGCCGTTTAACTTCACTGCCTGGGGACAGAAGGACAGAGACTTTTCTACTCGCTTCCGAACACAGGAACGGACTACGATACTGCTATGGCTGCGTTGGAGGCGCACTTCGTCCCAAAGACGAACATTGTTGCTGAACTTCATGGATTCCGAAAGAGAGTACAAGCTCCGAATGAAACGGTTGTTCAATATGTTGCTGCGTTACGTGAACTGGCATCGACGTGCGACTTCGGTGACCAAGATGAAGTGATCAGCTGGTTGGATGCCTATACAACCCGCGGATACGTAAGAGACTTCTGCTGGACAGTTCACTTACACTGGAAAAGGCCATGGCTACTGCTATACAAATGGAGGCCGCCACGGAGCAAGCTAAAGTGTTCTGTGAGCCGACTGCCGCACCTGTGCAGGCTGTACATCAGGTGCCCAAACGACGAGGGAGAGAGAGAGGAAAACATGCGAACGCTGCTGCTGCTGCTTCTCAACAAGGGAGGAAAACATGTCACCGCTGTGGATCAGATGGACATTTAGCCAACGCATCTAACTGCCCAGCTACATCCGTTACATGCAGAAAATGCAACAAAGTGGGACACTTTGCCAAAGTGTGTCGTGGTGCCACACACACGCACAAGAGAGGTACGTGAGGTTGAACTACCGGAACTGACAGTGTTATATACTGAACATTCTGCGCATTTTAGTGATAAGATCACCTGCACTGTGGATATTCTTGCTAGTAATATGGACTTACTAAAGTAACATAACATATAGGTCTCCAAACTTAAGGGATCTACTGTGTTCTCGTCCATTGATCTGATCAATGCCTACTACCAAGTGCCTCTGAGTGATACGTCCCGTGATCTAACTGCCTTCATCACCCACGACAGACTGTTCAGGTTCTGCCGTGTGCTGTACGGTATGGCATCTGCGCCGTCTGCGTTTCAGAAGATGATGAGCATCGTCCTCGCTGACCTGCCTGGCGTGGAATACTACATCGATGACGTCATCATCCATGGAAGTGACATGCAAACACAAGACAAGGCCCTTACAGCTACCCTGCATCGTTTGAAGTCTGCTGGCTTGCAACTGAATGATAAGTGCCGTTTCCATGAACCCAGCCTGCCGTTTCTGGGTTACACTGTTTCTGCTGATGGCCTCCCAGATGCTGCTCATATACAGGCCATTGTCTACGCACCTGCACCCACTGACGCTACTACGCTGCACTCCTTCCTCGGTCTGCTCTCCTGGTACTCCAAGTTCCTGCACAACCATGCCACTGTGGTGGAACCTATGCGCGTGTTCTTGAGACAGATTGACAGTGTGTTCCAGTGGACTGCTGAAGCACAAGCTAGTTTTGAAAAAGTGAAGAAAATGCTGATACATAGTCAAGTTCGAGCCTTGTTCGACCCTTCACTGCACACCATCATCTCGACGGATGCATCTGACTACGGGTTGGGTGCTATTATGTCACAAGTGGGCCCTGACAACGTGGAGAGAACTGTTGCATTTGCCTCTCGGACGCTCTCTGCTACTGAGCGCAAGGACTTGTCTAAGTCCTTGCTGTTCATTAGTGGGACCAAGGGCTTGTGGTCTGTCACTAGTTTGAAACTTTTGAAGCCATAGAGGTATTTTTCAAACCACTCGCAGGCCCAGACACACCAAACACTCTCGATCTGCGTGTATCTGGTTTCTGCGTCAAGTCAATTTCCTGGAGCAGTATGCTACTGGCTTCCAGTCTTCCTCATGGAGCTGCCGTAGCATGCCACTGATCCCATAGCTACTTGCATCAGCTGAGACTGCAGTGGGTTTGTTGATGTCGTAGAATGTCAACACAGGTAATGTCATCAGGAGCTCTTTAAGCCTCTCAAATGCTGTCTGTTGTGCTGGCCCCCAGGTCCATGCTGTCTTGGACTGTTGCAGCTCATACAGTGGCTGGCCCACTGTGGATAGGTGTGGCACATATTTACCGAGATAGTTCACCATGCCAAGGACTCGTTTCAGGTCCTGCACATTCTCTGGTGTGGTAAGCTCTCAGATAGCCTCCACTTTGGCTGGATCTGGTCGCACGCCAGTGGTATTGATCACATGTCCCAGGAAGTGAAGCTGTTTCTGCATCAGCACACACTTTTCCTTGTTGAGCTTCAGTCCAGCGGACTCGACTCTCTCCAGGACTTTCTTAAGGTCGTGTTCTTCCATGTCCCTTCCGTACATGAATATGACGTCAATGTACACAGCTTCCCCCTGTAGACCATGCAGTGTCTCTGTCGTTTTTCTTTGAATTATCTCTGGTGCGCTCATTATTCCAAATGGTAAGCGTCGGAAACAGTGCCTGGCGAATGGAGTGATGAACGTCGTCAGCCTGGCACTGTCGCTGTGCAAAGGGATCTGGAAAAAACCCGAGGCTGCGTCGAGGCTGGAGAACACCATTGCTCCACTCAGCTTGGCTATGATCTCCTCCGGTGTAGGTAAGATGAATCTCTCTCTCTTGACCTGTTCATTCAGTTTCTTTAGATCCACGCATATTCACACTTTTCCAGGCCTTTTCAGGGCGGGCACCATAAGGGCACACCAATCTGTCGGCTCTGTTACCTCCTCTATAATGTCGTTCTCCTTCATCTCACGCAGCTCCTCTGTAACCTTGTGCATTAGCGGTATTGGGACCCGGCACGCTGTGTACACTGCATATGGTGTGGCATTGTCCTTTAACTGTATCTTTACAGGCTCTGTCTTGAGAGTGCCATGCTCTCCAATTGCATTATGGACCTCCTCGACTCACTTCGCAAGGCCCATCTCTGCTGCAGTGGAATGGCTGAGTAAGTTATTGACACTGCCCTCTGATAACATACACTGGGAATGAGTATGACTTGCCCTTGTACATGGTGCATACTTGAAATTGCCCTTGACAATTCAGTTGACCCCCTGGATTGCATAGTGAATTGCTGGTCTGCTGTAGTTCTCTCTCTGGAATTAGCATATTGAAAGTCTCTTCACACATAACCCTAACGTCTGCTCCATTATCAATCTTAAACTCCACTGGTGTTGCACCAGTGAGAAGCTGCACTGTCCATTTTTCATCACTCAAGTTTGCATTCAATGATCCCAAAAAGTATGCATTCTGCCCATCAGTCTTTGTAACTTCACTCACCGATTTGCTCTTACACATTCTCTCCCAATGTCTATTTTTGTTGCACTTGTTGCATGCTGGTTTGGACGCTGGGCATCTTTTCTGGTTTTTGTGTTGCATTTTTCCACATCTGCCGCACTTTCCTCCACGCTCCGTGTTTCTGGAGTCTTTGCCTCCTTTCTGTTTAGCGTTACGTTGCCATTTTGGGTTTTTCTTCCACGCGCTCTGTGCGTGCACCTCTTGCACAGTTGCTGCAGCGCTTGTAGCTTCCCCTTGCTTGCTAATTTGCATGCTAACGGTCTCTGACTGACACACTGACTGCATTGTTTGTGCTAGCGTGAGATCATTCATGAGTTGCAACTTACGAGACTGCTCTTTATCTAGAATCCCTACCACGATCCGGTCACGAATATTCTCATCCCTATTTATCCCGAACTCGCAGTGCTCTGATAGCTCATAAAGGGCTTTGATAAATGTATCTGCTTTCTCACCTGGCTGTTGCACCCGCTGATAGAAAATGGCTCGCTCGTGGATTATATTCCGTTAAGGGAAAAAGTACTCGCTGTATTTATCCATGACTATATTGTAATCCTTCTCGTGTGCTGCGTCAGCAAAAGTGAAAGACTTGAAAATATATCTGCGTCACTCCCCATCGCATATATTAAGGAACTAACTTGTACTTCACCATCTTCCTTGTGGAGCTTGGTCGCCATTTTGAATCTCTCGAAGCGTCTTTTCCAGTCAGTCCATTCCGTCAGTTTATCAAAGTAAAAGTTTTCTGGTGGGCTATACTTCGCCATAATTCACTATCTTTGTGAATATAAGCCTCACTTCTGACACCATGTAATAAATCACGGAATGTCCAGTCAAACGGAGCAGGTTAAGTGTCAACTTTATTCAGCTAATGGGTCAGCTCACATGTATGCAACACAACTTTCACGCATAAAGTCTACTGTCGTAAAACCCTTTTCATGTACAGCCACATCTCACAGTTTCCATCACTGTCGTGCACATTACCGTACTAACTGTAATACTATGACACAGTCAAAAAAAGATTTGACAGCAAAACGTTTCAAACTGCAATCCATAGTTACCATGCTCTTTTGGTGTCAAAATTCAAATGGAGATGCAATCTGTCAGTCCTCTCATCAAGACGGGTCCTCAGTTCGGACGTCACTCCTTCATTCTGTGACTTGGTTCATTGACTCCATTCCGCCAAGTGATTCGTTCAGTCACACGAGGGGGATTTTGTTGTTGCAGCAGCATTAGTAGTAGTTGTTATCATTAATGTTAGTATTAACCTAGTAATAGTAGTAGTATAGGCTAACCGCGGTATTTCTCTGTGTATATGTTCAAACCCATATACTACATCCCCCTTTTTAAAAAACAAACAAAAAAACAACCACATTATAGACTTGTTTAACTATCTAGCACAATACACCATAATTGGTAGACACTGGCCCTTTAAGAAAGGGTTTCCGGGTTGAGAGGGCGCTAACAGAGCCATAGATATGAGTGGCTCTTTTGTGTACCGATGTTTGGCTGCGCCCGTTGTTATCGGAGTTGGTAAACATCGGATCACAAAGAGCCACGCATATCAATAGCTCTGACAACGACTCCTAGAGGATAAATTCCGAGTCTCATCACCAGCCAGTCAGACTAGCTTGGTCTAGTCAGAAAGGCACGAACTGAGGAAGCCTCTTGGAGGAGAGGCGAAACGTCTTCACGGATATATACCAAGTCCAGTTGCACTTGATTCAACTCCTTTGGATAACCATGACTTGGATGAATGAGAACATTCACAGACATGCTAGTGCTTAACCATACAAGTCAGACTCGGGCATAACACTACCTAACCAGATAAAACATTTTCTCCCCCCACCCCCCCTTGAGAAAGTAACATAACATATCAGTCCCTACCCTAGATGTCCCTTAACCATTCGTAACATAGTCCCTGTGCCAGACAGGCAGAACCCTCACCCTCTGAGGGCTAGCAGGCTGGGGAGCAGAGCCTGGCAATCGCGGTGGGTTACCAGCCACCCAGTTTGCCTCCGGTCTGGGCTGCCAACTGAGAGCAGCAGCTGGGGACAGGGATAATGCCGGGTTTGTAGGGGCTACAACCCTATGCAGGCGGTTTGAGTGCCAATGAGTCCCATCATGCTGTCTGTAGGTAGCTGGTCTCAGCTGCTGAGTCACCTGATGGGGCTCCGACCAGTATGACCGCAACTTGTTCTGGAGGTGGGCATGTTTGATCCTGACCCAGTCCCCCACAGACAGAGAGGGAGTCTATACTCGGTGGGAGGCATCGAACCTCTGTGAGCTTTGGACCTGAGTTCTGGCTTTCTGGAGCCCTGGGCTCTCGTGTGCAGTGGCTGGCTCTGCCCTCAAGCGGTCCAGTGGTTGCTTTAGTTCCTGCCCAATCATGAGCAGAGCCGGTGTCACCCCCGTGGTGGAGTGCTTGGATGCGCGGATGGTCAGGAGAGTTTGGCTGAGTGCAGTGCTGAAGGTTTTCCCTTCCTCCAGACAGGCTCAAATTCCATTCTTGAGAGTTTTGTTCAGTCTTTCCACCCCTCTGTTACTCTCCGGGTGGTACACTGCTATCCTGATGTGCTTGATGGACCGCAGTGACAGGAACTCTGAGAACTCCGCCAATGCAAATTGGGGTCCATTGTCTGTCGTGATGACACTGGGCAGGCCCCAGCGCCCAAGCAGCTTGTCGAGGTAGTCGATGATGGTGTGTGAGGTGATGGAACCCAGTTTGATGGCCTCTGGCCACTTCGAGTGATGGTCATGCACAACCAGCAAGTAGCGGGCATGCACGGGTGCCCTGTGGAACCCTCCACAGACGTCGATCTGGATGTGCTCCCATGGCGCGGACGGCCACGGGGTTGGAGTGAGGGGTGCTGTGGTAGGCTGGCCACTTTTCCCACTCAGAAGGCAGCAGGTGCAGTTACGCACCAGCTCCTCTGCGTCAGAGTCTATGTGAGGCCACCACACGGTGTCTCGGCAGGGCTGCTTCACCTTGACCACCCCCAGATGCCCATCATGCGCCATTTGCAGCACTCTGGCCCTTAGAGTCTCTGGTACAATGGCATGTTGGCCACGGGAGAGGCACACCTCCCTCCAGCAGGAGAGCTCGTCGCGGACTGTATGGTAGGGGAGCAGTCTGTCATCCACCTTGGCAGGCCAGCCATCCTGGAAATAGGCACGAAGGGTTGTGAGTGTCTCATCCTCAGCCGAGGCCTGCTGCAGCTCGGCCAGGGTGACTACTGTGCTGAGGGGCCCATGCAGCATGTGGACACAGTCGTCTCTTAACCTCTGTGGTCAGAGAGATGACTCGGGACTGAAGTTGTACTCAAGTCTGAAGTTGTACTGATTCAGCCTATCCGCCCATCTCAGTAGTCTCATAGGCCTGTGTCCCGAACCTCAGGTCGCCAGCAGAGCCGTCAGCGCCTGAAGATCTGTGCAGATAGTGAAAGCCCTTCTGTACAGGTAGACATGCCAGCATTCACATGCCCACAGGCAGGCAAGAGCTTCCCTCTCCCCCACTGAGTACTTCTGCACTGCACCAAGTGCCACCAGTGATGCATCACAGGTGACCATGGTGGGCGCAATCAGGCTGAAATAGGCTGGTGCAGGGGGGCCATTGAGTCGGAGTAGTGTGGCATGAAACGGAGATAGTAGGCAGCCATCCCCAGAAAAGAAGACAGCTGGGACGGTGACTGTGGGTCCGGCAGGGACAGAATGGCCTCCGTGTGGGACATGATTGGGGTGATGCCCCCCTTGGAGAGCCAGAAACCCAGGAACTCGACCTCCTTGGCACTAAACACACACTTCTCAGTGTTCAGTGTGATGGTCCCCATGTTGCTTGAAGCACTGGAAGACCTGTTCCAGGCGAGCATCATGCAGTGTGGCGGAGGGTGCGTGGACCACCACGTTGTCCAGGTAGATGGCGACCCCCTGAATGCCAGCTAGGATGAGTGACATTATTTTCTGAAAACAGCTTGGGGTTGATAACAGCCCGAAAGCCATGCGCTTGTATCTGAACACCCCCACATGTGAGACGAAAGCTGTGAGGTCCATGCTGGCCGGTGCCAGGGGAACTTGCAGGTAGCCATGGCATGCATCCATTTTGCTGAAAACTGTGGAGCCATGGAAATTGCTAGTCAGCTCCTCAGCTGTGGGGAGGGGGTGTTTGTTGGGGATGATGGCTTTGTTGACGTCTGTCAGATCCACGCAGAGGCGCAGTCCACCACCCCGCTTCTTGGCTATCACCAGGTTGGAAATCCAGGGTGAGACATTGACTGGTTCGATGATGTCCCCCTTTGCCAGGCGGTGTATCTCCTCTTCCACCCCATCCCGGAGGGCCAGGGGAATGTGTCGTAGTGGCTGGATTACCGGACGGACCGATGAGTTCACAGTAGGCTTGTGCACAAACCCAGACATGCAACCCAGTCCTCCGAACAGTTCTGGGTAACGTTGGGCTAGGAGGTGGAGACCTGCAGGACACGTAGGCCCACAGCGTCAGTCAGTGTAAAGCCCAGGACATGGAACAAGTCCAGCCCCATGATGTAAGCCCCTTTCTGTGTGATGTAGAACCTGGTTTCAGGGACGTACTGGTGATTATACTCCACGGGAAGGCAGACTACTCCCAAAGTGGCGATGGGGGCGTGGCCGTAGCCTGACAGGGAGTTGGCTGCCGCTTCCAGGGGCACGTGATGGAAGAGCCGGTCATATGTGGGTTTGCCCCCGTGTCAACAAGGAGCGGTATGTAGGCTCCGCCCACAAGGCATGTGCAATGACTGAATGAGGCCCGCTGGCTCTGAAATGTGTTGATAGGAACTGCAGCAGCCTGTGAGTGCAGGGGGGGAGCGGCACCAGCGTGCAAAGTGATTCATCTTGTTGCAGTTATGATAGCACTTGCCCAGGGCAGGACATGATTTGTCCCGAGATACATGTTTTGTGGAGCCACAGTTAGTACAAGGCTTGGGCCCACTCTTTCTAGACCCCCTGTCTGCCACTCTTTGCACATCAAACCTGTCACTGTCCATGTCAACCGCCCCTGCCGTCTCCTGGGCAACAGTAGGTACTTTTAGCGGAGACGCGTTTAAGCAATGAGCTGCCGGTACGTCACGGGCTCCTGCACAGCGCAGAGAATTTGTGCGGTTCCAGCAGAGCCGTTTCCAACTGCTTCCCAATCACTATATGTAGCGTCAGATAATGTCATGGAGTCTGGCTCGAGTAACAGTCTTTCCCTCAGCCAAGCAAAGACGTTTTCTCTATTAGCTGATCAACTATAAGTCCATCCTCCAAAGCCCCGAAGTCACAATGCTTTGCTAGCCCACGTAAGGGAGAGACGAACTGGCCCACTGATTCACCAGACTTCTGGGCTCTCTGACGAAACTCAAACCGGTGCATGCGTCGGCTCCTTCCTGAGCTGAAATGGGACTGTAGTGTGTTGGTAGCCGCAGTGTAGGTGTCATCCGCCACCGAGAGTGTAGCGAAAATACGTTGCCCCTCCTGACCGAGGCAGTGCCGCAAGAGTGCACACTTTCTAGCTGCTGCTAAATCCGAATGCCCCAGAGCCAGTAAATAGTCATCAAGCGATGATATCCATCGGTCCCAGGGAACAGCTGGGTCATGTTAAGTGATATTAAATATAACCTGAGTGTATTTGTATTACTCTGTATGTAACCAATGTATGTAACCAGAACAGAGGGTGAAGAAGACACATTCATGTAGACAAATATATTGCAGGCCTCGCACTGAATGTGGGTAGGGGAGGGGGTTGCCCTCCCCTGAGGCCTTGGGAGAGACACGTGTCTGGTACGAGGAGGACCTCCGGCTAAGGTCAGTAGGTCAAAACAGGATGATCACTCCCTAAAGCTCAACCATGAAAGGTTGCATTGACCAAACATAGTGGACAGGAAAATCAAGACCAGATGTGGCGTAAAGGAGAAGCAGGGGGGCCTATATAACCCACCAGAATACACAAAGAAGTCAGACACACACACAACGGATTGGCAGAGTGTGTCTCCAGATCTGTACTCAATAAAACCATTTTAATCTCCTAAAATGTGGTGGCTGTTTTCTTCACATCAACGGACCCAGGGACGAGGACCACGAATGTTTAATCTCGACAAATTGGGGGCTCAGTCCGGGATGTGAAGAAGCGGTCCTAATTGGACAGCGTGGCTGCCCGCCGACACCTCCCGAGCTTGGGGTCGACCCACAATACGAATAAGGTAAGCAGAACCTGTTTTAACAAAATCTGCATATTGGACTGAATTACTAAATTGTACTAAGCTCGGGAAGGAGAAGGTGGCCAGTTTAACAAAAGAGGAGGGGTTGGAGTCCCCTACGGTATGAGTAAAAAGGAGATAGAAGAGGTTAGAGTCCTCTGTAGAAGAGGTTAGAGTCCTCTGTCTAAGATCCTAGGTAGTGGCGCACCCACTCACTCTCTGACGAGGGGGTGAGGTTAAGGCTGGGAAAGACTCTCCCGGGGAATTGAGGACCCCCAAAGGAGGTACACGTCAAATAGAGTAAAGGGTTAGAGTCCCTAACAGATAGATCAAATAGAGTAAAGGGTTAGAGTCCCCAAAAGATAGATCAAATAGAGTAAAGGGTTAGAGTCCCTAAAAGATAGTCAGGAGACGTAAAAGGTAGAAGGGAGAAAGAACAAAGGAGGTTAGAAGAAGCTATTATATTGGGAGATAGAAAGGCGGAGGACGCCGTTCCATTGGGAAGGTATTTGTGGAAGCAGGAAAAAATTTGTAAGGAAAAGGGAGTAAAGGCAGAGAAAAAGAGACAGACATGTGGGTTGATGTCACAGAGGGAAGTAGAGAGAGAGAGGAGTGTGCGGCGGGGGCTTTACTAACCTCCGCCGCTGAAGCAATGAGAGAAGCAGAGTTGTTGTTATCCCAAGGGAAAGAGGGGGGGGCAGTGCCCCCTCCACAGACGCGGGCTAGGTCCCGATTGCAGTGTCCACTCGTGCAGTCGCATAGGGGTCAGGGGTGCCGATATAAACCATGGAATTTGGGTGACGTACAAGCCCTAGTGGATAAGATGCCCCCGATAACTGAGGGAGGGGGCATATGGTTGAATGAATTGGATAAATTAACACAAGGAAAAACTTACTTGTACAGCAAAATCATTTGGACAAAATAAGACGTAATTAAAAGTATGAGTCTGGGACCGTCTTTTTCTTTCCTGTAAAAATGGAGAGTTGTCGCAAATTTAGGAAGAATTAAATAAGAGAAAGAATAAGGACACAGGGAAAGATTTGTTTTTCACAAACTGTGGGGTGGTTTCCTGGTTTACGAGACTTTTTTGCCTGTGTGGAAGTTTGAAAAAAAAACACACACACACCAGGCTCCAAAACCAATGTGTTTGCTTGTCAAATGGGGAAGGCCTAGAAGAATATAAGGGATAAGAGATGAGGTCAGGGACCTAGAACACTGTATAGCGCCTCCAGAGTAAAAGGGGACACTCGGGGAGTGATACCTGAGCGAGATTTGAAGTGAAGGTACAGCCGCCCCGTGTGGGTAGAAGCCTGCTGTATCGTTATCGCTCGAGGTGATCAAAAAACCGGCGGTTGACATTGGGTGACCCGACAGGGCCCCAACCTCTTCCGTGGCTGAGTTCCCCGACCTCCCCCAGACCTAGACTCCACTTGGTTGGCGCGTCAGTGTATGTGAACAAAGTGTGTCTTGAAAATGCCTGATAAAATTAAAGCAGTGATAGATAGCTGGCAAAAAGTACCCCATTACACATTAGGCAGGGTCCTGCACAAAGCCCTAATGTTAAGAGCATACAGGACTCTGCCCGGAGAAATAAATAAATTGGCAAAGAAAAATTAATTAGTGATTTGGGCACATGAAATGCAGGAAGAAAGCCTGCTAGGGGCGTGGACTGATCCACCACCCAGCGCACAACTACTAGAACAATATGAGGCACAAGCCCGCGTTAAAGCGGCTAAAGCGGGAGAAAAAGTTGAACAGACGGGATGTCTAACAAAGAAATCACAGATACGAACAGCAGAACGAGAGGTAGACAGACAGGCCACCATGGCCCTCTGCTTTTTCGAAATGTTACAGACTATGCCGAAAACGCCGAAACCAACTCAGCCAGAAACAAAGCAGAAAAGCAGAAAAGAGCAGGATAAAGCAACCAAAGTTAGAGGAGGAAGAAGCTGAAAAAGGGGGGGGGCCAAACTAGGGGACAAGATATACAGGCCCCTCTAATGACTGTTAAAAGCGGGGTCATAGGTGTAAGCATCGCCCCAGACAACGCAGAAGAAGCCCCTGTCACCCAGACAGAACTAGAGCACAGACTCACACAGCTTAGCGAACACATGCACGAGATAGAGAAAAAAAAGGAATAATAGAGTTAGAGGAAGGGAACGAGAACGTAATGCAAAAACCAGACAGTAGGAAAAGAGGGGACGAAGAGTGGAAAGAGATGGATGAGGGAAAGAAGATAAAGCAAGAAGCAGCAACTAAAGCTAAGACTGGGAAAAAGAAAGTTGTACAAAATGTAGACAGTAAGAGTGAGGATAATACAAGTGATTCAGAAGGAAACAGCACAGGAAGTAATTAAATGGCTGGTTAAAGAACTCATACCCAGATATGGGTTGCCAAGAACCATCAGATCAGATAATGGTACCCACTTCACAAGTGAGGACCTTCAGAAGGTTGAGGAAATGTTTGGGATCAAACACAAATCCGGCTCAGTCTATCACCCTGCCTCCCAGGGACTGGTGGAAAGAGCAAATAGGACAATCAAGGAACAATTGGGGAAATTATGTAGCGAATTAAGCCTGAAATGGCTAGACGCCATACCATTGGTACTGTTCAACATGAGATCTTAACCAAATGCAGCACATGGGTTAACCCCTCATGAGGTGCTAACAGGTAGAAAAATGCCATGTCCATTCACCACTTGCCCTACCACAGACGGACACACTCTTATAGGACAAAGAAAAGAGATTGGCGATTATGTAACAATGCTTAACATAGCGGTGAAGTGTTTGTCCTCACAGGTACAGAAAGCACTTCTGCATGATCCAGACGATGTCGTCCCACCACCGGTGGAAATAGGGGAATGGGGGTTGAGGAAACAACACCGAAGAAATTGGAGTGAATCACGTTGGCTCGGCCCATTCCAAGTGGCCCAAGCTACAGACTACTCCCTGAAAGTCTGGTTGCAAACAGACAGACTAAGCAACTGGTGGCACAAGACTCAATGCTGCAAGACAGACGCTCCGACTGAGCGGACACTGACTGACATTAGAAAAAACCTGAAGGACCTCGACAGTGACTATGACAACCCCGACGAGACCTAGACATGACACAGGAAATCCATTTAGGCTACTCGGATGTGACAGACTCCAGGGACTGATCACCCTATGGTGTCTCTAACTGATGATAGCAGGACCACTGTTGTGGTGGAAAATGGCTCAGGCCTTACGAGAAGGATCTAACCTAGAGTCAATTCATATTAAGAGACCTGGAACCCCACTAACCGATATCGCTAACGATACCAACCTGACCTAATTACACCACCACATAACTAAAAGAGCAGTCAACACAGCTCTCAGGGACAAATGTTTATCAATTTACGGGGGAATAGAACTAAATTATACTACAGGGAAAAACTACACTTTCCAATTCGACCTATGGGATGTAATTAACTGTGGGGGGAATCCCCAGGCATGGAGGGGTTATGACATATACCTCTGTGGAATGACGGGGCAGCACCCAACATTCGGGAGGTATGTGTGCAATGTTCGGCTCTCAGTGTTGTACTTTTATCCCAAATAACACGGTGCCTGATGGCACACTTACCAGGGCATTGACAGGTCTAAAGATGCTCTCAGACGAGCTCTAGGAACATTTGGGAGTAAATGACCCATTTGGAAACTGGATGTCAAAATGGTTTGGCAAATGGGAAAATTGGCTGTCTTCTCTGGCCGGACCCATATTGGTCATAATATTAGTGTTGATTATTGGAGTTTGTTTCTGTATACCTATGTACAAGGCCTTATGCATTCGATGCATGGACAAACACATGACATCTAGTATAACATCCCTCCCCCTGCCCTACCAGATGACAGAAGTAGAATTGCTCAGGCCTCTCAACCCAGATGGAGAGAGCCTGTTAAAAGGTGAGACAAGGACTTTTAGGGAGGATAACCACTCTCTCAACAGTTACCATTCTGGAATGCTCGGTATGGGCCATCCCCCACGAGACGAAGGGGGCCTAGAGGGACCGGACCTCAGCGAGTTGGATTCGGATGACCCAGACAGCCCACTGGACAGCCCTGTCTGAAAGAGGATCCGTAAAGCATGCATTCCGCGTTTATGTCTCTATGCTTGTAGAAACGGCCTAGCCTCCCTCAGTTAACTACACTTTGTTTACTTATATACATCTCTGCTGTGTGCAATGAAGAAACGCTTGCTGCTTGTATTTCGCACTTATGTACCCACACGCTACACATAGGCCTCGCAGGTCATTGAGGAAGCCACAGCGGTGCCTTGCAAGGATGCCTGGGGGACATCCCACCCTGGGGTGGAACCAATGACTGAATACTGATATAGATACCCAAGCACCACACTTAAAATATTATATGAGGTGATAAATCACCTCAACAGGGGGACTAAAGGAGCTGGGCCTGAGAGTAGGAACATTGTACGCCGGCCTGATGGAGAGGGCCTTGGAGCAGGAACGCCATGCACATAAACCTGATTAGGACACGCGCTACACCTGCAAGACATACAGGACGATCTACAAGAAGCGTCCACCTCTTCGGATGGACTCGAAGGTTCACCGATCCTCCCCGAAGCCGACACTGTTAGCAGAAGTCAGGGTGAAAGTGCTGGTAACCTCTCCCCTAGGTCATAGATGAACTAGCCGGACGATCACAATTCCCGGCCAGAAGTAGACATAGACGGAGAACCGAGGGGCGGACGACTAGACAGATAACAGATATAACTACGAATGACAGTCATGAAGACAAGGGGAACAAGGGTTATAATGGGGATAATGACTATGATGGTATGCCTTTGTTTAGGGTAGTGGGCCCTGGATCAGTCCCTTCTAAGAGCCAAAAGAGATGAAGTGAAAAGGGGGGAAGAGTTCAGATGCAGTCAGCGCCCAGGCGGGAAAAGGGGGTGGTACAACTCGTGGGTTAATTGGACCCATCCAGTAGGCACCACTGCCACATATCAGGTAAGGCTTTGCGACCTGTTCCCGTCTCCAGAAGGTCAGGAAGATTATTGGAAAAAACAGCCAGTCTACATATGCCGGAAGGTGTTGTGGCCCAGCTGATATAAATGGTCTTATGTAGACGCGTACACAGGGGACATAGGGAGTCACCGCAAAGAAGATTACGGCAAATATATGAAAGTTCAATTAGGAGGAGATGGTAAGACCATTATGATCTCGATAGAAAAAACAGTTGACCGACAGAAAGGGATCGAGTTCGGATTGGCGGGGCACACTGCCAGTTCAGGGTATAACGAAGGGCCTGGCCTATTAAAAATGTGTCCGTGTAAAGGAGTCAATGACACCCTGTATACCATAGGCCTATACTAAGCAGGGGTGGACACACAGAGTTTTTTCCGTGTCACATGGGTCGCTCCCCAGGAAAGCCAGCACGCCAACATCACAGGTGAAGGGGCGGGGCCAGACCAATATGATGTAGTAAAAAGGGTCGACCCCGAAAAGATAGACCCGTCCGACATAGTCTACTATGCCACGGGGTACGCGGGTAAAAATATGTGGTTGGAATGGTTGGCCGCAACAGCAGCAGAGAGAGGGATGGAGGGTTGCGTGGCCTGCTCTTCGGCCCGTTATGTGCTGATTGCGGTTCCCGCGCCAACTTATATCCATGATGCCATGGGTTTCTATTGTCTGATTGTCATAATGATGAATGCAGCCCCTGACAATTGTTCTAGCCTGAACCGTGTGTACCCGTTGGTCCAGGCGAAAGGCAATCAGGATGTCAGATCACCCGCCTTCGTTCCGGTAAAAAGTAACTTCACCTGTTTTCTAAATCACAATGACTCCGGCACTAATGTCGGCGAGATCCCGATAGACTGGTGTAAACACCTCATTAATATGACGGGATGAACCAACGTCACCAACATGCACTATCACCGGGCCGATTTGTTTTGGTATTGTGGAGGCACTGTGCTTAGGCCCCGACTCCCAGCCGATTGGGTTGGATGATGCGCCCTTGCCCATCTCTCTCTACCTGTGACCCTGATTGGGCCGAGGCAGCAGAGGGGACGGTGGGGGAGGCGACGGAGGCAAGCAACGGCCCATAGTTTTGACTTATCACAAGGGGGCCCCACGTATGTTGACGCAATAGGCGTCCCCTGAGGAGTGCCGGATGAATATAAGCTAGCCGACCAAGTCACTGCCGGATTTGAGAGTATGCCCATCATCAGTGCCCTTTTTCCCGTCTCTCCTAATAAAAACGTTGACCGGATCAATTACATACATTACAATATACTCCGCCTGGCCAACTTGACGTGAGATGCTGTGGCCAGGTTGTCGGAACAATTGGCGGCCACTTCTTTGAAAACTATACAAAATAGAATGGCTTTAGATATGTTGCTGGCTGAAAAAGGGGGCGTATGCTCAATGTTCAGAGATCAGTGGTGCACCGTTATCCCCAATAACACGGCCCCCGACGGTTCAGTGACCAGGGCCCTAGAGGGTCTACGTACCCTTTCAAAAACTATGCACGATCATTCGGGTATTAGCAATCCTTTTGAAAAATGGATGACTCACTTCTTTGGAAAATGGAAGGGACTGATCATGTCATTATTTGTATCCCTAGCCGTTTTTATGGGAATTTTGGTTACCTGTGGCTGTTGTTTCATACCATGCTTTAGATCACTCATTAACCGACTAATAGTTACAGCAATTGAACATCGAGAGGGGGACTTTCCACCTCCCATGATGCCCCTTCTGGTACCGACACCTGTGGAAAGGGACCTAGATGAAGATATTAAACATAGTTAGTGATCTCCTTAGAGGAGATCAAAAGGGGGAATTGTTAAGTGATATTAAATATAACCTGAGTGTATTTGTGTTACTCTGTATGTAACCAATGTATGTAACCAGAACAGAGGGTGAAGAAGACACATTCATGTAGACAAATATATTGCAGGCCTCGCACTGAATGTGGGTAGGGGAGGGGGTTGCCCTCCCCTGGGGCCTTGGGAGAGACACCGTGTCTGGTACGAGGAAGACCTCCGGCTAAGGTCAGTAGGTCAAAACAGGATGAGCACTCCCTAAAGCTCAACCATGAAAGGTTGCATTGACCAAACATAGTGGACAGGAAAATCAAGACCAGATGTGGCGTAAAGGAGAAGCAGGGGGGCCTATATAACCCACCAGAATACACAAAGAAGTCAGACACACACACAACGGATTGGCAGAGTGTGTCTCCAGATCTGTACTCAGTAAAACCATTTTAATCTCCTAAAATGTGGTGGCTGTTTTCTTCACATCAACGGACCCGGGGACGAGGACCACGAATGTAGGAAAGGAACGGGTAGGAAAGGTGGCGGTGGTGATAGAACGAAGCCAACCATCCTCGTTCGCCAAATATTATGTTCAGTCAATGACCACACCGGGAGCCACGTTTATAACTTTAACTTCCCCAACATCAACTCACGACACTTTTCACCTTGCCGTAATTCACACTGCCCCCTGCTTTTCTTAAAGGCACAGTAACTGCTAGTGTTTAACCATACAAGTCAGACTCGGGCATAACACTACCTAACCAGATGTAACAGTAGAGAAGAGAGAAGACTCAGTGAAGTGTTGCCAGTCTCTAACCTTTCTTGTCAAACTTATTTCATTAGCCTTTCTTATTGTGGCTCTCTGCCATGTTTTCCTGCTAGGCGAAAAGAGGTTATTATGTTTTGTGAAAAGAGGTTATTTTCTCGTGTATGAGTAAATGTTACTTTTACGAAGTCGGAAGACTAATCGCTAGCAAATTGCTAATCGTGAGCTAGTTGCTAATCGCTAGCTAATTGCTAATCGATAGCCAATATTCTAAATGCTTAATATACTCTAACCATCGTATATGGAGTTCTAAATTACTACACGTGACTAAATGGTAGAGAAGTAAGAAGACTTAGCCGGCCTCTAGCCTTTCTTATTGTCAAATCACCGCTCTCTGCCACGTTTTCCTGCTAGTTGATGGATAGGACGGGAGTTGAGTAGACAACAGAATACTCCTTGGCCACTATCACCTACTTGCGTTCTTGGGTCATTTGAGTATCAGATAAAATATTTCTTTGATGTCGAGCTCTATAATATTGTAGTGAATTCGGGGGGCAGTCTGGGAGACCGTCGCCACAGCCGGGACGCTCACTCCGCAAGCAACAACGTTAACCAGTCTACTAAAGGGTCCGACCCGTTAGTCAAGGACCGACGTGTCTACTTATCCATGCACGTTACAATTTTTTTTTTGGGTACCCCATATGTGTTTTGTTTCAACTGTTCACTGGGAGTGCTTTCGCATGGATCGAGGAGTATCAAATCAAGGATAAAGACATTCCTTTCTGGGAGGTTTAACTGTTTGTTGTTTTACACCAGTAAAATTGCACTTTTGATTAAGACTGAAAAAAAAAGACATTGAACAAGAATTTTTCTTAATAGCTTAAACTATCTATATTGCCATTCATTCATGTTTGTTATATTGTCATTCACTTTCATTCATTTATAAGTCATAACTTACAAATTACAGCAGAAGATGTTATTTTATTTTGGGGTTTTTTTGTGTGTGCGTTCACTTAAAATAAAAGGTTGACATTTATTTGAAAGAAGATACGTTCCAGTCCATTAGTTAATTATTTGGACTTAGGTAGCATACCACTACCAGACCCTGGAATAAATTTCCTGTTACAGTACAATTTATTTCTATTTAAAGAGGGACAAATAGATAGTTACATACAGATGTCACAGTGTTGAAGAAATCATGCAGCCCTCACTTAGAGACCTTTTCATGACTGTAAACCATTCTATTCACTGTGGGAATTTCCATCATTTATTCTGGTTGCTGTCTATATCCCATCCCAGGCCTGTGTTAAATAAGCATTAAAACACCTGGCTGATCAAACTACAAACAGAGGGCAAATATCCAGACTCCCTACTCGTTATCCTTGGGGATTTTAACAGCAACCCTCAGACATGAACTGCCAAAATACAGACAGCATGTTAAACGTCCCACCAGGGACAAAAACACTCTGGATCATTGCTACTCAGTATTAAAGGATACCTATTGCTCTGTCCCCCGTGCAGCCCTTGGCCTCTCCAATCACTGTCTGATTCATGTTATCCCAACCTACAGGCAGGCAGAGGCTAAAATCTGCAAAGCCCGTGGTGTAAAACTATGAGGAAATGGTGCAGTGAGTCAAAACTGGAGCTCCAGGCCTGCCTGAGTGCATTGGCTGGAGTGTTTTTTGGTAGTTTTTAAAAAAAAATTTAATTTCCCCCTTTTCTCCCCAATTGTACTTGGCCAATTACCCCACTCTTCCGAGCCGTCCCGGTCACTATCCCACCCTCTCTGCCAATCCGGGGAGGGCTGCAGACTACCACATGCCTCCTCCGATACATGTGGGATCACGCTATTCCCCCCAGTTCCCCCTCCCCCCTGAACAGGCGCCCCGGTCGACTAGAGGAGGTGCTAGTGCAGCAACCAGGACACATACACACATCCGACTTCTCACCTGCAGACATGGCCAATTGTGTCTGTAGGGACACCCGACCAGGCCAGGAGGTAACACGGGGATTCAAACCGGCAATCACCGTGTTGGTAGGCAACGGAATAGACTGCCACCCTACCCAGACGCCCTTGACTGGAGTGTTTTTGGTGCATCTACAAACCTGGATGAATTTACTGATACTGTGACATCTTACATCAGCTTTTGTGAGGACATGCGTGTGCCCACCAAAACTTTCTGTGCCTTCAACAATAAGCCCTGATTCACAGCAAAACTCTGGCAGATTCATCAGGCCAAAGAGGAAGCCTACAGGACTAGAGATAGGATCTGGTATAACAAAGCCAGGCACGGCACACAGCATTGTAAGATGGTGACAGAAGAGTACATCTGTCACCATCTTACAGTGCTGTGATTGCAACCATTCTCAAATCCTCTGGGAATAGTACACATGGCCATTGAAACTCTAGTTAATGGTCGCGGCAATTTGCATATGAAACCGATAATTTTCGGTCGTTATGCCACTGTATTGCATTGTACCCCAAAACAACCAGATATAAAAAGTTTCTTTCCACGGTCTGTCATTCAAATTAACACTTAACACTGTCAAATAAATCCAACCATTTTGTATATAGTGTATAGTTCTGTACATTGTATGTATACTAGTACGCACTGTTATGTCCATCTACCTTAGACATGTATGTAACCTGCTAACATCTATTTCAGCATCTCTGATATATTCTCTGCACAATTGCACTTAATCACCCCTTATTTCACTTGGAATAGGCTCCAGCTCACGCTGGAATAGGCTCCAGCATCCCTGCAACCCTCAGAGCAGGATAAGCAGTTCAGATAATGGATGGATGGATGGATGAATAAGTCAGTCCTTGTGTGTATATCTGACGATTGTTGTGTTGAAGTGTTATTATCCTATGTTAAGTACACTGAGAGAGCCACGAAACCAGGGTCAAATTCCATGTATGTGCAAACTTACACGGCCAATAAACATGATTCTGATGTTAGCTGTCATTAATGCATAATCAATTTGGGAATTGTTTCTGATGTTTATGTGCATGCGTGTAATGCCAGCTTTCTGAAAAGAAGAGGAAAAGAATTTTCAGGATTGTAATTTTAAGGGCCAACACCCATAAGACAAAAAGATAACCACTCAGGAGGCTCTGTGCACTCTCTCATTTGCAACTGGCCCAGATATGTGGATTTTAAATATATAGAGAACAAGAGAGACACGTAAAAATTTGATTTGTTAATTTCAAATTAGACATGAATGACTGGAAATGGTAGCTCCAAAAGATCTGTTTATAAGTCTGAAGGAAAACAATTGGTTTTAAAAAAGATGTAAAAACATGCAAATTGTGAAATTTAATTTATTTGAACTTCTACACATCCCATTTAGACATCAATTACACAAATATGATACCATTAGAATGATAATCGGAGTGACAGCTTTCCCTTACATTTGTTGCTGACTCAAAATGCTAAATTGCAACTAATAAAACAAACGCTGGAGAGACAACTATTTCAATTAATCAATTTTAAGAGTTGATTAAGTTCACTTTTCCCCTTCATTTCTTCTGAGAATTAACAGAATATTAATATTTCCAAAATCCAACATTATTATTACAAAGAACACCTTAAAAAGTGAAATATTTTCAAACTGAACCATTCGACAAAAAGGTAAGACCTTTTATCTTCCTAACAGTTCTTAATACTGGGACACATTTTGGACTTGGTAAAATGTTGAACACACCAGCGGATGTTAAAGGCTGCTGACCATAACAAAGGGATGTGAAGTAGAACTCTATACAAATCCATATAAAAAAAAAAGCTTTGACAATGTTCCAGTCAAAAAGGGGAAAACTGTGCTTCTTTGTCGATATCATGCTCCTGTTGTTTGAGAAGAAAAAGGAAATTGGTCAAACCCTTTGAATTAGTAAAATGGTTTAGTTGTTTCCAAGACAAATACAAACCAGCTCACCTGATTACGTTTCTTGAACTCAACCACCTGAAAGAAAATGTGCTCCAAAATGTGTTTAGCATCTCTCTGATCTTTATCCAACTTTTTAGCCACGCCCAAGATTTCACCACATTTGCGCACATAGAACTCCAGATCATCATCTGTACCTGGAAGGGAGAGAAGGAGGAAGGAGTGTGTGTATGTGGGGGTGAGGGTTACCAATTCTGGTGTGAAAGTCTTTCACTCCCTATTCTAAATCCAAAAGTAGTTAACTCACATTCATTGGAAAGCTGTGCTAAGCGAGCGTTCTCAGAAGAGAATGCTTCATCCAGATCAAACAGGTCAAGCATTGGTGGAGGCAAATCTCTGAAGGCAGGTGGAAAGACCTACAAAAGGGACAGGAAAACATCATTCTTTATTAAAAAAAGAAACTGTAAAAGGTTTTGTTTTCTCATAAGGAAAATGGTTAACCCTCTGTGCCTTACTGTTTATGGTTCATTTATGCAAGTGTGATTCATTTTTGGATAAAGAGTCAAGTGGTTCATTTATGGAAGTGTGGTTCATTTTTTTAGAAGAATAGGGCATTTAAAATATTAAAGATGATAGTGGTATGGGAGTACAGGAATTAAACCTACAGAAGGTTGTAGCTGAGGTAGAGGGGTTTCAAACTGCGGTGTGATCAGCTGGAGTGGCTCATGTTTGATATGAAGCTGTTTGTAAGAACTGGGGAGAAAATCTTTGGCATTAGGTACTGAAATTGACACAGGGATGAACAGCATATTGTACATCATGTTCTTAAGTGTATCTTGAAATTCACTGTAGCTCACCTTATTACTTGGGGTAAAGTATCGTTTGACAATTTGAATGCAGAAATATCAAAGAGAGAGGTGAAGTCCCTCGGGTTTTCATCACCCTCTTGCAAGCACACTCGAGGTCGCTCTGACAAGCAGCCTGTGTCTGGTAACATGGTGTAATCTGTGATCTTGGGGATTTGAGGACTAATAAGATGATTTCAAATCAGACTTAAATGATAATGTTAAATGTTCCAATTCTCCATGAAATACATCTCACCTCAGGGTCTTCAGCATCAATTTGATTTAGGTGAATGTTATCTGTCATGAGCCATTGGAATACAACATCCTGGAATGTTTAAGAGCAGCAGACAACCAGGCCACAAATCATCCCATGACTGATTGATTACAACACATCAAAAAACATTTAGTTTATTTGAATTCTAAAATAAATAAATGTTCAAATTAAAAGGGCTCTCTAACTGAATTATACTTACCATTATTTTACTGTTCTCCTCTTTGTCTAGGTATTGATCACTGAACATGTGACAGGAACCCAGCACTGCCAGTTTGCCAGCCTCCTTCATTTGAGATACAAGACAATCTCTTTCAATATCACCTGACAGGTACACATTCACTATTATTATATGGTGCTAATAATGAAAACAAAATCTTATCTCAGACCTTGACCTGATAGAAGGCCATGACAGGCCTGTTGAGGGGAAAGCAGACTGAGCCAGTTGAAAGAACAGCCACAGCAGGCTTCATCACACTCAGGGTAGCGCCATACGGATACAGGAATGTGAGAGCCCTACACAAAACAGGAAAAATAGTATGCAACATGAAATTGAAAAGAATATACCACTATAAACACAGTATTTAAAAACAAAACAAGAACATATGAAGGCAAAGCATTTACTGTGCATTATTTCCAGCACTTTCATCTTCAAGCACTCCGGTGATTACTTTTCCAGCAGCACGACTGATCTCCCTAAACAACATATATGAACAAAGAACATGTGACAACTGTAAAAAAAAAACAAAAAAAAACAGCTTTTCAACAGAGAGGCAAAACCTATTTGTCTTATATTTCACAACTAACCTGTTCAAAACGCCATTAGACACAAGTGCTTCTTTTGGATGGAAGTACTTGTAATAAACATTCCTCACAACTGCATCTACAGTATTTATGGAGATAATGAAAGCACACATGTTGCATTATTCAAACAAATTATCTTGAATAAAATGACAATTACTCTATTTTTTTCATAGATGAAGGTAAGCGTATAGAGTGTTTAAGTATTTTTATACACACCACTGTTTACCATTATTCCAAACTCCTCCAGGAGGAAGTTGATGTTGGTGTCATACTTAATTTCTCCTCCTTCACCAAGCATCACAAGGATATCTCCTCCTCCATCCAGGTACTGTTTTAGCACTTCAAGCTAAGATACATTGGGAATTAAGTATAAAACATTTGGCTGTAAGATAGCTGGCAAATTTTGCCTTCTCTATTACTATCTGGCATATAGCTTGCTATTATTCATAATTCAAATGTGAAAATAAAACTTGCTGATAGTAAAAGGTGTTCCTGCTCTTGCCCCACTAATGTGTCACCTCAGTTGCAGTGAACTTTTCCCTTGGGCCCGCAGTTATCCACAACTTGACACCCTTCAGCTTTTCCAATGACAGTTCCTCTTTGATACTTGGGGAGAGATTATTTGGGTTATTGTAAGGGTTTTTCGAACATAGCTGAATTACAGTAAACCAACTATATGTATTTTAGTTTGTTCAGGTCTACGCACAGTCTTATACAACAGGAATATATTGACAATATACTCAAAGCAAATTACCTTTGTATTTTCCATTGAGCCCTTAGTCTCTTTTGCAGGGATTTGTATCCATTGTTACCGGTAAATAACTCTTTCTTTGAAGCGTTAAAAATAACTGTGTTGCGCTGCTCATTTTCCATTCCTTAACTTGGCCAGTTGACTTTACACCCACATACCTAGAGAAAAAGAGATCAGCAGAAGATAGATTCCATTGAATTAACCAGTAATTAGCCTGACTGTCATTGGATCCTGGATAATAGTGCTGATATATGAATCCTAACTGTATCATTGGTGTAATTTATAGTAGCTAATGTGTAATCCAAATATTCTCTTGGATAGGGGTGGTATATTCAATTCAGTTCAATTCAAAACTTTATTGCAGACTCAGGGTCCATAACAGACAAAAACAAATAGGTAAAAGACAAACCCTAGACAATACACAGAGTAAACACAATACAATAACATAAATGGAATAAGTCAGTGTGTTAAAAGAAGGCAGCTATACCAGTGGTCCCACTGCCGGGATTGGTAGTGTGTGGCACTGAATCTTATATTAGTTAAACTCTTGATGATTACATTATCAGAGTCACTGAGCCGGCAAATAAATGTATACATGAGATTTCTTAGAAGAGCCTGAAAGGTACTGACTCCTGCAGCCACAAACATTTCACTTGCACTACACCATCTAGGTCTTTTTAGTAGTATTCTCATAGCATCATTATAAGGTATAGCTGGTATAGAGACGTTCTTTACAATTACCTCGCACTGCGACTGTGCACTTTTAAGGTCGTTTTAGTAGTATTCTCATAGCATAACTTGGTCTTTTTAGTAGTATTTTCATAGCATCAGTATAAGGTATATATGGTATAGAGACATTCTTTACAATTACCTCGCACTGCGACTGTGTACTTTATGCTCCTTTAACGAACTGGCGTCTCCAAATGCTCTTACGCGCACCTCTCCAAGCAATCTGGTTTAGTGTTGTGACGGTAGTTCACTGGTAACATTTAAGGTAACAGGCTAGCGCTGCCATAGCCGGCTATTAGCTGTTAGCTCCATAACTCGTAGGGTTTCGTTGGTTTTAACACTGGCAATCGAGATGGCGATTAATAGAATTGTTTCGGAATTCGGTTAATTTCTCGCATAAAGATAAGGATGGTAGACAGTTTCCAAGTCTAAATTATTATAATTTGCGTCAGAATGATTTTCATTCGCGGGCCAGTGTTTACCAACTTGCCTCAATTCCTACTATAGGAGTGATGCATTGTGGGTATAAGTGGTAACCATGGGCGCAAACCGCGTAGCAACCAGTCTACGGAAACGAACGTTGACTGGGCCACGACTTTTTTTTTAGCGTTAGCTTAGGTCACCTTAAATGCCCGAAATCACATGTAAAGTAAAGGTTATTTCTCAAGGGACACGTTGGTGATGTAGAGCGTACCAGACTTTCAAGTGTTATAACATAATCCTTGGTGCCTCTTGGCAAACCGTCATATAAGGAGTAATGTATTTATTTATTTGTTGTAAGCCCGCTTCCTGGTCTTATGGCTTTGATATGACGAACTGACGCTTGTTTCTGTTTTTTTAAAATTATTATTATTATTATTATTATTGTCAAAGGCGAATTCATGCTTTTAATGCAATGGCAATATCAAACTGTAGAGAGTGGAGTAACGATTCACTCATGGACCCTTTTTTTCACATGCTCATTTAGCCAACTATACTCACCTTACTGCTTCAGAATGACTAAGGGTATTATCACAATTGAATCTCCTTAGGGAAATGCTACATGTCTGAGAAAAGTAATCGTTACACAAGAAATCAAGTGTATGGGTTTGTTCATGGTAACAGTATTACAATTGGCTGATTTCTGATCTTAATAGGATTATTGGTGTCTCCATTAGTTCAGTTGTTCATTCGTTCATCCATCTGCATGTACATTACAGTCCCACACTATATCTCAGACATTGTTGATTAAATTTTAACAAAACATCACCGAACTGACGCTTGTGGACCATCAGAGTATCACCCGTCTAAGCTGCTCATATGCAGTAGGAAAAAATGTCTTAATTTAAACTATGTTGGTAATTATTATCACTATACCATAGCCAAGGCTACATTTTTTTGCTTCTCAGCTCTCCTTTATTAGGGGACCGCGGCAGATCTGCAGATCGCTTGTTTCCTTGGTCTGTATATTTGAACTCCTGATATTTGAACTCCTTTGGTTCTACTTGCCCACTATGTCCTGATGTCAATTCTGCCTTGGTGTTTGTATGTTTTGTTTTTGTGTGAGAGTTTTATTATACTGGCTGCAAACTAATTTCCCTATAAGGGACAATAAAGATACTGTAACGTGCATGGATAAGAAGACACGCTGGGCGCTGGCTCTCGGATCTGACCCTTTAGTTGAGCGGTTAGCGATGCCTCCTGCGGTGCGAGCGCTACGGGTTAGCTTCCCGTCCGCGGCAATTCCTGTGGTTGCGTTGTCCCCCGAATTCGCTACAATACTTTGACTTTTGACGACTACTGCAGCACGGAAATCGCCCTGGAATGGGTTTTAATGTAGGTGTAACAGAAATAAGAATAATATGTCATAAACTTTTTGAAGTTCGACAAAATATATTAAATTATTATATTGAGCGCTCCCTATGTTCAAACCTGGCATCTTTCATTTAGCGCCTCCTAGCGGTGACGGTTGTGGTCAAACGCATTACGTCGTAACATCTGTCCCTTCTTCACATGATGGCGACAGTTGGTATGTCCTATAGAGCTCACTCCAAATATGGCTAAAAAGTGGTATAAAATTGCTAAAAGCGCAATCGTTATGGCAATTGATGTGAAAATGCGTGTACAACATTTTTTTCCATGCTATACTCTTTTGCGATGTTTCTTTTGTTAAACTTCACGATAGATGAAAAGTTCACTCAAGCTAATGAGGCATGTAATGGCTGCTACTGTTCTCCGCTAGCAAACATTTAATTATATTTCTTTAATAAGGCTGGAGTTGAGCTGACACTGTGCGACCACAACATCTATGTTTATTTTGTTTTTGCCAGGTGTGTTTTGCTGAATATTTTTTCCACAATGCACATAAAGTTATAGTCATTTCAAAACAGATCCAGGGAATGCTGTTATGTAAAATATTAAGTAGTGAAAAGTAATATTGCTGGAAACTATACGATCAAGTTTTATTTTGGTCGAACCAGTTGTTATTATCGTATTATATTTTCATGATGTATTTATATATCAGCAATAGAAAAACAGCCCTTCACATGATGGCGACAGAGTTGGGCTGGAGTTGAGCTGACACTAGACGACCACAACATCTATGTTTTGTTTTTGCCTGTTGAGTTGTGCCAGAAATAAATGGGCCTGCAGCAGCTACCCTGAATTCAGAAGACTGGTGTGAATTCTTCGAAGTATATCCAGAACAAGGGGCTATATAATTCATTAAGGATGGCACAACGGTATATTTTACTTGCTGTTAAATAAGGCCATGTGGCTTAATGGTGTCTGACATTAGCCATAATTAGTGCTGCCATGCTTCCCTTATGTAAAGTGTATATCCATCTATTATCCGAATCGCTTATCCTGTTCTCAGGGTCGCGGGGATGCTGCAGCCTATCCCAGCAGTCACTGTGCAGCAGGCAGGGAGACATCCTGGACAGGCCGCCAGGCCATCACAGGGCCGACACACACACACGCGCGCACACACGCACACATATACCTAGGAACAATTTAGTATGGCCAATTCACCTAACCTACATGTCTTTGGACATGTAGGCCCCGGAGGAAACCCACACAGACACGGGGAGAACATGCAAACTCCACAGAGGACAACCTGGGACGACCCCCCCCCAAGGTTGGACTACCCCGGGGCTCGAACCCAGGACCTTCTTGCTGTGAAGCGACCATGCCAACCACTGCGCCACCTTAAACCATATATACAAGTTTTAAATTGTTACTCATACCAACGTAGAGTGCATATTGGACATTTTACTACTACCCAAAGTTACTTGCATAGTGCATTTTGGATATTT
The DNA here is from genome assembly GCF_029633865.1 of Lampris incognitus. NCBI lineage: Eukaryota > Metazoa > Chordata > Actinopteri > Lampriformes > Lampridae > Lampris > Lampris incognitus. The sequence continues at coordinate 120,796,025 of NC_079212.1, forward strand.
GGCCTGGCTTTGACCAATTACCATCACCCAAAATTACTTCCCATCCAAGGGTGGGACAGTACACTAGGGCATTCACAATCACAAGGTCACCAATTCTATTCCTAATGGTAATAAATGTCATCCCTCCTCTTTCCCCATCGTAAACCCTAATATCCCAATAAAACTAAACATAAAGTACCTTATAAGAATTCCCTCAAGGAATAACTACCATGGGGCTTGAGAACCTATTTTGTTTGAAGGATAGAAGTTATATAGCCTAATGCAATCACAGCATAAACACAAACCTACCAGTATACCTGTTATTAGTCTAGCTGCGATATTTGATGAGCTGAGATAGTGTTCTTCACTCCTGTTGTGTTATTTCCCCGATGGACAAGTCAGGGCAATCCTCTGTGCACTTAACAAGGTACACTAGTGTTTGTCATTAATGCATAATCACTTTGGGAACTGTTTGATGTACACTGCTCAAAAAAATAAAGGGAACACATAAGCAATGCAATGTAGCTCCAAGTCAATCACACTTTTGAGATATCAACCTGTCCAGTTAGGAAGCAACACTGATTTGTGAATCAATTTCACCTGTTGGTAAATTGTCTAAAATTAGACAATTTGCAAGACAACCCCTATAAAAGGAATGGATTTGCAGGTGGTGGCCACAGACCATTTGCCTGTCCTCATCTTTTCTGGCCGATCTTTGGTTAGTTTTTCATTTTGCTAGTGCCCTCACCACTAGAGGGGGCATGAGGCGGTATCTGCAACCTACAGAAGTTGCTCAGGTAGTGCAGCTCATCCAGGATGGCACATCAAATGCGTGCTGTGGCAAGAAGATTTGATGTGTCTCCCAGTAGTGTCCAGAGCATGGAGGAGGTACCAGGAGACAGGCCAGTACACCAGGAGACGTGGAGGGGGCCGCAGGAGGACAACAACCCCGCAGCAGGACCGCTATCTGGTCCTTTGTGCAAGGAGGAACAGGAGGAGCACTGCCGGAGCCCTACAAAACGACCTTCAACAAGCCACTAATGTGCAGGTTTCTGCTCAAACAGTGAGAAACAGAATGCATGAGGATGGTATGAGGGCCCGACGTCCACAATTGGGGCCTGTGCTCACAGCCCAACACCGTGCAGCCCGATTGACCTTTGCCAGAGAACATCTTGGTTGGCAGATTCGCCATTGGCGCCCTGTGCTCTTCACAGATGAGAGCAGGTTCACACTGAACACATGTGACAGACGTGAGAGAGTCTGGAGACGCTGTGGAGAACGTTCTGCTGCCTGCAACATCCTCCAGCATGACCGGTTTGGCGGTGGGTCAGTGATGGTCTGGGGAGGCATATCCTTGGAGGGCCGCACAGACCTCTACGTGCTAGCCAGAGGTACCATGACTGCCATTAGGTACCGGGATGAGATCCTCAGACCCCTTGTCAGACCATATGCTGGTGCAGTGGGCCCTGGGTTCCTGCTCATGCATGACAATGCTTGTCCTCATGTGGCCAGTGTGTCAGCAGTTCCTGTATGTCGAGGGCATTGATGCTATGGACTGGCCTGCATGTTCCCCAGACCTGAATCCAATCGAGCACCTCTGGGACATCATGTCTCGTACCATCCGCCAACGCGATGTCGCACCACAGACTGTCCAGGAGTTGACCGATGCCCTGATCCAGGTCTGGGAGGAGATCCCTCAGGAGACCATCCGTCGTCTCATCAGGAGCATGCCCAGACGTTGTAGGGAGTGCATACAGGCACGTGGAGGCCACACACACTACTGAGCCTCATTTTGAATCGTCTTGAAGAATTTCCACAGAAGTTGGATCAGCCTATGTTCTCATTTTCCACTTTGATTTTGAGTATGATTCTGAATCCAGACCTTAATGGGCTAATGATTTTGATTTCCATTGATCATTCTTAGGTTATTTTGCTCTAAACACATTCCTCTAATAAAGATTTTCAGCTGAAATATTTCATTCATCGAGGTCAATATTGTGTTTTTAGGTGTTCCCTTTATTTTTTTGAGCAGTATATATGTGCATGTGTGTAATGCTGGCTTTGTTATGAAGGTAAAACAATTTTCAGGGCTGTAATTTGAAGGGCAAACACCCAAAAGATAACCAATCAGGAGGCTCTGTGCACTGTCACTCATTTGCAACTGGCCTAGATATGTGTACATTTAAAATATAGAGAGCAAGAGACACAAAAATTTAATTTGTTTATTTCAAATTAGACATGAATGACTGGAAATGGTAGCTTCAAAAGATCCGTTTATATGTCTGGAGGAAAACAATGGGTTTTAAAAAAAGATTTAAAAACATGCAAATTGTGAAACTGAATTTATTTGAACTTCTACACATTTAATTTAGACGTCAATTACACAAATGCGATACCATTAGAATGAAAGTCAGAGTGACAGCTTTCCCTTACATTTGTTGCTGACTCAAAATGCTAAATTGCAACTAATAAAACAAACGCTGGAGAGACAACTACCTCCATTAATCAATTTTAAGAGGTGAGTAAGTTCACAATTCCCCTCCCATTTCTTTTGAAAATTAAAAGAATATCAACATTTCCAAAACCCAACATTATCGCAAAGAACACCTGAAAAAGCAAAATATTTTCAAAATGAACAGTTCAACAAAAAGATAAGACCTTTTATCTTCCTAAGTCCTTCGTACAAATCATTTTGGACTTGTTAAAACGTTGAACACACCAGCGGATGTTAAAGGCTGCTGACCATAAGAAAGGGATGCGAAGTAGAACTCTATACAAATCCATGTCAACTTAAATAGGTTGCCAAAGAAGCGGTCAATCTTGGGACGCTGACCTAGACCTAGAGCGGGATTTAGAGCGTGAGGGGGACCGAGAGGCTGACCGCTTGGCTGGGGATTTTGAAGGGCAACGGTCCTCCGTAGGAGAAGGAGATTTGGATGCAGACTTGGCACGCTTCTCATTTCGACTTTCGGAATGGGACGGAGAACGGCTCTGAGACTTTTTACTTACAGATTTCTCCTTGGACTGACTTCGGGATTCACGCTCAGACTTGACTTTGGATCTGCTCTTTGAGCGTGACTTGCGGGTGTCAGAACGAGAGCGCGACTTGTTGCTCTTGGAGCGACTGCGAGATTTGCGAGTGCGTGAGCGGGACTTCTCTGGAGATTTGGAGTGGGACTTTCTTTGGGACCTGGATCGCGACTTTCTTCCCGATCTTGAGTGAGACCTGCGCTTGCTGTGAGACCGAGAGCTACAAAGAGAGCAAACAAAGAGTGGATTAAAATCTAGCATTTTGAAGATTCCCTTTCTTCTAAACAAAGCAAGTCAGGTCAACAATCAGGATTCAATTATTTAAATATCAAGATTCCACACTTTTGCAGACTACATTTTCATGATTTGAAGATTGTGGTCATTACTCAATATGACTAATACTGACAATGTCAATATAATTTGGGTGAATTAAGACAAGACTTAATAGTTTAAGATTATTCCTTAACAATGACACAAATCAAAAGGTCTAACTACATATCATGAAGAAATATATCAGTGGGGTTGAATTAGAATAATTTCCCTACTTTCCTGAAATGTTGCCCAGTACCCAAAGTTGATGTGAAATTGTAAATGATCAAATCCATTCATTTTCCATCAATTTATAAATCTATATAAACACCCAGTGGCACACTTACCGGGAGTGAGACCTGGATCGGCTTCGGGAACTCCTGCTTCTTCGGCTTCTGCTACGAGAGCGACGCCTGCTATGAGACCTGTTGGTCAAACAATTTCCATGTCAACATTCACTGAGAAGTAATTCATGTGTATACAAAGCTGGGCTTGGACTGAGCCAGGGTTGGGTGGGACAGACAGCCGAGAATGCCGGCATATTTGTCAACCCTGAAATTAAAAAAGCCTTTGTGCATTGTCGGGCTAACTTGCGATGTGGGACATTGAACCTTGTGGCAATGGTGTGACAATGTATGGTTTAGGGTGCGGCTAGACATGGATAGAATGCTCCTTCCACATGTTCCAACTGTCATCTCTAAACAGTACTACACACCCACAAAATCAGTGTGGAGGCCACATTTTGAGCCCTTACCTGGATCTACTACCAGAATAAGAGCGACGGCGCCGAGGCTTGTCTTCCACCAGACGAATCTTCCTCCCGTTGATATCGGTCCCATCCAGCTTTTCCAGGGCTCGTTTCATATCTGAGCGGGATCTGAATTCAATGACACCTTCATTGGTTCGTTCCTTGTGGGCATCAGCATAGGTAACCTCGCCAGCCTGCCTCATGAAGTCCTATACAGACACAAATATCATGTTAGCAGAACACAACAGGCAAGGTATGTTAAAAACAACTACCAACTGCATCATGCTTTAATTTCTTGTACAGACTTGTACATTGCTGCTTTAAGGTGCCAACCGATGCACAATTCAATTGGGTTTTCAATTCTTTTACTGCATACATAACTTTTTATTAGAAGACATAATAATAAAGTGGAAATATCTGTGTTGTCTATCAAATCAGATGTGTTATCCTAATGCTGACTTTGAATTTTTTTTTTAAACTCAGATCCAACTACTTAGGCCTCCCTCCCCTAACTAATAAGAGCATACTAAAGTTTAAAACGTCTAAAATGTGTTGGAAGGCTGGCTTAACAGGAGTCTTCTTATTCTCATTCAATTCATGCTTAAATTCTCAGATTATAACTAGCCCATGAATGTCAACATTTTTACAATTCTGTGGCAATAGCGCAAAGCCATAAGCTCATGAAAAAATAAAGCTCATGCAACATCAAATAATCTTTACTGGTCAATCTAGTTGCTGGGGAAAAATAATGGAACACAATTTGAAAAACTGGTGACTAAACACTAAGTGGAAAGTGGATTTCACCAACAGTGATATTTCAAGCACTTATGAAATAGCCATTATCACAAAGTCTCTTCACAAAATGATACATTGACTCAAATGCTTTATGCCAAAAAGCAAGTAAACTAATTTCCCCCCAAAGCCTTTCCTCGTTTCTCAGACTGCAGTCACACCAGAAACTCAAGAGTGAGATTTCTTCTTGTCCCCTTGAAAGATAGGCAGCTTGGCGACCAGAAACATTTAACTCAAATAAACAAAACACAGTTGTACCATTATTTTCCTGCTACTCAACCGACAGCAAACCATGCCGTATGTTTTTGTGAAGCAATTTATATTTTGGCAGAGCACAACAGTATAAAAATTGATGGTTTTGACTGGTAAAATGGTCACTGCTGCGCAAGGTGTGAATTCCTGTCATCGATCACCGTATTTCAACTCTATGTGAAGGCAATGAGACAAATCACACCTGTAAGCAAATTATTGCTTCCATTTTTGCTTATTGCAACAAATCCATTCACCAATGTTGGTGTGACTGGGGCCTTAGAAGGACATATGGCATCACCATGCTGCTATTGACATACTGTCTACTGCTGAGAATCAATTTAAAAAAAAAAAAAAAAAAAAATTGAGTTGGGATAACTGTGCCTTATTCATGGCCGTTTTCATTTTTGTATGTCACCAACCAAAGAACCACTGATACCACGGTCCTAACAAACAAAATTAACTAGTAATGTTTCTCACTCAAAGAGTAGATGTAGCAGATTTAACTTAAAACTGAGCATAAGTACAATTTGGAGTATGTGATTCTGAGATATATTTGTCATTACTAACCTTAAGATCCTGCCAGCTGCACCTGCTGGATAGGTTTTCCACAATGAGACGGTATTCTGTGCGCACAGGCGGCCCATACTTCTCTCTGCCGGTGCGGCTTCTGCTGCTGTAGCCACTACCTTCAAAGAACACAAAAGACTAAAAATTCAATTTGGTCACAGAAAAAACTATGGGCAAGGACTCAAAGGGGCTGCAACAATTGTGGTGTAGAATGACCTCGTCACAAATACATGTTGGACCTTAATACCCTTAACTCTTTTCATTCTAGCTACTGCCAACCAGTCAGTGGACTGCAGCTGATAAATGGTAACAGAAACATGAAATTACTCAAGTATCAGGGGCAGGAGAATGGGAGCCAGACATTTACATGGCAAAATGGGTAGCATTCCTAGTTTACATTAATGTTGCTTTAAGATCTTTAAGGTACAGCAATATCATTTATTTCTTTGATCATATCCATGGATCATTATGTTCGAATTTGTGAAAAATTCAATCTCTCAAATCAGGAAAGAAAAGAAAGACACTTTTGTTGTCATTAACTGGCATCATGTGCAGCTACTCCACTGACAATGAAGACCAACTCCGCAAATTTCCCACGTTTTAACTTTTATACCCAAATGAAGCGCGATCCATTTTGCTGCTAATTTGAAAGAACTATGAAGGTGCTTATAACATTTTAATATCAGCTTGGATACTTTGTCCCCACTTTTGGTTTAAATTCATCGTCAAAGGAGCAGCTCCTGAATCAGTGTTGTGTTGGGACTGCATTTTCCACGTTAACAAATCTATTCTGAACTGTTCAGGATAATGGAAACAATACTTTAAAATTCTACAGGGTGGTTTTCGCCTTTACTTCTTCTCCTTACCGTACAAGTCCTTGTACTGCACATCAAGGGCAACTTCCAAAATACATTCATGACAGAGCACTGAGAGCCAATTGATGCAAATCAATGCAAATTAAATGCAAATGGCTCTGAAAAATAAGTTGCTGAAAAATGTGTTGGTTTTCAACCCCTGCGACATATCTTGCAACAGTAAAACCAACAGGATTCCTCACCATCACCCTGGTCTATTGGAAAAGGTTGCTGTCATCATGGCTTCCGGTTATGTCAGCCAATGGGTCAAAGGGCAAAGGTCACACACACATTGTAAGGTGAAAGCCAAGGCCAAACGGGTCAGGCAGTCATCTTAGCCAGTCATCTTTAGCCTCAATGGACTTGGACTCAGCCCGCAGTGGACTCTTTCAAATTGAAACATCAAGCACTTTGTTAATGTTGAAAGTCAATCTGTTTACAACAAACTTCACATGTTCTATCCCTCAACTTACTGCATAACAGCTTTCTTTTACCTATAAAAGGCAGGACAAGTAGGGTTCATTACATTTGGATCAAAACGGAAGCCAAACTGCTAAAATATAACAAACTGTCTTGCATCCAATGCTAATTAACAACAACCTTGGAGTCAAGAAGGTTACGTTAAACAGTTTTATCCTTCCTACCCTACAAGAGGTTCTTTGTCTTGCCTTTGTAAGTGGTAAAATTCAAAAGTATACCAATATTTTTTTTTGTATTGAAATATTATTCACAACCCTATAGAGAATGTTCCTATTAACACCCTGAAAATGGTATACTCTAAATATGACACTTAATAAATTTTCGTCATGTGACTCCACAGGTGACCAAGGTCCTAATTTCAGATTCACTAGATTAAGGTTGCTTTGACATAGGAAAAAAATATGCCACAATGGGAAGAGAGGCAACCAAAATCTGAGCTATTAAAGAAGCCATATCATGCTTTTTTTTGTTTTCCCATTGCCTTTTGTGTGTTATATAGCTGGGAGGTACATGTAAAACGTCTGCAGAGTTATGAAGCCCAAAGTCTGCGCAAAAGGTTGTTATACTCTGACAGGAAACACTGTCTGGGATGCCCCATTTGGGGTTTTCTTCCATTGCTTATCTATGTCACTATGTAACACGTTTTCATAATCCCTGCCTAGGCTAGTTTAGGCCGCCCTCAACAGCAGCAAGAGGATGAGGCTGCGCTCACACGGAATGAGTGATACTTCTTGCCAGGCTTCCAGAAGTTAGCCAATCAGAAGAAAGCAGTGGGCTTTTAGAGAGGGGGGGCTTAAAGAGACGGCTAAAACAAGCTAAAACTGTTTCAGACATAGGATACATTGAGGGACTGCATAAAGGACCAGTATACGACAAATAAAATTTTTGAACGGTGAATCAGGCAACGCTACACTAGTAGACCCCCGGAATAAAAACATATAGTTGGGATGAGCATGGTATGGCCTCTTTTACACAAGGTCAGTAAAGACAAATTGATGCGGGAGAGATCCAAGACCGAAAACGGACGGTAATTTTGCCAACTGCACAATATTAGACTTACTGCGTCCTCCATAGCCATATCCATCTCTCCTTGGTCCACGGGCATGTTCTATGATCACTCGCTCCCCACACAGCTCCTTTCCATTCAATTCGTAAACAGCATCGTCGGCATCACGGGTGTCTTCGAACTCTACAAAACCATACCTACAGGCGGAAGTAATATGAATAAGCAGACGTTTAATACGTTACGCTTTAGCCAAGGATATTTTTAATAAGCGAAACAGCGACAACGGCACGCAGATCGCATATGTAAGCGAACATAAAGAGAACAGCTTAGAATTGGTCGTAATGCAGTAATCGCCAACGATCTACCTAGGATAATAACGATTGCACTTTATATAAAATTTGGGTTTCGCATTTGTTCTTTTTTTAATCTACTATCTGCAGTAAACTTATGTCGCTTACCTAACACGACACTGGTAATCGGTTACTTAACAGCAATACCCACCTCTAGTGATTACCACACCTTGTTAAATAACATCAATTAAGGAGATGGATATTTGCGAATATAAGAAAGACGACACAGCCTATGTAACCCACTAATAAAAGGCCGACTGTGTAACAAAGGCAAAAACTACCTGGTAAAATACAACGCGGTTCTGTTTCAGGCCTAGCTAACGTTAGCCATCCCATTGACACTGTTAGCTTAATTTGTCGACAGAAATCTCACCCATTTTTCAGATCGATCTCGAGTAATTTGCCGTAACCGCTAAAAAAGCGTTGGATGTCCTTCTCTCGAACATGATAGCTAAGCTTGCCGATATAAACGCGCGGCATCTTTGCAGGTATTTAATCGTTCTTCAGTCTGAGCAGGAAGAGCACCGAATCGCAAACGGTTGCGTCCAGAAAATGGCGCTGGCGCCTCGTGTCGGACGCGAGGATCATTCTACTTCGTTGGTTTGTATAAACGGTTTACATCCGAAATGTTGCATTACCGCCGTCTACCGGATTAACAATGAGACAATTCTCCTATCGAATCTAAATTATTATTTTAAAAAAATCGTCTCACCTCTCATCCCATTCTCTAATATAGTGGTATTCAGACCGCGGCTCTTAGATGGATATATTGCGACTCTTGAATTTTAAATTTTGCGTTTTCTAATGCTTTTTTAACCAAATAGCTCACCAGACGTTGTCCGAGACACTTCCGCAGTAACTTTCTCTTCTTCTTCTTCTTCTTCTTCTTCTTCTAATGAATATGCGGCAGACTAGACGCAGCAAAGGCATATTGCTACCCTCCATACGTCATTTGTAGAACTCAATTGAATGAGCTAAATCCTTATGAAGTCCAGTGTGATGGAGATAATTAATAACAGTTCTTGTTGTTTCACCATGTTCCGCGCTAAGTATTGATTTCAATTAATGATATGTAACTCAAATTTATTTTTATATATTTTTTATTAAAAATTTTGTAGTATAAAAAACACATTTATGAAGCAAACAGATCAATTAATAAATCAACCCAACCATAACAACCATAAAATGAAAAAAGAAGAGAAGAGAAAAATAACATAAAAGGGGAGAGGGCCTTAATTAGGAGAGACTGAAGAATTAAAAAACATCAAAAAGGGTTGCCATCCGCCTTAGAAGCTATCAGTTACCTCTCTCAGCGTATTTGACCTTCTCTAGCTTAAGAAAGGACATAGTATATGTGATATAGTTTTGTAATGACAAGACATACAGCTCGCTTGCAGTTCAACATGTGTCCGTTTACTGAATGCACGACAGTGTACACGATATGACATCCTACGTCATAGCTACGGAAACTCAACAGGTACCTCACATCCCTCTCTTTAAGATGTTTTCTTGTGCATAGAACAACCATTCAACTTTATATATCTCAATAAAATAAAAAAATATCTCTCTGTTTAACAGTATATTGTGTTTCCATTTTTTCTATGTCTTACACAACATTAAACAAACAAAACATCTTAACTGTTTAACAGTATATTGTGTTTCCATTTTTTCTATGTCTTACACAACATTAAACAAACAAAACATCTTAACTGTTAAACACTTTTGCGAGATACATAGGCTAACACTTTGCTTTGTATTTTAAACACCAAAAACATGAACTAGTGCTTTCTCAAACATAATTTTTTTCAGCCCCTAAACATGTTTGCATATTCAGTCCTTATACCTAGCAGGTAGGTTTATCTGCCTTCCAGAATGTGTGGTGTGACATTGTGACCTTGGATAAAGTCTGTCTGGTATGACCTGCTTTGGACTGAGTAACAGCCATGTCCGCTGACTACTCAGCCTCAAGTACAGTCTCTGGAACATGAGTCTCTGTGTCAGCTCTTTCTGCCGGGTGTGCTCTTTCTGAGGTCTTCAGCATATGTTTTCTGTTCCTCCTGTGTATTCCTCCATTGGGCGTGCAAACAACATAGGATCTGGGCTGTTCATGCCTGTTCAGCACGACTGCTGGTTGCCATACCTTTCCTCGTTGAATCCTGACGTTTTCATCCGTCTGTAGTTCTGGTAGCTGTTTTGTCTGTCTGTCGAAGTAGCTTTTCTGTTTTTGTTGCCTTTCTTTCAGTTTGTCGTGTACATTGATCTTGCTTTCAGGAGTGAGCAGTGTGGTGGAGGTAGGTAGCTTTGACTTCAGTTGACGACCCATGCGTGAGCAGCTGAGTCGGAGAGAAACCCACACCATCTAGTGGAGTGTTGCGGTAACTCTTGATCGTTTGTACAGTTCTCTCCACTTGTCCATTTGACTGAGCATGTCCAGGACTGGAAGTGGTGTGTTGAAACTCCCAGCTGTCTGCAAAACATTTGAACTCAGCACAGGCATATAGTGGACCATTATCAGAAATGACTACGTCTGGGATGCCATGCCTCGCGAATGTGGACTTCATTGCAGTGATAACACCACGGCTTGTAGTGTCACTCAGCTTTGTGATCTCAGGGTACTTGGAGTAGTAGTCTACACACAGTAAGTACTCTGAGCCGTTGTAGTGGACGAGGTCCATTCCTATCTTAGCCCAAGGTCTTCCTGGTAGTGAGTGTGAGACTAACAGTTCTCTTGGGTTGCTGTTCTTGTTCTCATTGCAGACAGCACACTGAGATACAATGTCCTCTGTTTGAGTTGACATACCTAGCTAGTCTAGTCAGTTAAGGCAAAATGGCTGCAAAAAGTCATTCACATTTGAGCCTATGTTTTTCTGTTAATTTAGAGTCCAATAAAGAAAAAAATGCAAGGAGCCCAAAATTTTAGGTGGGGGAAGTCTCTGAAATGGCCACGCCCACTTTTTAGGCCTGGAAATCAGTATCTCGGCTCCTGAATGTCGCAGAGAGCTGATCATGGGCTCAAAAGAAGCAGAAGCACCACATTTATATAAGCATTATGAACAAACATATACCCCAAAACCTTTACTTTTTCAGATATTTTAAGAAAACTAATTTTTACTGGTCACGTTTCACGTATCAGCTCCTGAAGGTTGTAAAAAGCTATATTTGACATGAATCTCATTCGCTGCCTATGTTATAAAGCATGAAGCACAATACACACACGAATCATGAGTTTAGAAAATATCTTAGTTGTCTGTGGTTCTTCTTATCACTTGGGATGTAATGCCGCCTCTGACCACAATTACAAATTGGCGCTGTTTGTTTATCAAGTGGTTGATTCTACAGGAAAGGAAGCAGAAGTGCACATGTTTCAGTAAAGCTAGTTTACTGTAAACATTTGCCAAAATATGACATGCATGCCTCATCTGGCCTTCATATCAGTGAGTTATGTTTCGCTACTGGAACAATGTTGTTGACACAATCAAGAAGGTTCTTATCTTCATAAGATCCTTTCGAGAGGCAAACTTCATCATGATGATCAGTGCACTTGAGCAGCTCATTCCTCTTTTCTTTGCACTTGATCATACACACTATGCCAGATGGGCATCAGTGTTTCTTCAGGATCTCAAAGAGCTCAAATGGAGACACCCATACTTGTTCAAGGAATTTCTTTCAGGCTCTTTCACAGTAAACACCAGAGACAACCCATTCTCAAAGATTGCATGTGATCAAAAGCAGGAACATAACATAAAGGTCATCAAGTCTGACACTGGATATGTCGATATCATCAATCGGGAAGATCAAGAGTTCTTCAGGAAACTCGAACTTGCGCTACCCGAAATCCAGCGCTACCTAGATGAGGTCGAAGGTCAAGATCCATCACACGGGCACAAAGAAATGCTGGATTCCTTCAAGGAAACATTTTCAAGCCACACACTCAAGGTGTACCAGGGTATCCTTACCAACCCGTTCGATGAAGCTCAGTTCATGAGGTTGAACTCATCCATTCCCTTCCCAGATGTCATAAGTAAAGACTCCAGTTTTGTCTTTACAGTCGGCAAAACTCAGCATGACCAGTTTGTGCAGGAGCGAATTGTATTAAGTAAGAAGGATGTCAATGCAACCATCTCACGAAATGCCCTGAAACTCCCAAGTTCATGTGCAAAAGTCCAACTCGCTAGCCCTGCAATCAAGCCACCCAAAGGAACCTTTGCAAAGCTGAAGGAGGCCTGCAGATCAAGAGAAGAAGAGACAAGGAAGTTATTTGGTGGTGAATTCACAGGTGAAACTAATTGATATAAAGTCAGTTATTCAAATATTTTAGATGTTACTTAAGTCTTACCAGATTTTTAATACAGTGATATTCATTGATTCAATTTCACATTCAAGTTAATTGATTTGACAGTAAGCCCAAGAGTTACACTTAGCTTAACTATTCATTTCAATTTCAGGTTTACCCGACGCCTTGTCAACAAAGGATGGAGATATTTATCATAGCCAAAAGTCTCAAATTCTTAAGGACATCGGTGTACAAGTTCAATCTACATCCTCAGAAGGACTTGTGATAGATTTGTCTGTGCAAGTACGAATCATGGCAAAGTCTCTCACCAAAGGCATGACATTCCAAGACTTTGTAATCAAAGTGTTGAACAGCATTGCCAGGATCGGTCATGAGAAGAAAGCCAATCGTATTGACATTGTGGCTGACCTCTACCAGAATATGAGTATCAAGACTGCGACTAGGAAGAACCGGGGATCAGCAGGTAGTTCACAGATGGCTTTCAGTGAGAATGACACCATGCCAGAATCTAAGCAATTCTTTGAAGCTTTTCTGTCTAATGTAGACAACAAAGTAGCCCTGAATCTAATGTTCGCCAGGATTGCTAAGGCACAAGCGTGGAACTGGGACAAGGAGTTCAGCATCACCTACGGCAGAAAGGTGCTTGCAAACTTCGGCGAAAGCTTCGAGATCCAGCTTTATGACAGCATAGATATGCTTGAGGAGGCTGACAACCGCATCGTTTGCCATGTGATGCACATGCTAAACAAGGGGATCAAGTCAGTTACAGTTAGAACAGTCGACTCCGATGTGGTAGTCATCCTACTAGGGTTCACTACACAGTTCCTATCAGTATGTAATGACTTGCAACTTATAGTTGACTTTGCAGTTCCTGGCAAACGCCAATTCTACTCAATCACAGAAGCACACAAGAAGCTTGGTGGAGATGTGGCCGATGCCATGCCTGTGTTCCATTCTTTTAGTGGCTGTGATTCTGTGAGCGCCTTCTTTGGCCACTCAAAGACTGCTCAATACAAAGCCTGGATAAACCACAGTAAGTCCACAGAACTCACTGCTGCTTTGAGAGGACTAAGTTGCTGCCCTAGTATCGAGACAGTTAAGGAAAGCATGGAAGTTATTGAGCCCTGGGTAATGAGCTGGTACAACAAGACTGGACTGTACAACTGTGTCAGTATAGATGAGCTCAGATTCCAGCTGTTCAAGCACTCAGTTAATGATGAGCTGAGAGACCTACCCCCAAGTCAGGATGCGCTTCTACAGCATCTGTTGAGAGCTACATTCCAGGCAGGATGGCTGTGGGGAAACAGCCTGCTACAACTCCCTTGTCCCCCTGTCATTGAATGGGGTTGGACTACCGAAGGAGAGGAACTCTTCGTCAAGTGGAGCACAGTTTCCACAAGAGATACATTGTCTCAAGTAACAGGGGTGTGTAGTTGCAGATCTAATAAGTGTACCTCATGTTCTTGTGCTGGCAGAGGGATGAAATGTCTCATTTATTGCAAGTGCCTCAGCAAGTGTTTGAATCCAGTCTGATGGGATGTTTGAGGTTAAAATAAAGATTTTTTTGGACCTCACATGGTTTGCTTTGTTTCTTTGGTGGTTACTGGGTTCCTCCTCTTATAACAAAGAGTCAACTTGAATACTAGCACTCCATGAGTAGATGTAACACTTTTACTCAAACAAACTGTATAGCCTTCTTGCACAGATTTGGCTAAAGTTGATTGCATGCTGCTGATCAATTCAATGGAAAAAAGAACATGTTCATGAATAGCTCAAAACGTGAAGGTTTTAGGGCATACAGTATATTTGTTCAGAGCACTAATATAAATAGTTATTTCCACATCTTTTGAGCCCAATATCAACTCGGGGCAACCTCCGAGAGCTGAGCCTGAGATATAGTCCCAGGGCTAAAAAGTGGGCGTGGCCATGTATGTGACCAGTGAAAATTAGTTTTTTGTAAATACCTGAAAAAGTAAAGGTTTTGGGGTATATGTTTGTTCATAATGCTTATATAAATGTGGTGCTTCTGCTTCTTTTGAGCCCATGATCAGCTCTCTGCGACATTCAGGAGCCGAGATACTGATTTCCAGGCCTAAAAGTGGGCGTGGCCATTTCAGAGACTTCCCCCACCTAAAATTTTGGGCTCCTTGCATTTTTTTCTTTATTGGACCTTAAATTAACAGAAAAACATTGGCTCAAATGTGAATGACTTTTTGCAGCCTTGACCCCATATTTGCCCTTAACTGACCAGACTAAGCCAATAGAGAATGTCCCTGGCTCTTTCTTTGCATTTGATGATTCCCAGGTGTGAGTAGTGGATTTTCTCCAACATTTCTCGCCTCAGTTGACTTGGCACTATCAACTTTGCAGCCTTGAACAGTAAGCCTGATGAGTAGCTGGTCTCTTCGTTGAATGACCAGTATGCCTGGATTTCTTTCGCAACTGCTGATCTCTCGTTGGGCCATCCTTTCATTGGGGTCTCTCTCAGTAGTTGTATTTCTGGAACTTCCAGTGTTGCTTTCCTGAAAGTTTGTAGTTTTTCCTCTGAGATAGGCAGCTGAGGTGTGATCCAGTTGACCTCCAACTCCTCTCACAGTAGGTCTTCGCTTTGTTCGTTGAAGTAAGCACGACTCAGTGCACCGGTGATGTGCATCTCTTTGCCTGGTTTATATGTGACTGTGAGACTATACCTCTGAAGCCTCAACAGCATCCTCTGAAGCCTCGGCGGGGCTTGGTGAAGCAGTTTCTTGAATAAGTTCTTAAGTGGTTTGTGATCACTCTCGACGTGTACCTCTCTGCCATATATGCAACGATGGAACTTTTCACATCCATAGACAATGGCTAGAAGTTCCTTTTCAATTTGTGCATACCTACGCTGACAGTCTGTTAGAGCTCGCGACCCATATGCCACAGACCTCTAGTCTTGAAGTATGACTGTACCCATGCCTTCTGAGCTGGCGTCTACTGCTAGTGTCAACGGCTCGTTCATGTCATAGAACTTCAGTGTTGGTGCATTTCTTAGGAATCCTCGAGTGTCAACGGCTCGTTCATGTCATAGAACTTCAGTGTTGGTGCATTTCTTAGGAATCCTCGGAGCTTTTCAAAGCTTTCTTTTTGTTTGTCTTCCCAGTGCCACGCTGTGTTGTCCTCTAGCAGCTTTCCGAGTGGAGCACTGACCTCTGATAGGTTGGGAATGAACTTGGCGAGGTATTGGATCATGCCCATGAACCTCAACAGTGCTGCTTTGTCTTCAGGTGGAGGATACTGCACCACAGCTCTCACTTTTTCTTCATCTGGTTTCAGTCCATCTGCACTCAGTATGTGACCGACATATTTTATCTCTGTTGTCCTGATCTTGCATTTCTTCCTGTTCAGTTTGAGATTGTACTTTCTCATTCTCTGCAGCAGGTTGCTGAGTCGTTGATCATGTTCTTCCACTGTTTCTCCCCAGACTAAGATATCATCAATGACATTGACCATGCCATCCAGGCCTTCGATCATCTGAGCAACAGCTCTCTGGAACACTTCTGATGCAGACGAGATGCCAAAGGGCAGACACAGGAACTTGTACCTTCCTATGGGTGTGTTGAAAGTGCAGAGCTTGGAGTTTTCGTCATCTAGCTCTATCTGCCAGAACCCTTGGTTTGCGTCGAGGCCAGAGAATACCCTTGCTTTTGGCATGGTTGCTACAACCTCTTTGACTGTGAGCAGTGGATAGTGCTCACGCTTGATCGCTCTGTTTAGGTCTTGTGGATCTATACATATCCTGATTTTGTTTGGCTTGACCACTGTTACCATGCTACTGACCCAGTTTGTCAGTTCTTCCTGTCTCGCTATCACTCCCATTTGTTCCATCCTGTGGAGTTCCTCGACTATTTTGTCCTTTAAAGCAACTGGAACTTTCCTTGGAGCACACACGACCGGTGAGACTGTGTTGTCGACTTTTATGTTATGACGCCCTGCAATGCAACCCAAGCCATTAAACAGATCATCATAGTCCTTCAGAATGTCATCCCCTTTTGTTGTGACTTCGTAGACTCTCTTGACCATGCCTAGTTTTTGACATGCAGTTCAACCCAGTATTGCTGGAGCATCCTCATCAATGATCTGGAACTCAACCTTGTGTTTTTGTCCTTTGTAAACACAGGTGATGGACTTTTGACCTACCGGTGAAATCTTGTGGCCAGAATAGGTAAGTAGTTTGCAGGTGGATTGTTTTAACTTTTCTTTCAGTTCAAGTGCTTTGAAGAGTTTTGCTGACATGACATTGCACTCTGCACCAGTGTCTAATTTGAATGTCACATCTTTGTTGTTTATCTTCAACCTCTCAGTCCATTTTTCTCTGTCACCACCCATCTCTTTTTTGACTACAGCATTATTCTGTTTCAGTTTTCCAGTAATTTCTACCTCTACTGTGCCTGTGAACATGCTGACATTTTCTTCATCTTGTTCAACTACATGCACGGTGGCTTTGAGTACTTTTGCACATTTTTGCAAAGTGGTTCTTTTTTTGACAAGCTTTGCACGTTTGACCATAAGCTGGGCATTTTCTTTGTTCATGTTTGTAACCACATCTGTTGCAGTCTACATCAATTTTTCATTCGTCTTGAGTTTTTGCTTTACTCTTGTCATATTGTAGCGAATTTGGGGGACAACGCAACCACAGGAACTGCCGCGGCCGGGAAGCGAACCTGTATCGCCCGCACCGCAGGAGACATCGCTAACCGCTAGACTAAAGGGTCAGACCCGCCAGCCAGCGGCCAGCGTGTCTTCTTATCCATGCACGCTACAATACCCCCCTCCTTCGGGAAGCGCGTCCCCGCGCTTAAGCATATCAGCTCCTTCACGCCTCAGGGCGCATACGCTTCCGATGACCTTACGGTCGCTCCATCCCACTTCTGACACCAATGTAGCGAATTTGGGGGACAACGCAACCACAAGAACTGCCGCGGCCGGGAAGCGAACCCGTATCGCCCGCACCGCAGGAGACATCGCTAACCGCTCGACTAAAGGGTCAGACCCGTGTGCCAAGGGCTAAGCAAACCTATTCATCCCTGATCGTTA
The DNA here is from genome assembly GCF_029633865.1 of Lampris incognitus. Classification (NCBI taxonomy): domain Eukaryota; kingdom Metazoa; phylum Chordata; class Actinopteri; order Lampriformes; family Lampridae; genus Lampris; species Lampris incognitus. The sequence goes on from NC_079212.1 coordinate 120,813,750, forward strand.
CAGTATTGTAGACCTTAGCCTCCTCTCCCGCGACGTGCAGGAACGTTAAACACTGTACCTTTTCATCTTTTTCTGCGATACCACTCGCGACCAAGAACAACTCGAATTTCTGGATCCAAACTTTCCATTTCTCTGCCAGATTCCCCTCTAGACTAAGACTCGACAGTGGCGGTAACTGTGCCATTTCAAGTTTCTTCTGAAACCATGTAACATAGTTTTGTAATGACGAGACATACAGCTAGCTTGCAGTTCAACGTGTGTCCGTTTACTGAATGCACGACAGTGTGCACTTTACGACAGCCTACGTCACAGCTACGGAAACTCAACAGGTACATCACAGTATCCCTGAGCCACTGAGTGCTGGAGGGAGCTTTGGTAGACTTCATGTGGAGAAGAAGGTAGCGTCTCGTCAGTAAGAAAGTGAAAGCTAGAACATCTAACTGCTTAGAGGAGAATTGGTAGTAGTGTAAACTACTAATAAGACACGTTAGCCCCTAGCTAACGGGTCTGACCCTTTAGCCGAGCGGTTAGTGACGTCGCCTTGTGGTGCAGTACACCCCGTGTCGAATCCCGCACTGGGCAAGAAAATAACCGGTTACATTGGTGGCAGCGGTGGGATCCGGAAGTTTGCAGATCCTCAGAAGTCTCTTCGGAGCGCGGGAAGAACAAGCGCGAGGGCGCGCTTCCGGGGAGGGTGACGACTGTAAACTACTAATAAGACACGTTAGCCCCTAGCTAACGGAACTGACCCTTTAGCCGAGCGGTTAGTGATGTCGCCTTGTGATGCAGTACACGTCGTATCGAATCCCGCACCGGGCAAGTTAATAACCTGTTACAGTTGCCTTCTGAGAGCAGCAATATGGGGAGAGACTACTATGATTTTTAAAGTATTTTTGACATAGTATCACGGTAGTTCTGCCAAAAACAAGATAATAAAGGACAGGAGTAGAACATATGGGTGAGATTGCAGGATGAAGCATGACATTTATCGCAACTGTCAGTGATATTGGGATAAATCTCTGACAATCGCGCTTGTAACAATAGTATTGTTATGTGGTACTTGTTTCCACACGGACTTTTTTTTTTTTGGAGTGGAACATTTGTGAAGAGTAGTTGGCTGTTTCCACGGTTACCAATGATAGATGTTGTATAGATCGTGGGGGTTGTTATAACATGTATGTGAAGCGGTTATGGAATTAATAAATAGTGTAAGCAGCTAATGCTTTAATCGTCCATTCTGTATAGTGTAGAGTCAGGACAGAATGAAACATGGTGGCGATGGAAACAACTCTGAGAGGACAGAGCAGAAAAACTGACTTTTACTGTGCAGCTAACTAGCTAGCGAACCGGCTAACAGGGAAATCGCGGGAGCTGAAGAGGACGCTTCGGTCAGTCGGCAGTGAAAGATGGAAGGTTTGAAACCTCCGCCGACATGTATTTGGACTCTGGCAAGCGAAGTCGTGGAAGGGGGAGTTTACACTCCACATGTATCTTTCTTTGCCTGATGCAGCAGAAGAGGTAAAAGTGAAACTCTTCTACTGCCTTATTGGAGAGACCAGTAGGGAACTTTGTGAAACTTTGATGAGTGATGTGACTTCGGCCAGGAGGAAACTCAGTGACATGATTGCAAATTTTGATGAACATTGCAACCCTAGGGTAAATGAGACAGTAGAAAGGTATCGCTTCTTCATGAGATATCAAGGAACAGATGAAAACGTGGTTACATATGTAACTGATCTCAGAGTGTTTGCCAACACATGCAGCTTTGGAGAAATAAAGAACTCACTTATACATGATAGAATATTATGTGGCAATAACAACTCGGGACTGAGAGAGAAATTACTTAGAGAGGAAAAGCTGACATTGGACAAGTGTCTACAGTTGTGCAGAGCTACAGAGTTGTCACATGAAAATAGCAAAACCATTCAAGGAAATACAGTGGAAGAAGTACACATGGTGAAACAGACAGCAAGGCAGAATAAAAACACGGACACGGTGTCATGCATGTTCTGTGGGAAGACACATGAAAGGAACAAGACCAAATGTCCAGCCTTTGGAAAGCGCTGCAAAAAAATGTGGTATAGAAAACCACTTTGCAATCAGATGTAAATCCAAACCAGAGAAATTGAAAAGAGGGAAACAAGTGAACCATGTGACTGAACAGGACAGTGATGATTATGAGGACATCATGAGTGTCACTACTACAGAGATACTGACAAAGACTGCTAATGAGGCCAGAGATGACAAAGCCAAGAACAGCCAGCTTTTTGCAGGGATGCTGGTAGGCAAAGAGCTTGTGAAGTTTCAAATAGATTGTGGAGCTACCTGTAATATCATCCCCATAGATCTCTTGAATCCAGACACTCAGATGGAACACACAAAGAAAGTGCTGGTAATGTACAACAAGACCAAGCTTCATCCACTTGGCAAATGCAAGGTGAAGGTGAGAAATTCGAGAAACCAGAAACAATACCAGCTGGAGTTTGTGGTCATGAATAAGGACTGTAGACTGCCACTGCTTGGCAGGAGGGCAAGTGAAGCTATGAAACTAATCAAAGTAGAGTATGAGAACATACTAGCTATCAACAGCATCGTAACTGAAGAGGAACCATCTCAGTGTGAATTAACCATGGAACAAATAAAAGAGTTTGGAGATGTGTTCACAAGTGATGGCTACCTGGAAGGACAGTACAGGATCAAGATCAATGGAGGGTGGAGCCAGTGAAACGTCCCAAACGACGAGTCCCAGTTGCCATGATGACTCCACTGAAGGAAGAACTAAAGGATCTTCAAAGGGGAGAGATCATCACACCTGTGGAGAAAAGCATGGAGTGGATCAGTAGTCTGGTCACTGTGCAGAAACCTAATGGGAAGACAAGGATTTGCATTGACGCAAGACCACTTAACAAGGCACTGAAATGCAGTCATTTTCCCTTTCCCTCCATTGCTGACATCCTCCCAGACCTCTCTAGAGCGAAGGTGTTTACAGTCTGTGATTCAAACACGGATTTTGGCACGCCAAACCGGAGGAAGAGTCAAGCTATCTGACTACACACCGTTTGGCAGATTTCGGTGGCTTTGGATGCCTATGGGAATCAGCCCAGCTCCTGAAATTTTCCAGCAAAAGTTGACACAAGCGCTGGAGGGGCTGCCGGGCATATACATCATAGCCGATAACATATTGATCACAGGAGAAGGTGATACATAAGAGATAGCCAACAAAGACCACGATGAGAAAGTGAGACAGTTCCTAAACAGTTGCAGAGAAAAGAACATAAAACTGAATGCAGACAAGTTCAGACTGAGACAACAGGGAGTGCCATACATTGGACACCTGCTGATAGCTGATGAACTGAAAATCGACCCCGATAAGGTTCGAGCAGTGAGAGACATGCCAATACCAACAGATGTGAAAGGCATACAGAGACTTGTTGGCGTGGTGAATTATCTTTCTTAATTCTACCAACACTTATCGGACGACTGCGAGATACTGAGACAGCTCACACACAGAGAAAATGTGTGGGGTTGGACAGAAATGCACAAGGAGGCATTCTGCAGGCTAAAGGACAATAAAAGCCCCAGTGCTGAAGTACTACAACCCAAAAGAGGAACTGACATTGCAGTGCGATGCATCAGAAATGGAACTAGGAGCAGCACTGATACAAAAGGGGAACTTGTAGCATTTGGGAGCAAAGCACTGAAACAGACAGAAAGGAGCTATGCCCAGATTGAAAAAGAATGTCTGGCTTTGGCATGGAAAAATTCCATCAATATACTTATGGTCGGAAAGTGACGGTACAGAGTGACCATAAGCCTTTAGAGAACATTGTCAAGAAGCCACTGTCGAGCACACCAATGAGACTCCAAAGAATGTTGCTCAGGCTTCAGAGATATGACATAGATATGACCTATGTCCCTGGATGTGACATGTTGCTTGCAGATACCTTGAGCAGAGCATAATTGCCAGAGAGCTCAACTACAGGGTCAGTGTAAGCTGAGATCGCGACAGTCAACATGGTGGATTACCTACCTATCTCAGGAGAGACTAAGCACAATCCGCTCTGCTACCCAAGAAGACAAAATACTACAGACACTAAGCAAGACCATTCAAAGGGGACACTCCGAGGTGAGATCACCCGCCGTATTCACTCCAGTCACCTGGGGGTGGAGGGATGCCTCAGGTACACAAGAGGATGTGTCTGCTGGCAGGGAATTAATGAACATATTAAGACATTTATAGCAAAATGTGACTTTTGCAGATCGGTTAATACAAAACAACAAAAAAAGAAATTTCATCCACACGAGGTACCAAGTAGACCATGGGCCAAGGTTGGTACGGATTTATTTACATATGACAGCAAAGACTATCTCATTACAGTTGATTGCTATTCCAACTTTTGGGAAATTGACTAGCTACAAAAGCAAGTACTGTGATTAAGAAGTTGAAGGCGCACTTTGCCCGTCAAGGTATCCCAAATGTAGTTGTTTCAGATAATGGGCCAGAGACACTTCCCAAGAGTTCCAGCATTTCCATCAGCTGTGGGAATTCCAGCACAAAACGTCATCTCCTGGATACCTGCAAAGCAACAGGAAGGCAGAGTCTGCTGTGAAAACAGCAAAACAACTGATGATGAAAGCCAAGGCAGCAGGAGAGGACCCATACCTGTCTATGTTGGATCACCGTAACACACCAACTCAAGGACTAAATACAAGCCCAGCTCAGAGACTGCTGAGTAGGAGAACCAGAACCCTTCTACCAATGAGGGGTAGTCTTCTGAAGCCAGAGGTGAAACATATAACACAAGAACAGATGGACAGCAGAATGAGACAAGGCAAATACTTCAACAGGACAGCCAAGGACATGGACACTCTGAAATGGGGAGACCATGTTAGAATACAACCTTTTTAACCCACACGGTCTGGAGAAAAGCTACAGTGGTGAATCCTATGGACCACAGGTCTTACACAGTACAGCTGGACACTGGCAGTGTTCTTCGGAGGAATCGACAGCACCAGGGTAGATGACCCAGTGTGTCAAATCGAACAGTGACGGTTGAAGCTCACACAACACCAGAGACTGTTGCAACCTCTGACAGAGTCATGGGTGACACACAACAGAGTGTGACTACCGGATATGGTCGAGCAGTTGTTAGGCCAATATACCTGAAGGGCAGTAAGATGTGAAACAAGGACACTGAAAAGAAGAAGAAAAAAAAAGGGGGGGATGGGAATGTTAAAATGAAAATGTTGGAAAGCATTGTGAAATCTTTATTTTTTTTTAAATGACACTGGGAAAATATTTTATTTTCAACATTGATAAGGAAAACATTTTTATTTGATAATATTGTTTATTGTTAACAGAGGATACAAAGGAAGTGATGCTCTATACAGTTATTTGATGTTATTGAAGTTAGACTGTTGACTAAGGGATCACATTTCAAAAGAAAAGAAAAAAGGATGTAACAATAGCATTATGTGGTGCTTTTTTCCACAAGGACTTTTTTAGGGTGGAAAACTTGTGAAGAGTAGCTGGCTGATTCCACAGTTACCAATGATAGATGTATAGATGGTGGGGTTTGTTATGCCATGTATGTGAAGTGGTTACGGAATTAATAAATAGTGTAAGCAGCTAAAATTTTCATTGTCCATTCTGTATAGAGACAGGACAGAATGAAACAGCGCTTTGGAAAAATGAACCCTAAATAATACCTTGAACTGTATGAGTGTGAGTCAAGTGCAAGTTGAGCTTGTGTGAATTTTGTTAAGAGGAACATCCCACCAGTCATCATCCAGGTTCAAGCCCAGTTCAAGCTCCCAGGCAGCCTTGACTTTAGTGGCTGGTGAACTGTCACATGACGGAAGTTTGTTATAAACCTTCGCAATGAGTGACCTTTGATAGGGATCGGCGCTGAGAAACCCATCCCAGGGTTGACTCGGACAAAAGGAAGGAAAAGTAGAAACAAAGATTTAACGCAGTGCCCAACTTGAAAACAATGAAAGATGAGAAGGTGGGAGAGGAAACCCACATGACAGATCCGCAAAACCACAAAAGAAATCATCCTTATACAGATCTTTAAAAAATGTCAGGCCTTTGTCATGCCATACAGAAAAGGTGGAGTCTGTAGACGAGGGTCGAAATAAATGATTCTTCAGTACAGGAGCTAAAGTGGATGCTGAAATAAATTTAAAATGCCTCCTGAACTGATACCAAATTTTGAGGGTGGAACGTACCACTTGGTTATTTGTAACGCCTGAGGGGTTGGTTGGAATAGGGGAGGTAAGCAGAGCCGTTAGGGAAGATGAAACACAGGACTGTGCCTCTAACTTACGCCATGGCAGATCTGTTTAATTAAGCCAAAGTGAAAATTTTTTGAATGTGTGTCGCCCAATAATACATCTGGAAATTTGGCAGAGAAAGTCCACCATTGAATTTGCATCGCTGAAGAGTCGATTTACTGATTCTAGGTGCCTTTCCACACCATAAAAAGCCAGAAATGGCTTGATCAATTGTTTTAAAAAACGATTCGGCAGAAACAGGGGGAAACATTGGAACAGAAATAAAAATTTGGGCAAAATATTAATTTTAACTGTGTTAATTCTACCAATCAAAGACAGAGGTAAACTATCCAATCTTTGAAGGTCAGATTTAACTCTAGACACCAAAGGAGAGAAATTAGCCAAAAAAAAAACGAGGTCAGTTTCCTGGTCACATTTATCCCAAGATACTTAAAGCCGGAGGGACGCAATTTCAAAGGGATATCAGACTGATTGAGTTGTATTGACAAAGCATTAATAGGGTAGCATTCACTCTTGGAGATATTTACTTTATAGTCTGAAAATGATACAAATCTCTGAAAACCGGAGAGCATTGCTGGTATAGAGTGGTTTGGATTTGAGACATACAACAGTAAATCATCAGCATAGAGTGAAGGCTTAAGTTCCATGTCCAAACGTGATATCCCAGTGAGAGTGGAAGATGATATCGGAAAGATTGACAAGGTTTCGATTGCTAATGCAAATAATAGGGGGGGATAAGGGACAACCATGACACGTGCCACGAGATAAGGTGAAAAAACTGGATTGAATGCCATTGGTGGTGATACTAGCTTGTGGGGATGTATAAAGGAGACATATCCACAAAATAAATACATTTCCAAGCCCAAATTTACTTAATGCAGTAAACAGGTAATCCCATTCAACCCTGTTGAACGCTTTTTCAGCATCGACTGAGATCACTACTTCAGGGGTTTGTTGTTGAAGTTTTAGAATAGATAATATTTAAGAGGGTACGGACATTATAGAACAGCTGGTACCCCTTTATAAATCCGGTTTGCTCATCTGAGACAACATTTGGGAGAATATTTTCCAAGTGATGGGCCAAGGCCTTAGCAAGGATCTTAGCATCCACATTTATTAAGGAAAGGTCTGTATGTGCTGCCTGTCAACGTAGTTGGTGAGCTAGGAGGCGGCTTGCCTTATCGCGGTGCTCGAAGTATGTGGCGCAAGAGTGTAAAAGAAGGCGCTCTGCATCAGTGGTTGTGATGAGATCAAATTCAGTCTGTAATTCAACACGGCATTTGAATAGACTGGGAGAGGGAGACGTAGCAAGTTGTTGGTCCAAATTACTAATATTAATAGAGAGCTTTTGCAGTTTGGCTTTATGGGTTTTATTCAAATGTGCAGAGTATGAGATAATTTGACCCCAAAGGTATGCTTTTAGCAATTCCCACAACAGTGAGCGAGAAACCGGTTCCATCTCATTCTGATTAGTAGCAATAAACTCATCAATTGCAGCTGCTATGAATTTATTGAATTTATCCTCTGAGAGAAGCAAGTATTGAACCTCCATGGAACTGAGTACTGAGGTTGTGAGGAGAACTGGATATCTAAAGAAAGAGGGGCATGATCAGAAATAGCAATAGGATGGTAATTAACAGTCAACACTTTGGAGATTAGTTTGGCATCAATCAAAAAATAATACGAGAGAAAGACTGATACAGCTGTTTTTTTTTTTTAAAAAGGAGTATTTCTTGGTGTGGGAGTTGTAGAATCTCCAAGGATCAATGCAAAGATTCCTAGACATGAAATCAGAAACTGACCTCAACATTGATGGTGGGGTCAGGGTTCTTGGTTTAAAGCGGTCTAGATTGGGGTCAGTTACACAATTAATGTCCCCTCCGAATATAAGGTTATTATTCAATAATGGGAGATGCTCAAACAGCTTAGTCATAAAATGTGGGTCGTCAAAATCTGGGCCATAAATATTAACTAATAATAATAATAATTATAATAAACTTTATTTGTATAGCACCTTTCATACGTAAAATGCAGCTCAAAGTGCTTTACATTAAAAATGGGAAACAATAAAGCTCAACAACAACACAGATACAATAAGTTAAAAACAATAAAATACAGGCCTAAGCAAAAAAACAAAAACAAAACAAAAAACAAAACAAGGCAAGAAATAAAACCACAGTACAAGATAAAAAATAAGAATAAAAAGAAATATAAAGTGGAATTAATTAAAAGCAAGAGCATTAAAATGGGTCTTGAGCTGATTCTTAATAGGATGGGAATATGAGACAGTGTGCCTGAGACAATAAAATATCCGCCATTTCTATCAGATATAACTTTGGAAGCTGAAAACTGAATTGTCTTACCAACTAAAATGGCTTTAGAGTTGAAATGTGAGTGAAACACCCCAGAGACCCAGGGGCATTTTAATCTGACCTGGTCCTTGGTTCGCATATGGGTTTCCTGCAGAAATACTAGGTTAGCTTTAACTCGTTTTAAATGAGTAAATATTCTCGATCTCTTAATTGGGTTTCCCATGCCTTTGATATTCCAGCTCACAAACCTCACAGAAGAGCCCCTATGAGGGATTCCCAAATTAGTAATAGTGGCCATATATTGAATATTTAGATATAAGAGGAAAAAGAACATGGGGCCCCACACGCACCCCTCTAGAAAGGGGAAAATAAGAAAAGATTAAAAAAAAAGGAAAAACACAGCAAGACAAACAAGCACAGAAAAAACGAGACTAACCTCTAATGGACAGATCAGCTCAAACACCAAAATGCCCCCATAGCACTTACAACACCCCCATCCCCAAATGATGGAGAACCCAGTGCTAACTCTACAAGAAGTCAAATCCCTAACAGATATGCATATTTTTATAATGCGACTCTTTTTAAAAAAATATCATCAATGTGTTCACAGAAAGCTGAATCAATCCATCTGGACACAACGTTTATTGAGAGAAACGTCTTGATGCACTTTCAACACTTTTAGAGTCCAAGTTCCATTAAACTGGGGGTGTTCCGGGGGCAAAAGAGCATACGAAATAATAGGCAGGCACCTTTGATGGGTTCTATAGTGTGGTTACTTGATTTATTTTTTTTAATAATCAAGTACAAAGATAGTGCAAGGATGTGCCTTTAATGCACCCTAAAGTTTACTGTGTTCTGTTATAGCTTTAACTCTCAGGACCCCCTCCTGAGTACATGAAACTGCCAGAACTCCATCTCTTCTCCACAGGCGCCCCTGAACAAGTCCTCTGCTTCCCCCTGTGGGATGCCAGAACATGTTAGGCATTTTAGAAACCTCAACAGCATCCAAGCTCATATAGACAACCAAAGACTGATATGGACCATATGAGGTGGGCCATGAGTATAATGTACTATAAATACTTTATTTAGAACAGGAAATAGGGATGAGAGTTTCCTAAGTTTTAAACCTTCAAGATATAATAGTTTGTGAGAAATCAAATTACAGTTTTATGAAAATGTAGGAATAAACTGCATTAAAAGTCACAGCATATGATATACCCATGTGAAACATTAACACAGTAAATAAATAAATTAAACAAACATGGAAATGGATAAACATACGTACATACTTAGATAGATAAAAAGATAAACTCAGATTAACTGGAGGGGAAATTGGGGAAACAGGACAGATGCAGGCAGAAAAAAATGAAGCTCAAAAAACAAAGCTAACAGTGCTGACCTGCCCAAGGACTCTCAGTTTCATACAGCATCCACTCATCTGTACGGAAAGTGCTGTGAAACCACATGGCATGGTCCAATGAGGCAGAAAACTGGGCTTTGTATGTTGGATAGGGCAACAGTGCTGTTTCCAAAAATAAATAGTCTGATACGTAAGCAGCAACGCAGCAATGCAGCTTTATGTTTCCTTCACCTGAAAAAACGTAGAAAAACTATTACAATGGATTGTGGGGTGAAAAAAAACAGAAAAAGATGTAACGTTGATGAACAATGTATCCCACAATTTCATTTGCCCATTATATCGCCAGATATCAAATTTGAGTTGAAGGGTAAAATATACTCATTGAATTTTACCTATATGTCCTCGTGCTCGCACCCACAACAGCCTGTTTGGTTCCATAGCAACATGTCTGTACTGGTCTGGTGGGTTGACTGGCTTTATCTCAATAGGCACCTCACCAGCCTTCAGTTTGGTAAGACCTTGTCTGGCAGTCTCTGCTATATCTGGTTTACTGTAAAATTAAAAGAAAAATACAGATGAACATCACATTTTAACCATCACAAACTACTGAAACCCATAGGTTAGTATAATTTTGTGTTGTTATAATTTGGTTACAGACCCATCTCAGAACTTGTGTTCCTTCTATCCCCAGATTGAAGTTCATACTAGCAGTTAATGATGGTATCTTAAAGATACCAGGCGGGGAGTGTTCTGGCCCTGCCAGTTCTGAGTTTAATTGTCTATCCAGAGACTTTTATTCTGCCGCCCAATGACTGCTGGGATAGGCTCCAGCATCCCCGTGACCCTGAGAGCAGGATAAGCGGTTTGGATAATGGATGGATGGATGATTTGGTTAATTCAATATTTGTATACTCATGAGTTATTGGGTTAGGATATAGGCACACTATTTTCCTCTTTTGTGTGTTGTCACCTAGAATGCATAGCTCAGAATACATTTTTCTAAGCTTAAATACCAAGCTTAGTAGAACAATTGTTTATGGTGTGTTGTTGTCTGTAACTTTTATATGTACAATGCTTTGATACTTGGAACATGAGGGAAGTAAATGGAATCAACATTTAACCATCATGGTCGGAAAAAAAAAGCAAAGGGTTATTTTGTCATCAAGTGCTGAACGATAAATGTACATTGAAAAATTAAATCAAATCAAAATTGAGATGTGTCTGTTAAAATGTAATTAAAAAAAAGCTTGCATAAATTGGAACAAAACCATGAAACCAATATTGTATATATATATAATATATATGCAAGATACTGCCAGCACCACAGAAATGGCTGTATGATGTGAACAACTGAGCTGTAACAACTTCACAGTGAACCTTGGTGTACAAATGCAGACGAATTATGAGGACTTTAATGTCTCTGACTGGAATCGTTCTATACCTGAGATACAGCCGAATAAGCTCCTCTACAGTGAGTAGATCTTCAGGTGGTGGGACCACAGGCATGGTAAACTGGTGCTGTATGGGACTGGGCTGCTGCATGTGGAAGGATGCTTGGCAGATCAGAATAGGTTGTCCATGCTGGATGGCTTTCACCGAGCGCACTGAGAAACTGCGACCGTCTCTTGTGCGATCCACCTGGTACAACACTGGAACCTTAGGGTCCCCTGAAAATGACACATTACAAAACTGTGGGACAATAATAACTTTTCATGGAGTCCTAAATTAATGAACACTCTGTTTTCATCTTCACCAGCCAGGTACAAAAGAGAAGGTTCCATCCCCTAATCTACAACATCATGCTTTAGAATACAGGCAGAACTGACCAAATCACCAAAGCATACAGCATCAATTTTACTGCTCTAAATTATCATGACAAAGATGTTGGCTTGCAGGAACATATGAGACCTGTTGCTGTCAATGAGAGGGCTGTGTTATCTATGAACTCATTCACATGTGCTCGAATTAGGCTATTTTGCAAGAGTGGATTTAAGCAAACCCCAGGGACTGACTTGTAATCTTATATACCTACCTGCTCGTACAAAATAGCAATGAAGTGAATGGGCGAAAACATTTTCACCAACAGATTTGGCAGCAGCTACAAGGGCCTGACCAACTATTTGGCCCCCAAACAAACGCTGGCTGCGGGGTACCCAATGGTGCTTTCCTCTGCAAAAAGAGAGCGATGCAGTCTGAACAATGGTGACAAAATCTCACAAATACAAAAAAAAAAGAAGCCAAGAATAGGAGTTTCTTATTATTTCGTTCCAGGTGAACTCATCCAAACATCACAAAATGGCTGTGAGCAGAGTGTAAAATTGTTTCCTCAGATGTCAGGGCATGAAATTTACTTTTTGGGCCACTTGTGTGACCGAAATGGAAAATACTGTACTATTGGACATTTTTTTAATGGTTCCACTTTTACAATTATTGTTATTATTGTATTATTTCAATAGCAGACGATATGGTCTGCCTTGCTGGGAAGCCGACAACGGGAACAAAACATGAGTCCCTCTTGTTCTTCAATAACAAAGCCGAAACCAAATTAACGTCCTCTGCCTCTGTATGCGTCATAATTATTTTCCACTGTTTCTCCTACAATTGCCATTAGTGAGCAGTGTGCCTACTAATCCCCTCCCAGTGAAATGTGAAAAAGTATGTTTTCATTTTCAGTAAAAAAAAAAAAACCCAAAAAAACAAAAACGAGTGCAACAAAATGCATATTACTATACGATAGAATTAAAGGTTTTCAAAAGAATAATCTGTAGCTCTCTGACAGTTTATAATTTTGTCTGTGAAATGTGACTGTCTCATAATAAATCCATGCAGGAGAGTTGCAGCACTGTAGACAGTTCAGATGTCGCTCACCGTCTGTCACTTATAACACCGTGCCTACAACGTGTCATCTTTCTAATTCTAATTCTAATTCAGTTTCTCTAAATATTGATTTATATTCGAGGAGTTGCCGGACGAAAACCATGTACATGCAAATTTGACAGATTTTTCGTCATCACATAAACCTAACCTACACAGGAGCACGAAACGTGCTTTACACCACCTGTAAAAGTGTAATGTTTGGGTAAAAAGTGGTGAAATCTTAATAAATTGAGAAGGTTTTCATAACGTATTGAAGTCAGTGGGGAAAAAACGGCTGCCTGGCGGTGGGACAAAAGTCCGAAACACTGTTTTGGTAGTGTAATCGAGGTGTACTTATTGGGCCGGTGTAGTGGCTTACCTCCAGAGGTCCACATCGAGTTTCTCCAGGTTAAGAACGCTGGTGACCAGGATGCTCTTAAGGTCCTGGAAGGATTCAGACTCGTTGTTCTCCGGATCCACATCCTTCGTGGCTTTTAGAGAGCCATTGTCCTGTGGCTGATCGGGAAAAGTCAGTTTTCCACCTGCTTCCGCACTATCTTCAGCCATGGTGATGCTAGAGCCAAAGGGGCGTAGGCACGGAAGTAGACGTAATTCCGCACTATCTTCAGGATTGGGTTGTTTTCTTCTTCATTTGATTTATTGGCGATTGGCAAACAGCAATTTGGTACATTACCGCCACCAGCTGGAATAGTGAGTGGACCGCAATGTCTATTTATAGACCCTTTTACTGTTTGTAAACAGTGATGACGTAGTGTGGCTAAGCGCACATTTAGGCAACGGAAGTATGGCGGAGTCAGCTAGTTTGTCAAACTATGCAAGGGGATTAACAACAAAAGATCACGAAAGTTACCTGGATAAATTAACTTTGGCGAACGGCAACCGACTTCCAGATCCGTGTGGTATAACCGAGTGGGTGGAAGACGTTACTAAGTGGCCTAATATCCAGTGGCCAGATATATATACATATTTGGTGGAGAAACCGAGCGTATACACAAGTGAGAAGTTGCGGGCATACAAGTCACTGGATGCTTACAACTATGCTGTCTGTGGTCACGTACAAAATGTAAAATACCATGACATATAGACTCTGAGTTTTGTGTCCTGAAATCCGAAGTCTTGCCAAGTCAAAGACAAGGACACAAGACGGCTATGTACGAGGCATGTCACAGAGGAGGGAATAAACCAGAGAAATATTCACATTTAAGAGGCTAAAAGCAGAGAATCTGCACAATTTTTCTTATAAATGATTCAGATCAAGGTGTTGTCAAAACGTATATTTAATAACAGCTCTCAATTAATAGTTGCAGTTCTGAATTATTTTGAGAGGAAAACAAAAACAATGTTACATGTTCTGACAATTCACAGTGCAGTGCTGTTTGTGAAATGGCAACATATTAATGATAGAATTCACTCATTTTTTAGATTTTTTTGGGAACAACACTTTTGCAGAGGTTTGTGAGAGCGCCACACACTATCACAACATCATCGAGAATGTTAACCTGTGACACTGGAATTACTGTTTGCAAAATCTTAAAGTTCTTCCATCGTCCAATTACTCATTCCACATGTATCCTTACACGAGACAGTTATCTCGATGAGTCCACCTCCTGTGCAGAGTTGCCTTTTTCCTTTTGTGAAATGAGGTATACGAAGAGTGGCACCATAAACTGCAAGTTCATCTTGGATTAGAAATCCCCTATCTGCCAGAATCTCATCGTTATGTTCTAAAACTTCCAAAAACCCCGATTTTGTTATCTGCTTGTCAGAAACCCGCCCACCCCAACCAGGGGACATAAATGAAACTGCTCCAATCAAATATTTAATGGTGTTGGTGTGTTTATAATTTGACCATGTCTGGGCCCTGGCAGTCAGATTACTGGGTCTAGCAATGAAAACCTCTGTGCAATCTATTATGCACAGGCATCTTTTAAAGTTTCGCTTGAAGATTTTAGGCATGTTCTTTAGTATAGCTCCCTTACTTGGCCATTTAATGAGTGGCTTGAGGACTATGTCCATAGCAGGTATCCAGCTCCGACAAATATTTGATAAGGTGGTTTTTGATACCTTAAATCTATAGGCTAAATCAATATGTTAGGCCCAGCCTTAATTTAATTAGCACAACCAATAGATGATCCTGTAGAGAGAGGTTTTGGCTAATTCTTTCTACACTGTCTGTTATTTTTGCACACAGTCAGTCAAAGATAATGGAGGTAAGTCCTGTGAAAAAAATCAGTTGTCCCATGTTGAATTTAATAGTGGCATAGGAAAATGTAGAGTTTTGCAGCTTCTCTTTAAGCTTCTCATTTTCAGCCCGTAGTTTTTCCACACTCCTGCTACAGGTTGACATAGTCATTCTGAAGCTGAGTGTACCTCAGGTTCAGATCATCATATTCTGTCCTTGGGACTGGGATGTCCTCTTCAGCTTTAACAGAAAAGCGAACCGTTAGGATATGCCGGCACAAGCTCACAACAAATTGGTTGATTGCACAACAAAAATATATCCTTACCAGGACAGTGATCCATGCTGCTGACTTGTCCTGGAGTTTCAGAAGGAGCAGGCTGATTTGGTGGAGTGTAATCCCTGTCATCTCGTCTCCTTTCCCTATGGTACCTTAACACAAAAAAGCTAAATTAATGAACAGAAATACTGATCAGAGGCCATATTACAGGAAATTCCTAACTTGCAGATCCTATCTTAACTGTTTGGTTACGATTAGATATTAGGTTATGATTTGCTTAATATCAACTGGAGAAAAATCCTATCTTAGACATCCCTATCTTCACTTTAAACTTAAGACAGTAAATATTTGTAATACAGCCCCATTTTCTCAAAGCCAGCAGTTGCAAGCTCCAAATTGCACTGAATAGCATGAAATGAAAGAGGGGAAAAGTAATTCTAAAACGATTAGGAAGTGTTAGGCCTAATTATTCTTACCTTTCCACCTTTGCTTCGGGGCTCTGACTTTGTTTTGTGTACTTAAACACAGAGGGCACAAAATCAGGATTCTGTGAGTCCAGAGACGCCTCACCTGTAAATAGCCAGGCACACCACATTAGCCAAATAATACCAGCTAACGCTGCTTATCGGCTACTTTAGATATTAGTCTACATCTAAACCAGGCATTCCAGTGAAACCAAAGAGTAGATAGATAACTTACCTGATATAAAATGGCCACTGCAAACGCCAGCATTTTTGATCGTGTCCTCAGTCCAGTTTTGGCTCTGAAATGGCCGTGATCCCATCGGAATTCGGTAAAACTTCAGTCCGCTGTTGGTAGAGTAGCGATTCGTACAGCCAAACACACAACAACCGGACATTTTGATGCTGGTTACACTTCTGAATAAACTTTATAATCTCCTCTTCCTCGTCTGAATCCGTGAATGAATGGGAGACTTGGGGGTAGCATTTCACTTCCGTTGCCTAAATGCGCGCGCATACTTTTGTTGACGTAGGCTGTAAAAGGGTCTATAAAAAAAACAAAAACAAAAAAACCCCAAAACAAAACATGTCATCAATTAAATTTCTCAGGTTTCTGAGAGGGACCAAAAGCCTCAGCAGCTGCTGCAAACCCTCCCCAGAAGCTCGCACAAAACCTACAAATGTTCTTGCTGCAAGAACATTTCTACAACTATGTCAATTCTCTCAGATTTTCTTTCTACTCCTGTAGTACAGTTAATCACCATTGCCAAAAACGCCAAAAACCTCATCTGGTCCTTACAAAAGCAAAACTCAGCATTCTTCCTGGCTGACTTGTCTTCCTTAAGTTGTTGTTTCACATCATTCTCATTGTTTCTCCCCATTGTTTTAGCAGTTTCAGCATATCACAACCCCTTTTCTGCTCTCATCTTATTCACTTTGTCTTCCTTAATTCTTTTTGGACATTGTACTGACCCTGTATCTTGATTTCCCTTGTGATGCAGGTACTTTGAATGCGCTTTCTAAACTTTACAATCTTCCACATAGCAGTTGTCCTTCACACATCGCCCACATCTCCTGATTCCATTATATACTGCTCAGCATGTCCATATTCTATAGAGTGGCCATGTTTATGTAGATCATGTGCACATTTCTGCATTTGCGGATGTGGCAGTAGATGCCACTTCTGCCGCTCATTGTTACAAACATGGGTATGCCAATTTTCACATGTTTTTATATCAGATCTATGGGTTTCTTTCATTTAATTGCCATAAAATAATATAGATTGTTCCATGCTATACTTTTTGCAAATAAGATTAATGATCACCAATTTGATTTAATTGTTTTATTCAAATTTGTAGCATCTGTGGTCTTCCTGGATCAAATATGATCCACGCCTATAGGTGGTGCAACGGGGCAATGGGTCGCACTATTGTGCTTTCTAGCAGATGAACACACACACACACACACACACACACACACACACACACACACACACACACACACACACACACACACACACACACACACACACACGTTTGGCCTGCGCCCCTCATCCAGGAAGTATTCAGACAGGAATCAACCAAATGCCATTTGGAACTAATACTTAATGGCTGTTGACAGGTGCTCACAGACTGAAAAACACGTTTTATTTCATAATTATTTGCATTATACATCTAAATTATATTTAATATGTTTAAGAAGATTTTCATCTCTTGATATTTGAAGGGGGAGGTCCCCCAGCACCCCGTACTGGCCAGCCGCCACTGGTTTGTATGGCAACAAGTGGAGTGAGATGGCCGAATAGACCTACAGGCATAAAGGGACAACAATCCAAGCCTGGTGGCTTTTACTATGAAGGTTGATTATGATATTCAACAACTGTTTAACAAACCACTCACATCTTCACATAAACACAATCTGACCCCCCTGAACGAACAGCCTGAATGAACAATCTGACCCCCCTGAACGAACAATCTGACCCCCCTGAATGAACGTCAGGATAATAACGACAATATCATAAAAGTGTGGTGATTTGGCATTATGACAAATACATTCAAGAAGCTCACTGACAATTAAAAAACACCCAATAGTACACTGAAATTGGAACTAACACTCCTCCCCATATGAAGGAGGAACTCGCCGCTTTTTTTGAAAAGAGCTAAAGACTTTGGTTGGATTAACACCAATGAACATGGCATCATGGGAACATCCTAGACTTGCCACTTTCTACATATGTTACCCAAAGTTCACAAAGAACCCAATGACTAGAGTCTCATTGTGGTCGCCAATGGGACTCTCACAGAACCAGCGTCACGGTTTATAGACTATTTAAAACCTTATGTTCATATGCTACCTTCATATGTTCGGGACACTACAGATGTTTTTAATAAATTGAGCAGAGTTGATGATACTGTTTAGGACTTTATGGTTACAGTGGATGTAGAAGCAGTATACACCAATATGGACCTTGCAGATGGCCTTTTAGAGCAGCCAGTCATGAGCTGTCAGATAGCGAGGGAATAATACCCCCTACTGGCTTTATCATGGAACTTGGGTGTTGAATAACAAACAATGTGCTTCTGTTTCAAGACAGAGGGACCAGCATGAGGGCTATGTCTCTATTTGGGACTTTGGGAGTCTGAGTAGGTCTTTAACCCTGCAATGAATCTCTTTAATGACAACCATATAAAGTGTATCTTAGATCTATTGATGATATTTTTCTTCTTTAACAGTGGCAGTCACAATGATTTGATGGATTTCTATAATTATCTTAATAACACTAATAAGAACATTAAATTATCTATTGGACACTCAAAAGAGAGGATCCACTCCCTAGACCTGACCATTTATAAAGGAGATGACTACAAATTGCATACTACCCTATTTAGAAAACCTACTGATTGTAATTTTCTGTTGCACTATGGGTCTTTTCATCTTCACCACATCAAAAATAGTACCCCATATGGTCAATTTCAAAGGTTGAACTTCTGTGAATTGGACTCTGATTTTCATACACAGTCTCAACATATGACTAAACACTTCTTGGGTAGATCATACAAAAAGACCACTATCGCCACAGTGCAGACCAAGGCAGTTCCCATCGGACATCAGTCAGACAACAATCGGACAATCAGACAATCGGACAACAATTGGACAGAGAACAGACACTTCAGATATACATTTTGTCACACGTTTCAGCAAGCAGGCTCAGCAGATCATTCTATCTAATCGGGACATCCTCAGGAGTAACCCCCCCCCCGACAGAGTTTTTTCCAGTATCCTCCTACCCTCTGCTACAAACGAGCCCCTTCCATAAAGTACAGACTTACACACAGTTATTGTCCAGCTAGGAGGGGAGTGATGGACCTAGAGACCAACTGGGACTTTCAAATGCATCCAAACCACTTGTAATCACTGCTCCAACATTATACAAAATAAGGAAGTTGGAGATCCCAAGACAAGGAAGATATACATAAAAATAAAAATGGTCTTAACTGTAACTCCACACATATTGTTGTACTGCCTCACTTGCTCATGTAAATGTTTTTACACTGGGTGCACCAAGAGCTATTTGTTGAATACAAATACACCATAAGAACCAAGAATTCAGATGGCATTCTATGTTATGTATAGTCTTGTGATAATGAGCAAACATGTCTTGTAATTTGTCAGATATCATCCTATTTATCATTAGTTAGTAAACTGCTTCAAAAAAATCTATATTTCTACATATCACTTTCACTATACTGGGTTGCTCCTCTCTGACGGGCTACTTACAAATAAAATGTATGATCAATTAAGTTTCCCAGTAAACTAAATACGTATTTTGCTTGCCCCAGCCCAAATCTTGAAATAATGACTTAATTTTACCTATATATTTTTGTGGGCTTATCTACCATTTCAGCCTCTCCCAATTTCCTCTCCATTACAATGACCTTTGCACTTTTGCATTGTTCTTCTTATAATGGTGAATATTGCTAAGTTTATTTAGTTACCTGGAGAGAGTATCGGCAGATTTCCCCTGACCCCACTGTGAAATAAATTTCACATGAATCCCAAAACTGAATCAATCTGTGTTGAAGTAGCTACGTCATCAATTCTAAGTATAAATCTGCACGTCTTGGAAAAACATGCAAACAAATACCTTTATTAACCAACGATATCAACTATTCACACGATCAGATTAACCCACTGGATGGGCTACATGTGTGGATACAGGGTGTTTGTTTATTATTCATGCTATGTATTGCAGCCATTTATGCTGCTAGGCTTAAAACAATATTACAGCAACTGAATACAGCAGCCCCGCGACCCTGAGTCAGGATAAACGTTTTGGATAATGAATGACTGAATGAATACAGCAGTGTGGGGAGTATATATAATAACTACAGCATATAGTACAGTAACATATCCTAGACACTGTGGAGTAATTGTAGTAGCCTCCTCTGCAGGAATATGTTGGATCATACACAAGGGTATATATTGAACAATATAAAAGTTTTGCCCATACACAGGTCTAATATACCTGTAGGTCACAGACATCATGATACAGAATGGTGATGGGATGGAGAAACAAAAGAAAATCAGCTCAGTAAAGGTTGCCTGGACCCTCCCAGTTCACTGAGACTGGGACCGCTTTGGAAGGAAGCGCTGCACAGCCAAGTGACCTCAACACAAAAGAGCGCTTGAATCACTCCCATGTATTACGCCCACACTTTTGGAAGTGGAGCCACAGAATGGAGGTGTTGCGTAAGATGAATTTGCTCTGAGATGAATATGAGGCTATGTAGTTCAGACCTCATTCTCAATCTGCCCCCAGCTCATCTGGACAATTATTCTGTTCAACCAGAATGTTAACGAAGTTTATATGTATATAATTTTTTTCTGTTATGTTTTTCACTTTTATAAGAACGTGCCTTACATTTTATTTTTTATAAAGTAATTCAATTACTGATTAGATGATCAAAATTCTCCCTCTTTTTTGGAAGGTCTCTATTTTTATCTTGTTTGGTTTCTCTCTATTTTTCTAATTTCTTGCCAACACTACCACAGTAGGCTAGAATAAAGCACTCAAGGCATCATGCACATCTCATCTTCTTAGCACAGCCCTATAACACAACACTACAACACAAGAAGAAGAAGAAGCCACTTTATTTTTGTCATTGTACAGTTGTTTTGGTTACAATGAATTTGTTCTCTGCATTTAACCCATCCTATTGTATAGGAGCAGTGGGCAGCTGCAGTGCCTGGGGACCAACTCCAGTTCCTCTTTCCATTGCCTTGCTCAGGGGCACAGACAGGAGTATTAACCCTAACATGCATGTGTTTTGATGGTGGGAGGACACGGAGCACCCGGAGGAAAAAACACAGACACGGGGAGAACATGCAAACTTCACACAGAAAGGACCTGGGATGGCCTAAGGTTCGAACCCAGGACCTTCTCGCTATGAGGCAACAGTGCCAGCCTTTGGGCCCCCATGCTATCATACCAATCCAGTTCCCATCACGTTGTTAAAAAATTTCTGACAAACACTACATGTCCAAAAGTATGTGTACTCCCCATCTAATGAGTGGACTTGGCTATTTCAGCCACATCCATTGCTGGTAAATGCACCTCAGGTGTCAACCCTCGGGTGCCTCGAGCACTGCTGGTTTTCTAGTTCAATATTACAAATGGCCCTGTTGTTCCACTTATTGCAGATTCCAATCAGGTAAATGTAATTAACTACCAGGCAGAACAGAAAAACGGCAGTACTGGTAGCACATGAGGACCGGATTGAAAACCACTGCACAGACACAGACAAGTGTTCCTTTTTTCACCTGGCAACTTTTTTATTTTTATTTTTTTCCTGCCACGCTCCACGCCACCTACTGGTCAAAAGGAACACAACAACATAGTTGACAGGTCGCCACGTGAACTGTCCCTTGTTGACAGGTTCATTATTGTACAACTAACCCATCCACTGAGCTAAGTGGTGTTCGTATTGATTGACCGGTGTTGCGCGTGCCTCTGCTGTCATTTAACCATTAGTCACGTGGTTTAAAAGGGTCCCACCAAGCAGTTTTTCTTTTCTAAAAGACGTATAACCGGGCTGTATTCGGATAAAAAGTGAAAGTCTAGCTGACGTCTAAATCTCTATCTGCAGAGCTGAACAGCCACTACTAATACAGAAGCAATTAGAAGTCTTCTATAGCACTATATATATATGGACTTGCGTTTTGTCTTAAAGCGGACGACATCTAGCCGGGTATGGAAGCAGAGGCGTAGCCGCCACGTTGAAATCAGGTGTAGTGCCCAGCGGGGTGCTTTCTTACACTACCTCAAGCTCGCCAGAGCGTCGTCGTCCTCGCCATTTTTTTTTTCAACGAACGCACGCCGCTGCTGGAGAGTCGCGCGGAGCGTCAGGGGATTTGGATGGATGGCTGATGGATCTCCCCGGCGCTGCCTCTTAGCGGGTACCAGCAGCTGCAGAGCAGCCGAAACCCAAGCGCGTCAAATCTGCAATACCACTTGATGCTGGTGACCTTGGCGTAGGGGAGGGGAGGGGAGGGGAGGGGGGGGGGGGCGGATATCATTTTTATCATCAAATTTTACATTCTACTCTTTATTTTTCTTTTACAATGGCTTCATCGGATGGGATGGAGGAGGACTGCGTGCTGCAGCAGCAGCGGGGGAGATCTCAGAGCGACCCAAGCAACATCATCGAGGTTCGCCTAGGTGAAGCGCACAGACCAGGTAAGACAAGACGGGCCTAAAACACGTTGCGTGTTTGTTGCATCTTTCTTTTTTCTTTTTGACGGTCCATTGATACGTATCGCAAGTTCGGCGGTTTCTTACGAGGTTCGTCACACTCGCAGCAGTAAAGGTGTTATTCCAAGGAGTTGGTATGCGTCATTTTACCCTTCGCTCAATGCTGTCCAATACACCGTAGACTGTATTAGGAGGCTAAAGGTGCCATTCACACTGACGATCCTTAATAAACCCTCAGCGAATCCGGTGTGGTCATTTCCAAAGCTTATATATGACATGCTTTTTTTCTTGTTTTGTTTTTTTGTTTGTTTGCGCGATATCATTTCCAGTTATTATTATTATTATTATTATATTCATCTACATTTTCAGGACAGTATGTGCTCAGTGAATGATAAATGTCCTGGAGTGGTTGGCTGTACTGCTCGACTTTAAAAAAAGAAAAAACAGTCGTTTTTGGCTCACGGAGCCTACTTGATTTCTAAAAAAAAAATTAAAAAAAATGGGGGATCCTGCAAAAGACAACAGTGTATTATCTACACTAGGTTATCCATAATCTACTTAAGATCATTGAGCTCTAATAGACGAGCAGGTCCCTAAAACCTGTGATCACATGAGATTGGAGTATATGTCGGGCACAGGGGAAGATGACAGTGCTATTTGTATATTTGGCTGTTTCCATGGAGACCCAAATGGCAGAAGCTTGTACTTGACAATCGTACTGCGAGCTGAGATTGTGTTTATCTTGCTGATACAATGGTTGGTTTTTTTTTCAGCACTTCCAGTGATGCATACACACAATATAACGGGAAAAAGGCACATATAGTATACATATAGTCTTTGAATTGTGTTCATGCTGCATGCAGATTACATTTCTGCCATCACATTGGCAAGCTGTCAGCTCACAGGGCATGACCCCAATCATAAGATATATTGTTTAGGTAAGTATTGCGTAAAGCGTGATGTAGTAAATCAATCACATTGCCATGCATGCCCTTGATATTGCCATTTGCCGGCCACTGCAGTCCAGGTATCATGGAGTCAAGGTGTTCACAAGAAGGTGACAGCAGAAAAAGATGAGAGTGATTGGTTGCACATTGAATTTAGTACTATATAGCAGTTGTGAATGTACAAACAAGGAGCTTTTAGAGACAAAGGCTGCAAGAGGTGTGCGAGGAGCCAGGGACAGTGGTCAGTGAATAATCAAACTGTTAGAAAGCGTTATTCATTTTATCCCGTATCTTAACGCACTGTATCAAAGCTAGGACTCTGACATTCCGTGCTCTAAAGTGATCAGTCGTTTGCTTCATGGACCCTTATCAGAGTATTTCACATGCACATATTTAAAAATGGCAGCTGCACTAAAATGACAGAAACACCTTCATCTTCTTTTGCCAACAGGGGTACTACTTTTTTTTTGCCTTCAATGTTGAATTCAGCATGGTTGTTGTAGTTGTTATGGTTATATAATGGTCTTGGTTGATCTCATTAACGCTGAGATAACGCCAGCGGGATTGTCCTTTCATATCCACTTGAAAAATTAGTACCTCCTGTGTCTATTTTTATATGATATTTGGTTGGGATCCCCTCTAGCGCCAGAGCAGATCGCTACCAAAGCTGTCATTTCCCATGCAGCGCAAGGCAGACAGGTCTTGGGCAATGCAGCATTAAAAACCTGCCTGCCTGCCCTCCCCCCAATCCCTGCCTCCCCCCTCTGCTAACCCTTATGTACGATTCGCACCCCATGCTGCGGCTTTGATCTTGGCTCCTGAATGTGTACTTGAGGAACTGGGAGGAACCATCCATATTTCAGGAGAGGAAAAAAAAAAGGGGGGGGGTGAGAGATCCCTAACACAGTGGCGCCCTGCTGAGCCCTGTCACAGAGAATCAGTTGTATGATCGACTAGTCTCAGTTTACAAAACGAGCTCTTATTCAGTCTCAACACATGGATTATGATCTGGGGGAAACACTGTTATGGCTGACATGTCTAAAAATGTGATGTCAGAGAGAAATGACCGATGCCGTGCTTTTTTTAGTGCTATTTGTCAGTCGTGCTGACATTTCAGTGCCATGACTAGAAATTATTACTCCCGTTGAGCTTTAAAATTAGATTTTCATGCTGCTCAGATAAGCACAGAAAGCACTGTGGACCTCCGACCATGTCATTTAACCTAAATTCTCATTTCCCAGATTTAGCATCCCATGGGTTTGTTGACATTGTGTGCACAGCCAGGTACAGGTAGCAAACAGTGCACAAATTACAGGTCATTATGCAGAAATCGACAAGTAATACGTGTATAATAGGCGTAATACTATAAATGGCGAGTAATGGCCGAGCAGCATAGCTATAGTAAAAACAGCACGACATTTGATATACACCTTACGTTCAGTTTTAACAGCAATTACTTTTTATTCCTGCAGCACAAATGATTCATGATACTTGTATTTAACACAATGTGATTATTTATGTCCATGTGGTTTGATATAGGTTATATTTAACACCACATTATAACGGTAAGGGAGTAAACCAGAGATAAGCTGTAGAAAAGCCCATGTTTTGCTCATATGTTACTCAGTCATTACCAGTCATTGTAATTAATTTACGTTTCTGCTACTCGTGTATTAATGGGTTATTTCTGCGCAATGAGTGACCTGTAATTTTGAGGGGATACCGCAAGTTCTTCAGCCGCCATCTTGACCGTTATGTGTAGGCTACCTAGCCACCAAGCTACTCCTCGGGTGCAAGTCGATCAGTCTACACAGCCATTAAATTGTAGCCTGGTGGCAGGAACTGAGACTGGGGGTCAGATCGTAGTTATCTTTGTGAAAGCTCTGTCTCAGAGATTCCTGATTGACATTGATGTCCAGCGATGCCACCAGTCTGCTGGAGCTTTTACCCCCCCCCCCCACCACCTCCATTTGAGCTTGTGCCGCAGCACTAATCTGGCATGCTGCTGTCACATCAAAGGCTAACTCCCCAGACTCTTCCGCAGCTTCTCCACCCATCAATCCTCCAGCGAATTGTTTGGGGATCATGTCTGTCTTCCTATCCAATGAGGGTAGAAGGGAGGTGCCTGATGAGGAGATTACCACCCTTATATTGAACTTGGCATGGGTCATGTTATATTAATGGGGCCCTCTATACATAGCGCATCTCATTGAATATGTAGAACCATGATCCAGACTGTGAGTTCATATCAGAAAGGGAGCAAAGTGATAATAGCAAAACCAGAACCCAGCGGCATGCACCTCTATCTTACCACTTACCACGTGCCAAATCCCTTTTACAACATGTTAGTTGACACCCCTGTTGTGGACCAGAGAATGGAGTCTAACTCATTTGTACCTGCACATGGTAAAAGAATGCATGTCCATATGTTAGTCTTTATGTGTCGACAATTGTCTAAAGGACCATGAGTGTTGAAACCATAAGGTCACACAGCATGTCCTACTCAAAGCCAGTCTATCAAAGGCATTGGTGGTCTGAGTTAGCACAACTGAGTGCCATTACATACAGTTAGGTTGGAGCTGCTGTAAGGCGTAAGGTAATGTACGCGCACGTCCGCGGTGGCGTAGCGGTCTAAGCATCGGCTTTGTGTCGATGCAGTTGCCCACTGGGGACTGGGGTTCGCGCCCCGGTCTCGTCAGATCCGACTATGGCCGGACTCGATGAAGCAGCAATCATTGGCAACGCTGTCTTTGGGAGGGGGGCGGAGTCGGCTTGTGTTCGTCATGTGAATGCGTCTCTGTGTGTGTCGGAAAAACAGTGGTTCGGCTTGGATTCGCCTTGTCACGAAAGTGGGGAAGCGTCTCCTTCGAGACTGCTGGCCGGAGAGATGCAGTTGGCGAACGCATGCAATACGAGGGTGGGTGTTTGAATTAAAATAGGGATCAATTGGCCACTAAATTGGGAGAAAAAAGGGAAAAATCAGAAATAAATAAATAAAAAAAAAAAAGGTAATGTACGCGCCTTTATTTTCAGTACAAACATCGGTCACCGTGATCACCATCAATGCCATCACAGTATCTGTGAAGAGACTTCACCAGCTTAAACCTCTGTCATCATTAAATTACCAAACAAATAAGTACGCTCTCTCTGTCTCCTTGTCTCTATCTTCCACACTACACTTACTTCACACTGGGGGGGGGGTAGTGTGATCCTCCCACGCGCTGCATCCTCCTGGCGAAACTCCTCACTGTCAGGTGAAAAGAAACGGCTGGCGACTCCACATGTATCGAGGAGGCATGTCTGTAGCCCGTCCCGGATTGGCAGAGGGGGTGGAGCAGCAACGGCGACGGCTCAGAAGAGTGGGGGTAATTGGCCAAGTACAATTGGGGAGAAAAAGGAGGAAAAATCAAAAAATTAAATAAATAAACAAACAAATAAGCAAACGAACAAACAAACAAATAGATAAATAAAAACTGAATAGACAGAATTAGAATATTTCAAAAGTTTTCGTGTTTCCTCCCAGCAGGTTAAACCATTCAATCCTCGGATCATGTTCCTCTGTGGATATTCTCAGAAAACGTGCAGCTCCTCTGAGTTAGCACGGCTCTACTGCCTAGCCTATTTCAAAAGTAGAACACCTGAAAGCAAATATGAAGATAGTGGAATGGAAAGCGTGGTAAAAATTCAAGGAGTACATTGAAGACATTTTGACAATGATTGGACTCAGAGTTTAAATGGAAATCTGATTTTTTGTCTACTAAAACGTGTCAGCCATGTTTTTTTTCAGACCGTAAAGACGTAGTAATACAGAAACTAATTCAAAAGGATTTTTCTGTGCCTATTCATGTCTCATCCCATTATGCACTATACAGAGATGTCCCTGGGTCCTTCTGACTTCCCCAGATGGTGACGCCAGATGGAGAACAAACAATGACATCACACTCAGCCAGTCACATGAAAAGATGCAGACTACATGTTGATTCTAACATGCTTTTGTAGGGCCAGGCATTGGGTTGCCTTGGTGTTAACTGGGATCTGAAATTGAGGACAGTCGGGCTGGCTATCTAGCTGTACCTAAATTAGTTTACAGCACTAGGCGTGTATTATCTTAAACAATACTCACTATTTGGGTCTACTGAAAATTCCTCACCAAACTGAACCAAAATGCAAACACGTAGTATGGATTTCATTTTCCCCATCAGACAAACCTTAATCTGCATGAATATTCATTGCGAAGCCTTGCGTTAAAACATCACGCACACCATATTTGTCATAATTCTGTACTGGGAAATATTTCGAGTAGTCAAACCAGAATTACATATATCTCAAGTTAAAGTTCTTCAATATCTGCAGTTATCATTTGTGCGACAAGTCGAATGATGACATCTGTGATGTCATTACAGATACTACCTTACAGGACCCCCCCCTCCTTTTTCTCCCCAATTGTATCCGGCCAATTACCCCACTCTTCTGAGCCGTCGCGGTCGCTGCTCCACCCCCTGTGCCGATCCGGGGAGGGCTGCAGACTACCACATACCTCCTCCGATACACGTGGAGTCGCCAGCCGCTCCTATTCACCTGACAGTGATGAGTTTCGCCATGAGGATGTAGCGCGTGGGAGGATCACGGCGCTATTCCCCCCAGTTCCTTCTCCCCCCAGAACAGGTGCCCCGACCGACCAGAGGAGGCGCTAGTGCAGCGACCAGGACACATACCCACTTCCGGCTCCTCATCCGCAGACACAGCCAATTGTGTCTGTAGGGACGCCTGACCAAGTCGGAAGTAACCGAACCGGCGGTCCCCGTGTTGGTTGGCAACGGAACAGACCGCTACGCTACCCGGACACCCCCTTGAAATATATTTTGATGAGTGAAAATGTAGTTACAGATAGCTTTCATTATCCTGTTTTCGAGTCGGATTGTGCAGATATCTTGAATAACAGGTAGTCAAGTGCAACCGTTTTATAGCAAATAACTGACCACTAGTTATACGCCATAGTTGGTCCCCCTGAGCGCGCGCACGCACACACACTCATTACCACCACTTCCTTCTCTCCCACACCCTGCCAAATACCAAGTAAACAATGTGGTATCACTCAGTTGTAGAAACCAAGGATTGGAAATTCTTTGTTTGGATATCAAACCCCTCACCTAAACAGACAGCATAAACAGCTCATATGACACTTAGGGTCTATATAAGTTTTTTTCTCATTACCTTATTCGGAATGTTGCCTTCGATCAGTCAGTCAAGTTGCATTTTATATAGCGCTTCAGTTGTTACTGTTGGTTTAGTGTTTTATGTCAGTGGGGTGAAATTCATTAGCTGACGGCCATTAAAACGCAGTCTGCTAGACAGTCCCGAGCATCCTCGCCTAGACGGCTGCACAAAATAGCTCACTGCACCTGGATCTGTGATTGGTTGTGGTCTGAGTGGGTGGAGGTGTATTTGTAAGCCAAAATGGACACCGAAATGTTACTGCGCCAATGGATCTGTATTTATACACACCCACGTGCGCCAACCCCATTCATCTTGGCGCACGTGGGTTCCTTTTAAGCCACAAAATGACCAAACATACACAGCGGGGGGGAAATTCACCTTATGCGTTTGTGCTTCCGCCGATCTTCCGCCAGCATGGAAATAGAGCCGTAAAACTCAAAGGAACCTTCAACCTGTGCTTATCTTGGTAGCTTCAACTGTGATTTAACCCAAAACTGTGTTTTTTGAGCTGTAAAAATGTCTACCTTAACCCGATGAAATATCAATACTGGACATAATGTTGGCATTCTAAAGGCTCCCATACTACCATTTTGGCTGTTTCATGTTTCTTGTGTTACACTGTGTGATGGGGAAAAAGGTAACATCTTGATGCATCCCCTTATCGGACTGCGAGTTGAATTGAGACTTCCGTCACATTGCGCATTTGGTTGAACGGCGAGGCTACGATCTAAGTTGTCTGACTGCAAGCTGACCGTGTTCACCCCAAAAAGGCGACTTGGGGACATTCAAAATTCAAAATGGTCAAAGGAAAACATGCAGTTGCATTAATGATGGCAAATGTTTTGCCTTGAGGAACCCCCCCCCCCCAGAAAAGAAAAAGAAAAGGGGGGAATGGTTTGGACCTCGTCTTGGCTTGGTAGATAAGGACGACATAGGTTGGCAATTCTCCAGTGAGCTTGAGGTCCAGTAATATCTCCAGCAGTTTTTCAAGAAACTGTCTGCACAAACATACTTTAGACATGCGGATGATTTTCCAGTGATTCTGTAACTGCAAAACATGCGCAAACGCTAAGAGAGATGTGTGATCCTTTTGTTAAAAATGTGATTTTCTGGGGGGAGTCCGGGTAGCGTAGCGGTCTGTCCCGTTGCCTACCAACACAGGGATCCCGGTTTGAATCCCTGTGTTGCCTCTGGCTTGGTCGGGTGTCCCTACAGACACAATTAGCCTTGTCTGCGGGTGGGAAGCCGGATGTGGGTATGTGTCCAGGTCGCTGCACTAGCTCCTCCTCTGGTCAGTCGGGGCGCCTGGTCAGGGTGGAGGGGGAACGGGAGAATAGCGTGATCCTCCCACGCGCTACGTCCCCCTAGCAAAACTCCTCACTATCAGGTGAAAAGAAGCGGCTGGTGACTCCACATGTATCACAGGAGGCATGTGGTAGTCTGCAGCCCTCTCCAGATCAGCAGAGGAGGTGGAGCAGTGACCGGGAAGGCTCAGAAGAGTGGGGTAATTGGCCAGATACGATTGGGGAGAAAAAGGGGGACCCTTCCCCCCCCAATTTTTTTATTTTCTATCATGCTTCCATTGGTCGCTGAGCGGGATGGCGTCATAGCCATAGTCTATCATCATAGCCCCTGCCATGCTGCACAATCACGGCCCAAATTTCCTGACATTGCTAGCACTTACTCTATCGGCTGTCCTCAGCCCTGTCACACCGAATGACTCAAGACAGTCAATCAGCATTCACAATGAATGATTTGTTTTGAAAAACTTGCTTGAGATGGCACAGTATATGGGGGTGCCTTAAAATAATCTCACCAAACTGCTTTCATTGGTTAAAAAAAAAGTGACACAAAACGTAAGTATGCTGTCTTCTTCTGGTTGACATTTTAACCCCTGTTGCACTGCCGGGCCCACCTTGATTGGTGATATGGTACTGGAGGTTGAGAGGTAGTCTGATATTATTGAGCAGAAACAAAAATAATATTGAGTCAGAGGTGCATCTCCACGCCCACAGTTTTAGAGACACATATCCTTTACCCACTTCATTCTCTGCCTCAAAGATCTGCAGAGACAAGCTGAAAACTGTCTATTACATTACCCTTTAATGCTATCAGACCCATGTAGCGCATTGAATCCATGGTCTGATGTGCCCTTCTTGCCCATGCCCATCCTGAGCGACATTGCTCTGAACATGTTGGTGAACCGATAATTTCCCAACATTATCACTCTTCTGATGCAAGCATACCATGTACATGCTTTATCTGGAGAGACAAAGAGAGTGTCTGTGCTTGTCATGATAAATAGTGGACGCTGGGTTCAGTCCAGTGAGACTCGGCAATGGACCAGTCTTCTTTGGGGAGAACTAATGGATGTAACTCGTCAGAACCATTCACACGTAATGCATTTTTCATAAGTGTTTCGTGTGCTGACCTAATTCCTCTCAGAGCTGAGTAAAGGCGATATGTCGCAGATGAGAACAAACCAGAGCATCCAGCTGATCCCTTCGACATCCTCATAGTACTGTGAGGGAGTAAGATGGCGTGTGCAGATGGGTAAAAGAGGAGTGGTATCACTCAGATAATGTGGGAAGACTAGTGTGCAGACTATTTACTGACACCGCCTAAATGTTCTTGATTGTTTTTAAGAAATCTATGCTGTATCTCACAGTGGTGGGAATAGCTAAAATACTAGCCAGGGCTTCACCACAAGGAGATATTTTGCTCTCAGTGGCTTTGGCAGATGTAATTAAAGCAACAGGCTTAATCCCAGAGACTGGTAGCTCCCACAGTCTTAAATCACACATAACAGCGTGTGAGGAGAATGGCAGGGTTCTCAGCCACTGCAAAAGTCAATCAGCTGAAACGGCGTTTGGGTTGAAACATGTGATGCTCCTGCTCGAATTAAGTCTTCAGAGAGAGAGAGTACATCAGCTCACTGCCGTAAAAGCAGAATGGCTGCTCAATTCGTTCATGCATTTAAAACACCCCCACCCCCACCCCACAGTCATTAGCAAACAGACCTCACATTGAAATATGAAGACCAACAACATATATTTTTCAAATAAATAGGTTTTGTAATTGGCAAAATCATAGTGTGGCGCAATAGTACTGACTCTAACTTTGCATGATCTAAGAAGCAATATTCCTCCCTACACTGGTGATTTCATAGTACAGCTAGCTTTTGGTATCTGACTTGGTGGTTCCTTTTATTTGGGGTTTATCTTTGCAGAAATATTCCTTATGACCAAAATGTAGTAAGGACATCATCAGCATCTATTGGTCTGGTTGCTCCATTTTTAGCACTCATACCCAGGGGCTAAAGCTGGCCTCCTCCCAGACTTGAAAAAAGATTTTCAGTGGAGACCTAGAGAATCCTCCAATCCTTGTTCATAGTAACACTACCGTTAGCGCTTTGGCTCTGCCTTGCACACTGCTGCATTCTCCTGACGGTCATCACGAAACTGCATTGCCTCATCGGCCGCATCCAGAAGCTTTTTGGCTACATCTCTTGCATGATTCAGCAAATTTAAAGGTGAACACTAGTGGGTTTCTGCAGAGGTTTTATGAGGACACACACACACACACACACACACACACACACACACACACACACACACACACACACACACACACACACACACACACACACACACACTTTTTTGATTTAAAATTAACATTATTTCTAAAATACAAAGCTTGTTTAGGTGCAAAATGTTAGTTTGAGTGTGCTACATAGTAGCTCCAAGCCTCATAAAAGTAGAGTCTTTGCTTTCAAGGTCCTGTTGTTAAATTTTGTTGCTTGCAATTACTGATTGGGCTGGCATGTCTTGACCATAATGTATTAAAATTCATAAACTAATTCATTCTTAAACTGGTGGTGATAGCGCTTTCATCAGGCTCAGAAATGCAGTGACAAATCTTTTTTTCTTGTACATATTTAGACATTTGTGAATATGTCAAGATGACATGATATTAAGAAACATTGCTCTTGGTATCACCATAGAATACTGGAAATGTATAGTATTGTAAATATATATTTTTTTTTTACATGTACAAATGTCCAGATATATTTGATGCATGCAGTACAAGGACAGAAAACAATATAATTTGTCCTGAGAGATGCTCCAAGAAGAAAGGGTTTGGTCGGCTCGAATATGAATTTGTGTGAAATTATTTCCAGAAAATATTAGTCAATCATGTGACTGACATAGCTTGGCTTATAAGCATTGCTAACACTTCTTTATGCATGCTCAGTAATCCAGGTAAGAAAATCACAGAAAGTTGAATCAGTTCATCTGGACACAACGTTTATTGAAAGAAACATTTCATCACTCATTAAGTGACCTCTTCAGTCTCAACTGACTACAGGTATCGCCACCCTTATAAACAACACCGTGGCCATGTGTACTATTCACAGAGGATTAGGGGATGACTGCAAATGCGTCAGGCCAGGACTCCGCAGTCTACACTCATCTACAGGCCAGTGGCCACTCTTTCAAGGATGAGGATGAGCACATCCTTGATAGGGAGGAACGCTGGTTTGAACGGGGAGTCAAACAGGCCATCTATGTGAAGAGGGAATGACCATCCTTGAACTGGGGGGGGGGGGTTAAGAGTACATTTGTCACATCTTACAATGCTATGATTGCAACCATTCCCAAATCCTCTGTGAATAGTACACATGGCCCTTGTAATTCTAGTTAAAGGTCACGGCCAAGTGTGGCAAACCATGTGCCATGGAAAGCCATGTGTATGCAGGTTTTCATTCCAGCCAGACTCCACACCAGGTGATTGCACTGATTAGCAACCCTTCAACCAAAGAGGAAGAATGTATCAGTGAAATCACCTGGTGTGGAGTCGGGTTAGAATGAAAACCTGCATAAACATGGCTCTCCATGGCACATGGTTCCCCACCGCTGGTAACGGCAATTTGCATATGGAACCAATCATTGTTCTCAGTCATTATGCCATTGTGTTGTGTATAATACATTCCAGGGACGGTGTTAGAAAGGTTCCAAATGGGTGTGTGTGTAGATCACCATTTTGGTACTGCCTCCCATTGTGGGGCAGGACTTTCCACGTCCTCCAGGAGAGCGTCGGACCTGTTTAAGTGATGGACCGAAAGCCAGCGACCTAAGGATTACTGTAGAAGATAAGGGAGAGTCTGATTATATTTTTCTCCTGTCCCCTGAAAGACCTGTTGTGTTCGTGTGTGTCCAGAGAAATAACCACACGTACACACCCACCAGTTGTTATCAATAAACATCTTTGAAGATAACATCCTTGCATTCTTGCCGATGCACCACAGTATTCCAAACCAGATACAATTACAGTCCGAGATAGCAAACTTTCATTACATTTGGTCCTTTGAGCCAGGTAGCGTGACCGCTGTGGAGAGTGAAGATCTTGCCATATAATAGAAGTGAAGCAACGCAGCCGGCTGATACCTGACCCAGATGTCAGATATGTCTACCAGCCTGGGTCACTGACTATGACGTCTCCCTGCCTGCCGTTGAGAGACCGCCCCTTGCTGCTGCTGCAGCGCTCTCAGTCCAGCGCCCCCAACAGAGGCAAGAGTCCTACCACAGTATAGAGAGGACCACCGAGACGCTACCTCTCAACCCCCTGCCCTTTGATCAGTGGAGTCCAGTGGGTGGTACCCGTCTGAAGTATCACAGGGAGTCAGTGTACTCGGGACCCCAGCACAAAAGCACCCCAGACCCACTGTCTCCCCGACAGGTGCCAGAAGCTTCACCTGCAATACTGGAAGCACTGAGACAGAACAGGGAGGACTACCAAAGGCTCCAACTTGCCATGATTGAGAGATGCAAAGGCAGCTTAATGCAAGTCGAGGGCCAGATCTATCACGTCCTCCACTCCCCTTCATGGTGCACAGCCCACTTGCTCAGCCAGCAGTGCATGCCGCTTCCACAAGACATGTGGGCTGAGTTTATGAGGTATTTGTACCCCTTTTGCGTCCGTATCCCTACTCTGCTCGACTTTGCTGACTGGCTGGAGTTCGAGCTGAGGATTCAAGAGTACGGTTACGAGTCTCAGCATAGAGAGGACAAAGAGAACACCGAGGCGAAGAGGGAGAGACGGAAGGACTCAAAGTCTGGTAGGCCGACCACAGTCCTCCATGGGGCAGAACAGACTTCAAGCAGCCCTGCTATCCCAGAATCCCCATCCCCCAGTGCCAGGCCACAAAGAAAAGTCATCCTGTCATGCCCATACTGTGCTAATGACCATCACTACCTGAACCAGTGAACTAATTTCAGCCAGCTTACCACTGAGCAGTGGAGTGCATGGGTCAAGAGTAACAGATGGTGCTGGTGTTGTGGCCGCTCTGACCAGGCTGCACAGTGTAGACTGAAGGCCCGGTGTAAGAGATGTGACGGCAGACATCTGGAGGCCCTCCATTACCTCAACACTAAGCCAACCCCAGAGAACACCTCATGCCTAGTGAGTACCGCCAATGAAGTGCCTTACCTGGATAGGCAGTCCGGTTGCAGTCAGGTGCTCCTGAAGGTGGCCAAGGTTGTGCTACATAATGGAGAGCAGGCCATGGACGCAATACTAGACGACGGATCAGAGTGGACCATGCTCCTGCCAGCCGCTGCTAAGGACCTAAAATTTCAAGGGGAGCCAGAGCACCTTGCCTTGAGGACTGCGCACCAGGATTTCAGAGTTCTGCATGGTACATCCATCTCCTTTTCTATTTCTCCTGCCAGTCAGCCCCAGAAGCCTTTCAAAATCCAGAGGGCCTTCACTGCCGATCAGCTGGGACTGGCGGAGCACTCACAACCCGTCAAGACGCTCTAGTGCAAATATAAGCACCTGAAAGGCCTGCCCCTGCAAATGCGGGATGCGACCATCCCATGGTCCTCATTGGGTCTGACTACACCAATCTAATTACCCCAGTAGAGCCGGTCCATCTGGGACCCCTGGAGGACAAGCTGCTGTGAAGACCAGTTTGGGCTGGACCATCCAGAGCCCTACCAGAGCTGTCCGCCAGCATCTTCAGCCATAGCAGTGTCTGCATACAGCCACACAGTCACACTTTGATGAGCTCCTTCATCATGTGGAGAAGCTATGGCAACTGGGCATGTTCCCCTACAGGAGTGAAACGATGGTGACACGATCAAGGCAAGACCGAGAAGCAGTGCACCTGCTGGAAACCAGAACTGTGAGGGTGGACATTGACGGAATACATCATTATGCCACCCCCCTACTGCGCGTGAAGAACATGCCCTGTCTCTGTACCCCAAAGACGCTGTAATGGCAAGTCTGCGGAGCATTGAAAGATGCCTGATGAAGGCTCTTGTAGATTTAAGGTGTTTGTGGGCACCAGAGTCGCTTAGATCCAGGAGCTGACTGAAGCCCAAGCCTGGAGGTACGTGGACTCTGCAAACAATCCCGCAGATGACATCACCCATGGGAAGACCCTAAGGGAGCTGGCTGAGAAGAACTGGTGGAGCCGCAGCCCGACATTCTTGTGCCTGTTGCCTCAGCGCTGGCCTACCAAGCCAGAGGCTGAGCCTTTGGATGGCACCGAGCTGCATAAGGCTGCCTTCTGCGGCTCCATCACCACTGCTCCTCTTCCTCACCTAACTGATGCCAGCCAGTTTACAAGTTTCAGGGACATGGTAGAGGCTGTTGTGTGATCACGTCATGGGACGGCAGGTAACCAGTCCACTCCATCTGCACAAGACTATCGGGAAGCTGAAAGAGACCTGCTGAGACAAGCCCAAGTGGATTGCTTCGCCGAGGACCTCCAGCACCTGTCAGACAACAAACCTGTACCCTCCACCAGCCATTTGATCACCCTAGCTCCTGAATATGACAACCAACTGAAGCTGATCCAGCTTGGAGGTAGACTGCATCGTTGTGACCTGCTGGAGCCAGAGACTATTCACCCCATAGTCCTGGACCCGGCCCACCAGGTGACCAAACTCATCATTCAGAATGCTGACCGAGATCTCCATCATCCCAGTGACTCTTCACAGAACTCCGTCAAAAGTACTGGATCCTCAGCGACCGAGATCTCCATCATCCCAGCGACTCTTCACAGAACTCCATCGAAAGTACTGGCTCCTCAGCAGAAGAGAGGCTGTAAAGCGGCACCAGCACGCCTGCCCTGATTGTCAGAGATGGAGGGCGAATTCTGCTGCGCCACAGATGGCAGACCTACCCCCTGCCCGCCTGCAGCTGTTGAAACCACATTTCTTCTCTACAGGCATGGATTGTTTCAGGCCTTTCATGGTTAGAGTTGGACGGCGTAATGAGAAGTGTTGGGGCATACTATTCAAGTGCCTCACCACCCACGCTACCCACATAGATGTCCTGAGTAGTCTGGACCAGGATTCATACCTGATGGCCCTCTGCCAATTCATCTCATGCAGAGAAAAACCAGCGGAGCTTCTGTCGGACCAGAGCACAAACTTCAAAGGAGGCGAGAGGGAGCTCCATGACTCGTTTAAGGCTTTGCACCCCACTATAAAGTCAGAGCTGAACAAACATCAGGTCAAACTTGTGTTCAACCCCCCAAGTGCGCCTCACTTCGGTGGTGTATGGGGGAGAGAATGTAAATCGATCAAAGCTGCCCTGTATGCTACGATCCAGACGCAGACTGTAACAGAAGAAGTTCTGCGCACGGTACTGATCGAGGTAGAGGGCATCCTGAACTCAAAGCCCCTGGGGTATATATATCCAGTGACGTCACAGACCCGGACCAAGTAACGCTGAACATGCTCTTGATGGGGCAGCCGTCTGTTGAGCCGTCGTTGCTGGAGGCACTTTCAGGTCCTAGCTGACTGTTTCTGGTCTAGTTTCTTCAGGAATTACCTGCCCAGCCTGCAAACCCGCCCAAAGTGGCATTCCACTCCAGTCAACCTCACTGAGGACTCTGTTGTGACGTTAAGTCGACCACCAGCTGCCACGAGTGTTTTCGCTATTGAACGTGCCGTCAAAGTACACCCTAGTGCTGCATTATTATGAATCCCACGGCACTTGTTGGCAAGACACGCCCCGCATAGCATTCAAGCGCTAGGATTGGCCAGGCCCAGGCGTCCATGCACTTCTGAGTGTTCCTTTTGACAGCCCTGCCACAGCAGAATCACCGCAACGCCCAACCGTGTCCACAGGTTGGTGCTGATGATCATGTCAGGTCAGCCGATGTGCGGATCCAGGACCGTGTCTACAACAGACCAGCTGCATGGCTGGTCGTCCTGCAAGCCATCCTAGAAGGTGGCTTGATGAGGGATACCCTAGCACCTCAGTTCCCCCTCTCAGTAGGCTGTTTTCACATTTCTATGGAGCAAATGTAATCTCTACATTTGGGGGCGGCTGTTAGAAAGGTTCCAAATGGGCTGTGTGTGTGTGTGTGTGTGTGTGTGTGTGTGTGTGTGTGTGTGTGTGTGTGTGTGTGTGTGTGTGTGTGTGTGTGTGTGTGTGTGTGTGTGTGTGTGTGATTGTGTGTATCACCATTGGTACCGCTTCCCTTTGTGGAGTGGAACTTTCCTCAGGACTTTCCATTCTTGTGGAATAACCTGCCTGCTGCCATCAGACAGTCTGTTGAGTCCTTTAAATCCAAACTTAAAACTCATCTTTTTGCCTTAGCTTACAATTAGTTGCCTTTAAGTTGAATGCTTCACAACCTGTACTGCATGGCGGGTCGCTTTTCTGTCTCAATGAATTTACTAACCACTTTTCTGCCGACGAGATTATAGCGCATAGATTATGACTAATTGATGACTTAATTGATTATGACTAATCAGTATTGCAAACTGTTCTCTTCTCTCACATGTCTTTTCTCTCTATCTGAATGATGTCTTCTCCTTTCTCTTTTTCTGTGTGAATAGTGTCATGTGAGTCTCCCTTGTGTGCATGTGCAGTAAGTTCTCCTTCTGGGTCTCTGTGGTGATGGTGGTCGCCACCTGGATGCTGCTTGGCATTCCCCTCATCACATTTTCCTTTAATATATCTTATAAATCCATGTAGTTTTTTTTTTTTTTTTTGTACATGATGATACTGGTTGCGTGGCTTGGGTCCTGGGCTGTTCCAGTGGCGTCTGGTCACTGCTTGGCATCCTGTGCATCATATTCTTCATAAA
Organism: Lampris incognitus; assembly: GCF_029633865.1. Classification (NCBI taxonomy): domain Eukaryota; kingdom Metazoa; phylum Chordata; class Actinopteri; order Lampriformes; family Lampridae; genus Lampris; species Lampris incognitus. Next base: position 120,852,542 of record NC_079212.1, read on the forward strand.
TTTTCTAAGTCCATTCTAATTCTGTTTATCCTCTTTCAAAGTTGTATTGTGTAAATTGCGTAAACACAACATCCATTGCACGCTGTCCATCTTGGGAGAGAGATCTCTCCTCTGTTGCACTCCCTGAGGTTTCTTCCTATTTTTTCTCCCTGTCAAAGGTTTTTTTTTTCTTTAGGGAATTGTTCCTTATCCGATGAGAGGGTCTAAGGACAGGTTGTTGTGTTGCTGTTAAGCCCACTGAGGCAAAATTGTCATTTGTGATATAGGGCCATACAAATAAAATTGACTTGACTTCTTGCCAGTGCACCACAGTGGTCACGTATTCCCAACCAGATACAATTACAGTCTGAGTTAGCAAACCTTCATTACAGACAGCACGGTGGCCCAGTGGTTAGCACTGTTGCCTCACAGCAAGAAGGTCCTGGGTTCGAACCCCAGGCCGTCCCAAGTCCTTTCTGTGTGGAGTTTGCATGTTCTGCCCGTGTCTGCATGGGTTTCCTCTGGGTGCTCCAGCTTCCTCCCACCATCAAAAAGACATGCATGTTAGGGATAATACTCCTGTCTGTGCCTGTGACTAAGGGAATGGAAAGAAGAACTGGAGTTGGTCCCCGGGCGCTGCAGCTGCCCGCTGCTCCTATACAATAGGATGGGTTAAATGCCGAGAACAAATTTCACTGTATCCTGTACAATGACAAAATAAAGTGGCTTTCTTTCTTCTTCTATAAGGGTGTGGATATCTGCCGTCAGTTTAGACTGAAGCAGTCACTTAGATGAGTGATGAAACTTTTCTCTCTCAATAAACATCGTGTCCAGATTAACTGATACAACTTTCTGTGATTACTAACACACGATCCACCTGAGGATGAAGGATTAGGTTGTAACAATACATATACCTGCATAGATGCAGAAATGTGTTATAAATCCCCCTCATGTTTTATATCCCCCTCATTGTTATTTTTATCGTTATTTTGTCATATTTGAAAATTTATATACCAGATTCACAGTCTACTACTACTTTCAGCTGCTCCCGTTGGGGGTCGCCACAGGTGATTACCCGTTACCATTTCTTCCTGTCCTCTGCATCTTCCTCTGTCACGCCAGCCACCTGCATGTCCTCCCTCACCACATCCATAAACCTCCTCTTTGACCTTCCTCCTTTCTTCTTCCCTGGCAGCTCCATATTCGGCATCCTTCTTCCAATATACCCAGCATCTCTCCTCTACACGTGTCAAAACCATCTCAAACTTGCCTCTCTTGGTTTGTCTCCAAACCGTCCAACCTGAGCTGCCCCTCTAATATATGTATTTCTAATCCTGCCCTTCTTCATCACTCCCAACGAAAATCTTAGCATCTTTAACTCTGTCACCTCCGGCTCCACCTCCTGTCTTTTCGTCAGTGCCATCATCTCCAAACCATACAACATAGCTGGTCTCTCTACCATCTTGTAAATCTTCCCTTTAACTCTTGCTGGTACCCTTCTGTCGCAAATCACTCCTGACACTCTTCTCCACCCACTCCACCCTGCCTGCACTCTCTTCTTCACCTCTCTTCTGCACTCCCCATTAATTGAATAGCTGACCCCAAGAATTTAAACTTATATGTATTCATCACCTCTACCCCTTGCATCCTCACCATTCTGCTGTCCTCACTCTCTTTCACATATACTATGTATTCCATCTTGCTCATACTGACTTCCATTCCTCTTCTCTTCAGTACATACCTCCACTTCCCCAGGCTCTCCTCAACCTGCACCCTACTCTTGGTACAGATCACAATGTCATCCGCAAACATCATCGTCCACGGAGACTCCTGCCTGATCTTGTCCGTCAACCTGTCCATCACCATTGCAAACAAGAAAGGGCTCAGAGCCAATCCTTGATGTAATCCCACCTCCGCCTTGAACCCATCGGTCATTCCAACTGCACACCTAATCACTGTCATATGGCCCTCATAAATATCCTGCACCACTCCTACATACTTCTCTGCAACTCCCGACTTCCTCATACAATACCACACCTCCTCTCTTGGCAACCTGTCGTATGCTTTCTTTAACGCCACAAAGACACAATATAACTGCTTCTGGCCTTCTCTATACTTCTCAATCAACATTCTCAAATCAAACATTGCATCTGTGGTGCTCTTTCCTGGCATGAAATCATACTGCTGCTCGCTAATCGTCACCTCTCCTCTTAACATAGCTTCTATTACTCTTTCCCATATCTTCATGCTGTGGCTGATCAACTTTATACCTCTGTAGCCGCTACAGTTCTGCACATTACCCTTATTCTTGAAAATCACTACCAGTACACTTCTTCTACACTCGTCAGGCATCCTCTCACTTTCAAGATTGTGTTAAACAATCGAATTAAAACCTCCACTGCCATCTCTCCTAAACACATCCACAGATATGTCATCTGGAACAACCGCCTTTCCACTCTTCATCCTCTTCATAGCTGCCTTCACTTCGTCCTTGCTAATCCACTTTACTTCCTGATTCACTATCCCTACATCATCCAACCTTCTCTCTCTCTAACTTTCTTCATTCATCAGCCACTCAAAGCACTCCTTCCACCTTCTCAACACACTCTCCTCGCTTGTCAGCACATTTCCATCTCTATCCCTGATCGCCCTAACTTGCTGCACATCCTTCCCAGCTCGGTTCTTCTGTCTAGCCAATTGGTACAAGTATTTTTTGCCTGCCTTAGTGTCTAACCGCTCATAAAACTCACCATGTGCCTTTTCCTTTGCCTTTGCCACCTCCCTCTTTGCTTTATGCTGTATCTCCTTGTCCTCCTGTCTACTTTCTTCATTTTTCTAACCACCCCACTTCTTCTTTGCCAGCCTCTTCTGCTGTATACTTTGCTGTACTTCCTCATTCCTCCACCATATTTCCTTGTCTTCCTTCCTCTGTCCAGATGAAACACCAAGCTGTCACCCTCACTATTTCTGCAGTGGTTGCCCAGCCATCTAGCAACTCTTCACTACCACCCCAGTGCCTGTCTTAAAACTCCTCCCTGAACTCCACGCAACAGTCTTCCTTCTTCAACTTCCACCATTTGATGCTTGGGTCTGCCTTCACTCTCTTGCTCATCTTAGTCTCCAAAGTCATCCTACAGACCACCATCTGATGCTGCCTAGCTACGTTCTCCGCTGTCACCACCTTGCAGTCTCCAATTCCTTTCAGATCGTGCCTTCTACATAAGATATAGTCCACCTGTGTGCACTTTCCTCCACTCTTATACGTCACCCCGTGTTCCTCCCTCTTCTTGAAATATGTATTCACCACAGCCATTTCCATCCTTTTCGCAAAATCCACCACCATCTGTGCTTCCACATTTCTCTCCTTGACACCATACCTACCCCTCACATCCTCATCACCTCTGCTCCCTTCACCAACATGCCCACTGAAGTCTGCTCCAATCACCACTCTCTCCTCCTCTGGTAAACTGTCCATCACTTCATCCAATTCACTCCAGAATTCTTCTATCTCTTTCATCTCACACCCAACTTGCGGGGCATATGCACTGATAACACTCATCAACACACCTTTGATTTCCAGCTTCATACTCATCACTGTCCCGACACTCTCTTCACACACTCTCCAACACGTTCTTGACCCCTATCCCCTTTGCACCATGGTAGAAGAGTTTGAACCCACCTCCAATACTCCTGGCCTTACTCCCCTTCCACCTGGTCTCTTGCACACACAGTATACCTACCTTTCTTCTCTCCATCATATCAGCCAGCTCTCTCCCTTTACCAGTCATAGTGCCAACATTCAAAGTTTCGACTCTCACTTCCATACTCTTCCACACTCTTCCACTTCCTCCTCAGTCTTCACATGTCTTCTCCCTCTCCTTCTCCTTCGCCCAACAGTAGCATAGTTTCCACTGACACCCTGCTGGCCAACAGTACCGGTGGCGGTCGTTGGTAACCTGGGCCTCGACTGATCCTGTATGGAAATCTGATTCATGATCTGCATATTTGATTTGGCAAATATTTTACGTCGAATGCCCTTCCTAATGAACCCTCCCCATTTATTTTATCCTGGGACTGGCACTCAGAATGCACTGGCCTGTGCATCCTACCCAGACTCACAGTAAGATCTGTAAATAAGAACATTCAGCGTTCCTTTGGTTGACAAGTAAAGTGAAAAATGAATTTGAAATTGCGATATAATGATATACTGTATATAACAGAACATCAAAATCAGCAAAAAAACCCCCAAAAAATAAACAGCCAATTGTTTCACAGATGGACATTTTATAGATGCAGGTTGACCTGTGTTATAACCTGGGTCTCCCTTTTCCTCCCCCCTGTGACTAACCACCACTCAAAGTCCTGCTGTTTACCCCCATCCCATTGACCCCCCTCCCACACACACACACACACACACACACACACACACACACACATTCTCCTCACTGTGTTGTTGGCAAAACATTTTCCTTCAAATTTTCCAGTAATGTAGTTACATAAGCTACATGCAGTGAAGTGAAAGCACGAGAATTAATAGAAAATGCATACTTGAGTGACCATAAGATTTCTTTCACCTTAAATATATAAGATGCTGGGCTTTATAATGGTTGGGTGAATATAACATGGCCTCAGGCACTGTTCAGTGAATACTTATGAATATTAGATGAGATGTTCACTAAGCTGTACACACTGTTGTTTTTATGCGGTATTCTTTACTTACTGTTTGCTCTCCCTGTGGAGGAATTTAACCACTAACGTTAATCATCGCTGATGAGTCTTGTCTCCCTTTGTCCTTTGTCTTATTTACTCAAAAGAAATTGATCCGAAACCAACTCATCGTACATCATCAACCTTATAAAATGGGCAGTGTTTCAAGGGAAATTGCAAAGATGCATAAAAACATGCATTTGCATGTTGAGTTGAACAAAAAGAAGAGAAACCCCTGTGTTTTACTTGGGTGGATTACTTTGGGCTAAAATATGGCCTTAAAAATTGATCCAGTTATTTTAGTCTCTTAAAAAAGGCTATGTACAAATTACAATACACACAATATAGGAACACACAAACAAAATAATTCACCAGATACGTATTATAAAGTACACAATGCGGCAAAATGCTTGGGGCTACAACGATCAAATTAAATGCCAAGTTCTGCGGTTATTGAACTGTTTTTACAGCTTCAGTATGCTCTCTGTGTTTGACACTGTCAGGTAAGCTTCAGATATTCTCCAGTTACGTTTTTGATTTGCATACTCGTTTTGCTGGCATGTATGTGGATTTTTTTTATATAAAAGATGGTTGATAATGCACGTTTTGTCTGACCCTGCTTAGTTATTTTGGTTTATACACAATAAAACATTTTCAACACACATTCATAGGTGACCATTCATTTTGTTATTCATAGTTACTCCAGAATTATACTATACGTAGTAGATGCTGCTATACTATATGCATATATGCAATTCCCAAAACAAACCATGCAGTTCCAACAAAAATATATGTAGATGAATATATTTGAATATGAATATAAGACACTTCCCGTACCTTATTTGAGATTTAGAAAAAAAAGAAGAAAAAAAAAAGAAACTCATAACCATGTGCTTCCCATCTTTCCACTATCATGTCGGTGTTTGCCGCTGTGATTGACAGCCCTGAAGAGGGGCGGGACCAACAGCATTGAGGAGCGCGCGTGAGCTGCTCAGGGCAAAACCACTGACTTGGATAAACAGTATTTCACAGATGTACAGATGAAACCAGTCACCCGGAGTCACTCGGAGTTGTTTGACTCATTCCGACAGTTGCACAAAGTGTCATTTATGGAGACATAAAGTAGATTTACGCGCGATAAGTGTTTATTTTCCACCTACTGAGCCGACTTTGCCATCGGGTTACCGGGGAACCGGGGAGATCTTCGGAGATATCCGGGATCGCGAAGACAACTTTAATGTTTGTATAATATGTAAGTGTAATCACATTAAAATATTCTTTTTTCTCTACGTCGACTTTAATGTCAGTGTTATTAGTCAGGGACAGCAGCACCTTGTTTATTATAACCTTTTTTTTTTTTTAGCCAGTTGCACTTGAGAGTAGGAGTCTTGTGAGACCGCTTCATTTGCTGGTATTTCGAGCAAATGTGGATGGTGTGATTTTGCCAGGTGACTTGGTTTGACAAACATAGATGTGTTTTAATCTGCTGTGGTTGGAACTAGTAAAGATTCCAGTACACTTTGACATCTATCTATCTATCTATCTATCTATCTATCTATCTATCTATCTATCTATCTATCTATCTATCTATCTATCTGTCTATCTGTCTATCTGTCTGTCTGTCTGTCTGTCTGTCTGTCTGAAAGTAGCATGTTGGTCTCACTGCTTTAGCAATCCTCCAGTTGCAGGAAAAAAAACAAAAAGTGTCTGGTATTCCAAACCAGTATGATAATTTTTTTTGCAATTAAAATACAGGGACTCCTTGCTTACATTATGCATTATTACATCTGGGCTGTGATTGGCTGTGGCTCTCTGACTGTGTGTGTGGCAACAGCCTTTGAATCCACCCAGCAACCACCTATTCCTCATGCTCTTGTGATTCTGTGCCTTCAAGGGCCTTTTCTGCAGCATCCAGTGTGGTTACCATGGCAACGGCAGCCTGACCCTGGGTGCGCTGCAGCAGTTACTCCAGGCTTGACCTGAATTCCCTACAACATGCTGTAAAGGCAAACATGGCTTGGACAACTGACCCGCTTCCTATTGTTGACAGTCAAGAAATGTGAAAGCCACTGCAATTGCCTCGGGCGATGGTGAATCCCCAAGGCGCCAATACACTCATCTTTCATGGATCAATGACTTGTGTTTTTGTCCATGTCATACATAGATGTCTGCAGTATTATCGCATGTTTCTGCGTCGGGGTCTGTTCAGTTGTTTTTGCAGGACAAATATCACATGGATGATACTAGAATATAAACCCAGATTTATTTCGCCAGCTGTAGCGGTTCCAATTTGGTCTTTAGTCCACAAAGTCCAAGCAGAGGAAAGAGATGTGCTGAAACCAAAACTCATGGTATTTTACCTAAAGAACTATTCACTTTAAAACATTCGTGTTGGTACAACATACTTTCTTTTGTCTTTTTAGTGCAATCAGCGGCCATAATGTGTATTTACGCTATTCTGTTTTTTAAAGGTATATGAACAGATGTTGTGGGTTTCCATGCTGGTGATAGAAAATGCGAATGTTGACAGAGCGGTCCCTGCACAGCCCACGGCTCAGCTGTAAGCTCCCTGAGGTGTTAGCTTGCTGTTGGAGCCAGACTGTGTAGGAGTGCCTATTTCTGTCCTTTCTCTGAGGGACTCTGAGGCCCGCTCCTTGTCTCCACCACCTAGTGCAGCAGAGCAAAAATTGACTTTACATGCACAGTCAGCCAGACTCTCTTTGTCTGTGTTTTCTGATCTGGACCTTTTCCTGCTTAGCATGTTACATTGACTCTTCCACTACAAGATTGTTTGGGGAGGGGGGGTCTATTAATAGAATTAGAGGTGTTATCACACTTCTTTTAATTTTAAGAAATCACAATGGAGCTTACTTAACTATGATGATAAATCTAAGAGGGAGTACCTAATTATATGCATTCATCAGCCAGTATGGACACAGTGGATATTGCAGGCTGCAGATGCAGATTCTCACATGAGAATGGGCAACTGAAATGAAGCTCACATTACTTATTTCTGTGGCTTTTGCAATGTCTTTAAAATCAGTTCATTGTCTCCGTGCCCTGAGTGGGGAGGTCCTGGCTGCCCTGGGATCATGAGTCAGACATGGACAATAGCATACTGTCTTCTCTCCACTGCTGCTCTCTAGCAGTCAGATTGGAATCAAGCTGGAGTTTATAATCGATGACCTACATTTCCTACCCTCACATGAATGGTGTTGGTACTATTTCATCAATTATATACATGTGAAATTTCTTCAGTGCTGCACTAATTAGGTGGTTCATGGTCCCTCTGTGTTCACTCAGTACGCATGTTGTTTTTCCCAGCCTATTTAAACTGGGCTTCTGTTTGTTTGTTTATGCCACAGATGTAATGGATCAGCAGAGAGCGCTCCATTCAGGATGCCTTGTCTCAGGGGTCCGTACGCCTCCTGTACGCCGCAACAGCAAGCTGGCCAACCTGGGGCGGATCTTCAAGCCCTGGAAATGGAGGAAAAAGAAAAATGAGAAGCTGAAGCCCTCTGCAAGTGAGTAAAGCTCAGTGGACCGCATGAACAAATGCATGCTCACATTAGCAGAAGTAAACACCCTAGGGTTCACATGACTTGTAAGGGAGTGGATGTTTGAGGTAATGAATGAATGTATGTATGAATGAATGCACTCATTCTGTCTTTGAGAATATGGAGGCTGGATTTGTTAACAAGAGTTGGGCCACTGAGTGTGAAGTTTGTGTTTGTTGTGATGTAGTGTGTCGTCATTTTTATAAATGGAGAGTGTTTGTGTCATTTAGTGTTGGAGAAGAAGGCAGCTGCACGACAGAGCAGAGATGACCCCGTAAGAAGAGGCTTGGGGGAGACTGTGACAGGTGCAAATGCAAAGGGCATGGATGAACACAAACAAGCACACTACATACATGCTATGCACATGTAACTCGGGCTTTTAACAGTTCAGTTGTTCACGTCTGCTAACTGTATGATGCCTAGTTGCTTTGATAACCCATTGATGTCTTTCCACGCTGTTTTCTGTGTAGAGTCAGACCTAGCTTGTGGAGGCAGCAACGAAGATCAAGACACACCCACACATTCAGACAGTGAGGAGAGAGATGAGGAGCCCCTGGTACCCTTAGACAACACATTGGAAGCTCTTGGGAGCAATATTGATCCCCCAGCAGGTAAAATAATCAAACTAATCCCCAAAAAAGAACAGATTACAATTTGAAGTTTACAGAAATCAGTTTTAAATTGAAAGGGATTGTTTTTAGGTTTCCTGATACTTTACAGTTGCAGCTTCTAGCAGTGTTTCTCTGACTGACCACTAGGTGGAGACAGACATATTCATAACTAATGTTAACTGTTTTATTACCGTGCTGTGTTTTCAGTACAAGATTTGCCAGTGGAGTCAAAAGCAATTGCAGATCACAGTCAGAGTAAGGAGGTTGAAGGAGACCACAAATCACTAAATGACCCAAGTGATGATCACTCCATGGGGAAGGTGGTGGTTGCAGAGGGAAAAAATGAGGCTGCTGTGGCCCTACCTCAGAAACGTGCAAGCACCCCTCCTCCACCCAACCTCCCAGTCAAATTGCTCACCAGACTGGGCAGTCTAGAGGGTGAGTCTGCAAGGGCAAACTTATTTCTCAAGCAGAGGAGATGCCCTATTGAGATGTCATTCAGCATTAAAATATGATTTCTCTTAACCAGGCCCTCATCCAGCTCCAATGAAAAAATCCCCGGCTACGTTGCCAAGGAACTTCACACTACCCAAAGACCCTCAGGGCTCTCTGCTGCGAGGCAGGATCTCCACGCCCACTGGATCCCCCCACCTTGGCGGTCTACACCCACAGTTGCCCCCTAGCTGCATCATTGAGGAATTGCACCGTGCCCTGGCCACAAAACATAGACAGGAGAGGTCAAAAGCAAATATAAGATGTGCTGTATTCCCAGTATACATACTTGGGATATAACTGTCAGCAGGACATTAACTTCAGATCATAAAGAATAATAAAAATATTTTTTGAATTCTGGATATTAATTAATATGGGTATATATTTGCGTTCTTTGGCCCTAGCTTCCAAGGGAAGGAGGTACGCTCATCTCCGAAGCGTCGCCAAGATGGCCGCCTTTCCCGCTCATCCAGCGTAGAGAAAGAGCCTGTCAGCGAGTCGGAGAGCAAGAAGGAATCCGATGAGAACAAGGAGAATCAGCGTCTAGATGAATACTACAGTGACCAGGACAGCTGGAATGAATCTGTCATCTCTGGTAGGTCTCTTGATTGTAGATATGTGCTGGAATATTTACTGTACTTTCACCTGACTCCTGATGTATAAACCGACCTAATTCGGGCACCATGTCGTTTGGATGAATGAATCTGCATAATCTTTGTTGATATTTGTTTGTTGGTTGGAGTATGACTGGGAGATTTACACTGCTGATGAGTAGCAGACTTTGCAGTGTTAAATTTCACCGGGTCTGTAAACATCTGCTGTGATGCCCTAATTCTTGGCCATTCAGTAAGTCGACTGCGTCAGTGCATAAAGGCCCGTGAGACACGGACACACAATGCTGTGGGAGACCACAGTTTCTTAGTGGTGCTGTGACAATAAGCGTGCATTTTAGACTGTGTTCACAACCTGCCTTTATGATGACAAATACTGCTTAAGCCATGCAATGAGACCTATATTAACACACAGAAAAATGTGTAATACGTACACATGTTACGGAATGGCGCCACTGACGTCCCTCCTTTCTACAGGAATATTGAATCTTGAACTTAATAAGACATTTTCTATAAAGATTAATTGTTATTTATAAGGGGATATATCTTATTAGTGAGTTGTAATATAACAGGGTTGTGTTTCAGATTATGTGCAAAAGTGCAAAACACAGTATAGAGTATAAAGGCTGGGGCATGTTTAGGGGTTTTAGCTGGAAAAGCATGGGTGGCAGGGTTAAAACGCTCCGCTCACGGTGACCTTAGTTCATACACTACTGCCTCCGACGCCGACAGGCACCCTCCCACGACGAATGAGGAAAGAGCTGCTGGCGGTAAAGCTCCGCAACCGTCCCAGCAAGCAGGAGCTGGAAGACCGCAACATCTTCCCCGTGCGCAGTGACCAGGAGCGCCAGGAGATCCGGCAACAGATAGAGACGAAGCTGGCCAAGTGAGTCGCTCTGTGCAGACCTGCCTCGGCCTGTCATCATCATCAGCCTCTCATCACCCTTTTATGCTCAATGTGTCTGTCTTATCATTCACCATCCCTGCTCTCTTCACTCTTTCTACTGGTCTGATACATTTCATTCACCATTAATATATACCCTGTCCTTAATCATCTGATAGAGACCTTTACACCCTTGAAACAGCAATGGGAATCTAATCAAACCTCTTATGTCAAGATTCAACCAGGGAAACTCCTTCTGAGTTAAGCATTGAACATGTCCATAGCATGTCCTTGAACTTGCTGAGGATGAAAACTAATGGGAGAACAGGATAGTCTTAAGGCCATCACACACTGTGCCATTTTGGCTATCCTAGGAGTTTCCAAGACAAATTCTACCAGTTATGGCCAAAATTGTTCATCATGAACAATGGTCGACTCTCTTGGGTTGTTCAACATGACACAGTTGCACAGTGCCGTCATAGGCTCCAACAAAGTTCAAGCAGATTCAAAAAATTTGGGTTGTGGTAGTGGAGTGTGGCAGGGGATATGACGATAAAAAATATCGCTATGACACCATCCTGGTGAGTTACCAAAAGGAGCATGGGAGAAAATAATGACATGGGGCATCTGGGTAGCGTAGCGGTCTACTCCGTTTCCTACCAACAAGGGGATCGCTGTTTCGAATCCCCATGTTATCTCTGGCTTGGTCGGACGTCCCTACAGACACAACTGGCCGTGTGTGTAGGTGGGAAGCCGGATGTGTGTATGTGTCCAGGTCGCTGCACTAGTGCCTCCTGTGGTCGATCAGGGCGCCTGTTCAGGGGGGAGGGGGAACTGGGGGGAAAAGCGTGATCCTCCCATGCACTCCGTCCCCCTGGCGAAACTCCTCACTATCAGGTGAAAAGAAGCGGCTGGCAACTCCACGTGGTTTGGAGGAGGCATGTGGTAGTCTGCAGCCCTCCCCGGATCGGCGGGGGGGAGTGGGGGGGTGGAGCAGCGACCGGGACAGCTCGGAAGAGTGGGGTAATTGGCTGGATAAAACTGGGGAGAAAAAGGGGGAAAAAAAGGAAAATAATGACATCCTAGCGCACCAGATCACAAACACGATGAGCAGGTCCAAATCCTGCTCCTTTTCTTTTTTGGGGGGGTTTCCTGAGGCAAAAACTTGCCGTCATCAATGCAGCTCCATGTTTTCTCCGTGTGGTCATTTTCCTTGTCTTTTTCTTTTTCTTTTTCTTTTATTGCCATGAAAAGGCACAATTGCCTTGATGGATTGACGATTTGACCTTTTTCCCCATCATACAGTGTGACATACAATAAACATTCGGGATGGCCACAATCATACGGTGTGTGGGGGCCCTGAGATGATGCCTCTACGGCCCCTGGTTGCAGATTTGTAGCAGTTGGTATCATTTATGATAGCTCATCTTTTCTTGATACATGTCTAGGGAGAGGTGGCTACCAATGTCACAGGACATGGCCTCTGTGTCGGATTGTGTATGTTGTTACCCATGAGCTCTTTATGCATGGCATGTTGCTTTCTGTCTGTTTGTCTGTCTCTCTGTCTGTGTCTGTTTGTCTGTGTCCCTATCTCTTATTAAAAAATGTAAACTGTATTACTACCTTTGATCTCAGAAGTGAACTGCAGTTGCAGGGAACCGGTTTCTCACTAACAGCTCTGAATATTCATGACAGAACATGTTGCAATGAATCCTTTTGTTGTCACTAGTAATAACGCTTATCATTCCGGCGATACTGATTAATTCTCACAAGCTTTCACATGTATCAGTTTAACACCACATCCAGAGTGTGGCTTTTCTATGTCAAGCGGTCTATTTTTTGGAATGTAGAACAGGATTTTCCCGAAAATCTCTGGAGGAATGCAACAGAGAACTTAATCTCATTTGGGGTGTTATGTAATTGATGGTAGAGCGTTATTATGGTGAATTTAATAGGATTAACAAACAAATCAGGTTTGACTTTGCTGAGTAATATTGTGCAGAATGTGCTGGTAGACTTAAACCATTAGTGCACTCAATGCAGAAATGCAGTTTGGTTTATATAGTCTAAAGAACACGTTGTGCTCGGTTGACACAGAGTAATATGCCAGCGGACCCAAAATTAAGGTTCACGGTTCTAGCCCTGCTGATGCCTGTGGTTTGATTAAGCATCACAGGTAACATAAGTGGCAGGGCCATAGGGGTAATATGCTCCATACTACTGCAGGTGGAGTTGAGAAAAATGGCAGAGGATGTATATGGAGAATTTACCTTAGGTTTAACAGGGTATTGGACATGGTAGAAGGGAAGGAAAAGGGGGGAAAAATCTCCCCAAAAAAGAAGAACTGCATTGGCTTTTGGCTCCAGAGTGGGGCAGACTTGCTTGCTAAAGTCAATAAGTTCTTAAGATACCAGCCCACAGTACGGTCATCTGACAGCGTCTCGATTTCTTTTTTTCTTCTTCATTGCATTTGTTTACATCTCCGTGCCATCCAGTGTTAAATTAACAATATGGAGTTGCAGCAAGCGCATAAATATTTTCATGTGGAGGACCTAGTCGACTGATTCAGTTTTCTTATCCATTTAGTTTCCACAGAAAGTAAGCATGCTGACACATTTAAGTAAAGAAGGCGATGAAATGTTTCACTGCACTGAGGCAATGGTGTTTTTCTTGCCTGAGCTGACAATTAAAACACCAGATGCTCTCATTCAAATACAGGGAATTTCACACATATGTGCACGCACGCACGCACACACACACACGCACACACACACGCACACACGCACGCGCACACACGGACGCGCGCGCACACACACACACACACACACGCGCACGCACACACACACACACACACACACACACACACATCCCCCCCCAAAATCCCATTTATAATTCCTATGGTCTTGCACAATGCAGTCCTCACTTATAAATATTTGTTTGAGGTTTGATGACAGACTGAAATCTATCCCAAAAAGTGGGTTTGCACAGGCGCCTTAAAATTTGTAAATATTTGGTTTTGGTGTCATGGATGAGTCTGAAGCCCTATAAGAATAGATTTATGATAAACGTTTTTAAAAGACACCTTGCAGACTATAGCACGTGAGCCAGCATGCTAGGTAAGTAAATTAAAATCCAGGATAATGTACTGTTTTTTCACTTTTTGACTGAGAAATGTAGTAAGTCAATCCAAATGAAAGAACAAAGAGTGCTGAGGCTCTAGCCTGTGTCGACATGAAGCGACAGATTTTTCCCCCTTTTTTTCTCCCCAATTGCATCTGGCCAATTACCCCACTCTTCCGGGCCATCCTGGTCACTGCTCCAACCCCTCTGCTGACCCAGGGAGGGCTGCAGACTACCACATGCTTCCTCCGATACATGAGGAGCCGCCAGCCGCTTCTTTTCACCTGACAGTGAGGAGTTTCACCAGGGGGACGTAGCGCATGGGAGCATCATGCCATTCCCTCCAGTTCCCCCTCCCCCCTTAACAGGCACCCTGACTAACCAGAGGAGGCACTAGTGCAGCGACCAGGACACATACCCACATCCGGCTTTCCATCCACAGACACGGCCAATTGTGTCTGGAGGGACCCCGACCAAGCCGGAGGTAACACGGGGATTTTAACTGGCGATCCCTGTGTTGGTAGGCAACAGAATTGACCGCTATGCTACCCGGATGTAAAGCGACACATTTTGGCGATTCAATGATGTAAGAGGCTGACATTGTAGTGGGTACTGCAGTGATGGTACCCAGGCTCCAGATTTGTGGGTATATTATCTAGCTGTTAGCACAATTTCAAAACCAAGCTCATCTATGCATTGAAGGTGAAACTAGCCCAAAGTAAGCCATTCATACTCATTTAGACCCCTCTAGAAGTTGTCTCATTACCTTTGCAGAAGTTACAGTTCTCTGGTTTCTTTCTTTCTCTCTCATTCATGTTTGCAAATATCGTATAGTCAAAGAAAAGACGGATGATATATTTTTTACTCAGGGGGACTAGTAGGATGCACACTATGTTACAGTGCACTGATGGAGTCAGTGCAGCATTCACAAGTGATATGGCAAGAAAATCCTCTACTGTTGTCTTGTCTCCAGCACCTGTGAAGAGAGGAGGGCACTGGCTCTGAGGCCTGCTGACTTTCCACTTAGTATGCTGTCATGGCACACACACACACACACACACAGACACAAACACAGACACACACACAGACACACACAGACACACACACACACACACACACACACACACACACACACACACACACACACACACACACACACACACAGTACCATCACAGGGCAAGGCCTCTAATTAGAGAGATTAAGACACTGAGGCGAGGAAAGAAAAAAGGGCGCTGGCGTCCTCTCCGGCTATCTGTCAGCCACTTTGAAGAATCCCTAATTAATTTGCCAATAAGTCCTTGCTACCCACTTTGTAATTTACTTTAATGTGGGAAGGATGGATAATATTTTTCATGAGATTTTTCAAGTTTGGCATTGTGCTTGTCCATGTGTGATTTCTCGCGGCTTCATCCAAGGTATTTCACAGCTGCGTGCACTGAATTGTTAAACCAAGGCTGCTCCTAACACGCCGCCTCTCATGTGAGTTCCCATGTGCATCTGTGCGTCTGTGTGATGATAGTAAATCCAGCCAGTGCTTAAATTTTAGTTGAACCTGAGGTCATCTGAAAGGGGCAAATTTCACTGTCTTTAAAACCCGGTAAAGAAGAGACGTTATCACACATCGCCTGTTGTCTTGTGCAGGGCTGTCTTCTCTGTGTATGCCTAAAAGGATGTTTTATAGCTTGCTATTCTGTTTTTGGCTCTTGAACCTGTAGCAGATAAGGGGCAATGTACTGAATGTGGCAAAACTACATGAAGTGGATGGTCAGTCTGATCTATAATAAACTAATAATTTGGACCTCAGTGAGTCCCTGATTATTTTTTTTATTTTTATTTTTATGGCTTTTTCCTTCTTTTTCTCCCCAACTGTACCCATCCAATTACCCCACTCTTCTGAACTGTCCTGGTCGCTGCTCCACCCCCTCTGCCTATCCAAGCAGGCCTGCAGACTACCACATGCCTCCTCCAATACACGTGGAGTCGCCAGCCGCTTCTTTTCACCTGACAGTGAGGAGTTTCACCAGGGGGATGTAGCATGTGGGAGGATCACGCTATTCCCCCTGGTTCCCCCTCCCCCCGAACAGGCGCCCCGACTGACCAGAGGAGGCGCTAGTGCAGTGACCAAGACACATACCCACATCTGGCTTCCCATCTGCAGACACAGCCAATTGTGTCTGTAGGGACACCCAACCAAGCTGGAGGTAACACAGGGATTTGAACTGGTGATCCTCGTGTTGGTAGGCAACAGAATAGACTGCCACACCACCCAGATGCCCCATTCCTGATTATTCTTACATAACAGACAGGAGGTAATCAATCAATCAATCATGGCATGAGGGGAAAGGCTGAGCCTGGGTCAACATGCAGGGTTAGGTAAGGCTTGCACATCAGCTGAGGACAGAGACTGGTCATAGAGGGTGCTAATGGATTTTATGACTGGATTTTTGTCATCTGCCATCATTCCTCCTGCATCATGATCCAGTAGATGCCCAGAGGCGAAGATCATGGCCATTTAGTTGGTAGCCTGGTGCCAAATATTGCCTTTCGGTCATTTCAAACAGACCTTTTGTTTGATTCTGAACAATAGCAGTTAAAATTGTGTGCATCTTGTCTTTTTTTTTTCTCCAATAACAAACTATGTTGATTTTTTGTCCCACTGTGTTGGTGCCAAGAGTGAATGGGAGTGAAGTGCTGGATTCACACACAAGCGGCCGCTAGTTATTGAATATTGTTCTCCCTGCATGCTTTGAATGAACCAAACTACTCGCCAAAATTGCTTGGTTGAGGAAAACTAGTAGTTTTCTGATATTGCACTGATGTGTGAATTATGAGCGTGAATAATCAAATACAAGCCAAGTACAAAAAAAGACCACTGTAAATGCACACTGAATGTGGCCCAACCACAACATGTGCATGTATACAACTACTTTTGCCCATGGAAATATATGTTTGTTATAAGTTTTATGAACACACATACTTATGTTTGTTCAGTCAGTAAAATGTAGGCTTTTCCATTCATTTAAGCTTGAATGGAAAATTGGAAATGGAAAATGTATGGACCCTGTAACTGACCTACATAAACCCCTGGGTCTACAACAGTACAATGCACTGATACTGTGCATTCTCCAGGGGAACCGATATTGAGGTTGAAAGAAAACACAAGAAGATGGAAATGACAATCCTGTAAGAATAAAGCAAACACATAATTCAAAGGTTTGTGCAAATGTCCTCATGTTGGAATCAATGCGTAATTAAGAGCCCTTTAAAGCAGACCCAAATAATTATGGGGGAATAATGTTAGCACTTAGGGGGAAAAAACAAAAACAAACTCATGTTAATATATAGTGAAGTTCAGCCAGTTCCACTGACAGAAGGGGTTGTATGTGTCTGGAGTAGGCAGGACCCTGCAGACGCTGTGTATGCAGACTGGCCTGGCCACACATGCCCAGAGGGGCTTGGCTTCGGCTCCATGGCCGATCGCAGGACAGGCTGATCCGCAAGAGTTGTCAACATGAGTTTAGCCAGAACAGTTAACAGCTGAGGCATGCCATTGTTTGAAATGACAGCACCATGTGCTCGGCTGCCATAGCCTCCCAGTGTCTGTCTGTTCTGTCCTGAACACGTGGTCTGAGAGAGGACATGACCACCCACTCCTGTGCAATCTGGCGAACAACAAAGGCTTATGTGATCCTGTCCCCCTTCCTTCTGTGCTCTTCTGCAAACATCCCTTTTGTACCCTCAGTTGTGTACACATTGCATTGCTATGACTGACTACCACAGTGTTTGTGGAGGTGATTAACATGCTGTGTCCTACTTAAGTGTCTCATGGCAGAGTGTGTGAGTCTTGTGACGTGCCACTGAGTGGGCTGCTGTTTACTTTCTATTGGAACACAGTGGCCTTCACCTTCAGTGTTGGAGGAGAACCTTCACACATGATTCCACCTCGACAAAACGGACAAAACGGTGTCAAGCAGTGCAGCATCATGTGAGGGCATTATTCTGAGTTTGTGTACGTGCGTCCTTAGAAAGTCAGCATCAGCTGATAAATGAATACACTGATAGCTAATGTGTTAAAATGAGAACAGTAGCTCAAATTTCGAAAGTAACAACCATAGCTTTTTTAGAATATTGGATAGTTTACAGCCATTTGCAAATTAAGACACAATATTCTTCATTAGATGGTGGAAATGTAGTCTACGCCCACTCACCCCTGTGTGTTCTTCAGATAGTAGCGTGAAAGCAAAGGATTGAAGAAATCGACGACAGCTCAGCAGAAGATGGGTGTATTATCTCTGCT
This sequence comes from Lampris incognitus, assembly GCF_029633865.1. Taxonomy (NCBI): domain Eukaryota; kingdom Metazoa; phylum Chordata; class Actinopteri; order Lampriformes; family Lampridae; genus Lampris; species Lampris incognitus. The sequence continues at coordinate 120,870,800 of NC_079212.1, forward strand.
TTGGCTGGTACATAGTAGACAATGTCCTAATGAAAATGTGCTAATATCAAAGTACTGTGTAGCAGTAACATATCCCCTCTTCAACATTTAAAGAACTTAATTTATGGATATGTTTAGCACGGACAATATTGTTTTTGTGTGGGTGCGTGCGAGCATGTGCGCATACGCGTGTGTGTGTGATTGTGCTTTTGACAGGCTGCTGAATGCGGTGTAGTGGGCTCTTTATGGGGGAAGGAAACCCTCTTGTTTCTAAATTTAGCTCTCGCCATTGAAATGCTGCAGCAGAAGCCATATATACGTCACAGTCAAGGCTGCCTCCCCCCCACACACACACGCATATACACACACACACACTCCCCTCTGATTGAACTGTCCTCACTCCCCCTGCAGGTCTTGAATTACTGCAGAGAGCTACATCTGCTTCAGTGCCGCCCGCTTTGTCTTTTCGAGGGGATTACATTTGAATCGTGAGGATAACAGGTTCCCTTCACGATACCACTGCCACGATGTCATGCCCTGCCTGACCCTTTTTACTGTGTATGCCTTTAGAGGGCATTGAGTGTACATCCTGCTTCTGATCACTTTGCTTTCAGTAGAAATCTTGGTGATTGGGACAGTTTTTTGAGGGATTCATGTGCACGATGTTGCTCGCGCTCCTTCCCCCCAATGATTCAGACCCCTTTTCCATCTTCAGTAATCATTAGAGGGAGGACAGGGCCCTGCTATTCAGATGAGAGGTTCTGGAGCCATCAGCTGTGCTTAAGGGGAAGGAAGCTGTTTTTGAAGGAATTTTTTTTTTAAGGGGGTGACGGGGGGCTCTTGCTGCCTTGGTGCCAATGGTATGCCTAATAATGGGCTTTCTGTGGGAGGGAGAAAGGCTTGTTTTCTGCTGACACCACAACTCTGTGCGCGAAACAGGACAGAGGGAACAAGTACCCACGCACAACTCCTCTCCATCATCCCTATAAATAAAACAACACTGGCGGGGTGCAGTAAGCCCCTGACTTTAAGAGTGCAGCATTCGTTTTTAGTAATGGGGAGTAAATGCTATATACTCACTAAGGTTGTGCAGTATGACAGTATATACTGTGCACTGGTAGAGCACAAGCTTTCCCTTGAGTATGTCTGTCTGTCTGGTGCTTTGTTGCAAATCAGTGAGCAGGACTGGTTTATGGCAGTATCGGCTTTATGTAATTTGGGTAGAATTGCTTTGTGCGATTTCCGTGTGAGAGCAACATGGAGGAGAGCAAAGTTGTAAAAGCAGAAAAGGAAGCCTCCCAAGCAACACAAGATGACAGAGAAGAAGCTGTTATTAGACGGGGTGTCACTTCCATCATGTGGAAATGGTTTGGGTTTAGAAAAGCCAACACCAAACTGTTGCTCCATGGTTGTTGTCTGGAAATATGAGCATCTTCTTTTCCCACCTAGAGATAAAGCAGTAAATCATTTCCTAATTGAATTTCTAGAAAAATTACTACATTGTGATATATATATATATTAGGGTGGCATGGTGGCCCAGTGGTTAGGACTGTCACCTCACAGCAAGAAGGTCCTGGGTTCGAACCCCGGGGTTGTCCAACCTTGGGGGTCATCCCAGGTCATCCTCTGTATGGAGTTTGCATGCTCTTCCCGTGTCTGCGGTGGGTTTTCTCCAGGTGCTTAGGTTTCCCCCACCATCAAAAAGACATGCATGTTAGCATTACTACTCCAGTCTGTGCCCCTGACCGAGGCATGGTAAGATGAACTGGAGTTGGTCCCCGGGCACTGCACGGTGGCTGCCCACTGCTCCTAGCTACACAGCTAGGATGGGTTAAATGCTGAGAATTAATTTCCCCATGGGGATTGATATAGTATATCAAATCAAATACCATCACTGTGATATTAAATTACATATACTGTGATAACAGATTTTGGCTGTATCGCCCACCCTAATACCCAAATTATTTATTTATTTATTCTTCCCAGTTGTACTTGGCCAATTAACCCACTCCCCCGAGCCGCTGCTCCACCCCCTCTGCCGATCTGGAGAGGGCTGCAGACTACCACATGCCTCCTCTGATACATGTGGAGTCGCCAGCCGCTTCCTTTCACCTGACAGTGAGGAGTTTCACCAGGGGGCGTAGTGTGTGGGAGGATCACGCTATTCCCCCAATTTCCCCCTCCCCCCTGAACAGGCGTCCTGACCGACGAGAAGAGGCGCTAGTGCAGCAACCGGGACACATGCCCACATCCGGTTTCCCACCTGCAAACAGTCAATTGTGTCTGTAGGGACACCCACCAAGCCGGAGGTAACACGGGGATTCGAACCAGAGATCCCCGTGTTGGTGGGCAACAGATTAGACCGCTATGCTATCCGGATGCCCCTAATACTCATTTTATTATGAGTTTGGGTCTAGCTCACTGTCTGTGCTGTCACTTTGTATCTGTCCTCTCTCTCTATTCAGGTCAATTCAAATGTACTCGTGTAGCCCTAAATCACAGTTAGGTCCCAGAGGGCTTTGAAATCACATTACATTCGCCAGCAGATGTAAATAGAATAAATGACAATGCATGACACCCACCATCCTTGGTCTGTCAATGCGGATGAGGAAAAACTCCAGAGAAAACCTTGTCAGGCAAAAAGGGAGAAACCTCAAGAACAGCATCAGAGGAGGGATCCCCCTCTCAGCATGGATAAGGCATGCAATAGGTGCTGATCGATTTTTAACAGAACTGCAATGATGCAAATGATTGTAAATGATTACATGTAGTTATAGTGAAACAACTGTGAATACATAAATAAAAACAAAAACAAAAACAAAACATCAAGCACTCTGTGCTCCAATAAAACAGAAATCACATGAAAGCTGTCTTTGAAAGTTACATTGTACGCCTGTCACAGTTTGTTTTCTCCCTAAGCATCATTGCAGAATGGCATTGTCTTGCCTCTCCTTCCAATCATATTTCCTACTATTGAATTTCCTTAACCACGTTGGGCACAGCAGCAGTAACAGTTACCAGGCAACCAAGGCTGTTGAATGGCAGCTTGCCATTTCTCTTTGTGGAACTGCAGTGAAGAATTTCTGTTTCATAATTAATCTCACCAAGATGAAATATTAACGCACGCTGTGCTGGGACTTCCCTCATTTCTTTTTCCCTCCCTCAGGCAAGTAAACTCAGCTAACCAAAGTATCTCTTTAACATGATCCAGAGATTCCTGGATGATTAACCCCCACCCCACCCCACCCACCCTCACACACACACACACACACACACACACACACACACACACACACACACACACACACACACACACACACACACACACACACACACTTAGACGGTTCATATTAGGGGAGCACGTTCATCAACTGCAAAGTGTCTCTTGCTGATTACTTAGGATATATTTATCTCTGCTGTTTTATTGTTGGGGGGGGGGTGGTAGTATGTAGTGATTATTTTTCAGGTGCGCCATCCTGTATATCCGCAGTACAGATGGAATCCCTCAGGCCCTACAATGCAAATACAGTGAGTGTTTTCAGAAGTACAACACTTCAGTTTCACTCAACTGGTCCCAGGTTTTTAAACGATTGTGTTCGAAAGCATGTTATTCCATGACCGCTTACTCCCCCAGCTCATTACTCGAAGTCAGAAGGTGTTCTTAGTCCACTTCTTGATGTATAAAGGGTTAAAATGATGGTGACAGGGCGTCCGGGTGATGTGGCAGTCTATTCCATTGCCTACCAACATGGGGATCGCCAGTTCGAATCCCCGTGTTACCTCCGGCTTGGTAGGGCGTCCCTCCAGACACAATTGGCCATGTCTGCGGATGGAAAGCTGGATGTGGGTATGTGTCCTGGTCGCTCCACTAGCGCCTCCTCTGGTCGATCGGGGTGCCTGTTTGGGAAGGAGGGGGAACTGGGGGGAATAGCATGATCCTCCCATGTGCTATGTCCCCTTGGTGAAACTCCTTTTCACCTGTAAGGTGAAAAGAAACGGCTGGTGACTCCACATGTATTGGAGGAGGCATGTGGTAGTCTGCGGCTCTCCCCAGATTGGCAGAGGGGGTGGAGCAGCGACCAGGATTGCTTGGAAGAGTGGGGTAATTGGCCGGATACAATTGGGGAGAAAAAGGGGGAAAGATCAGAAAAAAAAATCATGGTGACAGCGTGTGCCATTTGTGTCTGTGGTCCCATATGAAGGCCCTCCCTCCAACAGTGCAGATGGGATGCTATTCGTGTCTGTATAGAGACCAGCATCACAGCCGGGCACTGGCCTGTTAGCTCTGGGATCAGCAGATATCATGAAACATTTGGAGAAAGCACCGCATTTCACAAAATGAACATATATGGCCCGAAATTGAAATCCTAAAATTTTGTTGTTAGCGTTGTAGACCATCTACACCCAACATTCTGCAGTTAACAAAGCACTCACCCAATAAAAGCTGCGCTTTGGTTTTCTATTATAAACTCACACTTATTTTCCAATGATGTTTGAGAAAAAAAAGAGTAACAAACAAGGACTCCCTGGGCACTGCACTGCGGCTGCCCACTGCTCCTAGCTACACAGCTGGGATGGGTTAAATGCAGAGAAAGAATTTCCGCACGGGGATCAATAAAGTAGTAAAAAAAAAAGTACGTAAAAAGGACTTGACCAGAGACATGTTTGGACAACTTTTCATTTATCATTGATCTTACGCTTCCTGGAGTGGAAGTATGCTGGCAGCCATACCAACACGTACCCTAGCTTTGCCAAATGTCAGAAGCTAAGCAGGTGTAGACTTGGATGGGAGAGCTCCCTGGGAAACTGAATTGCTGCCGGAAGTGGTGTTGGTGGGGCAGTTTTCCTTCTGTTCCTAAAAAACAAAAACAAATATCAAATCCCAATGCTTCCGTGACTGTAGGAGTGTAGGACTGTAGGAGATGCCGTGCTTCGGATGAGATGTGAAACCGAGGTCCTGACTCACTGTGGTCATTAAAGATCCCATGGCACTTATCGCAAAGAGCAGGGGGTTCTCCGGTGTCCTGTCAAAATTCCCAACCTGGCTCTCTCCATCTGGCCTCCTAATCATCCCCACATGTAATTGGCTCAAAGATTCCTCCCTCTCCACCTCAAGCTGATGCGTGGTGAGCATTCTGGCACAAAATGGCTGCCGTGCATCACCCAGGTGGGTGTTACACAATGGTGGTGGTTGAAGTGAGTTATTCCCTTCAATGTGAAGCGCTTTGGGTGTTTAGAAAAGCACTATATAAATGTAATGATTATTATTAGATATATGGCTAACTATCTGTTCTCACTCCCTACATTGATTCTTGCTTCCCAGTGACTTCAGGCAGTTACCAAAGTAGCCATTACATACTGGTATGTAAATTGGTTAGGGTTACATTGGATTTAGACTTAAATTAGGGTTGTATTCTCTTAAGTGACAGTCATTTTGCCACTAGCTATTGTTTAAACGGATATGATAAATCGTTGTGCATAATGACAGAAATGGGTCCTCATTTACAATTCTCATTTATCAAGGTGCACTCACCCACAGGCTCCATCTTTCATGTCCTCTCTCTATTACTAAGGAATCCAGGTCAACACTCGAACACATCCTGAGCCCGACGCCAAATCTTTGCTCTGTCTAAGTTATATAAATGCTGCGCTTCCGGTGCTCTCAAATGAAAGAGGGTCGCTTTAATTGTTCATGGCAACTAGCCCGCTCAGGTTTCCCTTGGCTCACTTAGACTACAAATCCAGCCGTGGCACTTCTGTCCTCAGGCCTTGTCACTGTGGAGAAGGAGCCGGGCATTAAGATACACCTCAGTGGGCACTGCCAGGCCGCAGCCCGCCCCGTGGCTCCTGACTCATCCCATTCCCCCTCTTTACTTTATCGGGCTGACATTCCCATCAGCCCTTGCTCCTACAGACGGCTCATTGCTTTGACATGCTGGTGAGTTGTCCGGCAAATGAAGAGCTTTTTACCTCTAACCCAGTGGAGACTGCGAGCACTCATGAAGTACAAGTTGCTAAAGGATTCTGGTACTGAAGGCCCACTTGAATGGTACGATCAAATCTAGATGATCAGACTCCCTCTCAGTTTTATTAATTTATTAATAGAAGTCTGAATTGAAGCATTTTTTTGGGGTTACTGCCTTTACTGCAGAGTACAATGAGACATTTAATGAAATATCTCCTGATATATCGCTTTGTTGTCCAAAGAGAATGGATCCAACAGATTTTGTTTTAGTCCACATTGTGAGGCAAATGGAGTTAACCAGGATGTCATTTGCTATAAACCACACATCCTACAATGCTTGTGCTCCACTTACCACATTCAATCCCATCAGCTCCCAGTATTTCCATTCCTGAGTGAGCAGGCTTGTTTTATAAGCCTCGGGAGCTCCCAGTCGAAGCTGAAGCCATTGCACAACATCGATCCTGTTTTAGATCTGAATCTAACACACCATTGCCTCTTGCCAATGTTTAGTGGCTTAAAATGCTCATGCAGGCATCATTTAGACCTGTCAGACTCGGAGAATGGCAGATTGTGTGTCATTGATGTAAGCATAGCAGTTATATGGTATAGTATGTTGGTATGGCCAGCAGCCCTACCAACATGTACCCTGGTTCTGCTGACTGACAGAAGCTAAGTAGGTGTGGGCTTGGCTAGTACTTGGATGGGAGACCTCCCGGGAAAATGAGTTGCTGCTGGAAGTGGTGTTGGTGGACCAGTAGGGGACAGTCTTCCCTCTGGTCCTAATAAACAACAAAAATCCCAGTACAGGGACACTGTGCTGTAGGAGATGCTGTCCTTCGGATGAGACATTAAATCCGAGGTCCTGACTCACTGTGGTCATTAAAGATCCCATGGCACTTATCGCAGAGTAGCCCGGTGCCCTGGCAACATTCCCAACCTGACTGTCTCCATCTGGCCACCTAATCATCCCCCTGTGTCATTGGCTCAATGATTCCTCCCCCTCAAGCTGATGTGGGGTGAGCGTTCTGGTGCAAAATGACAGCCGTGCATCACTCAGGTGGGTGCTACACATCGGTGGTAGTTGAGGTGAGTTACCCCCTTCAATGTAATGCACTTTGGGTGTCTAGATAAAGTGCTATATAAATATAATCCATTATTATAGTTATGACTGTTAGAAAATAATAGCTCTGTGATGGTCTGGTGGCCTGTCCAGGGTGTCTCCCTGCCTGCTGCCCAGTGACCGCTGAGATAGGCTCCAGCATCCCTGCGACCCTGAGAGTAGGATAAGCGGTTGAAAAATGGCAGACATAGGTACATCGGAATAAATGAATAAAATAAAGAAATAAAAAATTGAAAACATTAAAAGCTGTCTCTATGAAACCTGTTTAAAATGGCTTAAAAGATTCCACTGATTTTGCTAGCCTGAGACCTCAGGTCTTAGCCTTCCACAAGGCTTTTTAGTTTTGTTCTCTAGTCAGTATTTTGGATGAGTGGACAGTCTGCAGATGGTTCACTCACCATACCAGCTTGTCACGTTCTGAAGCCAAACTCCAGCTCAGGTGAATGCACCTGTTCATCTGTGTAATTGGGTCGGAGGCTGCAGTGCTCAGAGAAGGCCGGTGTGTTCCCATTTCAGATCATGATGTCCACATATGTACCATCCCCTTCCCAGCCAGCTGTCTTTGTCCAGGGGGTTTTAAACTTAACAGGAGTCCAAGTTACCATTTGAACGAACAGATGAAGCCAGATTGGATGATGTTGTTCTCAGTCTGGTGTCAACAAGATATGAATCATCGTGTATGTCACAACAGTAGGAGAATGGATGAAATATGCCGCAGTCCCAATCTGGTATATTAGCAGTGTGACTGCTGTGAGTATCCCACCATTTTATGGCATGAGTCATGATTGATATTTGTTTTTGTTTGTTTGTTTGTTTGGTCTCCCTGCTTTTTTAATCATTTATCAAGAGTATGTTTGTGTAAGCATGCCCTTTACAGCAGTACCCTGCTTTACAGCCATACATACCATGCAGAATCCCACCTGTGTGTGTGGTCTGCCAGTTATGAGCACCCCTCAAACATTAAGATGCTGTCAGGACTGGGCGATGTATTTCACTAAACAAGTGGAAAAAGTCTGACCAAACATGGCTGGCCATTGTGTATTTCTTATATGGCAAATCTAATCCATGCTGTGGAACCCACTGCTGGTTTTTGACAGCTGGGTAGTAATGTTGCCCTATGCGGCAGTTCACAGTTTAGGGTGTAGGGTAATTTGTAAAAAAATTGACTTCACACACACACACACACACACACACACACACACACACACACACACACACGCACACAAGATCAAAACGCTCAACAAAAGAGATCATACCAACAGCTCCTGAACCTTCTGCGACTTTTGGTTTCACCACGACAATGGGTTGTGTTGTAAAAAATATTTAAACTGCATGCCCTGTTAGATTTATTAAATATTTATCTAGGTAGTTGAGTACAGTTATAATGATGTTTCCATTTCTTCATCTCATCCTGCTGTCTGCATGACTGCATTCCTCTTTTGGTATCAGCTGTACTCATCCTTCACAAGATCTTAATGTAGCTTGTCATCCTTCGTTGTTAATCGCTATTATTGGGAAACCTGTTATTTGGTGTGGTTTTGCTTCCAGGGATATTTGCATTCGCTACACATGAATGGCCAAGCGTAGAAGGGCTAAAAGTTGTGGCATAATTTTGTCTTCTTTCTGTTGCTACTAATATGACTGGTTTCCCTACGTGCTTGATGCAGTAGTCTGCTGGCTATGACGTGTAGTCTTTAAATGACCACACTGATGCTTTGCACGTTTTAGCCCATTTATTACAAATCAGTATTGTGATGGGGCTATACCTTAAATTACACCCAACTGTTTTCCAAGGCAAGGTTGTAGATTTTTTATTAAAAGGCGTTTCACAGGCAGACATTGGTTTTCACTCATTTCAGCACAGAATAAAAACCAACTTGCAGAGACCTGAAACTTGCATATTAGGTAATCTATCATTATTATGTAGTAGGTTAGCCTATGCTATCGTTACGGGATAATGCAGTTGATTTGAGAAAGAAAGTAGTTTGTGTGTGTTTTTTTGTGTGTGTGTGTGTTTGGTGGGGAAAGATTTTTGCAAACCTAATTCAAACGTCCATGAAGCATAAAATGAACGTTTGCGTGTTTCTGAGGCGGCTTCATCGCCTGCATGTTTGAATGGAAAGAAACAGGGGGAAAGGCACATCCTCCAACCTCTAAAACGCTATGGCATGCTTTGGGAACCGGTCGGGAGCGTTAATGTGAAGCATATTGGATTTGTGGTGTGGGTTTAAAACATGCGCGCAACAACAAACAACAAACCCTGCAGCTGAAAGGTACGGCCCCTTAGCTGCAGGGGGTGGGGGTGGGGGTGGGGGTTGCACGGGGATCTCCATCTCCTCCTCCGTAACCTCCCATTCAGGAAAAAAAAACCCCAAAAAAACGCACGTCTCTAATGAGGCGAGGCGGAGTGGAGCTCAGCTCAGTCTGCAGCCTGCTCTCACGGTCCAGTATACTGCTCCCACACCACAAACTACATCTGACCGGCACTGGGTGAATTTGAAAGCTCCTTTACTTTCGGGTAACCGACGGAAAGCTCCTCTATCGTGTGAAACTTGACGCTTGTTTAAAAACAAAAACAAAACACGCTCACCTGGATTTGTGTTGCCGATGTGGACGCGTTCTCCGGTCAGGGGCAGAAGCCGGGTGTCGGACTCCGGATGGGACGCGCTGTGTCTCCTTTTAAGATGCGCATATCTCGCATAAGTGCGAGTTAAAAGCCGTGAGAGACCTTTTTTGGGGGGGTGGGTGGGGGATGAAACATGGTCCAAAACGTAATTTTGGTGTTTTTTCGCAGGAGACTGAGCCAGAGGCCAGCGGTTGAAGAACTTGAGAGTCGGAACATCTTGAAGCGTAAGTAGCCTATTAAACCCATGGTCTCTATGTGATCAGGGCTTTGGGGTCAGTCGTTCAAGTTTTGCACCAACCGCAGTGACAAGCTCTTGATGCTGTGAGGATAGATGCTTAGTAGTTAGTATGTATCTACATTATAACAGTAGTTAGTATTGTAACGTGCATGGATAAGAAGACACGCTGGCTGGCGGGTCTAACCCTTTAGTCGAGCGGTTAGCGATGTCTGCCGCGGTGCGGGCGATATGGGTTCGCGTCCCGGCCGCGGCAGTTCCTGTGGTTGTCCCCCGAATTCGCTACATTGGTGTCAGAAGTGGGATGGAGCGACCGTAAGGCCATCGGAAGCGTATGCGCCCGGAGGCGTGAAGGAGCTGATATGCTTAAGCGCGGGGACGCGCTTCCCGAAGGAGAGGGGTAGTGTAACGTGCGTGGATAAGAAGACATGCTGGTTCGCGGGTCTGACCCTTTAGTCGAGCGGTTAGCGATGTCTCCTGCGGTGCGGGCGATATGGGTGCGCGTCCCGGCCGCGGCAGTTCCTGTGGTTGCCCCCCGAATTCGCTACAGTATGTATATACTTAATAACAGTAGTTAGTATGTATCTACATTATAATAGTACACGATCCGCCGAACACACAGCGGAAGTTTGCAGTTCTTAGTGTGGTCATTGTGGTAGGCTATTGGGAATCATACAGAAAATCAATGCCGCCCCCCCCAATAACAGCTGTAATTTAAAATGGAGATAACAATTACAAGCAAAAATAAAGATAAATTTACAAATAAACTAAAATGATTACACAAATGAGTTTACTGCTTTAAATAAATGTTCGCGCACGTGGCGAAGAGTATACAGCGTGTTTACAGATTATGTTCGCGGTACTTAATTAAATTCTCATAGCGCAGCCTCGTGCGTTGTGACAGACGTCTGCAAGATTGATGATGAAGTGACTCGGATCTGACCATGTTCGCTCCCTTTTACACTTAAAACCCTGAAACTACCTTTATAATGCGATTAATAGTCAGGGAACAATTGTACTTCCTATAAAGCCACAGCCACTTACGTAGTAGGCTACAGCTGTCCACTTTTTCTAGAGGGTTCCCTCATCCAAAGTTTTTTTTTTTAAGATATGGTGCCTGTTTGGCTCCTCAGCAGCTCTCTCTCTCTCTCTCTCTCTCTCTCTCTCTCTCTCTCTCTCTCTCTCTCTCTCTCTCTCTCTCTCTCTCTCTCTCTCTCTCTCTCTCTCTCTCTCTCTCTCTCTCTCTCTCTCTCTCTCTCTCTCTCATTTTCGTCAGATTTCCCTTCCCCCTTTATAGGGCCACACAGGTGCACGTTAAACGCCAAAGTCAGGACACTAACTCCAAGCCACATCAATGGCAGATGAAAGCTGCCTCCAGACGGTTAAGATTCGTTAAAAAGTATCAATGTAGAACTTAACCACGCCCTCCTAAATCAAAGTATTCATCCGAAACAAAGGCAGAATGTCACGTGTCAATCAGTAACTGGTGCCGTGTCCACCTGGCAAACAAGTTGGAAAAAAGTTTGGATGAAACAGGAATAAACTCCATTTGAGAAAGATAAAACCCATGTTGTTGCCTTAATCTGCCCTTGCCTCTCTCTTTCTCTCTCTCTCTCTCTCTCTCTCGTTCTCTCTCTCTCTCACACACACACACACACACAGAGACACACACACACAAACAAACACACACATTCATTCGTTCCAGATCAGTCCTTGTGTCCTGTCTGTTTAGCAGTTTTGACTACGAAGTGAATCGGACATATTGGTTTTGTCAGTCACGGTCTACACTAGTAGATTAATTCTCCACATTTCCTTGTTCCATGGTCAAATCGTTTTAGCGCCATGATTGCATTTCATTTCCCTTGTGCTATGAATAGGGTGAAACTCCAGGTAAGAAAGATGTCTGCGCCTGTGATCCCTATAAGTCAGACTTGCTAAAGTTTAGGAAACCGGTCGATATATGCAAGTTTATTACTCTGCTCCGATGAACAATCACTGAAATGTGAGTCACTGCCAATGGTTTGCACCACTATAGCTGAACCCTTTCCTCTGGCTCTGTGTTTGTTCTTGGCGTAAACAGAAAGAAATGACCAGACTGAAAGGGAGGAGAGGAGGGAGATCAAACAGCGATTGAACAGAAAGGTAAGAGGAGTTGACCTTCGAGTTGTAAACAAGTCGCCAAATTTTCATCAACTAACTTTCAACTAGCACACGCACAAACACATTGAAACAGATACATGGCCAGCACAACTACATCTCATACACTCTCTGGTAAAGAACTGAATTTGTGTTGCATGTTTTATTGTGATATTAAATTTAACGTTTTGTTTTACATTACACTCATCTTGGGACAGGGTTTACACTGGGCCAGATTATCCATATTATCCATATATGGCCCAGGGGCGCCAGCCAATTTGCTGTGCTGGGGGGGCACCAAATGATTAAGACAACGACTACACATTTAAAATATATTTTAAAATATTTATAATATTTTCTACAGTGGCTACCGCTGTTGTGCGTCTTTCAGCACCACAGACGGAGGCGTGGAGGGCGGCGAGGAGAAAGAGACCCGGTGTAACTAGTGCAGTGCCGGTTTGGGTGTAATCCCCCGTCTGACGACAATGTGGGTTGCAAAAGCAGAGTGGCGCTGTTTGACCGGTGTGGGTTCCATTTCTGCTCGGGTACAATATCGACTCGGGGTCCTTCGACTACATATGACGTCACGGATTATGTTGCTAATGCTAGCTTTTACAGTTATTTAGCTGTGTGGTTTTTTTTTTACAATCCACGTTGACATAGAGTTGGTTAGTAAAGGTGCGAGGCCAGGGTGCGTCTAACGTCGATCTACTGTTTCCCGCTGTTCCTAAACTGAACTAGCCCCTACCCAATCATAATGCGTGAAGTAGTGATGTCATCTGTAGTCGCAGGACCCCGCGCAGGGCGAGTAGATCAAGTACCGACACCGGTCGCCGCGGGACAGATGGACACAGACAGATTCCTTCCATTTTAGTTAGATAATAGAAGTACACTTTATTGCTGATAGAAAATATATTCAAATATCATTTTACTAATCCACCCTCCTGTGTGGAGCAAGTACAATATTTTTCTGTTTTACAAAAGCAAGAAGGAAAATCAAGTCCTTTATAAATGTTCTATCTGCCGTTACTGACCGGGAAAATTAAAAATACTTTTTCATTTGTGGATTTTGCAAAGAAAATCAAATCAGTATCCTATTTTCATTCCTTTAAATTCTGTTTTTGAAATCAACAGAACAACAAAACAACCATAATTTCTAATAGCCTACACATTGCAATACATTGTCTGTGCTATTCCAAATACTGCCTTCACATCGCCTCACCTGGCGCTCTGCCATCACTAAGCTATTGAAGTAGTTGCTTGCAACAGTCGTTATTGGGCTTGCCTTATTTGGTATATGGGTGTGATGATTTTTTTTTAAACATACTCTTATGGTTTTGCATGTAGGCCTCATACAGGTCATTTATGATGGCAATGATATTTAGCATGACGTTGCATTGAGATTTGAGCTGCATTGAGATTTGAGCATCAGCGTAATGGCTGGTATGGCTTTTGTGGGCCCACGTCTCTCTATGGTCTAAGGTTTTTTGGTTGGGTCTTACATTTTTCTGTAGTATGTGTGTTGAGCCTGTACTTTAGCCATAAGTTCATATAAATCTATGGTCTTTATACCCACAGTAAATTTCACTTTTTTATGTGTAAAGTGTGTGTGTGTGTGTGGGGGGGGCATTTCAAGTTTGGTCACCCCAGGGCACCACACTGTGTTCATCTGGGCCTGGGTTTACAACAGACCCTTCTAATACCGCAACTCCCCTCATATTGACAGCTTAACCAGCGGCCAACGGTGGATGAGCTACGCGACAGAAAGATCCTCATTCGTTTCAGTGACTATGTGGAGGTGGCAAAAGCTCAGGACTACGACAGGCGTGCTGACAAGCCATGGACCAGACTGTCAGCTTCTGACAAAGTATGTACAACAGCATCTATTCTGAGCACATTCATCTGGTGTTTGGTTGTTTAGAGGTGTGGAAACTGCTTTGGCTAGATAGATCTTTTGATTAAAGTTGTAACAAGAACTACAGATTGTAGGTCCGTAATGATCTAGACCTTAAGCCAACAAATCTTTACCATATCCAGTGCAGACAATTTCTAACTTAGTCTGCCAGCTCTTCAGAGACAGGTTTGAATTCTGTGGAGGAACTGTTAAACTATTAACTGTATTTTTCACTGTTTTTCTTAACTTGCATCAAACACAGATGACCGTATATGACTCTTGTAAACCTCAGATGTTTTTTCACTTCCATAAGGCAGAATTTACCAATATTTTAATTTGAAGCGCTTCTGCACCTGTGCACCAGCACAGATGTGAAATGGGACACATTTGGGCTTAAGGTTGTTGTTGTTTTTGCTCTGCAGGCAGCTATACGGAAAGAGCTTAACGAGTTCAAAAGTAATGAGATGGAAGTGCATTCTTCGAGCAAGCACCTGACAAGGTCAGTGAGTGCACATGGTTTGGTCTTTTAGTTGCCATTTTGCTTGGCAGCTGATAAACTCTAAGATGAGGTGCCAGTGTGAAAACTAAAATGTATGGGTCATCCCTTGTTTATATATATATATATATACTGTCTAATAAAGAATTTACTTGACTCACTAGATTATATATATATATATATATGTGTGTGTGTGTGTGTGTGTGTGTGTGTATATATATATGTGTGTGTGTGTATATATATATATGTGTGTGTGTGTGTGTGTGTGTGTATATATAAATAATGAAGCCCTACAGTGGGCCAAATTTAGCTGCATCCAGCCCCCTGGAGACAATAAAATTGCACCCTTTGGCACCACCTTTCAATTAAAATGAATGTCTGGACAAATTTAGCTTATCTTTTGCTTACACTTTATGTTACAAGTCAGTGGCTAAAAAAATGTCCACTCTTAATTAGCCTGGGTTTGGCTCATGCGAGTGCCTATTTTTGAAGAACAGCCAATGGCTGCTCCCAAGAGAATTGTTAGTAGAGATATTTTTAGGACTCTGATTGATGAAACCCCTCCTATGTGATTAGTTCAGCCCATACCTATATTCTTCCCTCTCTTGTCCGATACAGGTTCCATCGACCATAGCAAGGTTTCTTCTGTGAAGAGTTGCTGATATTTGGTTCTGTCAGTGAAGACCTTGCATGGAGTCTTCCAGTGCCCTGGCCCACAGTGAGTGGGTGTCCTGATATTTGGGGTGCAGTGAACTTTGGAGGCTATGTCTCTAGAATTGGAGCTGCCAGGAAGGAGAGACGCATGCAGAAAGCTCCACTTCTGCTCAGAGGAACATCTTACCTTTATTTTACCTTTTCAGGGGAGCAGGACAAACAAGGCTCATATTTGCCATAAAAAGAACTCGTTTTTTTAAATAGACTTTTTTAAAAGATGGCTTTTTTTGATGCCAGATGGGAAAATGTGCATGTGACCAAGTCAACCTGTCCCACTCCAGTACCAGTAGTCACATCCCAATCTCTGTTTGGGTCTCACCAATCCCGTTAATCCAATTTCTTATCAACAATGTAAATGTTCTTAAACAGAAACCTTGTCTGTGAACAAGATGAAAACCCCCTTTGTAAGCACTATTTATTGTCTGCACAATACAGGCTTCAGATTTGTAAGAAATCTTGTTTTTCTTGTTTATTGTCTGGATTTGGTGTGTTTTAAAAATGGCACGCTATCGTGAAGTGATAGAAAGAAACTTAAATAGAAGTTAAATAGATATTTTACTTTAATTATCCACCCATTGCGGTAAGAGCTTTGCAAATATGGGTTGATATTTGCAGGCTATATGGTATATCAAGGTTTTAAAATCCCTTACTTGGATATCCGTTAATGAAGAAACGTCTCAAAATAAATGACAGCGTGACGTCATGACATCGTGTGTACTCGAGTCTCTAAATTAAGTAAAATCTACAGTGTTACATCGTTTGTTAGCATGCCATGCTAAGTAGAACAGCTTTGACTGTCTTCCCTAAACAGGAATCAATAAATTAGGAACTTAGTTTATGAGCTTCTGGCAGTGAGTCATGTCACCATCTCTTAATTCTCATCATGCAGTACACCAATTTTGATAAAACAATACAAGTCAAACAATCAATATACATTGTGAAGCAGGGTAAGTTGGTTGATCTCTTTCATGAGAGGATTTCACCTAACTTAGTTCCTCATATTTGCTGAGTTTAGCAGATGTTGTTGAACTATTAACTATGTGTGCTTCTGCCTCATGCTGGCAAAGTAATAAGGTGGTGGAAAAATGGTTCACTTTGTTGGGCTTATTTGTATCTTGTGTCCCACTTCTCCCTAGGCTTACCTCATACATTGACCACATTTATATAGAGCATTTCTACTCTACCGACCACTCGAAGTGCTTTACAGTGTATGCCTCACATTCACCCATTCACACACATTCATACACTAATGGTGGAGGCTGCCATGCAAGGTGCCAACCTGCTCATCAGGAGCAGGTAGGGGTTCAGTGTCTTGCCCGAGGACAGTTCAACATGTCATGTTCAACATGTTCGAATCGAACTAGAGACCTTCTGATTACTAGACGGCCCGTTCTACCTCCTGAGCCATGCCACCCAAATCCCTAATGAAAACATTGATAATTATGATAGGTCCATGTGAGATTATAGAAAATCCCTTTTATGGTCGAAAGAGGAGGTAGAAACAATGTTGTGACGTGGGTTACCTGCCATGCTAAAAAGCACCCATTTTTGATTTGCAGCACAGCTTTCCACTATATTTCTGACATCACTATTTACGATGTGAGCATGAGGCCCTCCATCCTGACTCTGAGAACAGATGGTGCCGTCAGTGTAAGTCACAAGGACTCCTGTGCTGGTCAGATTAACGAAAGAAGTGGCTACCGGCTGGGAGCTCCCAGAGCCAGTAGTTGGCAGTTCACTCAAACAGAATTAGACCAGTGGAGATGTGTGGGTGGAGGGGATGGTCTCCTGGGCGTGGGTGGGATATCCTGATCTCCAGTCGTCTCTCACCTATACTGTAGGCCAGCATGGCTGAAAGCCAATGTGTAAACGTGCATATACAGACATATGCACATACATGCACATACTGAAAGCACACACAAAGTTTTAGCCAAATGTAAGCATGATGAGATTTCAATGTACATATGCAATTGTCATCAACT
This sequence comes from Lampris incognitus, assembly GCF_029633865.1. Classification (NCBI taxonomy): domain Eukaryota; kingdom Metazoa; phylum Chordata; class Actinopteri; order Lampriformes; family Lampridae; genus Lampris; species Lampris incognitus. The sequence goes on from NC_079212.1 coordinate 120,887,947, forward strand.
ATAAATTATCTTACATCCTTCTCCCATTTAATCCTTGTGAATACAAGTTTCCCATTTTTCAGGACATACCGATGAACAGCAGTTTCTCTTGCTAGGGAAGGCCACCCATCATTGCTCAAGAGAATAGACCACACTAAGACCAATATTTAGAAATACAAATTAACTTCCAATGCACATTAATTTCAGACACACTGAATATACTTTATTCTCACAACAGACTTAGGAAATAAAAATTACCAGTTATTTGGAATGGTGCAAATGCCCTTACTATAAATCATTATCAAGCCAAAACCAGCTGGGACAATCAGGGCATAATGGAGTTTTGCCTGGAACCCATTATAATATATATGCATTAACTTTGTGCCATAGCCAGTCTTTGTTAGACACATCACAGCTGAGCATCATACCATAGGCCCTAAATGGATAGTTCTTATGTAACTACAGGCAGCAAGCACTGGCTGAAAGCCCAGAAAGGGCTCACTACTGTTTTGCTGCAGGAATATATGCCCCCATACACTGGCATGACAATTAAGACCATATAAGATTAGTAGACAACATCCATGCCATGCTAATGTCTGCCTTCTAAGAGCACTAGAACTCATTTGTTCCCAAAGAACAGACATATTGATGTTTGCTGTTGTTTTTATTGCTTAACCAGAGATTTTGGCTGAATGGTAAGGATTTCAGCTCAAACATGGAGTTGTTTCAGGTTATAGCACCCAGGGATGTGTGAGGAGTCCTCAAGTTTTGTTTCTATAAATGGGATGAGATGTTTTTATCTGTACTGTTATTTATCACGACTGCTCAGAGCAGGTTATCCAACAACCCTTTAAGAATCAAGATGATGTTTGCGTCATCTTAAAAGATACTCAAGGTGAGTTTAACACAGTGGTGTAATTTGTGAAAATAGGCTAAATTGCAAATTGTGGCTCAGCCTAAGTCATTACCAACAATTTTTACAATAATTCCAGCAATGAAAAAAATCATTGTCTGTGAAACCAAGAATAGCAAACAACCAGGGAAGGACAAGGGCAAGAGACAACAAGAGGCCACGAGCACCAACTAGGAGCCAAAGCTATAAAATCAATATGTTTGTGGAGTAAAACAGCCGAATGGTATTCTTTGAAAATTGGGTATTGGCAAAACAAAAGTTTTTGCAGACAGGAAGAGTCATGGAAATTCATCATTATCTCTGGTTTTGCTGATGAGGGGATTGGTTGGGATGCTAACAGGAAATCTGAACTATTACTCAGCACTAATGTCCATATATCGCGTGGTTACTTCTAGTACGTGAAAATGAGAGTATAATTCCTTAAATGGTGCATTTTTGTTTATTCACTGAAGTCAAATCAACAGCAATGACGATCGTATGTGAAGAGAGCAATTTGGTGAGGTGGGCACTGTAATAATGTGCCCACCGAGCCAGTAGGTGGCAGTATTGGTATATCTTGTATGTCTGTGAATGTTCTCATTCATCCAGGTCATGGTTAGCCAAAGGAGTTGAATCAAGTGCAACTGGACTTGGTACATATCCGTGAAGACGTTTCGCCTCTCATCCAAGAAGCTTCCTCAGTGTTGCATTGTTCATATTTATGTCACGGATGTCTAGCTACATACTTGTTTGGTATGTTAATATACTTTTGTAGAGTTAGACTGCAGGAGCAAACATTAGACGTCCAGTCATACTTCGTGGGGCAGGAAGAGAACTTTATTGCACATGCGCAGAAGTCATACACACACACACACACACACACACACACACACACACACACACACACACACACGCATATGGATACCCGCAAGGACCAAAATAGCTGCTTATAGCGCAGTAAATAATACAGTGGCTGACTGGCTGTATATGTGAGACTGCACATTATGTTCAACACCCTCACTCAGGCTCACCTTTACAGACTTACATGAAAAGAAAAACAGGTCTTCCTTAAAACATAAATTACCTATGCCGGTAATTAACATAACATAACATAACGGTAACATTATTCCTTGAATAACAACTCAGGAAAGCCCCAACTTTATTGTTGTTTGATACTTCTGGGTTATCTATGTTTCCCCAAACAAATAACATCTGAACTTCTCAAACTTTGCTTTTGTCAGTGGTTTGGTCAATGTGAACGTTTCGTTCTCTTTTAAAGAGTTAATCTCTTCTTCCATTGCGTTAGCCCACTTCTGAGACTTATTAGAGCTCATGGCCTCCTTGAATGTGTTTGGTACCCCAAATACAGCTCTATAAAAATAATCCACATCTTGCTCGTCAGTACATTCTGCTTTACACTGGTATTCTTCAAGATATTTTGGGGTCTTCCTCTCTAGTTGGGTAGCGGTTTCTGCCCTCACTATCCCCCTGGTTATTAGAAAGTGTACCACTTTCACCTCCTGTACCTGTAATCTGGGGCTGTTCATCAGTCCTAACTGGTACTACATCAGGCTCGTATGAGTCTATATCCTCATAGCTGTCTCCATCGTTGTGTGGACCTGTTTGTGTCTGGCAGTCTCTGTTGCTCTTCTGTATGAACTTAACTAATCTATGCTTTGACACTTTTCCTGTTTTTGGATAATATACATTGTATGCAGGGCTGTATTTATCATATCCTATGAAAATGCCCTTCTCGCACCTTGGATCCAGTTTCTTTTTGTCTTGTCTATAGGCATAGCACTCAGTGCCAAAAACCATCATATGGGAAATATTTGGTGTTTTCCCTGTGAAAGCACTGTATGGGGTTTGCTTTAATCGCTTACAATAGCACCTGTTGCGTATCTGTGCAGCTGTCTGCACCGCAAACCTCCATAGCTGTTTTGGCATCTTACTTTCTAGCAGCATACATCGTGCCATGTCAAATAATGTTCTCCAGTTTCGGTCTGCCGTGCCGTTCTGATGCGGCGAGTAGGGGGCACTAGTTTGGTGACTAATTTTATTTTCACTCAGCAGATCTTGGAAACATCCTCCAGTGAACTCGGTACCATTGTCAGACCTAATGGTTTTCACCTGCCCAAAGGAGGCAGTGTCAGCTAAGAATTTTTCGGTAGCCTTAGCTGTATCACTCTTTGACCTCATGAAATATGTCCATGTCATACTGCTATAGTCATCTGTGAAAGCTATGGTGTATTTATACCCATCTTTATCAGTAGGCTCGATCGGGCCGCACAGATCTGTATGGACTAGTTCAAGTATTCCTTTAGCTTTGCTATCAGCCTGTCTATTTCTAGACTCCACAAATTTTCCTTGTGTACATGTTTCACAGTTGAAGTTAGATTTGTCATTTTTCCCCTTAATCATCATTCCTTCAACTACACCTTCTAGTCTTGAAACATCATCTAAGTTACAATGACCAAGGATTCTGTGCCACGTTTCAATATCATGACATCCTTTGTATCCGTCAACATTATCATCAGTATTATTAGCTGTAGACAAATAATACAGTTTCCCAAATACTTCAATGTTAAACTTGGTACCCTCGTTTTTATACCCCATCCAATTTTCACCTTCCTTGAAGTGGATTTCTGCTCCGTTACTTGAGGCTGCTTTAACGGAAAAAATGTCCTGAGGAAACGTCGGGATATACAGGGCCCTCTTCAGTCGTGCTGTGACCTTTCTTCCTTCGCTGTCAATTAAGGTGACTTCAGCTTCTCCTCTGGCCTTGGCAACTCCGGTAGCCTTTGTCCCGTCTGCAAGTTCAATCACGTGACTCTTGGGCTTAAAGCCTTTATCGACTGTTTTGAACTTTGTAAAGTCATTTATCATGTGTGACGTCGCGCCACAGTCGACCATCAAACCTCTGTTGTTGACAGTCCGCCTCACCGGCCTGGTGTCCTCTTTCATCTTGAAGCAATATGACCTGCCTTCCCGGTCATCGGCGTCCGCCTCTATTTCTCGGTGGGTGCCGTCTGTCTCTCGGTGCGCTCCCCAGCGTCCGTCCTGTTCCCCCGCTGCACCCTGCTCTGCTCCGGTCACTCCCGCGATGGCGTCTCGCTGCTTCCCCCGGCCTCGCGCGTCTCTCCTGCGTTCCGCTCTTCTTGGTTCAGGCATGCTCGTACATGTTCGAGACATATGCCCTTTTTTGTGGCATCTGAAGCACTCAATTTCGGCCATGCTCTTTCTCTCTCTACCTCTTCCACGAGAGGTGGTGGCTGCTGTGGCAGCTCTTATCACACTGTCCCCGTCATCACCATTACTCGGCTTGTACCTTTCTGTGTCTTCAAAGCTCCTTAGTTTTGCCTTAAATTCACTGAATGTCAGGCTGTCACTACTCTGAGTAATATGAACTACGAACGGTTTGAAAGAGTCCGGCAGTCCTTTCACTACCATTCCCACTTGCAACCCGTCACTTATGTTCTCGTCGGCTCCTTTCAACGACGAGAATATTGTCTCTGCACGAACAATATACTCCGTGACGGTCTCGTTGCTTTCCATGCGAAGAGCTGAGAGTTTACAATATAAACTCACCACGCGCGGTTTCCCTTTGCCCGCGTAATGTTGCCGAAGTATCTTCAATGCCGCCCTACCGTCGGCTGCTGCATCCCGCATAATTAGTGACAAGCTCTTGTTGTCTAAAACTTGCACCACCTCCGCGTACGCTTCTCTGTTTTCCTTGACGTCTGCTTCTCTCAACTGGACAGCATTTTCGCCCGCAGCGATAACTGGCACGTTCAGTAGAGTCTCGCTGAGTCCTCTCAACTCCATGTGGGCTAGGAAGCGAGTTTCCCATAACTCGTATCCTCTCTCGTCGCCGTCGAACAAAAGTCTATTAAATCGCTGACTAGACATGGCACTGGGCCCATAACCTGTTGCATTGTTCATATTTATGTCACGGATGTCTAGCTACTTGGTATGTTAATATACTTTTGTAGAGTTAGACTGCAGGAGCAAACATTAGACGTCCAGTCGTACTTGGTGGGGCAGGAAGAGAACTTTATTGCACATGCGCAGAAGTCATACACACACACATTGATATCCGCAAGGACCAAAATAGCTGCTTATAGCGCAGTAAATAATACAGTGGCTGACTGGCTGTATATGTGAGACTGCACATTATGTTCAACACTCAGTTCGTGCCTTTCTGACTAGACCAAGCTAGTCTGACTGGCTGGTGATGAGACTCAGAATTTATCCTCTATGAGTCATTGTCAGAGCCTCTTTGTGATCCGATGTTTACCAACGCCCGCTGCAAACAGAGGTCACGAGCACCAACTAGGAGTGGCTCTTTTGAGCCACTCATATCTATGGCTCTGACAACGACTCATAGAGGATAAATTCTGAGTCTCATCACCAGCCAGTCAGACTAGCTTGGTCTCGTCAGAAAGGCACGAACTGAGGAAGCCTCCTGGAGAGGCGAAACGTCTTCACGGATATAAACCCAGTCCAGTTGCACTTGATTCAACTCCTTTGGTATATCTTGTGTAGACTACTAATAAGACACGTTAGCCCCTAGCTATCGGGTCTAACCCTTTAGCCGAGCGGTTAGTGATGTCGCCTTGTGGTGCAGTACACCTCGTATCGAATCCCGCACCGGGCAAGAAAATAACCGGTTACACTTGTATATTGTAGAGGGTTGAGGTTAATGAGCAGAACGTTCTAGGGTTAGAACTTGTGACAGTCATGGAGCAGACAAGACACGATTAAATACACAGAGACAACATTTACTTTTCAGCTTGATTTATTACATAATAGAACATTATATTGTAGCGAATTCGGGGGACAACGCAACTACAGGAACTGCCGGGAAGCGAACCCGTATCGCTCGCACCGCAGGAGACATCGCTAACCGCTCGACTAAAGGGTCAGACCCACGAGCCAGCGTGTCTTCTTATCCATGCACTTTACACTACCCCCCCTCCTTCAGGAAGCGCGTCCCCGCGCTTAAGCATATCAGCTCCTTCACACCTCAGGGCGCCTACGCTTCCGATGGCCTTACGGTCGCTCCATCCCACTACTGACACCAATGTAGCGAATTCGGGGAACAACGCAACCACAGGAACTGCCGCGGCCGGGAAGCGAACCCGTATCGCCCGCACCGCAGGAGACACCGCTAACCGCTCGACTAAAGGGTCAGACCCGCGAGCCAGCGGACAGCGTGTCTTCTTATCCATGCACGTTACAATATGGTACCAGGAGTGAACCAGACAGAAAATGGATGCGATAACGCCACCGGGGACTTTAAAGTTAACTGGAAAGGTTGACGCGAACTGGATGAATTTCAAGCAGCAGGTCAAGCTGTATGTCGCGGCTATAGGGGTGACAGGAGCGTCAAAGGAGCGAAAGACCGCCATACTCACCATCGCTGGAACTGATGCGCTGGAGGTGTACAACACATTCACGTTTGCAAACGAGGGAGACAAAAACAAGCGGGACCAAGTCATCAAGAAATTCGACGAACACTTCCTGTCAAAAAAGAACGAGACTTACGAGAGGTATGTGTTTAGATCGCGGATGCAACGCGAAGGAGAGACTTTAGGTAGTTTTCTCACAGACCTTAAACTAAAGGCTAGTACCTGTAACTTCAATGCACTGAACGAGTCAATAATTCGTGCTCAAATTGTGTTCGGCACATGTGACAAGAAAGTCAGAGAAAGATTGTTAAGAGAAGCGGAGCTCAGTTTGGACAATCCTGTGAAAATATGCCAGGCCAGCGAGTTAGCTAAACAGCATGTGGAAACGTTTGAAGGTGCCACTAAGGGACTAGCTTTAGCTCTGCCAAGTGCTAATGTAGACGCCGTTTCATTCAAGGAAAATGGACGCGGAAAATACCGAGGCGCTCGAAGCAAGCAAAGTGACACATTTAGCTGCAAACGTTGTGGAGATAATCACAAACCCAGGCAATGCCCAGCATTTGGTAAAACATGCTACAGGTGTAAGGGACAAAACTACTATGCAAAAATGTGTTGTTCAAGAGAAAGAACGCAAGGCACATGTAGAGGATGAAACTGATGAGGACAGTGATTCATTTTTAGTGAACATGGTTTCCTGTGACTCTGAAAAAAGTGTGCAGCCAACGGAGAGTGTAGACACTGGACATTAAGTCAGTGCAGTGGGAACAGACAAATGGACGGCACCTCTGTTACTTAATGGGGCAAGGGTGTTCTTCAAATTAGACACAGGGGCAAAAGCCAACCTAATTAGTGTAAAAGACATTAAAGCACTTAAAAGAGAAGCCATAAATATATAAACGGACAGTCCCACAGAAGGCATATAATGGACAGTGAATACAAGCCCAAGGGGTGTGCAGGCTGAAAGTGAATGTGAAAGGGAAGCAACAAAACCCGATGTTCGTGGTTGTTTCTAATGATCGTGAGTCACTGCTAGGAGACAAAGCATGTGAGGACCTTGAGCTGGTCAAAAGGGTCTACCAAATCAACAGTGAAAAGGTGGTTCTTAAGACTCACATTGACAATGTGCAAAAGTTTCTCGATATATTCACAGGCCAAGGGACGTTGCCATTCACACAGAGGATGCTGCAGCTGGAGTGGCCCCAGATTCAGACTGTCCAGGAGGAAAGTGGCAAATCCACCGCGTCCAACGTGCTGGCCGCCTGCCACAGATCGCACTCTGCTGCCCCATCTTGCCTCAGTTCTCCCAAGAGCATTCTTCAGTGTCAGTGTGCCTTCCTTCTCACCTTCCTCTCATCCGTGGCAAGTCACTCTGCTCTGCTGTCCAGCTGTGCCTGCACGGCCTGCTATAGACGCTACACGGCATGTGGCATGATGTGCGGACACTCTGTCTATGGCCTCCAGTCTAAAAGGAGTCCCTTGCTTGAGCGCAGGGGTCCTTCGGGCCCCTTGTCAGTCCCCAAAAGAAGCTACAGTGAAACACGGGTGCTCTCCTCAGACAAGACCTTGGCGTCCTGGGCTCAGAAGTTCAACAGCCCTGTGAGGGGAAACAACCATATGAGACATATGCAAGCTCTGGGTAACTCTCACAGTTCTATCCTATCAGGGCAGAGCTGAGCATGGCCAACGGCTGAGGCAAAACAGGATTATAATTCCAGAGTCTATGCACCAAGAGATGCTCAGCTGGATCCATGAGGGTCACCTTGGCATTGAAAAGTGCAAAAGAAGGGCTACGAAAGCTGTTTATTGGTCAGGTATCAATAGAGACATTGAGACGCTGATTAGTAAATGTGACACATGTCAAAGACACCATTACAATCAATCCAAAGACCCAATGCTGATTCAAGACTTTCCAGCCGAGCCAAGGCAAAAAGTAAGAACAGATCTCTTCCATATATGGAAAGGACTTCTTCTTAGTAATAGACTATTACTCAAACTATCCTGAAATCACACAGCTAAACAGCACATTTGCAAGCAGTGTTATTAATCACCTGAAAAGCATCTTTGCCAGACATGGAATTCCTCAAACAGTGCAGAGTGACAGTGGCCCCCAGTATGGCTGCCGGGAGTTTCAGTTGTTTGCAGAATAGTATGGGTTCCAACACACCACATCAAGCCCTCTCCATCCACAGGCAAATGGGAAGGCAGAGAAAGGAGGGGAAATTGTCAAAAGACTCCTGAAAAAGGTCACTGAAACCAACTCAGACCCTTACCTAGTGTAAATGACCCATATAATTTTGTCATAATATTTTTTATTATTATTGATTTGTATGGTGCTCATTATTGATTTGTATTTGGTGCCCAAAGTACAGTCCTGATTGATATTAACAGCGAATTACACTTCCTTTTGTTATGTGACCTTTATTTGAAAAACTCTGGTCTCCCATGATGCTGTGCGCCGCTGCGAGAAAACGGCAGAACAAAACTGAAAGTTGAACACGATGGTCATGTTCGCTATGCACAGAACGAATTCACAATTTATAATTCATTGATCATCATCATTTATTTAGCACCTAGCTGGAAGGTGAACAGGTATGAGTGCCGATTGACTGTTTAATTCGAATTTCGTTATGTTTTTAGTTACAATGTGTTCTTTGTGATTTGGAGATCGCTAATGATAAGCTAATGCTAGCTAGTGCTATGCACCCCGTACTGGTGGCTAGCTATGGGGGAAACGTGGTCGTACATATAATTTAATGATTGTTTTATGTATATGCTTTCAGCTCTTACGGTGGTTCTATGGTGTGTCTACGGTGTGACTAGTAAAATGCTGCAATAAATGGTCTGATACCGCACCATGGACCCATCAGTCGTTATTGGAGTGCATCGTCTGAATAAAGTCCGGCTGGAATGCTACAGTAAGAGCTAGCCTCTTCATCAACCCCGCCACCACGCTGCCAGAGGAGGTCTATGAGGACGAGCCACGGAGCTAAGTTGCTACTAGTCTACAAGGGACAATTCATCGGGCGTCTTGGCGCCATTTCATCGGGCAACTCGGCGCCATTTTACGGGTCTTCTAGACAAAGGAACTCAACTCTCATCAGGCAGCTGGCTTGAAGGTTGGTGTGACGGTCAGACTCTAAAGGTATGGAGCATTTCATTGATTGATAAGGAACAATTCATCTTCACTGAGAACATTGATAAACATATGGTTTGAGAAGAAAAGGTTTAAGAAGAAAAAGGCATCAACAACAATGGGCATTTATTGAATTTGATGTTTCTCAATGTGAAGCTGATGGGACTTTATAGAACAAATAAGTTCACACAAAGTAACAAGTGAATCAAGTGACTTTGTTTATTGACTGTTATTATTATTACTATCCATTCACTGATCATCCTTCCTGTTGACTGTGAAAAAAAAGGGAAACATGTTTAATGCATGATTTATACAGTCTGAATGGTAACTGAATGTTGTATTCAGTGGAGAGATTGATATTATAACCTTGCAGTCAGTAATATAACAGTCAGCCTACAGTAATAAGGCTCTAGTCCTCTAAGCAGTCTGTAGCTATACCAGGTTCTCTGCTCCTCTCTTCGGGTAGTCTATGGGCTATAGTAAAGGCAAACAATTCATTACATCACATTTATCATGGCAGAATTGAATATGACCGAAACAGAGAATCCTGCCCCACAGTCAGAGCTAGAGAATCAGATAAATAGACTACAGCTTAAAATTAGTGTAGCCGGGTGGTAAATCTGTTAAATATGTTAAATGATTTCCCACTTAAATTTAGTATAGTTTAACTGTTAATATATGTAATTGTTACACTGTCAAGCCATGTAAAATGTCATTTGATGTATTTAAATTGTGAAGCAGATTGTGAGTGTATTTTTATAGTTTTGGTTGTCATTGCATTTTTTGACCAGTAAGTGGCAGTGTTGCGGACTTTTATTGTAACTCCGTGCAAGTCATCCAAGTGCATCTTGGGTACTCTTTCTGCAAGTTATCCAAGTGCATCTTGGGTATTCTTTCTTTTTTTCTTGTGTGAAGCACCTGAAGATTGCGGTGTGACGGTGCTCTGACTCCGCAGTAAGTAGGGACGCTACTGGAGTTTGATGTTCGGTGATTTTGGGCGCGAGCCGTCGACCACTGTTCGCCATTGCAGGCAGGACAAGGTAACTGACAGAGTGAGAAATTGCGCGATCTTCAGGAAGTTCCACATGTCTTTGTTAAACCCTGTTTAACATACATAGTCCACTGCCGTATTTTGCACCGCATGTTGTATGTTGTATTTATTTTCCTTTTAAAATCTTTTCTGTTAAACTTGCCACATCTGTGAACATTTATGAGCTGTTTGCTCGAAAGACACAGGAATTTATGCACTCAGTAAAACGATCTGCATTCGAAGGTTCAAACAATAAAATTAAAGCTACAAGAACCCCGGAAGTAATTGTGTCCTGTGTGGTATCTAATTCCACGGGCTACATTAGTAAGCTACAAAAGGCTCTCAACGAAACGCTAGAGACTAGCGAGATAGAACACTTAGAGAAGGAAATTCAAACTAAGGAAGAAACACTAAGTAGCCTCCAAAGTCAACTTGAAGAACAAAATGGGGATAGCCTCCGACGCTCGACTCGAGTGAAGATCTCGACTCCTAAAATGCTTGAACTGCAACAAGAGGAGGTGAGGAAGAAGGAGAGAAAGCTCCTCTCAGCGTACGAAAAATGGAAGAGTCGAGCTCGTGAGTCAAGAGAGCGGCTAAAGAAAGACCTCAAGGAAACTGAGCTGGCATCTCTGCTTGATACTTTGGAGAAGGATAAAGAGGCTGTGTTGAACACCTATAATGACATACGAGGTCACTTCACACCCTCAGCCGAAATGAGAAGCCGTGTTGATGCATGTGAGGTAGCTACAACAGAGATTAAGAAAATCGCCTATGAGAGGATTGTAGACATCGATTTAGATTTTGATGCAGAACAAGCACAATGACGTCTCAAGGAGCTACTCAAGGGCAGCTATGCGCGCTCAATCTATGGATCCACTGTCTCAAGAGTGTCAAAGTCAGTCCACAGCCACGAAGGCAGCACTTTAACAGTCAAACGTGTGGACGCGGCAGCAGAGCTTGCAGCAAAGGAAGCGGAGTTCGAAGGGTTGCTTGAAGAAGATAAGCAAAGGGAGAAGATACAACGTTTGGAGGAGCAACAAAGGACACTAGAGGAGCAACGAAGGACGCTAGAGGAGCAACAAAGGTGGCAGCTTGAAGTTGAAAAACACGCTCTTGAACGTTTACAGGCAGAAAAGGACTTAAGGGCTGCACGGGCCAGACTTCAAATCTATAACCAGGGAACATCACAGGGCGGCAGTGTCCACTCTAATGATCCTGAAAGAAATCTTCACGGCTCCCCAGCTACCAGCAACCAAACCCTCAATATAATGGCATCGTCACCTGACGTAAACGTGTCGTCCCTCGCCCGGGCCCTCCAAGATAGTATAGCCCTGAATAGACTTCCAGTGCCAGAGCCATCGGTATTTAATGGCGACCCCATTCAGTTCATTGAGTGGAGAACTTCATTCATGTCACTCATTGACTCAAAGGCCATCTCCTCAGCAGACAAGCTTTACTACTTGAGGAAATATGTAGGCGACCCAGCTCGTAAGACACTGGAAGGGACCTTCTACAGAAACGACGGCGAGTCTTACAAGGACGCATGGAGCAAACTGAATCACCGATACGGACAGGCCTTCGTCATACAGAGAGCCTTCAGAGACAGGCTCACAAAGTGGCCAAAAATCCAACCAAGGGATGCAGAGGGACTTAGAGACTTTTCCGACTTCTTGAACGCCTGCCAAGACGCAATGTCTCATGTGAAGAGCCTCAAAATATTGAACGACTGTGAAGAGAACATGAAGCTGGTCCACAAATTGCCAGACTGGGCAGCATCTCGATGGAACAGGAAGGCTACGGAAGCCTTGGACAGGAATCAAGAATTCCCCAGCTTCAAGGACTTCACCACCTTCATGGCAAAGGAGGCAGCAATCGCATGCAATCCGATCACCTCACCTTATGCCTTACGCAACTCCGAGTCTAGCACAGCGAAACCGAATAACAGGGACCCTAAGAGGAACAAGGCGAGTGTTCTGAGTACGCAAACTGAAACGGACAGTGACAAGCAAAAGCCAGCCAGCGGAAAGAAAAAACCCCCCTGTGCGTTCTGCCAAGACAGTCAACACGGGCTACGTGCATGTCCCAAGTTCATCGCCAAGACTCTGGAGGAGAGAAGAGAATTCGTGAAAGAGAACAAGCTCTGCTATGGCTGCACCAAACCCGGACATAGCGCGAAGGACTGTCGACATAGACATACCTGCAACACCTGCAAAGGCAAACACCCCAACTGTCTTCACAATGACAACCATGTGAAAAGGGAACCGTCTGCAGCTCGGGAAAACACTCGCCCAAGCAACGCTAATGAATCAGAAGCTGCCGCGACTGCATGTCACATGCCGTCACGACTGGACAGTCTACCAACACATCGATGATTGTGCCCGTATGAATGTCGTCCAAGAACAACTCAGGAACAGAAAAACTTGTCTACGCCCTGCTGGATACACAGAGTTACACCACATTCGTCGACCAAGAAGTGAGCAGCGCTCTAAAGGCAGAGTCCTGTCCAGTGAAACTGAAGTTAACGACAATGATAGGACGTGACACTATCGTGAAAAGCCAACGAGTCTCGGGGCTTCGTGTGCGCGGTAACAGATCTTCCCTCCACATCGACCTTCCTCCTGCCTACGCTAAGGACGGTATACCGGTGAACCGCGCCCACATTCCTACAAGTGAAACAGCCAGACAATGGAATCATCTCTCCGCAGTCATAGACGAGATTCCACCGCTGCAAGATTGTGATATTGGTCTTTTAATAGGATACAACTGTGCGAGGGCAATGGCACCAAGAGACGTAATAGCAGGAGGAAATGAAGAGCCTTACGCAATCCGAACCGACCTTGGATGGAGCATCGTGGGTTGCTCTTCACCGTGCCTTGACACTCCAAGCGTGGCGAGACAGTGTTTCCGGGTAGCTGTGAAGGAGCTCCCGCCAGTCACCCCTGCAGATGCTATTCGCATTCTGGAGTCCGACTTCAAAGATACCAAGGAGGATGAAAAGACAGTGTCCCAGGAAGATATCTTGTTCCTGGACAAACTCAAAAACGGCATCCAGAAGAACAGTCAAGGTCACTACGAAATGCCCTTACCTTTTAAGGAGAGACCCAACCTACCTGACAACAAACAGCTTGCCATCGTTCGTCTCAGTCATCTGAGGAGGAAGCTGTCAAAGGATGAAAGATACAAAGAACAGTACATCAAGTTCATGGAGGATGTCATAGAAAAGGGTGACGCAGAGGAAGTACATGATGATGGGAAGGAAGGAGAAAAATGGTACATACCTCATCATGGTGTCTACCACGCCAAGAAGCCAGACAAACTGCGCGTGGTATTCGACTGCTCTGCCAAATACAAGGGAACCAGTCTAAACGATCATCTGCTCACCGGACCCGACTTGATGAACAATCTCAATGGTGTTCTCCTTCGCTTCCGACGGCATTCTACTGCATTGATGTGCGACATAGAAAAGATGTTTCACCAATTCCACGTGAGTGAGACGGATCAGGATTACCTGCGCTTCCTGTGGTGGAAGAAAGGAGATCTCAGCACGCAACCTCAAGAGTACCGAATGAGGGTGCATATCTTCGGTGCTGCCTAATCGCCTGGTTGCGCAAACTACGGCTTGAAGTACCTGGCTACTGAGAACAGAGACCTATACCCCCTAGGTTCACAGTTCATTCTGAGAGACTTTTAAGTCGATGACGGTGTCGCAAGTATGGACAGTACAGAGAAGGCTATTCAGCTCGCTCGAGAAGCCAGAGAACTTTGTGCCCTGGGTGGCCTTAGACTCCACAAATTTGTGTCCAACGACAGAGCTGTAATAGAAAGCATACCGTCATCTGAATGTGCATCAGAAATCAAAGATCTTAACCTTACCTTGGATGACCTACCTTCAGAAAGAGTGTTGGGGATCCAATGGCACATCGAGTCAGACTGCTTGAAGTTCAACGTCAATCTCAAGGATCAACCTGCAACACGCCGAGGTATACGGTCTACGGTTGCCTCCTTGTATGCCCCCCTAGGGTTTTTCGCCCCATTCTTGCTCATCGGAAAGGGAGTACTGCAGGAAATGTGCAGACATGGAACGGGTTGGGATGATCCTCTGACTGATGAACTTCGCCCACGGTGGGAGAGATGGAAAAATGACCTTACCAACATGGAGAAGATAGACATTCCTCGGAGCTATGCACCTGCAAACTTTGGGAGGGTCACCAGACAGGAGTTACACCACTTCTCCGATGCAAGCACGACTGGCTACGGACAGTGTTCATATCTTAGACTCAGAAATGAATGGAGGTTGGGTAGAGTTTTAGAGACTGTAGTAGATAGAGATGGACTGGTTAGGAGGGTGAAGATCTGTCTAGGGGATAGAAACCTAGGCAAAAAAGGTGAACAGCTCACCAAGCAGACAGTGCTTGAACGGCCAGTTCAAAAACTGGTCTTGTTACTAGATAGTGACTAGTTAGTTACTAACTAACACATGCCTTGCATCTCTTGAGATGCGTTTTTTTTAAATTTTGTTTTAAAATACTTGACACTCCTTTCCCACGATACTTATGGTTTATGGTCATTTTGAGTTGAGAAATCATTTGTTTTTGCTTATGCTTGATTTTCTATATTCAAAACATTAATGATTTGGTGGGAGTGTAAATGACCCATATAATCTTGTCATAATATTTTTTATTATTATTGATTTGTACGGTGCTCATTATTGATTTGTATTTGGTGCCTAAAGTACAGTCCTGATTGATATTAACAGCGAATTACACTTCCTTTTGTTATGTGACCTTTATTTGAAAAACTCTGGTCTCCCATGATGCTGTGCGCCGCTGCGAGAAAACGGCAGAACAAAACTGAAAGTTGAACACGATGGTCATGTTCGTTATGCACAGAACGAATTCACAATTTATAATTCATTGATCATCATCATTTATTTAGCACCTAGCTGGAAGGCGAACAGGTATGAGTGCCGATTGACTGTTTAATTCGAATTTCGTTGTTTTTATTTACAATGTGTTCTTTGTGATTTGGAGATCGCTAATGATAAGCTAATGCTAGCTAGTGCTATGCACCCCGTACTGGTGGCTAGCTATGGGGGAAACGTGGTCGCACATATAATTTAATGATTGTTTTATGTATATGCTTTCAGCTCTTACGGTGGTTCTATGGTGTGTCTACGGTGTGACTAGTAAAATGCTGCAATAAATGGTCTGATACCGCACCATGGACCCATCAGTTGTTATTGGAGTGCATCGTCTGAATAAAGTCCGGCTGGAATGCTACACCTAGCATTGTTGACCTATCAATCCTCACCTCTGGCATGTGCAGCATCGCATGCGGAGCTCCTCATGAACCGTAAACTGTGCAACACACTGCCATGAATGCCTGTGAAAAAGGAAAACAGGGAACTGACACAGAAACATATGCAGCTTAAGTGGGAACAGAAAAAGATACACGACAAGGCTGCCAGGAGTCTGAAACCTCTTACAGAACATGATGTGGTCAGAAACGAAGAGCCCTCTGCATGGAACAGAAAGGCAATGGTCCTGAAAGAAGTAAGTCCAAGGTTATATACCACTAGGACTGAAGATGGACAGGTACTGTGGAGAAACCGCAGGAGTCTGCTTTAAGACTCAGGAGACATTTCAAGAACAGGCAGGTGCTGAAGTGACATCTCATGCATCCTCCTGACATGCACCCAACTGAGTTTCCTCCACCTACCCCAATGACCGAAACACCAGCCATGCGCAGGTCTAGCAGGCCTAGAAAACAGAAAGTTGTAATGGACTTGTAGGATTAAAAACAAACAAAAAAACCAAAAACAAAAACAAAACAAAACAAGAGACTTGGAGTTTGGTTAGAAATATCCGACAAGACGAGAGTGTGGTGTTCTTTGAAAACTTATCAGAAAGTTACATTGAGTTGGGATACATGGAAAGGAAATAATGTGACTTACCTGTTTGTTGTTATACAGTATACCTGTACTGAAAAGAAAAGTGTTAAAATATTGTTTAATGTTTAAATGACTAGGTGTGGCAATAGCTTAATGTGACTTAGTCGTTTGTTATTTTACCTGAAAAGGAAAGTGTTAAAAATGTGGTGTTGTAGAGCCGAAGGAACGGAGAAGACCGTAGGTTCACACTTTAGCCGTGTAGGCAACTTTCTTTAATCCACGGTAAATCAGAGACAACCAAACCACAGCTCGACTGAGCGGAGGTGGCAAGAATCCCCAGAAAACTGGCTGGACAACCATAACTTAACCCTGCGTTAACCTGCCAGGGCAACCATGACTTAACCCTTAGTTCCTGGGTTGAATTCTGTCCCCAATACGTGTCCACCACATGAGCCCCCCCAGAATTCGCCCTAGTAATCGAAGTCAGGCAGGCGCGGGGGGACGACAGGCCGTCCGCGGCGGCTCCGGATAACAGGGGCCGGAGTGTCTCCGGGAGGCATTGACGCGGGCCTGTGGAGGTCGGCCTGAGGAGCAGAAGAGGCAGCTCGGGCCTCCACGGGGGGAGGAGGCGGAGCCGGGGGACGACCGCGACGAGGAGGTTGGGCTAACTCCAACGGCTGCGTCAAGTCCAGGTGTGCGGGTTTAACTCGGTCCACTGAAACATGCTCGGCCGTGCCCCCAAAATCCACCACCAGGTGCTTAGTTCCCCATTCCAGGACGCGGAAGGGGCCGTCATAAGGGGGTTGCAGAGGGGGGCGGTGTGCGTCGTGACGGATGAACACGTAGTCCGCTGACTGCGGACCTGGGGGCACCTGGGACACCGGCGCGCCGTGTTGGGCGGTAGGGACGGGTGTGAAAGCTCTGACCCCGTCCAGCAAGGAGGCTCGTTGGTCCACAGCTGACCAGGGACGCGTTGCATTGGGCATGAAATCGCCTGGGACTCGCAGCGGCGTGCCGTACACCAGCTCCGCAGAGGAGGCTTGTAGGTCTTCCTTCGGGGCGGTCCGCAGGCCCAGCATGACCCATGGGAGCTTGTCGACCCAGTTGCAGTCCTTGAGAGTAGCCCGAAGCGCAGCCTTCATGGACCGGTGGAAGCGCTCACATAGGCCGTTCGCCTGAGGGTGGTAGGCGGTAGTGCGATGAAGCTTGACGCTCAGAGCCTCACCCACAGCATTCCATAGCTCTGAGGTAAACTGTGGCCCGCGGTCAGATGAAAGGTCGGAAGGCGTACCGAAACGTGAGACCCACGACCCAATAAAAGCCCGGGCCACATCAGCAGACGTCGTGGATGCCAGGGGAACAGCTTCAGGCCAGCGCGTAGTCCTGTCCACCACAGTGAAGAGGTAGGTGAACCCCTGGGAGGGGGGTAGGGGACCAACCAGGTCGACGTGGACATGGTCAAATCGTCTCTCCGGCACTGCGAAGCGTTCCAGGGGCGCCTTAATGTGGCGGTGTATCTTAGCCCGCTGACAGGCAACACACGAGTCGGCCCACGCTTTCACGTCTCTCTTAAGTCCCTCCCACACAAACTTAGCAGAGGTCAGGCGCACGGATGGCTTACCGCCTGGATGAGAGAGGCCGTGCACAGCTTCAAATACGGGGCGTCTCCAGCTGTGCGGGACGATGGGCCTGGGCTGTCCTGTGGAGACGTCACACAGGAGGGTGACACCTGTGTCGCTGAAAGGAACGTCCTGCAGGCGGAGCCCCGTGTCGGGGGCCCGGAGACGGAGGATGCTCGGGTCCGTGGCCTGGTCAGCGGCCATCTGTGCATAGTCAAGGCCTAGGTGGACCGCTCCAATCACTGCCCTAGAGAGGCAGTCAGCTACCTGGTTAGACTTACCAGCGACGTGCTGGATGTCGGTAGTGAATTCCGAAATGTAGGAGAGTTGTCGCTGCTGGCGAGCGGACCATGGCTCGGCCGTCTTGGACATGGCAAACGTGAGGGGCTTGTGGTCCACGTACGCAGTAAACTCGCGGCCCTCTAGCAGGAAACGGAAATGCCGGACGGCGAGCCAGAGACCGAGGAGTTCCCAGTCAAAAGTACTATACTTGCGCTCTCGGGGTGTAAGCTGGCGACTGAAAAAGGCCAAAGGCTGCCAAGCCCCCCCCACCCACTGTTCGTGAACCGCACCAACAGCATAGTCCGATGCATCCGTGGTTATGGAAATAGGCACTGTAGGTGAAGGATGCGCTAGCAGGGTAGCCTGGGAGAGCGCAGCTTTAGTCTCGGTGAACGCACGGTCCCGCTCTGCTGTCCAGTCGACCGCCTGGTTGGGGGACATGCCTTTCAGCGCCTCGTACAGTGGCCGGATGATAAAGGCGGCTCGGGGAATGAAGCGGTGGTAGAATGTCACCATCCCGATGAACTCCCTGAGCGCACGAGCTGTTTGGGGGCGCGGAAAGGCCGCCACCGCTTCCACCTTTGAGGGCAGGGGGACTGCCCCGTCCCCAGTGATGCGGTGCCCGAGGAAATCAATGGCTGTCAGCCCGAACCGGCACTTCGCCGGGTTGACGATCAGCCCATGCTGGCTGAGGCGTGTGAAGAGGGCATGAAGATGGGACAGGTGTTCTTCCTCGGAGGCGCTGGCGATGAGTATGTCGTCCAAATAGACAAAGATGAAAGGAAGGCCACGGAGCACTGAATCCATCAGCCGCTGAAAGGACTGGGCCGCGTTTTTGAGTCCAAATGGCATTCGTAGGAATTCAAATAGGCCAAATGGGGTAGTCACCGCTGTCTTGGGGATGTCTGAGGGGTGCACGGGAACTTGATGATAACCACAGACCAGGTCGACTTTTGAGAAGACGCATTTGCCAGACAGGTTTGCAGAAAAGTCCTGGATATGCGGGACAGGATAGCGGTCGGGCGTGGTGGCGTCATTTAGTCGGCGGTAGTCCCCGCATGGGCGCCAACCTCCATCAGGCTTAGCGACGATGTGGAGTGGGGACGCCCACGGGCTGTCAGAGCGGCGGATGATCCCCATGCGTTCCAGGTGCTCAAACTCAGACTTGGCAATGGCGAGTTTGGCGGGGTCGAGACGCCTGGCTCTGGCGTAGACCGGGGGCCCCTTCGTAGCAATGTGATGCTCCACCCCATGCTTAGCGGTAGGTGCAGAGAAGGTAGGCTGGGTGAGGTCAGGGAACTCAGCGAGGAGGCGGTTGAACTTGTCTGCCTCTGAGAGAGAGTTGGCTAGACCTGCATAGGCCGCTTCCCTCCGCGTACATGCGAAGGAGGAGAAGGTTAAGGCATCGACCAGATGGCTGTTCTGAATGTCCACTAGCAAACCGTAAGCGCACAAAAAATCAGCTCCGAGGAGGGGAAGCGTTACATTGGCCATGACGAACTCCCACGTGAAACGTTGTCCACCAAAACACAGTTCTACAGACCGCACGCCGTAGGTGTGGATAGGGCTGCCGTCAGCCGTCGCCAACTGGGGGCCCCGCTCCCCGCCCATGATGTCGACGTCAGTAGCAGGGAGCACGCTTCTCTGTGCGCCCGTGTCACAAAGAAATCGCCGACCGGAGATGGTGTCGAGGATGAAGAGTAGCCTGCTCGTATCGCCAACACTCATGGCCACTACTGAGTGTTGGCCCTCTCGTTTCCCGTCGGCCTGTAGTTGCAGGGGGAACGGCACCGTTTAGCTTTCGCACCAAATCGAGCGTGGTACATACAGAGTCCAGAGGGCTTGTAGCGGTCTGACGCTGTGGCGCCACCGTCGGGCCACGCCCGCGATGTCGGCGGGGGGCCAGTGAAGGTAGGAGCCAGCACCCCGGCATGGGAGGAACGTTGTGTAGCGACGAAGAATCGGTCAGCCTCCTTTGCCAGCTCACGGGGATCAGTGATGGTGGAGTTAGCGAGCGCAGTCTGGACGTGGGGCGGCATGTTGCGCAGAAACAGCTCCATAAACAGGAAACATGGCTTTTCTTGACCCAGTAGGTTTAACATCCTGCTCATTAGCTCCGATGGTTTGCCATCTCCCAAGCCCTGAATTGCGAAGAGGCGACGTGCTCTCTCCGTTGTTGACAGTTCAAAAGTTTCAAGGAGGATATGTTTAAGTGCGGCGTATTTACCATCGGCCGGTGGGTCGGTTATACAACCGCTTATCCTGGAAGCCGTAGCGCACCCCAGCGCTGCCACTACGTAGTAGTACCTGGTCTCGTCTGCTGTTATGTCTCTGAGCGCGAACTGTGCCTCAGCCTGCGCGAACCATGTAGCCGCGGAAGACTCCCAAAACTCCGGCAGTTTCATTGCAACGGCGTTCGTAGCCATAATGTGTGTGGTTTCAGAAAACTTATCCGAAAACCGACGTCGGGGTCACCAGTGTAGAGCCGAAGGAACGGAGAAGACCGTAGGTTCACACTTTAGCCGTGTAGGCAACTTTCTTTAATCCACGGTAAATCAGAGAGACAACCAAACCACAGCTCGACTGAGCGGAGGTGGCAAGAATCCCCAGAAAACTGGCTGGACAACCATAACTTAACCCTGCGTTAACCTGCCAGGGCAACCATGACTTAACCCTTAGTTCCTGGGTTGAATTCTGTCCCCAATACGTGTCCACCACAGTGTAATGTTTAGATGACTAAGTTTGGTTATAGCTTAAAGTGATATGACATCAGAATCTGAAAATTCCTATTGATAGGCTGTGATCCGAGTTGGAATGTGACCATGGAGAAATTCAGTGGACGAAACAGCGTGTCTGCGGCCGCTCGAGAGAGATCTGTGATTGACTGTAGATGGTGTCCAATGTCAAATTGTGCCGGTGGATATGTAGACATCAATCAATTTACATATAGGGTGTGTCCGTAGCGAGATGCTATGAAACCACGGAGAAGCCGTTCTTTCACCCCCATCCTGCTAGCTACTTGGCTCGAGTTTGTACTATTTTGCTGAGACTTTATTATCGATCTTGCTACGATGTATTGCTATCTATCTATCTAACTAACAGTTATTTGTATCACCGAATCCTCCTCTTCGAAACTTAATCCTCGCAGAGGAACTCCCTCTCGCTCTCGCTATCCGACAATTTTTGTAAATAACAAGTGACGAGCGGTACCGAGCCCCACCCACCCAGGAAGACAGTAGCCGATAGATTTGAATTCTTAAAACCACACCTATTTTCGGTTGTGATTCAAGCCCCCAATGTTAAAAAAATGTGTTCAGAAAGGGCATGGCAGTCTCTCTTTAACAGTCTCTAGACTTTATACTTACCTTGTATTCTTATTATATATTTTTTGTATTAACTTCAAAGGAAGGAGGATGTAATGATATGTGCCCATCCGGCCAGTAGGTGGCAGTATTGGTATATTTTGATTATTGTAGAGCAGGGGTCAGGAAGCCATAAAAGCCAAATATTTCTAAATATATTTCATTGAGAGCTATATAGTATTTTTAACGTATAATAAATTAAATATGTCTTACTTTTAATGCGACTTCTGGTGCTGCATGGTTTTGCTGATGGCCTTGTAGTCTGGTTCATACGTGGTGAGGTTGAGCTTCATGCAGGCGTTGAGGCTTCCATCAGTTAAACGTGAGCGTAGGTTGGTCTTAATGTTCCTCATATGCGAGAATGACTGCTCACATGCATATGTAGAGCCAAACATGGTCAATACGGCAATACTCACACGGTGCATTGTGTGGTATGTCACAGGAAGCTCGTTCCAAGTTTTAAGAATCAGCTGGTCTTCAGGTTGAAGATTGTTCATTTCTGTCCACTTGTGTTCCCTCGCCAGCTCTGCTCGCTGTCGCGCAAGACTTTCCAACTCTCCATTAAGTGACTTGAACTTACTCATCCACATGTCTGATGCCTTCAGGTCAGCAACTTTCAGCTCAAAGTCTCCGATAGAGACCCCGGGGATGCATGTCAGGTCGATTTTGTCCACTGCACACTCATGTGGATGAGTGATGAACTTGAAAAGACCAGTGCGCGCACGAAATTCTCCAAAACGTGCTTTGAATGACTGCAGGAGATTGGACGTAAAGCCAGCTAGCTGCTGGAGATCCAGATGTTGAGTGGAGTTACTTGCTAAGCATGCATCTCTAAATTGTTGCAGTCTTTCAAAGTGCAGAAGACGACCTGTTTCAATGTCCCTGAGAAAGACTTCCAGCTTGCTTTCAAATGCAAACACTGCTTGTTGAAGGGATGAGATTGTATTTCCAATACCTTGCATTTTCACATTGAGCTGGTTCAGATGGCCAGTTATGTCTACGAGATAGTGAAACTGCAGGAGCCGGTCAGTGTTGTCTAGCTTAGGATGCTTGACGCCTTTCATTTCAAGAAAAGTCCGGATTTCACTCAGGCAAGCTGCAAAACGGCTGAGCACCTTCCCCCTTGACAACCAACGCACTTTGCTGTGTAAAAGCAGACCGGGATAATGATTCCCAACTTCTTCTAACAGAGCTTTAAACTGGCGATCATTTAAAGCTCGGGCAACAATAAAGTTGACCACTCGAATGACCAGCGACATCACCTCACCAAAACTTAGGATGGCTCTCTTTTCATGTTCACGGAGAAGCGCTACAAATCCTTTGTTCTTCCCCAACATACAGGGTGCACCATCAGTACAGACAGAAATAAGTTTATCCATCGGTAGTTTTTTTTCTTTAGCAAACTCCATGAAAGACGTGAATAAATCCTCTCCTCTTGTTGTCCCTTTCATTGGCAAAACAGCCAAGCTTTCCTCACGCAGTGTTTCACCTGCAGCATACCTGGCAATTATACTGCACTGAGATAGATGGCTAACGTCTGTTGACTCATCTAACGCGAGAGAAAAGTATGTCCCGGCGTTTATGTCCTTAATTTGTTTCCTCGACTTGATTTGCCATCATGATGCTACGATCGTGCACAGTTCTTGCTGACAGGGGCATGTCTTTTATTCGTTTGATTAGCTTGTCTTTATTTGGGAAGTCATCAAACAGTTCATTGGCCACATCAAGCATGAATGTTTTGGCATACTCGCCATCTGTGAATGACTTTCCATTCCTTACTATTGCCAAAGCCCCCGCAAAGCTAGCGGAATTCCCGTCACCTTGCTTGGTCCACACACGTAGTTGCTGCTGACTCGTCTGCACTCTCCGCTGTAGCTCCTCGCATGCCCTTTTCCTGCTGTCCTCCGCTGGATATTTCCATGCAAATGAAGCATAGTGCGTATCGAAGTGCCGCTTTATATTTGACCGTTTCATCGATGCAATTTTATCATTGCATATTAGACATACTGCAGATCCTGCTCTCTCCACAAATGCAAATTCCTCTGTCCACGCAGCCTGGAATGCACGGTAATCATCGTCTTTTTTTCTTTTCGCCATCTTTTCCGTTACAAGGGTTGAAGCGGATAAACTAGTTGGCTATCTGATAAAATTGATTTCTTCACCTTTACAATGACCCGGACATGCTCGCGAGCCATTGGTTCCAGACCCGACCCACGGGTGACCCGTGACCCGTGAAATTTATCTTCAAAACTAATTTCTGTTTACTTTAAAATGACACAGTATTATTAAGAAATATCACAAGTATTTTAAAATCAGTTCCAAACTGATTTTGAAAAAAAAAATTTTTTCCAATTCAAAATTGTCTGGGAGCCATATGCCGTCACCGGAAGAGCCATATATGGCTCGCGAGCCATAGGTTCCCGACCGCTGTTGTAGAGGGTTAAGGTTCATGCGCAGAACGTTCTAGGGTTAGAACATGTGACAGCCATGGAGCAGACAAGACGTGATTAAATACACAGACAAGATTTACTTTTCAGCTTGATTTATTACATAACAGAACATTACTGAAACTCTCTGGACTTATGAGAGAAAAAATTCTCCCGTATGAAAAAAGAGATATCTGGTCGTCGGGTGGCGTGACGGTCTTTTCCGTTGCAACAGGGGGATCTTCGAGTCGAATCCCCATGTTACCTCCGGCTTGGTCGGGCGTCCCTACAGACACGACTGACCGTGCTGTACCCCAATTAAAGGTCTGCGTCCTTCGGAGGGTGCATTCTTCGGGCGATTACGTCATAGCGCTGCGCGAAGGCTGTCCCAATTCGCAGGCTCCGTCAGATACAAGCCCACAAATGCGGCATTCTTTCCCTCTTTTCGAAGGATGCACTGCTACTATCCTTCGCGGACCTCCATATCCCCCCAATAAAATAAAATAAAAATAATGGACGGTGGACGAATGTTTTATTTTTTATATATATTTATTGAACATTGTTCATATTCTTGAAGAAAGTTCATTATAAAACAAACATGGCAAATATACATTCCATCCAAAAATACATAGATATATCCAAAGTGCCAAAGGGAACAGTATGTAAACATTTCTATACAGTATATCAGGAAGTACATAGAACCCAGCCACTGAGGATGCACAAGCCAGTGCATCCTTAGTGCCGGTCCCAAGCCCGTACAAATGGGGAGGGTTGCGTCAGGAAGGGCATCCGGCGTAAAATCTTTGCGAAATCAAATATGCGGATCATAAATAAGACTTACATACCGGATCGGTCGAGGCCCGGGTTACCAACGACCGCCACCAGTACTGTTAACCAGCAGGGTGTCGGTGGAAACTATGCTACTGTTGGGCGAAGGAGAAGGAGAGGGGGAAAGCATGTCCAGAGCCAGCTAGAGAGGCGGAAGGGTAGGCATGTGGAGGTGAGAGTTGGAACTTTGAATGTTGGCACTATGACTGGTAAAGGGAGAGAGCTGGCTGACATGATGGAAAGAAGAAAGGTAGGCATACTGTGTGTGCAAGAGACCAGGTGGAAGGGGAGTAAGGCCAGGAGTATCGGAGGTGGGTTCAAACTCTTCTACCATGGTGTGAATGGGAGGAGTAATGGGGTAGGGGTAATTCTGAAGGAAGAGTATGTCAAGAGCGTGCTGGAGGTGAAGAGAGTGTCAGACAGAGTGATGAGTATGAAGCTGGAAATTGAAGGTTTATTGCTGAATGTTATCAGCGCATATGCCCCGCAAGTTGGGTGTGAGATGGATGAAAAAGAAGAATTCTGGAGTGAGTTGGACGACATGGTGGAGAGGGTACCCAAGGAGGGGAGAGTGGTGATTGGAGCGGACTTCAATGGACATGTTGGTGAAGGGAACAGAGGTGACGAGGAGGTGATGGGAAGGTATGGAGTCAAGATGAGAAATGTGGAAGGACAGATGGTGGTCGATTTTGCGAAAAGGATGGAAATGGCTGTGGTGAATACATATTTCAAGAAGAGGGAGGAACACAGGGTGACGTACAAGAGTGGAGGAAAGTGCACACAGGTGGACTACACTCGCTGGCCACTTTATTAGGTACACCTTGCTAGTACCGGGTTGGACCCCCTTTTGCCTTCAGAACTGCCTTAATCCTTCGTGGCATAGATTCAACAAGGTACTGGAAACATTCCTCAGAGAGTTTGGTCCATATTGACATGATAGCATCACGCAGTTGCTGCAGATTTGTCGGCTGCACATCCATGATGCGAATCTCCCGGTCCACCACATCCCAAAGGTGCTCTATTGGATTGAGATCTGGTGACTGTGGAGGCCATTTGAGTACAGTGAACTCATTGTCATGTTCAAGAAACCAGTCTGAGATGATTCGAGCTTTATGACATGGCGCGTTATCCTGCTGGAAGTAGCCATCAGAAGATGGGAACACTGTGGTGATAAAGGGATGGACATGGTCAGCAACAATACTCAGGTAGGCTGTGGCGTTGACACGATGCTCAATTGGTACTAAGGGGCCCAAAGTGTGCCAAGAAAATATCCCCCACACCATTACACCACCACCACCAGCCTGAACCGTTGATACAAGGCAGGATGGATCCATGCTTTCATGTTGTTGACGCCAAATTCTGACCCTACCATCCGAATGTCGCAGCAGAAATCAAGACTCATCAGACCAGGCAACGTTTTTCCAATCTTCTATTGTCCAATTTTGGTGAGCCTGTGCGAATTGTAGCCTCAGTTTCCTGTTCTTAGCTGACAGGAGTGGCACCCGGTGTGGTCTTCTGCTGCTGTAGCCCATCTGCCTCAAGGTTCGACGTGTTGTGCGTTCAGAGATGCTCTTCTGCATACCTCGGTTGTAATGAGTGGTTATTTGAGTTACTGTTGCGTTTCTATCAGCTCGAACCAGTCTGGCCATTCTCCTCTGACCTCTGGCATCAACAAGGCATTTTCGCCCACGGAACTGCCGCTCACTGGATATTTTCTCTTTTTCGGACCAATCTCTGTAAACCCTAGAGATGGTTGTGCGTGAAAATCCCAGTAGATCAGCAGTTTCTGAAATACTCAGACCAGCCCGTCTGGCACCAACAACCATGCCACGTTCAAAGTCACTTAAATCACCTTTCTTTCCCATTCTGATGCTCGGTTTGAACTGCAGCAGATCGTCTTGACCATGTCTACATGCCTAAATGCATTGAGTTGCTGCCATGTGATTGGCTGATTAGAAATTTGCGTTAACAAGCAGTTGGACAGGTGTGCCTAATAAAGTGGCCGGTGAGTGTATATCTTATGTAGAAGGCACCATCTAAAAGGGATTGGAGACTGCAAGGTGGTGACAGGGGAGAACGTAGCTAGGCAGCATCGGATGGTGGTCTGTAGGATGACTTTGGAGACCAAGAAGAGGAAGCGAGTGAAGACACAGCCGAAGATCAAATGGTGGAAGTTGAAGAAGGAAGACTGTTGTGTGGAGTTCAGGCAGGAGTTAAGACAGGCACTGGGTGGTAGTGAAGAGTTGCCAGATGGCTGGAAAACCACTGCAGAAGTAGTGAGGGAGACAGCTAGGAAGGTACTTGGTGTGTCATCAGGACAGAGGAAGGAAGACAAGGAAATATGGTGGTGGAATGAGGAAGTACAGCAAAGTATACAGAGGAAAAGGTTGGCAAAGAAGAAGTGGGATAGTCAGAGAGATGAAGAAAGTAGACAGGAGTACAAGGAGATGCAGTGTAAAGCAACGAGAGAGGTGGCAAAGGCAAAGGAAAAGGCGTATGGTGAGTTGTATGACAGATTAGACACTAAGGAAGGAGAAAAGGACTTGTACCGATTGGCTAGACAGAGGGACCAAGCTGCAAAGGATGTGCAGCAAGTTAGGGTGATCAAGGATAGAGATGGAAATGTGCTGACAAGCGAGGAGAGTGTGCTAAGAAGGTGGAAGGAATACTTTGAGGGGCTGATGAATGAAGAAAATGAGAGAGAGAGAAGGTTGGATGATGTAGGGATAGTGAATCAGGAAGTTCAGCGGATTAGCAAGGCGGAAGTGAGGGCAGCTATGAAGAGGATGAAGAGTGGAAAGACAGTTGGTCCTGATGACATACCTGTGGAGGCATGGAGATGTTTAGGAGAGATGGCAGTGGAGTTTTTAACTAGACTGTTTAACACAATCCTGGAAAGTGAGAGGATGCCTGAGGAGTGGAGAAGAAGCATACTGGTACCGATTTTCAAGAACAAGGGCGATGTGCAGAACTGTAACAACTACAGAGGTATAAAGTTGATCAGCCACAGCATGAAGATTTGGGAAAGAGTAATAGAAGCTAGGTTAAGAGGAGAGGTGACGATCAGCGAGCAGCAGTATGGTTTCATGCCACGAAAGAGCACCACAGATGCGATGTTTGCTTTGAGAATGTTGATTGAGAAGTATAGAGAAGGCCAGAAAGAGTTGCATTGTGTCTTTGTAGATTTAGAGAAAGCTTATGACAGAGTGCCGAGAGAGGAGGTGTGGTATTGTATGAGGAAGTCAGGAGTTGCAGAGAAGTATGTAGGAGTGGTGCAGGATACATATGAGGGAAGTGTGACGATGGTGAGGTGTGCAGTTGGAATGACAGATGGGTTCAAGGTGGAGGTGGGATTACATCAAGGATCGGCTCTTAGCCCTTTCTTGTTTGCAATGGTGATGGACAGGTTGACGGACAAGATCAGGCAGGAGTCTCCATGGACGAGGATGTTCGCGGATGACATTGTGATCTGTAGCGAGAGTAGGGTGCAGGTTGAGGAGAGCCTGGAGAGGTGGAGGTATGCACTGGAGAGAAGAGGAATGAAAGTCAGTAGGAGCAAGACGGAATACCTATGCGTGAATGAGAGAGAGGACAGTGGAATGGTCAGGATGCAAGGAGTGGAGGTGACAAAGGCATTTGAGTTTAAATACTTGGGGTCAACTGTCCAAAGTAACGGGGAGTGCAGTAGAGAGGTGAAAAAGAGAGTGCAGGCAGGTTGGAGTGGGTGGAGAAGTGTGTCAGGAGTGATTTGCGACAGAAGGGTATCAGCAAGAGTTAAAGGGAAAGTTTACAAGATGGTTGTGAGACCAGCTATGTTATATGGTTTGGAGACAGTGGCACTGACGAAAAGACAGGAGGCGGAGCTGGAGGTGGCAGAGTTGAAGATGCTAAGATTTTCACTGGGAGTAACGAAGAAGGACAGGATTAGGAACGATTATATTAGAGGGACCGCTCAGGTTGGACGGTTTGGAGACAAAGCAAGAGAGGCAAGATTGAGATGGCTTGGACATGTGTGGAGAAGAGATGCTGAGTATATTGGGAGAAGGATGCTGAATATGGAGCTGCCAGGGAAGAGGAGAAGAGGAAGGCCAAAGAGGAGGTTTATGGATGTGGTGAGGGAAGACATGCAGGTGGCTGGTGTGACAGAGGAAGACGCAGAAGACAGGAAGAAATGGAAACGGATGATCCGCTGTGGCGACCCCTAACGGGAGCAGCCGAAAGTAGTAGTAGATATCAGGAAGTACATAGAGATTGAATGTCACATGACAAATATACGTTCATGTATTATGAAAATAAGGGTACAAACAATAATAAATTAAAAACATGACATACACTAATTGAAAATAATAAAACATAGTCCATCATACAAGGGGGAATTAATAAGGATATCAGTCTTCTGATTCAGTGGGAAAATGTCTTAACACCTCATAAATCTTTAGAGCTTTTGTATCGGTCATTAGTTTTAAAGATTTCAAGTATAATCTAAATTCATTTAAAAAAACAACAAATTTGGGTGATGACTTAAAGTATCTATTTTTATGAATAAAGAATTTGGCTAAGCAGAGGATTACATTACAACAGAGTTCATCGTTTTTGTTTTGCAAAATCATACCGAATGTTATATTGTCTCTAGAAATCGAAGTTGGAAAGGACAAAATCCTTTGCTTTATCCATCTGTGAACGTCAAGCCAGAACACAAGTACCACACCACATGAGAAAAATACATGGTCCGTAGTTTCTATGTCATTCTCACAAAATGAACATATATTATCGTCAAAACCAAACTGTGATCTAAGTAGTTCTTTGGAGGGATATATGTTATTCATAATTTTGAAGTGTGTTTCCTTCGCTTTGGGGGGGATAGGAAATGTTAGATACATTGTTCTCAATTTAATAATTGAATTTTTATCAAATTTGTGTAAAATGTCATTTTTGTTTTGTCTTTCAGGGAATAAGTTTTCAGTGAGACAGTTTGTAATAAAATGATTATCACATTTTTTGTCCAAGATTAAAAACCCTTGGATTGACAGTGGGGCCAATCGTGGCTGTATAGGTTGGTGAGTCATTATATTTGTTATCAGAGATACAAATTATTTGGGGAGTGCTTTATGTAATTTAGTAAAGTCTGATTTGGAAGGCTTGAAAGTATGTTTTGTCTGGAATTGTTCATAATTTTATAAATTACCACTAGGATCCATTAGATCAACTATTGACCATATATTTTCCTCATACCAATCCTTAAAGAATAAAGACTTGTTCCGATATAATATATATCTATTATTCCAAAGTACAGTGGTGTGGGGTGAATAGTTATGTACATATAACATTATCCAATACAGCAGTATCTGTTTATGGAACTCTGATAATGAAACAGGAAGTTTATCAATATTATAGTCAGTTCTGAGTATAAATTTCAATCCTCCAATTTTATTGAATAAGTGATTTGGAATACAGTACCAGAAGGAGTTACTATGTTTGATCCAAGATTTTAGCCAATTTATTTTTAAAGTTCCATTAAGGCAATCAAAATCAATAACTTTTAGTCCTCCATCCTTTACTTCTTTAACCATATGAATTTTCTTTATATAGTGTGGTCTGTTTCGCCAAATGAAATTTAGATTAATCTGATTGATTGATTTGATTAATTTTTTGGAATGGCGTGAGAATAGGCTGGGTAAATACACCTTGATAAGCATTCCATCTTAGTTAAATAAATTCTGCCAAGAACTGATAGGTCTCTTTGGAGCCAGATGTTTAGCTTTGATTTACATTCCTTTAACTTATTTTCTACATTCAAAGACTGACTTCGTTTTTGGTCTTTTGAAAGGAAAATTCCCAGGTATTTGATTTCTGATTTAATAGGAATATTACAGATTTCTTTTAGTGGGGTGTCATGTACAGCCAATAGTTCACATTTTTTTAAATTTAGTGTTAATCCTGAAGCTTTAGAGAATTTTTCAACTTTTTCAATAGTTGTTGGAATTTGGTGTCTATCTTTTAAGAAAATTGTCGTGTCATCTGCTAGTTGGCTGATGATAATATCTGTACCTAATACATTTAGTTGTTTAATATCATCACAATTTTTGAGGTACATTGCTAACATTTCTGTAACTAGTATGAATAAATATGGAGAAACCGGACAATCCTGAGGAATCCCTACATTAACCTTAAAACGGGGGGTAGTGCCAGCAGGTAGTATGACACAGCTGGTAATATTCTGATACAGTCCACTGACAAAATTCCTAAAATTAACTCCAAATCCAAAATGTTCAAGTACCAAGATGATAAATGGATGCTCCACAGAGTCATACGCTTTATAAAAATCTAAAAACAGGAGAAACCCATCATCTTCAATTTGGTTTCTGTATTCAATAATGTCCATTACCAGCCTTATATTGTTGTGGATTGATCTTCCTTTTAGAAAACCTGATTGCGTTTCTGCAATAAGATTCGAAATCCATGTTTGAAGACAAGTAGTGAAAATGTAGGTTAGGAGTTTGTAGTCTGAGTTTCTAAGAGTGATGGCCCTTCTATTATCTATAATTCTGGGGTCTTTTCCAGGTTTTGGAATTGAAATGATAATCCCTTGTTTCATTGTAGGTGGAAGTGTGCAAGTTTCAAATATTTCCATGAAAACTTGATGTAGTAGTTCTCTAATATCTTCCCAGAAATGTCTGTAGAAGTCACCTGTGAGGCCGTCTGACCCAGACAAGCGACTAATAACTGCATCAAGTTCTGCAATTGTTATTTGATGATTGCAAGTTTGTTTGAAACCATCTTCAATTTTGGGAATATAACTTGCTATATCCTTTAAGAACGCATGACAATCCTCATTAGAAAATTTAGAGCTGTAAAGCTGGCTATATAATTTATGGATTTCCGAGGAGATTAATTTTTCATCTGTGGTTTCTATATCATCAGTTATCAAGGATTTAATGTTATTTTTTTTCCTGCCTTCTTTTTTCAAGGTTACAGAAATATGCTGAGTTTTTTTCACCCTCCTCTATCCATTTAGCTCTAGACCTAATAAAGGCTCCTTTTGCTTTCTGAGTGTAGATTTCATCCAAATTGGGTTGAAGGTTTAATATTTTCTGTTTATCATCTTCAGTGGGATTAGGTTTATTGCAGTAAACATTAAGCTGTTTAATTATATCTAGTTCTTTTCTTTCAAGATCTTTTTTAATTTTTTTACTGAATGAGATGGTGAGTTGGCATATTTTATATTTTAGGAACTCCCATTTCTTGACAGGCGTTGATAGTTCTTCAGAGTTTATGATCTCTTGAATCAATAGTTTAATTCTTCTACAGTAATCAGAATTTTTATTTAGGCTGGAGTTAAATTTCCAATATCTGTGAGAATAAGTACTCCTGTTTTTAGGTTTAACATGTAGAGAAATAATGCTGTGATCAGTAAGTGGAGCAGCCGAGATATCAGAGTTGATATCATAGCACAGCAAGTGGCTTGCAATTAACTAATAGTCAATTCTAGATTTTAAATTTGAATTTGGGCTGAACCATGAGTATCTAAATATTCCTGGATTTAAATATCGCCATGCATCAATCAGATTTTGTTCATTGCAAAAGTTAGAAAATATGGAATTAGGGTGACTTGCAGAATGTCTAAGAGGATATTTATCAAAGAAATCATCCTGGACTAAATTCAGATCCTCTCCAACTATAATATTATCAGTTGAGTATGACAATTTTAAGTTGTCTAATTGTAAGCTTATTTGATCAAATAGTCTTCTGTTTTCTGTGCTATTGTTGTAGCCATAAACATTAATCAGGATGAATTTCAATTCATCTATGTTTAGGGTAAGAATCAACCAGTGGCCATGTTCATCTGCCTTGTGGGATATAACCTGACCTCTGAAGTTTTTTAGGAGGATGGCAACCCCTGCTGATCTTGAAGTGCCATGGCTGAAGAAAGCATCATCTCCCCATTGTTTAGACCAAAATAAAGTATCCTCAATCTTGGAGTGAGTTTCTTGTAGAAAAACAACTTTTGCATTTTTCCCTTTACAGAATAAGTAGAAGCTTTTCCTTTTTGTCATGTCTCTTAGACCCCTTGCATTAACAGAAATGAGAGATATATCATTTTTTAGACTAAACATAGAACACAGAAAACACAGAGATAATTAACTGAACTGTTAAAGAACAAGAAAAATGGTTTATCTGCTAGTAGTTACTGAACTTTGTGTAACAAAACCCTAAGCATTTATTCTATTTATAACTCACTTGTTTTAGGAATCAACATTCCAGGTTATTTAGGTCTATGGTGTGACTCTGTCCGTTAATGAACGCATATGGGCCACGGAAAAAAGTCTTCAGACCTGCCCTCCTTGCTTGCTCAACTTTCGGCCAAACAGCTTGCCGTGCCTCCTTTCTTCTTTGGTGAGATCTTCTGCGAAGCGGACGTTGAGATTCTTGCAGACTGGGTGAAGTTTGGTGGTTCGCCAGAGTTCATCCCTGTACAGCTGTCCAGTGAACTCCACGATGATCTGACGAGGGCGGCTGTTGTTGTTCGGCCCCAGACGGTGCACAGAGTCCAGGATGAAATCCATCTTCTCCTTCCAGTGTGGAACAATCTTCCCGATGATTTCAGCGACGAGCTGTCGTGTATTCTCCTCCTTTTCTTCTTTCAGGCCGTTAAGTCTTAAGTTCCATCTTCTCTTGTAGCGCTCCAGTTCTGCAGCTCTCTTTTCCACCTCTGTAGCTCTCTTGTCCTGCTCTGCGTTCTTCACACGGAGTTGTTTTATTTCTTCATCCAACTTTTTTTTAACCTTGCACTCTGTTGTGTAGTCGGTTCATTCATTGTTCATGCATTGCAATACCACCACGCCACCAGAGGGCGCAGTAGCCTAATGATTGTTGCTGAGTGTAGTGCGGTGCTGAGGGTGATGAAGAAGTGAGATAAAAAGAAAGGAGTTGAAAACGCACGGTGCTCGTCTCTTGCCTCGTTATTATTTTACAGCTATACTAATGTGATAAAGTCTAGTATAGGACAAATTGGCGACGAGAAATGGCGACTGCAGCTGTGCCCTTACCTGCTTTATTTCTGCCGTGTGCCGGACAACCTACAATTCCGTTCGACATGTGGGCTAGGATGTTTGAGAACTATCTGCTAGCCATTGATGCGGATGGTGATGACTGGCCAGACACGAGGTTACGTGCACTTCTTTTACATTGTCTGGGTACAGAGGGCCAGCGTGTGTTTTATACACTTGCAAATGCAGGTAGGACTTACAAAGAAGCAATGATGGCACTGCGTGCACACTTCAACCCAGCCATAAATGTTGTGGTGGAACGTCATAAGTTCAGACAGAGAATACAGAGACCGCAGGAGTTCATTACAGAGTACGTTGCCGCATGTGGGTTTGACAACAATAGAGACGAAATGATACGTGACCAGATCATCGAGCATATCCATTGTGCAAAGATATGCGAGAGACTGCTAGGACAAGCAGATGCAAATTTGACACTTGAAAAAACACGCCAGATTGCATGCCAGGCGGAAGCTGCCATCGGGTATGCGCGCACGCTAGGTTCAGAGTCCCAGGTGCCCGTGCAAGCTGTAACGGCAAAGCCTAAACGTCCATTCAAAAATAAAGGGAATTACAACCGCTCTGCAGAGCCTGCAAACGCCACTCCAAGAGAGGACAGATGCTGTTTTAGGTGTGGGTCGTCTACTCATCTTGCAAATGCTCCAGACTGCCCTGCCCTGAAAATGACTTGTCGGAAATGCAATAAAGTAGGTCATTTTGCCAAAGTTTGTAAATCTTCTGAAAGGTCAGGTGAAAAGTCTGCCAAAAAAGTAGGTGAAGTTGTTGTGCAAGTGCTGGGAGCTAATACAACCCAACCAGCTCAGAAAATATCATGTGAAGTGACTATTAATGCCAAGTCAACTTCTTGCCCAGTAGAGCTAGTGGTGGATACGGGCGCCGCTGTGTCCATCATTCCTGAACACGTCTACAGAGAGCATTTCAGCGATGTGCCCCTGACAGAACCAGAGGTTAAGTTAGTGTCATATATAAAGTCAGACATCCCAGTAATAGGCTGTTTATCCGCTACAGTGCAGCACGAAGATACTACAGTTCCGGCTACACTATACATTGTGAAAAAGACAGGTACCGCTGTCTTGGGGATGGACTTATTCAGGGCACTGAGACTTTCTATAGTAAATAATACTGTGCTCTCAACTGCGGCTCCAGTGAAAGAGGTTAAAACTGGACCAGTGAAACTGGGCTTAGCCAAGGGTTTTGTCCACCGTGTTAGAGTGAAGGAGGGCAATGAAGCAGTACAGCCCGTCCAACAGAAGCTGAGGAGACTTCCCCTCTCCGTGAGACAAGCTGTCTCCACAGAACTTGAGAGACTGTTAGAAATGGACGTGATAGAGAGGATTGATGCATCTCCATGGGTTTCACCCATCGTGGTCACGCGACGGAAGAACGGTGCGGTGACACTGTGCGTGGACTTACGTGAGCCTAACAAGGCTATAGTGATGGACAGTTACCCACTTCCACACATGGATGACTTGTTCTCCGAGATGAGCGGTGCTACTGTATATTCTTCCATAGATCTCGCAAACGCATATCAAGTCCTTTTAGCGCCAGAAAGCCGGGACTTAACCGCATTCATAACGCACGACGGACTTTTCAGGTTCAAACGGGTCCCATACGGGCTGTGCTCCGCCCCATGTGCGTTCTCCAAGATGATGTCGCTCGTACTTAAAGGCCTCAAGGGGGTCCAGTACTACTTGGACGATGTCATAGTGTATGGCAAGGTCAAGGAGGACCACGACTGCAACCTGCAGGAGGTGCTCGCCGCTTATCAAGGGCGCCGGCCTCCAACTAAACGAGGAAAAATGCCAGTTTAACCGGTCCAGCCTGCGGTTCCTTGGGCACACGATCTCTGCCCAGGGCCTGCAGCCACTCACCGAGCACGTCAGAGCCATTACAGAGGCTCCAGTGCCAAGTGATGCTACAACACTTCGCTCATTTCTAGGGCTCACGGCGTGGTACCAGAAGTTCGTAAACAACTATGCGTCGCTCGTGGAGCCTATGCGAGCATGTCTGCGTGAGGACACATTTCAGTGGACTTCAGCAGCTCAGGAGAGCTTCGAGGCGGTGAAGGACCGTATTGTAAACAGCCCAGCGCTGTCCGTCTTCGACCCCAGCCTCCCCACCTACGTGTCTACGGACGCATCCGATTATGGCTTGGGGGCCGTACTGACACAACTACACCCGGATGTGACAGAACGTACAGTTGCATATGCCTCACGCACACTTAACCCCGCTGAACGCAAGTACTCCATTGTTGAAAAGGAGGCGTTGGCCTGCGTGTGGGCCGCTGAAAAATGGAGGACCTTCTTATGGGGTACTAGGTTTACACTACGCACGGACCACCAGGCTTTGACCACACTACTTGCAACAAAAGGCCTGGGCCGCGCAGGGATGCGTATTGTGCGTTGGTCTGCGAGACTACTGTGCTTTACATACGACGTGGAGTACCGTCCTGGCTCACAAAACCAGGTGGCCGACTGCTTTTCCCGGTTGCCCCTCCCTGCAGACGAGGATACAGAGCCAGTGACCGAGCCGGAGCTTGTTGCTCTGTTGGACACAGAACTGAAAGCTCTTTCAGTAAAAGACTTTACGGAGGCATGTGAGGCGTGCCCTGAGCTCACAGCTCTTAGAGCACAAATAAACAGGGGCTGGCCTAAGACAGCTAAGTCCCTACCAGACGAGCTCAAACCATACTTCGCTACGAGAAATGAACTGTCAATACAGGATGTGATTATTTACAGGGGGCCTCACCGACGACTTGTGCCAGTTGCCCTACGGAAGCAGCTGGTGGACTTGGCACACGAGACACACCAAGGGGTGGTCCGCACCAAACAGAGGCTGCGGGACTTATACTGGTGGCCCAGTATGGACACATGTGTGCAGGAGACTATCCGCTCATGTGGATCGTGCCAGATGAATGATAAAAGTGCCAAGACGCATTCTGCTCCTCTCCAGCCCATCCCACTCCCGGATGCCCCATGGCAGAAAGTGGGGATAGACATAGTGGGACCGTTCGAGTCAGCTACTTGGGACTGTCGCTTTGCTGTGACGCTGACTGACTACTACACAAAGTGGCCAGAGGTCGCTTTCACTTCAACTATCACTACCGCTGCAATCACTACCTTCCTGTCTGCTGTGTTCTCCCGGTTTGGAAATCCTATCAAACTGGTGAGTGACAATGGAACACAATTCACCTCTACCGAGTTTGCAGACTACCTTGCAGCGAGAGACATTAAACACAGTAGCGTGTCTTTACTATCCACAAGCGAATGGAGCCGTGGAGCGCTGGAACCGCGTTCTCAAAGAAACACTACTCTCTGCTGAGCAGGAGAGAAGGCCATGGAAGCCATACGTACAGGATTTCTTGTCCACCTACCGTGCTACCCCACATGGCACCACCGGGGTGTCACCGTATGAACTCCTGTACAACCGACTGATGCGCACCAAAGTGAACATTGGCCCTGCACGAAAACCTGACCCACTGTCGGAGGAACAACTACGCAATCGGGTTGCTGCCAAACAGGAGGCATCGAAAACCTACACTGACAAGAAAAGGGGAGCACGTGTACCTAAGATCAAAGAGGGAAGCTTAGTCAGAGTGAGGAAAACTTTCCAGGTGAAAAAGGGACTGTCTAAGTTTCAGAGACCTACCCGAGTGATACGCAAAGCTGGTTCGAGTGCTTATGTGCTAGAGGATGGGTGTACATGGAACGCTGCCCACCTCTCTCTGGTCCCTGAAAGCGGAACAAACAGGGAATCTGATCCAGAGCCAGTTGCCAACCCTGCTCCAGTGCCGGAGTCGGCCCGACAACCTGAGCCGCCTCAACAACCAGTTGGCACTGGGGTCATGGACAGACCTGTGAGAGTAAGAAAGGAGCCTGCTTGGCTGAAGGACTATGAACACTAGTTAGTCCAATGGACGGTGAGAAATGAGGAGAGAATAAGTGGATGTGAAAATGTGAAAAAAATACTGTTGATACTAAAATGTGAAAAAAAACAATGCTGTGACTAAGAAAAAAAAGAAATGTTTGTTTTGCACTGATTTTGATTGATACCAGGTTACTGTGACTTTAGTGCCTTGTGATTGAAAGTGCCTATGTTACACTGATTAACATTTTTGGGATTACAGGTTCAAGATTTCCTGCTTTATTTTATTTACAGTAATATTGCAGTGGAACTGTGGTTCATGGTTATTGTGGTTCATGGTTATTATAAAATTTATATTGTGGGAAGTTGTGTTGATGCTGATAGCACTTGAGTTATTGTACTACTGATGTCTGTGACATGGGACATAGCTTCTTAAGAGAGGGGGAATATGTTGTGTAGTCGGTTCATTCATTGTTCATGCATTGCAATACAACCACGCCACCAGAGGGTGCAGTAGCCTAATGATTGTTGCTGAGTGTAGTACGGTGCTGAGGGTGATGAAGAAGTGAGATAAAAAGAAAGGAGTTGAAAACGTACGGCGCTCG
The DNA here is from genome assembly GCF_029633865.1 of Lampris incognitus. Lineage (NCBI taxonomy): Eukaryota > Metazoa > Chordata > Actinopteri > Lampriformes > Lampridae > Lampris > Lampris incognitus. Next base: position 120,926,333 of record NC_079212.1, read on the forward strand.
TCTCTTGCCTCGTTATTATTTTACAGCTATACTAATGTGATAAAGTCTAGTATAGGACACACTCTTTGATTTCGGCCGAGTTAAACTCGACCGCTTTTGCGATGTTAGCAATGGTCAGTGTGTTTTGTTTCAACTCCGTCTTGAAATCCTCCATCATGTTGCGGAGAGTACCGATGGCAGCTAAGATAGCAGCATTCGAGGTATCCTCGGCATGGGCTCCCGCAGTTGTGGCCTCGTCTCCTTTTTGTTTTTGTCTGAGAACCTGGCGGCTTAGCAGGAGATGTAAGGGTGTTTTTTGTGCCTTTGGCGTTTGTCTCCATGTTCTCTGGATCGCAGTATTCGTGCATTTGGAGAGCCTTTAGCTTCGCGTTAGCTTTAGCCATTTTTAGTTTAGTGTGTTTAGAACGTGACCGAAATGACCTACTCAGTTCTAAGAGCGACTCCGATAGATTCCAACGCAAACAGAGAAAGTTTCCCGTGAGTTTTTTGTCCAAGTTTGTCGGTTTCAGGGTTTGTTACGTGAGCTGTTTATTCCGCGTCTGCTCCCTCCGCCATCTTGCTGCTTTTTTTTTCTTCCGGTGGACGAATGTCTATTCAAAGCATCAAGCAAGATTTCACTTATAAATGTAAGTATTGGGTTTCTACTCATTTGAACATCAAACGCCAGATATGTTAAACTTCCGGAGACCTTAAAACCTCAAAATTTCTGTTAAAATACGTGACGGAGAGGCTGTGGCGGAGCCATAGCGGGGGCATGGGGGCAGTCGCCCCAGGGCCCACAAGGTCGGGAGGCCCCGTTTGGAGCTCTGTTGCCGAGTTTACGAGCGTCCGTGAACGCACCGGGTCTCGGGACTCCGACGCATTCAGTGACACACTCGTAAAGTCGGCTAATGATAAAAAATGCAGTGCAGTATGGGGCCGCTATACATAGATATTAACGGCCCCTATAAAGGCTATTGCCTTTTTTACGACTAATCATGAATGCATCGGAGCTGTGATCAAGCTGTGATTGGTTGTGAGGTATAACTGCGTCACACTGCCGGAAGGGGGAGTAAGCATTTTTACACTTGACAGCTCCGCCCCCTTTGTGCTAAGACCCACGCTCCGCCCCTGCGGAGAGGCTCTTCTCTCTGCTGTTGGATGGAGAGGCTCTTCTCCCTGCTCGAGAGGATGAGAGTTGATAGAGAGGCGTTGATTTTATTTTTGTTTTTTTTGTGTGTATTAATTGTTATGAATAGGTTTATTGTGCAAAATGTTAGATGTTTTATAAATTAAAATATTGTTACTTTCTTGTATGTGCTATCTATTCTTTTTACTATTTACAACTAAAGTACAACCGTTTATAAAAGGGTTAACAAACATTTCACGGACAAAAAGGACCTTTTTTTCTTTTATTATAATTAATAATTAAGCGACAGTCTTAAAATTTCCAACTATTTACAAATTAGAGAAAAAAATTGATATTTACAAATTACATATTTAAAATTACATATAATTAACATGATTAGCTGAGTAGGAGTCCCTGGCGGTGCTGCTGGGCTGGATGGAATGCCACAAGAAAGACCCTGGTATCTTCTGGCTGCCAGTGGGACTCATCAAGGGCGGTCCCCAGAGTTTGTTTGGGGGGTGCATGTATCCACTGTCCACCACATCATCCATCTACCTATCTAATAATATTACCATATGTTAAAAGTTTACCTCTCCACGGTCCTCTCTCAGCCGGATATAAATCAGCCGCCGGCTACGACGGCGGCGCATCTCCTCTTCCTCCATCTTGAGGCAAATTAAAAAAACAAAAGCGGCAGCTCTGTCTCCATAATTTTTCAGTAGTAACTTCCAAGAGTAATCGTGACGTAAGGATAAGGTGACGCAACCAGGAAATCCACCGAAGGCTAGACCGTCCCATTTAACAACCGTTGACGCGGTATACGGAGGAGCCTCCGGAGAATTCGGCTTCGTAGACCGCGAAGGCTGCACCCTCCGAAGGATGCAGACCCTGAATTGGGACACAGCTCATGTCTGCGGGTGGGAAGCCGGATGTGGGTATGTGTCCTGGTCGCTGCACTAGCGCCTCCTCTGGTCAGTCGGGGCGCCTGTTCAGGGGGGAGGGGAATAGCGTGATCCTCCCACGCGCTACGTTCCTCTGGCGAAACTCCTCACTATCAGGTGAAAAGAAGCGGCTGGCGACTCCACATGTATTGGAGGAGGCATGCGGTAGTCTGCAGCTCTCCCCAGATCAGCCCCTCCCCAGATCAGCAGAGGAGGTGGAGTAGCGACTGGGATGGCACGGAACAGTGGGGCAATTGGCTGGATACAATTGGGGAGAAAATGGAGGAAAGAAAAAACAAATTCCCAACAATTATTTCAAATGAAAATGTCTAAAAATTTCGGTGTTGTATAATTTTGAAAGATGCAATATTTTGGCCCCGAGTAGTTTCTTGGGGTATAAAAAAACATGGTGAGTGTGAGTATTAGCTGCTCAGCATTCACGGCCGAAGAATTTCTAGATTTTTTTCTGCAATAAGGTTGATGAGATCGTAAACAAAATTAGTTCTTCAATTCCAGCTACCCCTACAGATCCTGTCTTACCAAATTCATATCTATACAACGAGTCACTGATAGCCCCTGTTATTACAGCTTTTGAGACTATCTTTCCTGATACTTTGACTAAGTTCATGTCAGCTTCTAAACAAACTGCTTGCCTGCTTGACCCCTAACCAGCAAAACGTTTTAAAGACCTCTGGCCTTTTCTGGTGACCTACAATGCTTGACATTGTTAATTTATCACTTACTACTGGCATTGTTCCCAGTAGTTTTAAGACAGCTGTGGTTAAACCTCTACTTTATTTTATTTATTTTATTTGTTTGTTTGTTTGAATAGGGACAGTGCATATTAATGAACATTGGTATCACAGATACACATGTAAACATGCCGGGTTGTAGCAATATTGCTAATTTACATCTGTTGTCCCTAGGCAGGGCAAAGCAAAAAATAAAAACAGATGTGGTACACCACAACGCAATACAATAAAACTAGAATACACAATAATACATACAATACAGCATTATACACCCCACAAAACCTTACACTGCAATACAATACAATACAACATAATACAATGAAACACATAACACACAAGTGAATGATATAATCAGCAGGACAAAGCTGGACTGAGCTTGCACCGATCAAAAATGATCACAAACTTGGTGTAATTTGAGCCATTATTTAAAATGGGCTTTAAAAGTGGGAAATATGGGCCATTCCCTTATTGCAGAAGGTATGTTGTTCCAGATCTTAGTGCCCTTAATTGATAACACTGACTGAAAGTTGTGCATCTGAAGGGTACCTCACAATACCCTCTAGTGGAGGCCCTTGTAGTTATTCTAGTACTGTTTATTCTTATTTTAATGTATTCATGTAATGGAGGTGGGGCAAGACCATGTAGTGACTTGTATACAGAGCAGGCATATTTGAATGTTTTAAAATTCTCGAAATTTAGTAGATTGTGTTTCTCTACAATATTGCAATGGTGGAAAGAAGGCTTTCTGTTGAAGATTTTTATGTCTTTTTTAAAGAGTGATACTATTGGTTTGAGTGTTGTTGCACTTGTAAATGACCAGTTTGTAAAACAGTATTCAAACTGCACTTCGATCCAGGGTCTCTTAATAACTATTGACCAGTCCCTAATCTTTCATTCTTTTCTAAAGTACTAGAGAGAGTTGTGTATCAACAACTTTCGACCCATATAAAAGAAAACCATCGATATGAACCTTTTCAATCAGCTTTCAGGCCCTGTCACTCCACTGAAACCACTCTGACCAGAGTAGTGAACGATCTTTTACTAGCTATGGACTCTGATTCCACTTATGTGCTTCTACGACTGGACCCCAGTGCAGCCTTTGACACCATTGATCACTGTATACTATCAGACAGATTAAATTGTAATTTTGGTGTCTCTGGTTTAGCTCTCTCTCGCCTTAAGTCCTACTTATCTGGAAGAACACATTGTGTCTGCTATAATAATTTTACATCAAAATTCTCTGACGTTAAATATGGTGTACTTCAGGGCTCAGTTCTTGGCCCTCTATTTTTCTCTATTTATATTTCACCTCTTGGCCAAATTATATGCAGTTATGGAATAAATTTCCATTAGTATGCTGATGATACTCCGCTGTATGTGCCTAATATTCAAACTAGGCAAACCCCCTCAAATGGCTGATGATCATACTCAAATGACTAATTTAGAGGCATGCTTGGCTACTGTGAAAAATTGGATGTCACTTAACTTTCTGCTTTTAAATTCGGATAAAACGGAGATGCTGGTCATTGGCCCTGCTAGACACAGACACCAGTTTGATCAAGTAACGATAACAATTGACAACTCTGTGGTTTCACAAAGTGTTGCAGCCAAAAATCTTGGTGTTACATTTGATCCCAGCCTTTCATTTGATAAACACATCAAAGAAATCACCCAAGACTGCTTTTTTTCACTTACATAACATAGCTAAAATTCGGTCTTTTCTGTCCATGGCTGTCGCAGAGACTCTAATACATGCATTTGTTTCATCCAGACTTGATTACTGTAATGTTCTGTTTTCAGGTCTGCCAAATTCTAGTACTAAAAGTCTTCAGATGGGTCAGAATGCTGCTGCTAGAATCCTAACAAAATCTATGAAATTTGACCATATTACACCAGTTCTTGCCTCCCTTCATTGGCTTCCTATCCATGTTTGATCGGAATACAAGGTGCTTTTGCTGACTTGTAAATTCCTAAATGGGCTTGCCCCATCATACCTGTCTGATCTCCTTAAACCGTACACTCCAGCTTGAACTCTTCACTCTCAAAATACAGGCTGCTGGGTGTACCCAAAGTTAAAAAAGTCAGCTGGTGGCAGGGCCTTTTCCTATTGGGCCCTATTCTTGTGGCATAACCTGCCTGCTGACATCAGACAATCAGAGACTGTTGAGCCTTTTATATCCAAACTTAAAACTCATCTTTTTTGCCTTAGCTTACATTTAGTTGCCTTTAAGTTGAATGCTTCACAACCTGTACTGCATGGCAGGTCAGTTTCCGTCTCAATGAATTTACCAACCATTGTTCAACCGATGAGATTATAGCGTATAGATTATGACTAATTCATGACTTAACTGATTATGACTAATGACTATTGCAAACTGTTCTCTTCTCTCACATGTATTTTCTCTCTCTCTGAATGATGTCTTCTTTTTTACGTGGTGATGCTGCTCGTGTGGCTTGGGTCCTGGGCTGTTCTGGTGGCATCTGGACATTGCTTGGCATCCTGCACATCCTATTCTTCATAAATTGTATAGTTCCATTATAGTTCTGTTATCCTCTTTAAATGTTGTATTCTGTAAATTGTGTAAACACAATATCCATTGCACGTTGCCCGTCTTGGGAGAGAGATCCCTCCTCTGTTGCTCTCCCTGAGGTTTCTTCCTTTTTTTTTCTCCTTGTTAAAGGTTTTTTTTTAGGGAGTTGTTCCTTATCCAATGAGAGGGTCTAAGGACAGGATGTTGTGTTGCTGTAAAGGCCACTGAGGCAAATTTGTAATTTGTGATATTGGGCTATACAAATCAAATTGACTTGACTTGACGGGAAGCTCTAGGGTCCAAAATGTTTTCAATATCGCCATCCATCAATTTCAACACTCAAAATCTACTCCTATGTTTACTTGGGTGTGATTGTATAAACGTATTATACATGACATGAACAGTATGAGACCTGAAGTAGGCCACTTGGGGTTTGTTTTAACTTAAACAAGGATGTAAGTTATGGGAACACTCATAACCAATAAGGGAAATTCCTTTTGCTCTGGCCATCCTAAGCTAAGGCTATCATACCTCAGGCCGTTGCTGTAATAGGAAATTGTTTTGTTTTTTTGTTGTTTTTTTTCACAGGCTGCCTTGAAATAGCTGATGTTTTTATAGCTACTGTCATGTTCAAACCCTGTTGTTTAAACCATATAATGTGACTGTACAGCTACAAGTTGGGAAAATGGAAGAATGCCCTTGGTCTGCCAGACATCCTTTGGTATGTTTGGCAAAAGGTCAATGACATCTAGATCCAAGGGAACAGGTTACACTCAAACAGGTGCTGTAGACTGTGAATCATATAAAACTGGGTCACTAGCCTTGCCAAAGTGGAAAATAAATCAGAGGGGTAATCAGGAATTCAAGATACGTATAAAATCACAGGAGAAGATAGATCCCACAATGATTTCAAATGAAAAGCACAATTGTTTAGATAAGCTTGGTCAAACTAGCCATAACTATGGCTATTGCTGAGCCTGCTTCAAATCATGTCAGAGTTACAACTATTTAGCCATTGTGTAATGAAGGCCACCCACTAACTTTACTTCATCCAGACAACTGTGACCAGGCAAAACTGTGCATTTTCTGGACATGTGGCTATTACATCAGCATAGTTAAATGTGAAACATGACATCCTTCTATGCTTGATTAAAGGATCGCATATCAAAGCAACATATATGTTCCTGAAGGGGAAATAGCATTATTTATTTCTCTCAGGTTTGTCTTCAAAATCTGCTTGCTGATGTGACTGCTCCCCTATGTGGCCACTCAGGTAAAGTGCAGCATGCTATCCTCGCACTCCTTTGGCACTTTGAGCTTGTAGCTATGGCATGACAGTTTAAAATTTTGCCCATCATTGTTGTCCCAGTAGGTAAATCCTTTCACTTTATAGCAGATGGCAAACTCTAGAAGGGCCCCAGGCTGCAAAATAAAAGGTGGGACAGGCAGACGAAAACAAAAGATATCCATGTCTGGCACATCACACTCCCCTCGGTACCCACTTGATACCCAGGATGCAGCTGTGTTAGTATGGGTCCTCCAGTTAGTGAACGAGTAGTGCACCGTGACCTCTTTCTCAAAAGCTAAATTAAGTACTTGAATGGTGCCAGTGATCCCCATCTCTGAGCATATGACCCCATCCAGGACCACTTTCTGGTCGCAGAGGCGTTTTAGAAAGCCAGGTTGAGCTCTCATACTGTCAGGGAAACAGGGTTTGAAGTAAGGCATGGACAGCTCCAGTGACTTTCCAAATGTGAGCTCAGAGCTCATCATTAGTTTGGTAATAACATGTGGGGGTATCAGTGGGTTCTCCTGCACTTTGAAGAACTTAACATCTTCTAACTCAAGGCCCAGTGAGTCCACAAAGCGTACCTGCAGGCTCCTAGGTGCCTTCTCCCTTCGTACAAACAAAGGAAGTGACTGAGCTCGTTTCCTCATAATGGGCATAGGATCATTGGAGAAGCTGGGCTGTAATGTGGGGCCCTTTGCCGGTGGGGCTCTTGGACTTGGAGGACGGATCTGGACGGGGGCTTTGGCAGGTTGAGGTTTTGGATCATAAAGGTCTCTTAGACGAATGGTAGTTCTCCCAGTGGTGGGTACGCTGCTAAAGCTGCTGATGAACTGAATATTTCTCTTACCATTCTGAGTGGGAGTTCTCTCCTGCCACCTTTCACAAGCCCCGGCCATGTTCATTACACTTGCAGGGCTAAAAGCATTGAACATTAAATCAGCCCATGCATGAATGAATTGCCCACTTTCTGAAACATTGCAAATATAAATACAAGGTTGCAATTGTTAGTTTTCTGAAATTTCAACAAAATAATACCTTCAGATTATTCAGAATCATATCATTGCCAACCAAATGCCTTAAATGTAAAATGTAAATGCTCTCATCAGCTTATTTAGTTGTTTGTTTGCAAATAGATGGGGCAAAGCTATTTTTAGCCCTTATAATTAAGAAATCTGGGTTTCAGTCACCTGGTTTCTTGCACTGACCTAACTCGGAGGCTCCACGTAGCAGCTAGCTCCACCGCCAGCTGCTACGTCATGACAGTTAAGAGCCTGCATCTGCCAGTAGATGCCACAAATACCTCACGGCAAACAACAAGCAACTTCACAAATGTTCAAGCTATTATAAACATCCTACAAAAGTGAAGTCAAATCAACCACAGACTCTAATATAAAGTGTAGCCTTACTTACTGAGCCACTACGAACCGGTTCGGGATCAGCTTTTTCAATGACAGGAGTAACAACTGCACATACAACATACCGTAATCTATGACTCCCTCCCTTCAAGTTCAGCCCATGACATATAATATGAGACGCTAAGTGTGGCTGGAAGGAGTGTCGGCAATATTAATAGATTGCGCTGGAATTGCTGGGCAATGGCCGTCATGTCAAGTGATGATATCTTCAGGTCTTGTTCCTGTATAGTTGCTGAAATGAAAATCTATTTCACACACACACACACACACACACACACACACACACACACACACACACACAATCTAACAATTGAAGAACAGTATTTCTGATTGCTGGAAGTCCTTGTTTTTTTTTTTTTTGTTTTTTTTTAACGTTTGCTCATAAGTACTCTGGTTCACCTTCTGTTTCGACTATATTCAACAGATTATTTGTTTTTTGTTTTTTTTAAATAGGTGTAGATATTTATACTACTTGCAACGATGTTTCTACATTCTCCTTGCTCTTTTTTCTGGTCAGGTGTTTTACTGTATTAGGTAGGCAATTGTCAGCATATGAATTGCTGCTTGTACTTATTCCAGCACTACTAGTTATTTGCTGTAAGCATAAGCAGTTGAATTAAATAATTTTTACTTAATTTTCATCCGTTCTGTTGTGAGTCACTGTGCACAATAGTCTATTTAGTGAGTAAACTTGCAAAATGGAAAAATCCCAAGATAAATTATGCTACATCGTGGCTTGATGCATGCTCAATAATCCAGGAAAGAATTGATGATTCAACCTTTGATATGCTACATCAAGCAGTGTTTTGAACGAAATGGTAATTAAGCTCCAGTGTGAGTACAACTGCGGATGTAAAGTTATTATTAGCATAAATAACATTCTCGAGGTAAATCTAGGTTGAAATAAGTAAAGGAACTTTAAAAAAATTTGAAGCACGTGACCATCTAAACAGTGCATTTTCCCAAAATTATTAATTTCACCCATACAAAAATCTATAGCATTACCGTAATATATGTTTGTTTTTTTCTTGTAAGCTTGTAGTGTTCTTGGCATTTTCTGCCATTGATGGTAGTACTATAATATTCATAATTTTCTCACCTATAGGATCTGGATTAAATACAGAAGCACTTAATACCTGGATACTGTTCCTGTGGTATTTTGATACTTATTTTTAAACTATTGGAATACTAGATTCGAGTAATTCATTGTATAGTTGACGACAGACATTATGTTGGTTTCAATAAGCTTAAAGTGTTGAATCATACCTCAGGTTATAGAATTCATAATAATTCCCAACACTTTTTTTCCTTCCCTGCCGAAGTATGATTCCTATATCTTGAAAAGCAGTGTTTTAAACACAGATCTATACATTTGTGTTCCGCAAGATAATAATTGGCTATGCACATTTTTTTTCATGTCATGCTGGATGGCATCATAAAACAAGTTAATACTGTGCCCCTTTCTATAATATACCAGCTCTAGAACCTCCTGGGCTAGAAGCTGGAATAACAGGTAAATGTGTTTAACAAGCAGACAGAAGAGAAAATCAGCAGAACCTTAAGACCTGACTGAGGCCCACTGCAAGGGCATCTTTGAGAACGCTGTGTCATGTTGACGAATGGTGCTCTTTTTTTTTTCAAAAACAAGGCCATCATCATCATCATCATCGTCGTCGTCATCATCATCGTCACCACCATCATCATCACCATCGTCATCTCCACAAAGCGAAAACGGTGCCACCTTTTGGACACATCACACTAGTGCAAGTCACCGCCTTCCATAACTCACGGCAGTAATGTTACGGCAATCCAATGGGACGAGTGACCGAAAACCAAACCGCTGAAATACCGCCGAAGATGCCCCTCTAACATTTAGGTTTACGCATGATAACATAGATATACATTAGTGTTTTTGTCATATCTAGCGTGGGACACCATCCTGCTCATTTGAATGGCGCTTTCTGCTGTCAGGCTCTATGGGCGCTGCTGTGCGGGAACGCGCGTCACAGCGCCTCCAGGTGGCGATCAGAGAGAGAGAAGAAAGGAGGAAGGTGTCCTGAAGCAACGACTTGACTAAGGTGGGCGGGTAGGTTACGACATTATTTACACCTAGATGATATTGATATATATTGTTGAGCCAATGATCGTCGAGAGATGTAGTTCTCCCTTTATTCCCATTGTTGCTCTCCTTTTGTCTGTATCTGCCTCTACTGTAGATGCGGTTGGAATATAACGTGTTGGTTAGACAATGTTTTTTTTTTTTGTGTGCGTATGGATCAATTTTAGCCATATCCGAATGAAAGATTGATTATCTGAATCACTATAGGTTAAGATAGGCCACTTATAATGCACCATGGGTTACTAAAAGCATGTCAAGCAATTTACCGCTTTGTTATTTTGTTGTGTAATATTCAATCAAGCAACAAAATGGGTAGGCGGCAATCACAAAGGAAGTCAGTGCAACCCCAGAACACATTTCCGACCGAAGACAGTGTTCAAGCTCCTGAGAAAGTAAGTGCGACTTATTGCAAATAAAAAAATGGTTCAAACAAGAAAATGGTTAAAAATGCGTTTGACATATATGATTAAAACAGGTGTGCATATGTTTTAGCTGTGTTAATCTTTTGATTTTTTTAATTCCTTGCAAATATAGAGGCTTCAGCAAATAAGAAGACACAAACCAAACACCCTCTCAACAAAAAGCAAAATTCCTCAACACAGGTAAGGTTGTTGTTGCTGCAAATGTGTTGCATGTCATGATGGGCAATATGGAAAATATAATCAGGATAATCACATAGTATTTTACTCAGTATTAATATATGTTTCAATATCTGCTTACATATGCAAAAATACCATGTTTAAAAATCCAACTGAAGTTCATCATATTGAACTGTTTCGTAATGTAGAATATAACATCAAACCACATGGATTCTCGTTACCCTTAATTTAAGCAACAAAATTGTATATCACGATGATAAACAATAGTATTATTCATTGCCCAGGCCTTGTTGTGTGTCCACCCTTGCTCCAACATCTGTAAAAATCGTCACTGACATGTCATATAAAGCAGAAAGTGTCTTTAATAATGATCTTTTAAGCCCTTCTGTAATGTCTTTCTATTAAGAGAGTTGATCTCCCCCCCCCCCCCCATAGTGCTCAGGATACATCCTACACAAAGTTCTACCCAGCGTCTACTACAGTGGAGCAAAAGGTTCAGCAGGCCACTCAGTGCCGCCACTACAGAGGACATAAGCATATGGACAATAGGAAGACAAAACATGTATCAACTGTTCAACAGCACCGCCTGTCTGACTCAAGTCCAGATCTGCTTATCAGTCAAACACCAAACCAGCAGGCTGCAAGTCTTACTGGCCACGGGGAAGGAGACAGCGACAGTGATCTGTCCGACTCGGAGCGACTTCATGTACCCCTCTCTGCCCATGGTCCACCACAGCTGGACCTTCGACCAGAGGTCATCAACCCAGAAGACTCCCCCTCCCCTGGTCACAGACTGAGAGGACAGGGCAACAGTGGGTTTAATTTCCCAGACTGCCTGCCACCACCGTTCAACTCCTGGAACCTTGGTCAACTGGCTGTTTTTTACAACACGGAAGGCAGGGGGGCCCCAAGGCCCAGGCCTGTGGGCCCTTTGGAGAGATATCTGGAGAGGATGCTGCAGCTGGAGTGGCACCAGATTCAGACTGTCCAGGAGGAAAGTGGCAAATCCACCGTGTCCAACGTGCTGGCCGCCTGCCACAGGTCACACTCTGCTGCCCCATCTCGCCTCAGTTCTCCCAAGAGCATTCTTCAGTGTCAGCGTGCCTTCCCTCTCACCTTCCTCTCATCTGTGGCAAGTCACTCTGCTCTGCTGTCCAGCTGTGCCTGCACGGCCTGCTACAGACGCTACACGGCATGTGGCATGATGTGCGGACACTCTGTCTATGGCCGCCAGTCTAAAAGGAGTCCCTTGCTTGAGCGCAGGGGTCCTTCGGGCCCCTTGTCAGTCCCCAAAAGAAGCTACAGTGAGACACGTGTGCTCTCCTCAGACAAGACCTTGGCGTCCCGGGCTCAGAAGTTCAACAGCCCTGTGAGGGGAAACAACCATATGAGACATATGCAAGCTCTGGGTAATATTCGTAACCCTGTACAAGGTGCTACCACAAAGTCTCATTCCACTGCCAGAGACTCAGATGATGTGGCCCAAAGAGAGTGTATGCAAACTGGACATGTGTTGTCTGGGGACTGCAGGTCAGTGGGTTTGAGGAAAAGGAGTGGCTCAGAACAGAGACGAGGTAGAACAGAGATATGGGGAAATGGATGTGGAAGGAGGAGTGGCTCAGAGTGTAGAAAAGACGGGACCGAGAGAAGGAGAACATCGACGCTAAAGGAGCAGGAGATAAAACCAGATGCTATCACAGCAATAATGGACAATTTACCGGCTTCCAAACACTCTTCTCTAAGCAAGCCAAACAGGTCAAAGCAGGTTGAATTTGTTACCTAGTATGAACTTTACAAAGTGTTCTCTGTACTCCACAGATGTTAAAGGAATTGTATCTGACAAAGTCACACACTGCCACTAAAAATATGAATGTGTTTGTAATCATGTTCGTTTCAGATTTTAAAAAGGTTAAAACAAAGTTATTTTAACTCTTTTATAGTATTGTTTTAAACATTTAGTTGTATTCGTTTGCTCGCTTTTGTATTGGCTTTCACGGCAGTTTTCCCGAGTTTTGTTCTTTTCTAATATTCAAATGTTGTGACGAGTCCAGGAAGTTACTGCTGTGCCCAGGATGTAATGCACATTCCCTTTTGATCATATATGAGTATTTTCTGACTTCTGGGTAGCGCTCGACTGTAATGTACGCGTAGCTCAGTAGCTGGTCCTCAACAACTCCTAAACTCCTTTTTTTAAGTTACTCTTTCGACCAACACTGGTAACACATCGCAGCATAATGTCTCAAGGAAAGCCCGGGGCAAACGGGAAGGCGATAGTATGTCGCCGTTAAAGAAAAAAACCTGTGGTTACGATGCCAAAGGAAGAGTTGGACGACGCCATTGCTAACGCTGTTGTAAACTACTAATAAGACCCACTGGCCGTTCGACTAGGGGGGGGGGGGGTCTGACCCTTTAGTCGAGTGGTTAGTGATGTCGCCCTGTGGTGCAGTACACCCCGTGTCGAATCCCGCACCGGGCGAGAAAATGGCTCGGTTACACTGTTAAGACCGCGTTGCTAGAACAGCGGAGTGACCTCAACACGTTAATCCAGTCGGCAGTTAAAGAAGCGCTCAACAATGCCCTCATCCCACAGTTAACAGAACTAACGCGTCAAATTGAACATCCATCCATCCATTATCCAAACCGCTTATCCTGCTTTCAGGGTCGCAGGGATGCTGGAGCCATTATATTGCAGCGAATTCAGGGGGCAGTCGGGAACCGCCACCACAGCCGAACCCTTGTCTCCTGCACCGCGGGCGACAACGTTAACCAGTGGACTAAAGGGTCCGGCCCGTTAGCCAACGTGTCTACTTATCCGTTACACTACTCGCCTCTTTCGGAAAGCGCATCCCCGCGCTTCAGCATATCAGCTCCCTCACGCCTCTGATCGCACGCGCTTCCGATGACCTCACGGTCTCGCCATCCCACTTCCGACACCAATGTAGCGAATTCAGGGAGCAGCCGCGGGAACCGTCACAGCCAGGACGCGAACCCGTATCTCCTGCACCGCGGGCGACAACGTTAACCAGTTGACTAAAGGGTCCGACCTTATCCGTTACACTACCCGCCTCTTTCGGAAAGCGCGTCCCCGCGCTTCAGCATATCAGCTCCCTCAAGCCTTCGGACGCACGCGCTTCCGATGACCTCACGGTCTCACCATCCCACTTCTGACACCAATGTGGCAGCCCGAGGACCGCCACAACGCGAACCCGTATCTCCTGCACCGCGGGCGACAACGTTAACCAGTGGACTAAAGGGTCCGACCCATTAGCGAAGGGCCAACGTGTCTACTTATCCGTTACACGTTACACTGCCCCCTTCCTTCGAAAAGGGCGTCCCCGGCCGGACCGTCACAGCCGGGGCGCGAACTCGTGTATTCCGCACCGTCGGCGACAACGTTAACCAGTCGACTACTGGTTAACGTTGTCGCCCGCGGTGCAGGAGATACGGGTTCACGTCCCTGGTGTGACGGTTCCCGCGGCTGCCCCCCGAATTCGCTACATTGGTCTCAGGAGTGGGATGGTGAGACCGTGAGGTCATCGGAAGCGCGTGCGCCCAGAGGTGTGAGGGAGCTGATATGCTGAAGCGCGGGGACGCGCTTCCCGAAAGAGGGGTGTAGTGTAATGTGTAACGCATAAGTAGACACATTCCTGGGCTAATGGGTCGGACCCTTTAGTCCACTGGTTAAATTTGTCGCCCGCGGTGCAGGAGATGCGGGTTCGCGTCCCGGCTGTGGAGGCGGATGCCACTTCAGGGTGGCCCAAAACAAGGGCCGCTAGGCCAGGATTATGTAGACACACTACAGTACCGGATGGAGGCAACTCCTCAGCTGGCTCGAGAGAATATGGCTTCTGCAGGGGAAAGGCAGAAGAGAACCTATGACGTACGTTGCCACCGCAAAGAGTACCAGCAGGGGGACAACGTATGGGTGTATAACCCACGGTGAAAGAAGGGACGGCCCCCAAAGCTGGACAGCAACTGGGAGGGGCCCTGTGTCATCCTGAAGAGGATCTCAGAGTTTACCGACAGAGTGAAGCTGCACAGCCGCCCTCGGATAGTCATCCTTCACCAGGATCACCTCGCACCTTATGTCAGCCGGGACAGCAACCAAGCTGGGACTGAAAGTGCGGTGGGAGGAGGTGGGGTGCCGGACCCCTCTTCCTCTGTAGACCAAGCTACCGGTGTCCAGGGAGGGGGTAAGGACACTGTTGGATCAGAGTCACCCTCCCTGGATGTCAGTAAGGAGCTACCACCAGAGGACCTTGTTTTGGGCCAGGGAGGGGGCGGGGAGCTGGGCTTACAGAGCTGCCCTCTCTGGCCAGGAACGGAAACAGCGGTGATGTCAAGGGTGGGGGCTGGGACCCAGCGGATAGAGTGCCGCCCCCCATCATCCATCAGCAGCCCACTGCAAGGAGTAGCACGGGATGGGAGGGTTGCTCGGCGGAAGAAACCCTCATGGTGGATAGACCCATCCACACGGGATTTGGGTTAGGCCTTTCAAGCCTAACCCAAATCCCATCGTTGGTCTTTCAAGGAAGGGGGCAGTGTGGCAAATTCTATTTGAGTGTTCCTGCTGGGAGTGGGGGGTCATTTGCATATTACCCACAATGCAGCAAATTCAGGGGGCAGCCAGGAACTGCCACCACAGCCGGGACGCAAACCCGTATCTCCTGCACCGTGGGCGACAGTGTTAACCAGTGGACTAAAGGGTCTGACCCGTTAGCCAAGGGCCAACGTGTCTATTTATCCATTACACGTTACACTATCATAGACAATATGTGTGAACTGGCCAGAGACCTCGAGTCCTCTCACAAAGCTATCTGGAGCAACACGGCTAAGTTTGACGCACTGCAGGCTACGATGAGAGCTAGCAAGCAACAAGCTAATGCTCTTCAGCATCAAGTGGGGGAACTCACCTCAAAAATCACTCAGATGGAGGACCATAGCCGGAGGTCCAACATGAGACTGATCAAGCTGAAGGAAGGCGAGGAAGGGTTGGATGCCATTGGTTTTCTGAGCAAAAAATATGCCGAAGTGGATACCTTCATTGGGAGAACGGGTTATCCGCATAGAGAGGGCCCATAGACTTTACAGCAGAGTTAACACAGATGCCAAGCAGCCTCGCATGCTGATCTTCAAACTGCTGGACTACTCTGACCGTCAAGCCATTTTGAAGGGAGCTAGAGCTCAGCCTGTTAAGCATAACAAGCAAATATTGCTGTTCTTCCCGAATTACAGCAGAGAAACGATGAGCAAACAGAAGGAGTCCGCCCTGGTCCACAAGAGGATGATTTCGCTTGGGCTCCAGCCGTTCCTGCTTTACCTGGCCCAGCTGAAAATCACCTATCGTGGGCATACCATCAACTTTGGGATGCCACATGAGCTGAGAATTTTCTTCAAAACACCTTTCAACTTCCACCAGCCCTACAAAACCAAGAAATGCTCCGGGAGCTCCAGGAGCTGGACAACGGCGACATGATGGGCGCCTCATCACTGCCACCATGAGTTAATGTTGCCTACAGCTAAACAAGCTTGCGACATTATGCTGTACACTCTTGCGTCTTGACTTAAATCAGCGAAGACTAATGATGGCAGGCCTTACTGCAGCAAAAAAGACCATACTGACACTGTGGATTAATCCCAAACTTCCTTTAATTAAGTGCTGGATGGCGTCCTACCAGAGCATAGTTTCTCTTGAGTGTACAACAGCATGACTCAAGAGAGCCAATCTTGCCACTGTGCAGGCATGGTCAGGCATAGCGGTGTCCCTAAGCGACTACCTTAAAAGAAGGGATCTCCCCCCTCCACACCCAGTAACATCAGCCCTGAAGCAGGCCAGCTTTGGAAGTTAGTAGGAATGGATGGTTGTATATACAATGTATAGTTTTGTTTCATTGTTTTTTTCCCCCTCTTTCTTTTCAGTCCATTATTATTTGTTTTTCCCTTGAGAATGTCTGTCTCTTACTCTCAGCTACTATGGATACGGTTTCTTATTCTGTAAATTTATTTTTCCCCCTTTATTTCAGTCCTTAAATATTGTTACGAATGTGCCGCCCTGTTGTTCGTGTGTTTGTTGTGTCCTGTTTTTAAAAAATAAATATTGTTGATCACAAAAAACCAAAAAAACAAAACATGGGTATTTTCTGTGTATCATGTATGTTTCTTGTTTATTGATTTATGTAATAAATGAAACTCACATTGTCGAAAACACCAAAAAAGGCACTCCTAAGTGTAATGATCTGTGCCCTCTGGCTCAAATATTACTAGCAAATATTACACTAAGAAGAATCATAAATGCTGTCAAAACCACACACACACACACACACACACACACACACACACACACACACACACACACACACACACACACACACACACACACACACACACACACACACACACACACGCACACAGATGACAAAGGAAAAGCCTGAATGTTTGACCCCTACAGTGAGGGGGTCTGGGGGCTCTGCTATGCTGTGGGGGACATTTTCCTGACACAGTTTGGGTCCATTTGTCCCCTTAGAGGGAAGGTTCACTGCCAATCAATACGAAGTTATTCTGAGTGATCACCTTTATCCTATGATGAAACATTTCTATCCTGATAGGAGTGGTCAATCAATCAATCAATCAATCAATCAATCAATCAATCAATCAATCAATCAATCAATCAATCAATCAATCAAGTTGCATTTTATGTAGCGCTTTTCTAGCTGCAACAGTCTCCTCCAGGATGACAATTACCCCATCCACAGGGCACGAGGGGTCACTGAATGGTTTGATGAGGAGGAAAATGATGTAACTCATATGATATGAGCTTCAGAGTCGCCAGATCTCATCCCAATTGAACACATATGGGACATTTTGGATCGATGTGTTACAGTGCTCTCCACCACCATCATCAAAACACCAAATGAGGGAATATCTTTTGGAAGAATGGTGTTCATGCCTCCAGTAGAGTGCAGACTTGTAGAATCTATGACAAGGAGCGTTGAAACCATTCTGGAGGCTCGTGATGGCCCAACACCTTACTAAGAGACTATGTTGGTTTTCATTTCATTTCATTTGACACCCATCTGTATATGCAGTACATAATTGAGCCAAAACAAACAGTCACACGCACAATTGCAAATACTCCGGTCTTGGAGCTCCATTGAGTCAACAATAGCTCCAGCTACCACAATTCATGAAATGTTCCTTGAGTCTCATTCATTAACCTTTTTTTCTGAAACTCCATGTGCCATATGTCAGACTGAGCATTCACACTAAAGACAAACTTGACTCATCATACTCATCAACTAATATATTCATCCATTTCCTGACCTAATGTGCTGACCTGTCAGAGGTCAACATATAGGACATCAGGCTAGGATGTAATGAATCTAGTTTCCAATCTCACACTTATTGAACTACCAATAAAGGAATCTTGATGCAAATATCAATGGATTAGATCAATGGTACTCAGTTTGACTTGAGATAATGGATGACGTCTTTCTCTACACAATTATTAAACATGCACGTTTATGTATCGTTTAGGATGAAGGATTTAAGGACTTCGTGGGACTCCTAAACCTAACTTACATCATAGGCTCTGAAAAGATGGTTAAATGAGATTTAAGGCAACCAAGGAGAAAGAAGGCTGAGGTGCAGGTGGCCACAGATGTGAGTCTTGCATCAGACATTTGGACCTCCATTAATATGGATACCTACCTGTTTTGAACTTTCAGTAGATCTGTTGAGTGTGGAGAAAACTATTCTGTTCTGTGTGTTGAATCACTCACAGCTTAGAATATAGATGTTGTTAAAACAACTCCTAGAAGAGTTTTGTGTCCAGGGGATGCCGAGGTGCCTAGTGACAGGTGTGGCAGTTAACAAGATTTCATGTGCTACAACTTCAAAGATGTGTTGTACAATCTGCATTGCACGTGCACTCAGTGTAGTGGTTAAAAAAATCTATTCATCTGACCCTAAGGCTGGCGGAGATTCAACAGAAGGCAAGAAAGCTAGTGGGATGCTTTAAATCTAGTCCTATTGCAAGAGAGCTTTGACTCTGAGCACTGACCATAGCCCACTGAGCTCAAATAAGTTTAATACAGCTGGGTATCATTGATGAGTGTCTGGGTACGCTCTCTGCTCCGAGCTGTGAGTGGAGAGGCAGGTCACAGGTTCAAAGGTTATTTCTCTTGTGAAAATTCTAGCAAATTCTGTCAACATTTTTTAAACCAAATCCTGTTCATACATTAAAAAAAAAACCATCTAAATTCTTCCTAGTCTCTGAAAGCATTCGCACCGTCTTGTTTTCTGCGTTATTTTACTTTGGTTACAGACGTGTATATTCATTCATCCTTCTTTGCTACTGTTTGCTTCAAAGGGTCCAAACATTTCATTTCGTTATTATTTATTCTGCTCATGGTAACGCACAGCTCCAGAAAGAAACAAGCAATTCATGATCAAACACAACTCAATTTACACATTTCATGATTGAAAAGGAGCAGGGAGAAGAAAATCTTACTTTACCTGCCCTTACTCAAACATAAATAAACAACAGAATATATGGTCAGTCAGTCAGTTACTCAACAACTAATACTTACAGCAACATGAGAAATGAAAAAGAATCAAAAAGCCATACTCAATAATTCACCATCAACTGAAAACCCCATTACCTGGCAACTCCATATTTTCTAATTATTCTTTCATTATATATTTTCTTGAATCAAAAGATATTTATACAACCCTTTAGATCATTCTCTAAAGAATTCCATAATTTGATGCCACATACTTAAATACACATCTGCTTTAAAGTAGTACATGCATACTGATGTTTAAAATTAAATTAGCTTCTGTGGTCCTCATCCTCTGAACTGAAAACAATTTTTTTTTTGTAAATCTTCTGGTAAAACTCTGCTTTTTGCCCTGTATATAACTAACACGGTCTGTAACACAACTAAATCTTTAAGTTTCATTAATCCTGACTTAATAAACAGTCTGCTGGTGTGTTCTCTTGGATCCACTTTATGAATAATTCTTACTGTTCTTTTCTGTAATATAACCAGTGGCTTTATGTTGCTCATGTACGCGTTGCCCCACACTTCCACACAGTAACTGAAATATGGCAAAATAAGTGAACAGTACAGAATTCGCATGACCTTGTAATCTAACAAATCATTTGCTTTATTCAAAACAGAAATATTCTTAGACAGCTTTGTTTTTACATATGCTATATGAGATTTCCATGTCAGTTTGTCATCCATTATTACACCCAAAAATCTAAACTCAGATACTCTTTCAATATCAAGTCCATCTATAGACAGTAAAACATTTTCATCCTTTTTCTGTTTCGCAAAAGTCATAAACTTAGTTTTGTTCAAATTTAATGATAACTTATTTTCATCAAACCATCTTTTCAGGTTGACCATCAATGGTATAGTCCTTTTCTATATAATGCATCAAAAAAAAACCCTGATGTTGTTTTATGTTTAGATACATTTTAAAGGTCAATATTGAAATCCCTACAGATTATAAATGTTTTACTTTAATTTAGCCTATTCATTAATTCTTCCATACTATATTTAAACGTTTCTACATGTGACCCTGGTGTTCTGTACACACAAGTGACAACGATATTTCTCATCCTTTCCATTTCAATTTTCACAGTTATACATTCCATTAAATCATTGATTACAGTTGTCATGTATACAACTGGTCTACATTTAAGTAACTGTATACATATAGGGCCACACCCCCTCCCCTCCTGTTGACTCTGTTGATATGATGTAACTAATAACCCTCAATAAGAAAATCAATACCTTTCTCTTGATTTAACCATGTCTCAGATAAGGGGCTATCAACTCTAATTCATCAACATTAATTAATTTCCCAAGATATTGGATAACGACATCGAAAATAAGCGGATACAAATGTGCTAGAACAAGAATTCTATACTTTAAAGCAAATAACCACAGTAATGGACATGAACAGGAGTGAGGCCAAATATTGCCACAACAGGCGCATATTTGAGACATTATTTGATGCATTGAATTACGGATGATCCGCTGTGGCGACCCCTAACGGGAGCAGCCGAAAGTAGTAGTAGTAGTGGATTTGATGCATTGAATTAGTTTCATCACCAGATGCCGCTAGCTTCTTGGGCGCGCTGTGTTGAACGCATTTCCCCCCTTGCATAGGTTGAAAATCTTCACTCTTCCAGAAAGCTTTGGTTTTTAACGTTGTATACAAATATGTGACCTATCATAAATAATTCACTTGCCGGTATTTCTTTTTGGTTTCGGTGTCATGCCCAAGATGTGCGCTTGTGACTCGTCGTGTCTTTAGGAACCCTTTTTGTCCGTCTTTGTTTTTATTTTTGTCTTTGTTTCACGCCGGAGGTATTTTATAGGCACACCTTCAGCCATGAACGCGGAATCCAAACATGTCTTGGAATACTTGACAGAAGTCGAGGAAGCAGCAGAAGAAGTCCTCACCACCAAACAGCAGGTACATAATACATCACATGATCACATCACTTTAATAACGTGCAGAGTATGAGCCTCTATGATAGCATTTTGGAATCCGAGCAACGTTTGAATCATTGTAGTCTAGTTGTTAACTCGCTATGGCTAATGTTAGCGTAAAGAAGCTGTAGTGATTGTTTGATAACTAACATTGAGTTAAAAAAACCAAAAACAAACTGGTAACATTGCGTTTGTAGACTCGTCCCACCCTGTTGTTTCTATTTCTAATTTATTCTTTCCTTCACTACGTCTGCATAATCGCTCTACTTTATATGTAAATGTCTATATTGGAATTTGACAGCAACGTTCATTTTCTGTCTCAAATTGTTGACTAAACATCATTCAGCAGAGCAGAGTAAAACAATTAAATACAAACTAATCATAGCTAAAAGACACGTACGCCAATCACAATCACTAATTTCTCTATTTTCAAGATGCTATCCCAATTAATCAATAAGTGGCTTCAGAAAGTATTCAGCCCTCTTCACTTTTTGTACACTTTGTGTTGTAGATTTACTTTCAAATGGATAAAATTGCGGTTTTAGCCCATCAATCTACATTCAGTAACCCATGACAGTGAAAACATGTTTAGAAATGTATGCAAATTTATTAAAAATCATAAACTGAAGTCTCACAAGTAATCAGACCCTTTATTCAGTACTTTTTAGAAGCCCCATTTGGCAGCAATTTCAGCTTGGAGTCTTCTTGGGTAAGTCTCTACAAGCTTTGCACACATGGATTTGGGCATTTTATCCCATTCGTCCTGGCAGATCCTCTCAAGCTCCGTCAGATTGTCTGGGAAGTATCTGTGAACTGCCATCTTCAGGTCTCTCCGCAGGTGTTCTATGGGGTTGAAGTCTGGGCTTTGTCCGGGCCACTCAAGGACAGTCAGAGGGTACATCTCAAATCTCTTAATTGCATCCACAATTCCCTCACTTGCATCTTTTCCTTGCATTTAAGTCCCTCCCACCGGGGATACGAGGAGAGGAGAAACAAGGAAGTGTTCTTGGAGAAATGAAAGCGATGTCAGTTTCTGATGATGGTGGCACAGCTGAGTTCCTCATGCATTAGGCACTTACACTTGTGCCAATCTGGCTTTAAACCTTACATGTGAATTAACTATCAATTTATAACTCCCCTCTGGTGACAAGTCATAATATCCCTGTTAAGTCAAGCATGAAATACCTAGACATACACATTACAAAGGATAATAATACTCTAGATAATCCCAATCAATATTAGGAATAATCTAGATAAATGTAAATCTTATCTGAATGTATGGTCTCTGAGAGACATCTCTATTATTGGCCGAATTTCTTACAAAAATGGAATGCATTTCAAGTTCATTTACCCAGCTTACTTGATATGACATCCCAAAAATACAATAAAAGCTATGAAAAGGTTAATTATATTGGGAAAAGAAACACTTAAGAAAGAATTATGGTTAGACTATGAGGAAGGAGGGCTAAAAGCCATTGATATTGAATGTATTGATGGTACTATTAAAACAAACTGGCTAAGACTCTTTTTGAAAAATAAACAGCTTATGGTTCCATATCCCAAGCCAAATTTTTATGAAACTAGGAGCATTAACCTCCTTCTTAATTGTGATTATGACTGAAAAAAGCTTCCTGTTAAATTATTTCATCAACAGATATTACGCTATTGGAAAATGAGCTACAAGCATAATTTTAGTCCCCATAACTGTGGACTTGCAGGTATGTGATATTTAGGAATAAATCCTTATTTTACAAAAAATGGCTAGAGAAAGGAATACGGTCTGTAATGTACTTATTAGAAAATACCAGAAACATTATACCCTTGGAGATTTGTTCAAAGTTTAATTTAAATGATGAAAACAGTATGATAATGTTATCAAAGCAATCCCACAATCTATAATTGTGATGTCTTGTAAATCCGCATTTACCTAAACTTTTGATGAATGTACATGATCTTACTAAAATTGTCCAACACCAAAATCCAGAAAGCTTTTGTTAAGAAATTATATCTTTTTTCATCAAAAAGAAACTCAATTTTACAATATATATCCAAAGATGAAACTGATACATTAAGAACCATGTTTTTATGTTTCTAATTGCACCAAAAGCGGAACAAGAAAAAAAGAAAAGAAAATCCACTTTAAAATTCTTAATGAAATGTATACTTCCGAAGATTTTTAAGGTGGTGATTTGGTGTAGATCTGGGGTTCCCTTTGATGGGAAGATTTTTAAAGGAATGATTTGTTAGGTGGATAATTTGTCTCCGTGTTGGGAAATGAGTGTGTACAAAATACTGACAGAAAATTAAAAATTCATTAAGAACTGTTTAGTTGTATATTGCAGTAATGTTGTATGGTTTCGCAAAATCCCACGGCACACCTGAATTTGCCTCACAGCACACCAGTGTGCTGCGGCACACCATTTGGGAACCTCTGGTCTAGATCATAACAATTGCTCAGCTCCAGCATCTCCATGACCCTGAGAGCAGGATAAGCGGCTTGGATAATGGATGGATGGATGGATGGACATTGAAACTGCAGAACATTTGTTTTATGAATATACATTTGCTAGTGCCTTTAGGGAAGATTTGCATTAATGGTTATTTCCTAAATTTGACAATTTCTCTGAATTAAAATAATTTGATTTTTGGTATAATTATGAAAGAAGGGACACATGAATTGGCACTTAATGTAATTCTTGGAAAATTATTTACGTCAAAGATTCCTGAAAACACAACTGAATTTCTACATATTCACAAGGAGCTGTGTCATTTATCACTGAAATTAATGGAGAAAAGGAATGCTTTTAAATTCTTAACTTAATAGAAAAACGTAAACTTGCAGAGAACCCCTAGGGCTCATGTCCTTTATTTTTAATTGTGTTAATTGTATTTCTTTATTTTTCTGTCTTTTTTTTTAATATTACCCCCTTTTTGTTTTATGCAATTGTTATGATGCTTGTCTGTTGCCTGGAAAAGTAGTGTTTAATACTGTACCATGCCAGACCTTTTGACACACACACACACACACACACACACACACACACACACACACACACACACACACACACACACACACACACACACACACACACACACACACACACACTTCAGTACATGTTTAAAAAAAGAACAAAAAAAATAACTTGCGGGGCAGAGTTTTGTCATAGCATTTAGCTGAAAGTCTTCCAGGGAGGCTGCTCTCGTGTATCCTCGCTCATGGCTCCTCAGATCTCTCTTTACTCCTCATAGCAGAAATTAGAGTTTTGGGACGGCCTTCAAAATGGCGCACTAGAACTTCTTCCGGTTCAAGCAAGGAAACATCAAGAGACTTGCGATGTACCCAGAGACTTGTCCCGAAGCCACACCAGCGTTGTCTTGGCTGTATGCTTTGGGTCACTGTCATGCTGAAAGGTGAACCATCGCTTCAGTTTGAGGTTGTGTGCACTCTGGAGCAAGTTTTTTTCAAGGACCTCTCTATTTGGCTGCATTCATCTCTCAGTTCTGACCAGTCTCTCTATCCCTGCTGCTGAGAAGCACCCCCATAGCATGATCCTACCACCACCATGCTTCACCGTGTGGATGGTATTAGCCAGGCAATGAACAGTGCCTGGTGTTTGCCAAACAGTGCTTGGAGTTCTGCCCAAAGCGTTCAATTTCTGGCTCATCAGACCAGAGAATCTTTTTCCTTATGCTCTTGGCAAACTCAAAGCAAGCTGTCATATCCCTTTCAAACGAGAGGCTTCCATTCAGCCACTCTACCATGAAGACCTGATTGATGGAGTGCCACTGAGATGGTCATCCCTCTGGCAGGTTCTCCCGTTCTCTGCAGAGGACTCTGGTAAAGTGACTGTTGGGTTCTTGGTCACCTCCCTGACCAAGGCCCTGCTCACCCGGTTACTCAATTTGGCTGGACGGTCAACTCTAGAAAGAGTCATGGTGGCTCCAAACTTCTTCCATGTCACAATGATTGAAGCCACTGTTCTCCTGGGAACAGTCAAAGCTTTAGAAATGGTTTTTATAGCCTTACCCTCATCTATGCCTCACCACAATTTTATCACGGAGGCCTACAGAGAGTTCCTTGGATTTCATGGCTTGTTTTTTGGCCTGACATGCAGTGTGAATTGTGGGACCTTGTATACGCAGGTGTATGCCTTTCTAAACTATGTCCAATCAATTCAGTTTGCTAAAGGCGGACTCAAATCAAGTTCTAGACACATCTCAAGGATAATTAAAGCAATCAGGACGTACCTGACCACAATTTGGAGTGCCACAGCAAAGGGTCTGAATACTTGTGGAAATGGGAGATTTCAGTTTTTGATTTTTAATAAATTTGCAAAAATTTCTAAAACCGTGTTTTCACTTTGTCATCATGGATTATTGAGTGTAGATTAATGGGCACAATGGCAATTTTACCTATTTAAAGTTAAGTTACAACACAAAGTGTGCAAAAAATGAAGTGGTCTAAATACTCTCCGAAGCCACTGTATGTACCTTTTTCTTCGTCTGGTCTCAGTTGTTTGAGAAAACAACAAATTAACATATTTCCAACTGTGGTGGTGCATGCTCGCTTTTTTTGAAAATGAAAACCTTAAGAGCATGATGAAATCTGTTCCTGTTTTAGATTGTGGACCTAGATGTGAAGAGAAATAGGAATAGGGAGGCAATCAATGCACTGAAAAATGACATGTCTGAGTCAGGTGAGTTACTGGACGATGAACAATTCATGACATGATGTCGCCACCAAACATTATAATGTTGCCAACACAGACAGCGTTAAGCCTGCATGGCACCTTAGAATTTGAGAGTTAAAATTGAAGATGAAGTTGATTAATGTTTCATAAAGTTTTCACTTACAATCCTAAAGATAGGTAGAGCAGTCAAATTTAGGTAGGTACCTGCCAAAAAGTACCTGCCTCCTTATCTCTGTTGCAAAAACTGACAAATTCATTTTCAGGACTTAAAATAGTAGTCATCAGACTGATGTTTGTGGATGACATTGTAATCTGTAGCGAGAGTAGGTTGCAGGTTGAGGGGAGCCTGGAGAGGTGGCGGTATGCACTGGAGAGAAGAAGAATGAAAGTCAGTTGGAGCAAGACGAAACACATGCGTGAATGAGAGGGAGGACAGTGGAATGGTGAGGATGCAAAGAGTAGAGGTGATGAAGGTGTATGAGTTTATATACTTGGGGTCAACTGTCCAAAGTAATGGGGGGTGCAGAAGAGAGGTGAAGGAGAGAGTGCAGGCAGGGTGGCGTGGATGGAGAAGAGTGTCAGGAGTGATTTGCGACAGAAGGGTACCAGCAAAAGTTAAAGGGAAGGTTTACAAGATGGTGGTGAGGCCAGCTATATTATATGGTTTGGAGACAGTGACACTGACGAAAAGACAGGAGGCAGAACTGGAGGTGGCAGAGTTGAAGACGGTTTGGAGACAAAGCAGAGAGGCAAGATTGAGATGGTTTGGCCATGTGTGGAGGAGAGATGCTGGGTATATTGGTAGAAGGATGCTGAATATGGCGCTGCCAGGGAAGAGGAAAAGAGGAAGGCCAAAGAGGAGGTTTATGGATGTGGTGAGAGGGGGCATGCAGGTAGCTGGAGTGACAAGAGGAAGATGCAGAGCACAGGGAGAGATGGAAATGAATGATCTGCTGTGGCGACCCCTAACGGGAGCAGCCATAAGTAGTAGTAGTAGTAGTAGTAGTAGTAGTAGTAGTAGTAGATGGAAGTATAGTGAAGTTGGTCAAAGAGCTTAAATTCCAAAGAAGAGAAGGAAGTCAGGTTTCCACTTTATTACTGGTGAATACAAATAAAGCCAAATTTAGACAAATGTCTGTCCCAAAGCAGAAAACAATGAAAATGTTTTTGATACTCTGACAACACACTGGAATAAATGGCTCTTTATTTTCACCTGGTCTTTTAAGAAAGACGGAAATCTAGAACTTAGCCTCTTTAAACTGTACAAGAACCTCATGTTTGAAAAGCACAGCTTGTGACTTAACAATCATCTTGGTGCCTATTTCAATGTAAAAGTCACTGCGTTCAACTGGAAGTGTATGATTATGGTTAAAAAAAATAATGGATTGTCAAGGATACCTTACGAAACTCCTTGACATTGCATTATTTGCCAATGTAAACAAAGTTCATTTTGCTTCATGGGCCTCGTAAAATGTGTACACTGTTGTCAAAAGTAATATTGTCCCCTTTTGCAGACAAAGTTAAGGTTTGCTTCGGAAACATGTTCATCAAATTTCCCAAATCAAAGACCAAGGAGATGATTCAGAAAGGTAAGAGCTGACCAGTTGACAATGTCCACTCCTTTACTTGGTAATTTGGCTTTACTGTATAGTTCAGTCATGAAATGGCATTATTGAATATGAGAGAGTTCTAAACTGTTTTAATATTTCTTATTATTTATAGACCAGGAACAGTTGGACAAGGAAATAAATGACCTTCGCAAAGGACTGAAAGCCAAGGTTAATCATCTCAATGAGACACAAGGTATGATCGACCTGAAAGAACAATCTGGTTTGTAGTACAACTCAGTAGTTGTTCAAATTGCATGGTGATGAAATTGGTGGTAGTTTAGGAAACAAGCTATCTGCTGTAACTATTTGGGTTTGGGCTCGTTATCCATTTGGAAAGGATTTCATTGATTGCTCCAGGTTCTATTCAGTTGGTCCACTTTCATTGTTGTGACACATTATTGAAGTTTGTCCAAGATTTTAGTCTGACTTGCATTCCTTTTTTTACTATCTTTTATAACAATTCAATGACTGTGAAGGGTTTTGTCCTCATACAAAGAGATAGCATTAGAAACAATGTAGACTGAAGTTTTTGAATTGCTATTTCTGTGACATCTCATATTGTGAATAAGTGTCCTTGTTAGTTAATTAATTAAAATGACCAGATAAAACAAAATCCTCTTTGCTCACTATCATCTAAGATAAAACTTTTGTATGATGAATGCAATTTGAATATCAGTTAAGAAGTACTTTTCCAAGAGCATTGGAATAGTAGCCTACTAGACATAGTCAAGTAATAATAATAATAATAATAATAAACTGTGTTTGTATAGTAGTATTATGGACTTCTGAACAGAGATCAGAGTAGGCATTATAAAAACAAAGATGCAAGATAAAAACAAAGATGGACTGCAAATTGTATTGCCAAGATCTACTTTATTTTATATCAGCGGTTTTAATTTTCTACTACCTTGGAGCTTATACTTATGTCAGCAGATGGAGATATTTTGGATATTGTCTTAAATGTTTCCATCTGAGTAGGAGCACATGTGCCAATAAAAAATCCAGCCCAAGCAGCAGCCCTCCCCCAACAAAATGACAGCTGTCACTGCTCTGAACCAATGTTGTCTGTTGAAAAAAAATCCGTGATCCACTCATCAGCTTAAAGGGATACCACTTTCCCTACCAAAAGAAAAATGAAAAAAAAAAAAAAACAAAACATCAAGAGTGAACACGCAGGGTGCCTCCGTAGCCGATGGTTACAGCGCATATCACATGGCCACAACGTTGCCAGTTCGAATCCAGCCGGCGACCTTTGTTGCATGTCATACCCTCTCTTTTCCCATCTTTCCTGTCTATATTGTTGCTGTTGAATAAAGCAGACATGCCAAAAAAGAAAAAAAAAGTAACCACATAGTGCGGTAGATACATAGCTAAAGAATTCAACAGGAAGCTGCCTTGGGGTGTCCACAAATGAAGACTTGATGTGGGTCTGCTTGGAGGGGCCTCAACTAGAGCAATTTGATCCCAGTCCTGCTGTGAACCACTGGTTGAGCTCAAAGAGGGCCTGCTTACAAAAGCTGCTGGGCCATTGATAACTTTTGTGTCAAAACCAACCGAGCAGACTTTTGTTTTGGCTTTTAGAACTAAGAACTATTTTAATATAGATGTGGTCATACCTTTCATACTGTTTATACAGTTTAAAGCAGTTTAAAGTATAGATAATTGTTAAATAAATACAGTTTGAAGCAGAAATAATTAAAAACCTAGTGTACTTTTTGTATTCAAAGAAATCAAATCATTTTGCTTGTCCGCTCATATCCCTTTATTAAGGAAAAACACATTATTTGATACATTTTCATTACACCCCTGAAGTTCTTTATGTACTTGTAAATTTTTCAACTTGGGTGAAAAAAGTTGTGTCAAGCCCCGATTAACACAAAAGTCCATGAAAAGCAGGACTGCAAAGTGCATGAATATTATACATAATCTCTAATGCAAAACTGAAATGCTAATCAGATAACACTGGTGACAACACCAATGTTATCTGATTATCTGTATGCCATTTATTGGCTAGGACAGCAGTGAATTGTCCTATGACTTTTGAGCAGAGAAAATTAGGTTTTGAAAGTGACAGAGAAAAAGAGAAAAGACTTGAATGGGCATATGATCCTTTCATTTTGTTGCCATTCAGCTTCAAGAAAAATATGGTGATGCTTGAATTTCACAAACATGAGCAGACTGGTTGACTCATTTCCTGAGTTTTGCAAATTGCCTGAAAAGATTTAACGGTCATAAAACTTAGATGAGTGAAAGATGGCATGAGCTATGGAAGTGAAATGTCCGGCTTCTCGGTTCAGAGGGGGAAAAAGGAGCAGAAAATGCTGCAACACAATAAAGTGTCAAAAAATCTTGGCATTGAATGACGAACGCAATTTGCACTGATTTCTGGGATTTTGTTTTATTTTTTTGTCCAGGAAAACCCGAGCTGAGAGGCTACAACCTCTCTCCCCTCTCTGCTGATGAAACGAGAGCCATCAACAGCCTGTTAAAGCGATGACACCGAGTGACAAACATGCTAAATGCTCAAAAGCTCCTTTGGAGAGTATGAAAGCCCTGAAGAGCACACGTTTTGAAGTTGCCAATTGCTCCAGCAAGTTCCCGCAGCAACGATTGTGCTTACAACAAACAGTTTGATGGATGGATATGTAATTGTGCTTTTGGAGCGGAAAGCTCTGTAGTTTGCCATATTTACTTTTTTCATTTTCACCAATTTTCCATTTAAATATTTAAACAAAAACACCTTGTAAAGGCCGTTGCATTGTGGAATGCTAAAAAAAAAAGAAAAAAAAAGGACTGCATAACGTCAACTAGGAGACTGAAACATGTTATGGCTACTTTGTCTTGAACCTTTAGGTATGTGGTTGATTTTATAGCCTCAAGGTGGCAGTGAATCCTATGAGGTAAAATGATCGAAGTACACATCTGTGATACCAGCACACATCTCAACAGGCTGTTTAACAGAAGTGCAGTGCGGAAGTGGGAAAAAAATCAAATTTGGTTGCCGATAATTTCCATAAGGAGACAAGTATTATCGGTTCTTTTGTGGGGGTGGCTGCTGGGGGGCATTTTTTTGCCTCTGTCAGTCAGGCAAGTGGGGAATGACAGGAAATTATCAAGAGAGGGAGGTGTTGGTGCATTTAAGGTAAATGTCTAGATGTGAACCCAGGATGTTATGCTTAGTCTAGTTGAGACACTAGGAATTCCTGCCATAGCATCTTCCCATAAAGAGCTATAGTAACCAGTTTTGTTTTTGATTTGTTGTTCTTTATTGTTTTACCATTGTTTGTTGCTTTAATTAAATGTTTTGACATAAATTGACTTTCTGAGGAATTTATACGTTGCTCCTATCATTAAGAAGGGTGCCGGTAGCATCTGAAAGTGATTTTAATGACACATGCTTGGGGTTTTTTTTCTCTGCTCTCCGAGAAGATAGACAATGCTTAAATGAGCCAAGCAAAAAACAACCGGTGGGGTATCCTGAGGGGAAATCAACTGTAAATATCTGTAACAGGGTAATTTTGAGGTTTTACATGCCACATTGAGCATGAGAAGACTTGAATAGCTTAGAGCAATACGAATATGGGAGGGACAACAACAGTCGCATGATGGGTACGTCTGTTTTTTTGTTGGGTTTTTTTTCCGGTGTGTGTGTGTGTGTGTGAGGGGGGGGGGGCGTTGTTGGTCTGTAGACAGGTTGCATGTCAAAGCGAAAAGACGTGGATCAAACTTGGTGTGATGAACTCATGACTCAGTGGATGGGAACCTGCTGTTTGTCTCAAATGTTATGCAATTGTAACAACCGAGACATGCAAAGGTACATACTGCATGACGGAAAAATGAAAATGACGCCGAGAATGTAAGGGTGTTTACACTACGTGTGAAAAACCGCAAATTAAGACAACCGGTTCTAAGATATTTCTGAATAGTTAAGCAAGACTAGAATGGGCCTAGAACTTCTGTATAATTAGTTTGTTCATAGACACCACATGAGTGAACATGAATCAAGCTAAGTCTGTTGTCCTGTCACTGCCTTTGCTGTACACTGACATCGTAATGATAGCTTGTGAGTCCCACACCCTGATATTGCTGCAAGTGTTAGATCTGCCAGCCTGCAGAATTCATCATCTATTGCTTTCACCAGTCTGCCTGAAATTGACTTTGTAAGTCTTGAATTCGAGATTACAAATAGTTATTTTTGAGTGGGGGATGTGGAGTGTAATAAAACGGATGTACAGGAACGTCCTTCACTACTGACCACCAAAAAGAACACACATTTTGAGGATTACTTGTGATGGAGCTCTGTTGTTCTCTTGCAGATTAGCAGTGTGCGCAGTCATCCATCCATCCATTATCCAAACTGCTTATCCTGCTCTCAGGGTCACGGGGATGCTGGAGCCTATCCCAGCAGTCACTGGGCAGCAGGCAGGGAGACACCCTGGACAGGCTCCCAGGCCGGGCCGACATATACACACACACACACACACACACACACACACACACACACACACACACACACACACACACACACACACACACACACCTTGGGACAATTTAGTATGGCCGATTCACCTGACCTACATGTCTTTGGATTGTGGAAGGAAACTGGAGCCCCCGGCGGAAACCCATGCAGACATGGGGAGAACATGCAAACTCCACACAGAGGACAAACCGGGACGACTCCCAAGGTTGGACTACTCCGGGGCTCAAACCCAGGACCTTCTTGCTGTGAGGCGACTGCACTAACCACTGCACCACCATGCTGCCCCTCTGTGAAGCAACCGCACTAACCACTACGCCACCGTGCTGCCCCTGTGTGCAGTCAGTCCTTTTTAATTAGGCAAACAACTATTTACTCGTTACAAGAGAAGCTCATTTTGAGCCATCTTTATCACAGCCACCTGCTTCCTGTTTGGCTGTGTGAGCTGAAGTTGTGACTTGATGTGAATCATTTCTTGTTTTTTGGCCTTGAGTAAAGATCGTAAATATTGTAAAAATCAAACATTGAGTAATGATCTTACTGGATAAATACAGTGTTTAAATTGCCCTGTGGGATGAGTGCCTTGAGGGGAAGAGACTTTGCAAGCAGTGCAAGTATAAAAAAGGTGCAGACAGGATCAAATACTAATTTATGGCTGTGTTTTGTATTTACATGAGAGTTGAGCTTCTCTTGGTGAAGTTATTAATAGCAGGTCTGTTTAAGACATTAACGTTCTGACCTCCTCCCAGAGCCTTATCTCATTTCCTCATGCTGCAAGTTTTAACTCTCTTCTCTGCAAATAATACCAGCTGTCAAGAAATCTGTTGCTATGAGAAATGACATCGCGGGGCGTCCGGGTAGCGTAGCGGTCTATTCCATTGCCAACCAACACAGGGATCGCCGGATCGAATCCCCGTTTTGCCTCCGGCTTGGTCGGGCATCTCTACAGACACAATTGGCCGTGTCTGCGGGTTGGAAGCCAGATGTGGATGTGTCCTGGTTGCTGCACTAGCGCCTCCTCTGGTCAGTCGGGGCACCTGTTCAGGGGGGAGGGGGAACTTGGGGGAATAGTGTGATCCTCCCACGTGCTACGTCCACCTGGCGAAACTCCTCACTGTCAGGTGAAAAGAAGCGGCTGGTGACTCCACATGTATCAGAGGAGACATGTGGTAGTCTGCGGCCCTCCCCAGATCGGCAGAGATGGTGAAGCAGCGACCGGAACCAGAACCAGATACAATTGGGGAAAAAAGCCCCCCCCCCCCCCCCCCAAAAAGCCCCTGAGAGCAGGATAAGCGGTTTGGATAATGGATGGATGGATGGAAATGACATCGCCAGTTCAGGCTGGTGTCATAATGCGGAATCAAACGCATCTTGTAGGTGAAGCCCGCTTTTTTTAGGGGGGGGGGGGTGAAGTGTAATCGATCAGAACCCATACGAGACTTTTCAAGATTAGGTTTGCTGAATTTAAAGCAGTTTTTGTTTGACATATTTGACTTTAAGCAGCCCAGCGCTGACCTTGTTCTGTATGTGCTGAGAAATTCACAGGGATCCAGAAGAGTTACAGCAGCTGGGGGAAAAGTGACATCGCTGCACTTTTGTGTAAATCAGTCATTTCCCTCAGCTGGGAGTGTGAGACTGTAAAATGAGATGTTTAATGAGCACACAGGAATATATGGGTCCATACGAGGAGGTCCTGATACTGAGTCTTGACGCCCAAGGACAATAACAGCTCCTCTGGGCCCCAAATTCTCATATAGTCTAGATGCACATCGCTCAGTCTTGTTTTTGAAATCCTGCTACTTTTGTAGGACCAGCGCCTTGTATTTTACAATATGCAAAAAATGTGCCAAAGCATAAAAAAATGCACAATGGAATGCATTGTATAACATCACATATAAACTGCTTTTAAGACATTCCTTTTTTACAACGTTACTTTTATTACTGCAACAACAATATATTACTTGTATTGCTAAAGATAATTCAGATTTACTTTCATTTTGTCTCCAGCATGTTATTTTCTTCAGTGTCCTCCCAGCAAAGTTCAGTGTTTTAGAATCGGTAATCCTACAGGAATTGCTTATATTGTTATCATATGTACCTGAAGAAATTACTTTGTAGACTATATAAAGAAGCCCAATTATTTCCTGGTGAGCTCTGTAAAACAGATGTTCCTCAGAGTCAACAGACACGTAACCTTGCGATATGAAGTGTACTGTGGGATTAAACCTTTGGCATGACGCTGGGAAAGAGTATCAAGGACTCCATTAAGCAAATAAAGCTTCTCCATCAAAGTCAGTGGAAATGTCACGAGCGTTGAGGTGGCTTGTCCTCTCTAGTGCTAAAAGAAAATAGCTTCTGAATCTGTAATAATGATGAGCCCGGGTTCTGGATGTCTTATCACTCCAGCATAGTCTGTGAAGTTCATTTGTCATTTAGATGGGTGCGTTCTGACTGAACAAAAGAAAAGCTAACTAATAAAAATACTAAATAGCCATTTCGGGGGGGGGGGGCATGTTCATCATTTAATTCTCAACTTAGCTCAAACCTTTATTGGAGACTCAGGGTCCACAACAGACAAAGACATGGTTTAAATAAATAAATACATAAATAAAACCGAAGCCATAAAAGATACGAACCATTGGTAAAAGATAAACCCAAGACAATACATAAAATAAACACAATAAAATAACATAAAAGGAACAAATCAGTGTCTTATAAGAAGGCAGCTATACCAATGGTCCCACTGCTGGGATTGGTAGCATGCGGTACTGAATCTTATATTAGTTAAACCCTTGATGATTACATTATCAGAGTCATTGAGCCCGCAAATACATTTATACATGCGATTTCTTAGAAGAACCTAAAAGGTATTGACTCCTGCAGCCACAAACATTTCACTTGCATTACAAAATCTAGGCCTTATTGATAATAATAATAATAATAATAATAAGTCAAACTTATATAGTGCATAATAATAGTATGCTCCTTGCATCATTATAAGCTGCTCAAAGCCTCTGTAAACTTGCTTTTTTGTAGTTTGTTTTGCAAGAGAATTTAGTCTATTACAGGTTGTGTTTTGTCGATCCAGAGTGTGTCACATAAAAAGCAAAGCAAAAACAAAAACGTTAATTTGTAAAGTAATTTGCTAAGACTATAGGTTTTCCTTTAGTTCAGCTGGTGGATGTCTCATCTTGCAGAAAAATACCAGCAAATGGAGTACAGTAAATGCTTACAGTAAATGCTTTAAAAATAAAGATGAAAAAGTCTGGATAAGGCTGAGATTGTATCCTTTTAAATGCTGGGATGTGTTTACATCTGTGTTATGGGTAGTGTTGGCTGCTGCTGTCAGAGGAGCTATCAATGCTGCTGTGCCACTGCAAGCACAAAACATCTGAGAAAATCTGTTGAACCCGGGGCCAGGGGCACTGGTTTAGCTCATGCCTACATCAGGTTTTTGTTATATCTGTCCTTGAGAATAGGCTTTGAAATATCTCCACCTTGGAGAGAGGCAACTGTCTATTCTCCAGATGTTTATTTACTTGCTGGGCTTTGCTTGACAAGGGATATAATGCCTACTCTTGTACTGATTAACACACGGTCAGCAAAATATCATCCTCGAGGCAAAATCTTTTGTTTAACATAGACTTGAGCTTTTATTCAAAGCAATGTTTTCGAATAATACAATGAACAGGCGTGACAACAGTACAAATAACAGAAACGGGCCACACACAAAAGAGGAGGAAACTTGCAGTTACCGCGTTATTCAGCTCCAACTGTAGACCCGCAGCAGGCAATTTCAGGATGCCCTCCAGCTGTGTTTCTGCAGATTGGTTTGAAATGACGTTTTTTTTTTTTTGTGTTCCAACTACACATTCTTTTGAAATTAAGAGATGCTAAAAAGGATTTTCCCCCCATCAACTTGAAATGACCCTGTCAGTCTTTACTTTGCCTGTGTGCTGTTCCACTGTGACCCATCGGTTTTTATAACGTCTCCATTTACAGCCTCTCGGCGCCCTGCCAGGGCCAAATGCTGATTTATAAATGAGGGTACATGGGAACTGAGTAGTAAGTGGATTGAAAGCTGGACCAGGTACAAATCCTCAGACACTCAAATACAAATTTGGTATGTTTCTGGTTGTTTACTCAATCACAATTTATGATTAACAATTATGCATTTTGGTCTTTATTTGCACACTAATATACAGGTCTATAGATGTGAATTCACAATTACAAATATGACTACCCCCCTCCAGCTTCAGAAATATACGTTCACAAATATAGATAAGAATTCACGGTTTGTCATGAACTAAATTTCCGTAATGTCCTAATTTAATTTCCACAACTCTGGAGTCATAAAATCAAGGATAACAAACACTGGGAACAGTCAGTTTCACAATATCAAAGCCTGACCATGTTACATACATAGAAAAAGGCAAAGAAAAAAAATCCCTAAAACAATTGTTGTTTGTGGTGGTATGACATGGAAAAAAACTTTCAATTTAATATGTGGTTTTTCCAGGAAAGGTTACAATTTCATAGGCAGAGCAGTTGACATTTCCAAGATCACCTTTGGCAGTACAGTCGAAGCCACACTAACTTGGTGAGGGGAAAGCCCATTCCAAGCTGTTGCAATAATACATTCTGTCTGCCTTAAACATCATTGAAGTCCAGTCAAAATGCCTACCGCCAAAATAATACCCATTATAATTACCAACCTACCTGTCGTTCATTGTTAGGAATAACCCCCAGCATCTCCAGTATAGGCCACTGCAGTCCACCAAACCATGGACATCAGGGGATGCTGCAAAAACAAAAACATTTCCAATGAATATTATGCCCATAGCACAATTGCCAATCTCTAAAGATCTGCTTTCTTTCAAAGGTATGCCTCATAGATTCCTGATCTGTCGAAGCCTACCCCAGGAGCATGCTGCTATTACTATTGGTGGGCATATGTAGTTTCATTGCCTAGTTTTAATAGGTCCTTCCAGTTAACTTCAGTTTAAGTGTGAAGAATTCTCCGTTGCACAGGATGCAAGTACAGGCATGCTTTAATGAAAGCATAAAGAGTGCAACAGTAGGGGAGAGGCAATAATCAAAAGCAAGGAACATAAATAGAGTTTGGTATACGTAAGCATAAAAATAGTTAAGCTAGGAGAACATTCATAGGAAGGTGACTACAGCACCATACCAACTTCAGGGGAGTCATGGATCAATCTTGTATCATTGTATACTGTAAAAGTGATGATCCAGAGCCTGTTGTCAAAAACAGCTCACAGCAAGGAAATGGACTGCATTTCATTTTGAAAAGAACCACCCACCAATCTGGGTGCACCATAAAAGACCAGCGGCAGCCAAATGCTGATTTGCAAGTGTTGATGCATAGGAAATGAGTTGTAAATATATTGAGAGCTAGCCGTAGACAGGTGCAAAACTCATGACATCTGAAAACAATTTTGGTGCTATGTTTTCAGTCATGTATACATATTCACAAGGGTTCATTGTGATTGCTAATTTAGTGTTATTGATACAAGTCTAAAGACTTGAATGCATATTTACAAATATGACAGCACATTATAAAATTTGGGGGTGGCGCGGTTAGCATGGTCGCCTCACAGCAAGAAGGTCCTGGGTTCGAGCTGGATCCAACTTTGGGGTCATTCTCTGTGTGGAGTTTGCATGTTCTCCCCATGTCTGCGTGGGTTTCCTCCAGGTGCTCCAGTTTCCTCCCACAGTCCAAAGACATATAGGTCAGGTGAATCGACTGTACTAAATTGTCCCTAGGTGTGAATGTGTGTGTGTGTGTGTGTGTGTGTGTGTGTGTGTGTGTGTGTGTGTGTGTGTGTGTGTGTGTGTGTGTCGGCCGTGTGATGGCCTGGCAGCCTGTCCAGGGTGTCTCCCCGCCTGCCGCCCAATGACTGCTGGGATAGGCTCCAGCATCCCTGCGACCCTGAGAGCAGGATAAGCGGTTTGTATATGAATGGATGGATGGATGGATTATGAAATTTGACTACATACTATACTCCCAGCTACTTCTTACAGGTTGTTCGTTACTCTCATCTGCTGTTCCAATTTTTCCAGCCTCCACCTTCTACCCTTCCACCTGACAGGGCATATTTTTAATGTTGCCTATACCACATATGTGTATTTGATTACTCCTTTTCTCAACTTGTAAAATTAGTTTACCAGGGCGTCCAGGTAGCATAGGAACCTATTCTGTTGCCTACCAAACTGGGAATCTCCGGTCCGAATCCATGTGTTACCTCCGGCTTGGTCAGGTGTCCCTACAGACATAATTGGCCGTGTCTGCAGGAATCCGGATGTGGGTATGTGTCCTGGTTGCTGCACTAACACGTCCTCTGGTAGGTCGGGGCACCTGTTTGGGGGGGGGGGGGGACTGGGGGGAATAGCGTGATCCTCT
This sequence comes from Lampris incognitus, assembly GCF_029633865.1. Taxonomy (NCBI): domain Eukaryota; kingdom Metazoa; phylum Chordata; class Actinopteri; order Lampriformes; family Lampridae; genus Lampris; species Lampris incognitus. The sequence continues at coordinate 120,964,796 of NC_079212.1, forward strand.
CACGCACTACGTCCCCTTGGTGAAACTCCTCACTGTCAGGTGAAAAGAAGCGGCTGGTGACTCCACGTATATTGGAGGAGGCATGTGGTAGTCTGCAGCTCTCCCTGGATTGTCAGAGGGGATGGAGCAGCGACCGGGAAAGCTTGGAAGAGTGGGGTAATTGGCTGGATACAATTTGGGGGGGGGGACTGGATGATACAAATAATCCCTGCCCTCATAACTCTTGACTCTGCAGACTGTTCTGTGTTAACTGTACCAACTACTGTGACCTATGGCTCACCTTTCCCTGTTGAGATACGCCACGGAGATCAAATGTGAGGCAAAAAACAATTACTTCAAGTGCAGCAAAAACATACTTGAACCTTTGCTCAGGAGGCTGCTTCTGGCACCATTGTCATTCCCATTTGATATTTGGCAGTAGATAAATGAGTTCCTTTGGAAGTCTTACAGCAGCCATTTATTGAAACATGGATGTAAAGCCACGAAAAACCATTTCAGGGAAGAATCCCTTGACATTCGCTGTTACACAAAGAATTCTATTGTAGGCACAATTTTGAGATAGTACTCATTTTTTTTCATAATTTACATTATCAGAATCAGAATCAGAAACACTTAATTTGTCATTTCATTTCATGCACTTGTGAACCACATGAAACGAAATGAAACAGTGTTTCCTCCAGCCCACAGCAGTGCAACACAAAGACAAAAACATAAACTTAGCACAAAAAGTAAGGGAATTTGTGTTTGGTAGATTATTTCTTTGCTGTAACAATGCTTCTTGGCAATAAAGCTTATATCAGGCACCTGATTGTCAGCACCTGGGGTACCAGAAGCTCAAAACAAGAGTCAATAGCAACAGCAAAATAAGCTGTTTGGCATTGGCAGAGAAGATCTGGCAAATTTTTCATGGGTGCAACCCACATACTCAGCTCTGCTGCTCATCCCACAAATGCATGTTCCTTACAAACCTGGCACCATTTAAAAGGGAAATAAACAGGCTTTCCAACGGTATCAGATTTATTGCCAAGAAGCATTGTTACAACAAAGAAATAATCTACCAAACACAAATTTCCTTACTTTTTGTGCCAAGTATATATTCAAAAACTACAAGAACTAGAAGAACACATATATCCAAACTACCACATATATCTAAACTAAAAAAAAATCACTGTCCAGGAGAAAGAACGCCAGCCAAGATGACTGTTGGAACTGTGTTAGCAGTTAGCTTAGCCTGCCCTGCTTTCGCGTCCTGTCAGACCACCATCTGTGTTTTTCCCCTTCAGGTGCAGCTTCGGTCAGGGCCGTGGTCCTTGGGCCAACAGGGCACAGCAGACCAAGCTCCCTCAGCTGATGCACCACTAGCTCTCCCAGCCAGACACCTCCCTGCACTCTATGCGACAACACTAAAAACACAGTCAAGGCTAGGCGAGGCTGCTGCCAGACTGCCCTCAGTGTTATCAGAACTGCTGGTCTGCATGGGCTAGCAGTTAACTTAGCTTGCACCACTTCCGCAACCTGTCAGACCGCCATTGATGTTACATCTTCGGGCAAAGCTCCAGGCAGGGTCGTGGTCCCTGGGCACACAGGACGCAGCAGACCAAGCTCTCCCAGCCATCAAATGAAGACAAATTTAGATGCAGATGTGGCAAAGACACTGCATGGATGGTACTGGATGAGGCCGCCGCAAACATGGATTTGCATCTCCATCTTCACACACCAGTACTGGGTGAGGCCGCTGCAAATGTGAATTTGTGCCACCATCTTACCCATCCTGTTCATCCTTTTTTTTGTGAAACTTTTCCCCCTTTTTCCCCCCAGCTGTATCCGGCCAATTTTCTCACTCTTGGGAGCCATCCCGGTCGTTGCTCCACCCCCTCTGCCAATCTGGGGATGGTTCCAGACTACCACATGCCTCCTCCGATCTCCAGCCATTTCTTTTCACCTGACAGTGAGGAGTTTCGCCAGGGGGACGTAGTGTGTGGGAGGATCCTGCTACTCTCCCCCAGTCCCCCCCCCCCCCGAACAGGCGCCCTGACTAACCAGAGGAGACGCACATTCCCACATCTGGCTTCCCACCCGCAGACACGGACAATTGTGTCTGTAAGGACGCCTGACCAAGCCGGAGGTAACGTGGGGATTCGAATTGATGATCCTCATGTTGGTAGGCAACAGAATAGACTGCTACACCATCCTTTCCATCCTTGAGCCCTTTTAATGGCTCCACCTTTTGATCAGCCTTAGAAAGCTGAGCTCAAAAGATAAATACTCTCATGTGTCCGGATACCCTGTGCAAAGGAAACATCACTATCCGCCTCTCCATCTATAATCCTTAAAAGGTCAAATTGAATGACATGGCCGTTCATACTCAGCACTCACGAAAATTAAGTGGCACAATTACAGTATGCCCTTAAAAACACAAAAAGTTCTGAAGTGTTGAAAATAACATCTGGCTGTTGTCCTGGATCCATTACTCTCTCTGTGGTCCTCAACTCTAAACGCCGCCTTCATATCTTACGCAGGTGTTCATGTGCCCCTGGGGGCTTTTAAGAGCACACTCACAATGTTATCCAAGTGTCAGATATTAAGCAAGATCGAAAGTATGTGCAGCCTAAATTTATGTGGGCTAAATCTTATCTGAAGGAGATTCAATGTTGCCTTTTTTCCCATGTAAATATCTGTAGTTTTCATGATTCATTTTTGGATTCATGACAACATGAACAGGTAGAATCAATCTTGAGTGGTTTCAAGCACCAGCAAAGATTTTGTATGATACATTTCAGCGAAGCTTGAGATTATTGCTTCTTTTACTTGTCTTGAGTTTCAGTACCATGTTATCTATTTCGTTCGCTACTGTTACTGTTACTGAAATTAAAATTCTGTAACGGTGTGTTCAGCTTTCTTGGATACACAGACACACCAGCTTGATCGGTCATTGTCCCATAAGTCCTGTCACTACTTACCATTACATTTTTCCTTTGCCTGTTAATTTCGATCTTGCTTGCATGCTTTTAGTTACACCCCCCCAAAAATGTGGGGATTGTTAACAATGAAAGCTAATATTGAGAGAGAATTCAAAAATATACACTTTCCTGTCTGAATGATAAATAAATGTCTAAATTCTCAGGTGCACATATTTCTGTATGAAGCCCAAAATGAAATAAAAGCAGGAGCAAGCGAGGAGAAACTGGTTTGTCCTCCTTTTGCTCTTACTATCGGGTTAAATCCAACCTAATCCAGGCCCAGAGCTGACGCAGCTTTAAACACTTGAGGAGTTTACTACTAGAAATCGAATATAACTTTTTCATCTCAATTTACACACTCTGATAAATGAAATGGTCTCAAAAAGAATATGGGCTGACTCGACTGACTCCGACAGTATGGTCTTTTCTGAGACGTGGCTAAAAAGGTCAATCACAATAATAATAATAACCAGATCCTATCACCTTCGGCAGCCCATCGAAACGATGAAGACTGTGATGAAGTTTAAGCTCGGCAAGCATGTCTGTGGGCCATCAGGCCCACATTAGAGCAACAATATCGTCCACATTTGTCACAGACGAATGTTGTTTGAGTTGGTCTGTTATATCTTTCATTGTGGGCCTTATCATAGGCTTCTTGTCTCTTTTGTTCAACAGCTGTTCTTGATTGTCTTATGATGGAGAGCCATCTCTGTCTGTCCAGGGCCACTGTCTCCTAGCTGGCGTCATCTATGCCACAGATCTTCATGTGGCGCTTGATCACATCTTGGAAGTGTAGCTTCTGGCCTCCCTGATTCCTTTTTCCCTGGCACAGCTCCCTGTAGAAAACCTCTTTTGGTAGGCGGTTGTCTGGCATTCTTCTCACGTGGCCAGCCCATCTGAGCTGGGAGGCTGTTATTAGGGCTTCAAAACTGACAGGACCAACACGTGTCAATACTTCCACATCGGGCAACTTGTCTTCCCATCTGATTCGCGTCAGCTTTCGCAGATGATGAAGCTGTATGCTGGTGAGCTTCTTGATGTGCTTGCGATACAGGGTCATGCATTCAGTGGAGTATAGTAGAGACAGAAGAACAGCTGTGTTGTAGACCTTGCCCTCCAAAAGGGCATCAGAACAGCCAAACAAATATTCCCTACAAATGGAGGACCACTTTCACAATAACTCCGATCCCCAGCGAATGTGGCAAGGCATTTAGTCTATCACAGACTACAAAAGCTCCATTAGCAGTCCCACTGTCCATGATGCCTCCCTGCCAGACAAGCTAAATCATTTCTATGCCCACTTTGACAAGGACAATACTGACCCAGCCACAACAATCCCCAGCCACCCAGAAAACCAGGTGCTCACTCTATCGATCGCAGAGGTCAGAGAATCACTGCGCAGAGTGAACACACGGAAGGCTGCCGGACCGGACGGCATACCGGGTCGGGTCCTCCGGGAATGTGCCGACCAGCTGGCTGAGGTCTTCACAACTATATTTAACCTCTCACTGTCCCAATCCATAGTCCTGGCATGCTTTAAGACCACCTCTATCATTCCTGTCTCCACGAAACCAACATCCACATGTCTGAATGACAACTAACCCATAGCACTCACCCCCATTGCCATGAAGTGCTTTGAGAGACTGGTTCTGGCTCACATCAAAGACATTATCCCCTCCACATTCGACCCACATCAGTTCGCCTACCATCCCAAAAGGTCTACTGAGGATGTCATTGCCACTGCCCTGCACTTTGCTCTGACCCACCTTGAACTCAACACATTCATCCAGATGCTGTTTATAGATTATAGATCTGCCTTCAACACTATCATCCCTGCCAAACTAACCATCAAACTGCTCTCCCTTGGCCTCAACCCCTCCCGCTGTAACTGGACCCTGGACTTCCTGACCAACAGACCTCAGTCTGTTAGGTTAGGTGACCATACCTCCTCCACCCTGACCCTCAACACAGGTGCCCCTCAAGGCTGTGCTCTAAGCCCCCCCTTTTTTCTCCCTCTTTACCCATGTTACGACCCTCGGTCTGGAGAGGGTGCAACAATTAGTGTACTGGGTAACAGTGAGGTGAGGGTGCAACACAGTGAGACAAACGTATAAATATAATAAAATAATTGTAGTGGTTATGGGGCTACATAATTCCCCTTATTGAGCTAGTAGGAACGTTAGTTTACAGCTGCTGTTTCCTCGGTTCGGGTTTACAGTGACACACTTCCGCTGCGCGGGTTTTTTGTTGTGGTTGTAATGGTGGAAGGAATAAATGGTGCACGTTGTGTAGCCGAAAGAGAAAGTTGTCACGACTCCTGGTTGAGCTCCTCTACATAATTATATTTATTGACACTGACAGGACAAGGGAACCGAATGGTTGCCAAAACAATAAACTACTAACAAAAGTAACCCACCCTTGACAGTGCTGAAAAGCACCAAAGCTAAAGACAAGGTGGCAACCGCTGCTAACCTAGTGTGTCTAACAGAGGTAAGCCATGTGATGGGTGTTTTCCCATGGGCATCTTACCTTGATTCCCTAACTAAACATAACTCAAAAATGCAAACAACTGAAAACGGGCCATACATTACAAACACAAAGTGGCTACAACACACAAACGAAGCTGGTGAACTGAAGACATGTGGGGGTTTAAATGGGAGACTGCACAGCTGATGAAATTTGGATTCGTTGACCGGTTGATTAGGTGATGAGGAGCACCTGGCGGATACCTGAATGTAGAGTCAGAGTGAGGGTTAGATACAGGAGGCAACAAAAAACTATACGGACACACCCGTGGCCGTAACACCCCCACCCATAAAAACAAGCCCCTACAGGCTTGTTAAAAAAAACCCACAAGAACCAAAAAAAAAAAAAAGCTGACAATGTGCTACATAACAGTAACATGTGCCAAACAAAAAGGTGGAGCACCTCAGCCACAACACAAAGGGTCACCACAAGTAGCTCCGCTACATCCAAGTGTGACCCAAAAACGGCCAGCACCTTCCCACCAACACATGGTCACCTACAAAGTGGCCCTCAACCACAAGTTACTGACAGACAACACAAAGTAGCACACACACCGTCACGGTGGCGACCCACGCCAAATGACGTAGCTGCGTTCGACCCGCAGGTGAACCAGCTACAACTCGTGACCAAAGTCATAACACAAGGTGTGCCAGCATGGACCAGTTGGTGGTGGAAGCAGAGAGCGCAGCGCACCCCGCACTCACAGCTCTCAAGGTCTACCGTCCGCAACTCCCCTCGCGTTTCTCTCTGCCACAAATCCCCCCCCCCCCCCAAATCTCCCACTGGAGACTTGACTCAGCCTGCCTCTTAGGCGGGCGTCAGCACCCACGTCGAGTGCAACACAGGGGACTAGGAATCGAACCACAACAGCCTGGCCGGCAGCTCCGCCCTAGCATCGGACCTCGTCCGCTTCTGCACGAAGCTCCGCCACTAGGATCACTAGGTCAAACACCATGGCAGAGGACGAAAGGAAGTCGACCAGCAGCCACAACCGTACACACCACCAAACCAAGAACACACCAACAACACCTGTTAACACTGAACACAATAATGAACACTGTGCTTAACACCACCCAGCACCAAAGGTTAACACAGCACACAGAAAATGACAACTAGCCAGACCAAAGCCGTTAATATCCCGGACGAGCCCCCCATTTGTTACGTTCCCCGTTAAAATGTCCAGGGGATGAGTGGAAGTAAAGAAAAGTGTCCCGGGGGAATAAGAAAGGTGGGAGGCGGAACCAGGTGTAAAAACAGATTTATTGACAAAACTAACCCTATATACAATAAGAAAAGGCAACTGAAGATGTTGGATCTTAACTCTAACAATAGGAACTATTGTTAGGAACCATTGTTTAGTTCCTTGTTTACACAGGGGTCGTTTATGTTGTTGCACCGTAATAACGGACCGAGCATGATGCATAACCTTACGTGCCGAAGTTATTATTAAAGTTTATAGCCCAGTGGGGTTGAAAGGAGTTGTAAAGTCTCATTAGTAGAAGGAAACAACACACTTTAACATTAACTATCCAGGCTCTCTCTCTCTCTCTCTCTCTCTCTCTCTCTCTCTCTCTCTCTCTCTCTCTCTCTCTCTCTCTCTCTCTCTCTCTCTCTCTCTCTCTCTCTCTCTCTCTCTCTCTCTCTCTCTCTCTCTCTCTCTCTCTCTCTCTCTCTCTCTCTCTCTCTCTCTCTCTCTCTCTCTCTCTCTCTAGCTGCCAACGACAGTCCACTGGCCCTGTTGGGCGGCTCTCTCCGAGTTATATACACAGCTGATGAGCAATTGGGGTCACATGGGCTCAATCAGCAGTTCCACAGGAGGCGGGGCACTACCTAGAGAGGGAAAATTAGACACACGGCACTAGGGCCGTAACAACCCACAACTGCCTGCCAACTCACCCTTCAAATGTTATCGTCAAGTTTGCCTACAGGGACGAGATTCAGCACATCACATCATGGTGTACTATCAACAATCTTGTCCTCAATGTGCAGAACATGAAGGAACTGATTGTGGACTTCAGGAGGTCTAGAAGCTGCAGCCACTCCGCCATGCACGTCAATGGGGTGGAAGTGGAACGTGTTTCCAGCTTTAAATTCCTTGGAGTCCACATCAGCAAGGAACTTTCCTGGACATTAAACACACAGGCCCTTGTTAAAAAGGCCCAACGATGCCTGCATTTCCTGAGGAGGCTGAGGAGCGCCCATCTATCTCCCAAAATTCTTACCAACTTCTACCACTGCACCATGGAGAGGATCCTGATCAGCTGCATCTCAGTGTGGTATGGCAACTGTACCTCAGTAGTCCAGAAAGCTCTGCAGTGGGTCAAGGTGGCCCAGCATATCACCGGTACCCAGCTCCCAGCCATAAAAGACATTTATCACAAACGCTGCCTTCGAAGGGGTCTCAGCATCAGCAGAGATCCCACCAACCCAAACCATGGACTGTCCTTCCCTCTGTGCTCTGGGAGGCACTACAGGAGCCTCAGAGCCCGCACTACCAGGCTCAAAAACAGCTTCTTTCCACAAGCTGTTGCCCACCTGAACCTGGCTACCCGCTGAATGTCTGTAAATATTTTAAAATATTTTGTACTCTTGCTATTTTTTAACTTATTTTTAGCTTTTGGTCTTCATGTGTGTACGTATATCTTATACTGTGTTTGCTGACTTTTTCTTTATTACCGCATTTAAGAATTATGACTATATGCTTAACACCCCTTGAGTCTCTGTGATGAGATCTGGGGCTTTGTTTTTTTACAATCTTTTGTTTAAAGCCTAAAGACACCTGCAACTCAATTCATTCACAGGATGCTTGATTTTTTCCATTTCACCACAACCAACCAACATCTCCAGCTTTCCAACCATATTCAGTTTCCCAAATTTCAACAACATGATCAAGACTGGATTAAAATTGAATTTTCTATTGCATCATTGTCATCTCGCAGCTCATGGTGGTAACAACGAGAGGACTAAGCTTTCCTGTTCTGGGTAGCATGGTGGCCCAGTGGTTAGCACTGTTGCCTCACAGCAAGAAGGTCCTGGGTTTGAGCCCAAGGCCATCCCAGGTCCTTTCTGTGTGGAGTTTGCATGTTCTCCCTGTGTCTGCGTGAGTTTCCTCTGGGTGCTCCGGTTTCCTTCCACCATCAAAAAGACATGCATGTTAGGGTCAATATTCCTGTCTGTGCCCCTGACCAAGGCAATGGAAAGTAGAATTGGAGCTGGTCCCAAGGTGCTGCAGTTGCCCATTGCTGCTATACAATAGGATGGGTTAAATACAGAGAACTAATTCATTGTAACTGAACAACTGTACAATGACAAAAATAAAATGGCTTTCTTTCTTTCTGGCTCATAAAAGGATTCTGATTCTGATTCTTATCTGTGACTGGATTGCATTTATTGTGCCGCTTGTATGCAGCCGGGGCTGATCTGACCCCAACCTAGCTTGTCTCCCTTTCACTGGGGATGTCTCACCTACGTCCTGAGTTTGTATTTTCAGCACCCCAGTAGGGTCACATTTCTAAGGCAAACTCAGGAGGAAAGCCATGAATGGGGGTTTGCTGGTATGCGGTCCATTGTGAAACCTTCACCTCTCAAACCTAGTCAAAGGCATAGGGTTGCTAAAATAAACACCACTAAAATGAAGGAAGAATTATCCATTTCATTTTGTTTGTAGCACAGGTGAAACCCTTCAAAACTAAAGCTAAACTTAATTAAATTTTTTTCCGGCACTTAAAGACACTTCACTGGGTAAGAGCTGCTAGTTCATGACTATCATCTCTTAGCAGTCTCCCATGTAATGATCTACTGCTGAGGACTTGAGATATACAAATTCAAACAGGAAAAAATAAAATAATTCTGTCAAATGAAATCAACTAAACACAACCACAGCTGCGTGACTGGCAATTTAAATGTGTAATTTAAATGTCTGGCATGAATGTTTAAATTCATATCAGTGTCAGCAGTTTAAAAGGAAGGAAAGGAAATTAACGATGAATCGGGGGTGTTGCTGTTGGCAAGATGGGTATAAGGATTTAGTCTGAATGTAAGACGACCACCTTAGCATGACCAATCAGTTTCTAGTGAAAAACATTCATTATCCACATAATGAACATCACCCAAGCTGGTCTTTTCTGTTGTAATTCCATTGTAGGTATAACATTCAGTTTTGTGCTGAACGTTTATTAAAATGTGTTTATTTTGAATGTGATGCGGGTAGAGGGGATGAGAAAGGAGCACACAGTGCATTATGGCATGCATCAAATTGCACCACACACCACTATTACACTCTGTCTTCCTCAGAAATCAAGTGAATTTGTGTTGCTTTGTTATTGTTGGAGATTTATGGATCCAGTTGGAATGTGTCAAGATAAAACTACGAAATAAATAACTATGAAATATGCTGATGCTCAAGACGAGTAAAAGAGGCAGTCATCTCAAGCTTTGTTTAACGTTGTTATGCAAAAACTTTGCCAGTGCTTGAAACCATTCAAGAGTTAGTCCACCTGTATTTCTCTGTCTTACTCACCACTGAATTGGAGGCTGTAAGCATTTTCAGAAGGATCAGATCTAATAAAATAGCTTTCCACAGACAAAACATTTGAATTTAGAGAGACTTTGTTGGACAGTTTTGGACTCTGCTGATTTATGACCATTTATCACGCTCATGTCAGTGAAAACCTTTTAAGTCAACTGCCAAGATGGACCAGGCTTTTGATTTATAGTTTGCTATATGACCAACTGGTACTCTTTTATGTGGTTAAAGAAAAGCTTCAGGGTTCTCGTAGGGTCACGGACCTTTTGCTTGGCTTTCCTTCACTCTGACGACTATCTCCCTCTGTCTCACAATTGCAGTATACATATGTTACTGTAGGTGAGAAAGGCCTTGTTCAGACTGCAGGCAAATGATTTGTTTCTCAAATCAGATCGTTAAGACAGACTGTCTGCACTGTGATCACCGCATCAGATCGGATTTGTGTGTCCAGACATCACCAACCTATCTGCATGCATTGCTGTGGCAACAACGTAACTATACTATCCTGGAAGCATGAAAATAGAGATCCATGGTATTGCATAGAATCGATCTGGTAAAGCTTGTGTTGGAAAGATTCAAACTAGATGTTGATTATAAGTATAATTTTGTGGACTAGAAAAAGAGAGTATTACCCATCTATTCTTCCAAGATATATATACAAGAATGTTCTGGATTGATGTAGCCAACTCTCTAAAAAAGAGACTTAAGATAAATATTGAAATAGATATGTTTGATGTAATGCTATATTTTAGTGAAGATAAGATTCGAAATAACATGCTGTATATCACACAACTAGTTATTATTTTTGGAAAATTCCATATTCATAAGAGAAAATGGTCAGGAACCAAGCCAAATTTCCACACTTTATTAATGAATTTAAACAATATAGCACCATTTTATTCAATCTTTAAAAAAAGAAGCTATTAAGACCTTTGAATTACTCTGCGAATTTAACATGCTGCATGTAACAACTCTGGCATCGTAAAGTGTAATCTTTTTTTGTTTATTATTGTCTCCTTTTTATTTTTGTTTTCTATTGTCTGTCTCTGCTTGTATCGTTGTATATGAAAATGTGTTCAATAAAGAATGGGGGGGGGGCGGCGTAGTAATCTATTCCGTTGCCTACAACACAGGGATCTCCGGTTTGAGTCCCCTTGTTACCTCCGGCTGGGTCGGGCGTCCCTACAGTCACAGGGTGCGAAGTACGGGGGAGCCAGGACTTGAGCTCCCCCTAAAACATGATTTGTAAAAAAAAAAAAGTTGGGGGGGGTGTCTCTAAAATATTGACAATATGCTGTGCGTTTCTATTTTTCTGTCTTCATCATCATGTGTAAAGTTGAGCTATTGTAGCGAATTCGGGGGGGGGGGGCGTCCGGGAACCGCCACAGTCGGGACGCGAACCCCTATCTCCCACTCCGCAAGCGACAACGTTAACCAGTCGTACCCTTTAGTCAACTGGTTAACGTTGTCGCTTGTGGAGTGGGAAATACGGGTGCGCGTCCCGGATTGCCCCAGAATTCGCTACACTATTATTGATGCATGATTCATACGTGAGGATCACTAATTCACTTTTAATAAAGATACCGGCATGCATTCAATTCTTGCTATCACCATCGAAGCGTGGCGGTGCAATCAGGAAAGAAACAAAAAACAAAACAAAAACAAATTATTGTAAACTACTAATAAGATACGTTGGTCCCTAGCTAACGGGTCTGACCCTTTAGCCGAGTGGTTAGTGATGTCGCCTTGAGGTGCAGTATACCTCGTTTCGAATCCCGCACCGGGCAAGAAAATAACCGGTTACGCTATGACAAACAAAATACGCTCTCTTAGTCCCACTCAGTCTGCGCGCCGAATCGTAATTATTCATTTTTATTTTGTAGTCAGCATACAGATAGCTATGTCAAAAAGAAAACAAGGGAGCTTAGTCGCAAATTTTGGATTTATTAAAAAATCTAAGCCAATCAAAGAGCAACCAGAGCAAGAGGCGTCTTCCAACGCAGGACAAGCTGTTTCAGTAGGCTATCTTATAAAGAATGACACACACACGAGTTGCTCAGTGCAGCCAAGTATAATCAAAGTGATGTAACATGTTCCTGAGCGCGGGTCATGTGTATCTAAGGTAAACTAGTGGATAGCCGATAGCATCGATCTATCTAGACCCGTAACATCCTCCTTTTCCAAGTATAAACACATACACATGAAGTTAGTGCAAAATAAAATTACTTTCATATACGAACAACCAATAACAGTGCAACAGCAGTAAATCTCTTCATATCCCATACCAGTGTAATAACCACAGTAGCGTATGATAACATTTCTCCTCTTTTCCCCCTCTCTCCCACATAGCAACCATCAACATTATTCAGATTACATAGTGAGTTTCAGTGGAGGTTTAGACAGCCGTCCAACCCTTGTGTAAGTGTGTCCATCCGAACGCGGAGCGCCAACAGGAGTAGATGGCGCCTTGGGCATGGACCTGATGGGGCTCGGCTCGAACACAGCCTGAGGGGTCTCAATGACAGTTTCTGTAGCTGGATCCCCGTCCGGTGTGTGTGCCGCAGCGGGTTCAACAGGATCGTGCGCGGCTCGTGCAGCTGGCTCAGCCACTCTGAGATCGATCCTGTTACGACGGTACAGGGAGCCATCAATGTCCACAAGATAAGACCTCGGCGCAACCCTGCGGAGACAAGTTCCGACTCTCCAGCGGCCAGTGTTATCACCTGGCAGGGGCTTCATCCGTACGACTTCCCCAATTTCAAGTGCCGGCAATTCACGGGCAGATCTGTCATAGAAGGATTTGGCGAGTTGCTTCCTGTGGCGCAGCTTTTCAGTGACGCCCACGACAACAGCTGGTTCCAGGAGCTTGCTTGCCGCCGGGATGGACGTCTTCAACCGGCGGGACATGAGGCGTTGTGCTGGGCTGCTGCCCATGTTTTCCGTAGGTGTATTCCTCCAGTGAAGCACGGCTTTCCAGGGGTCTTCACCATCATGCGCGGCCTTACGCAGAAGATTTTTTACAATCTTCACGGCCGACTCGGCCTTGCCATTCGCTTTCGGGTGTCTGGGAGAGGAGGTCACGTGCTCAAATTCCCACTCAGAAGCGAACCGTGTGAACTGAGCTGTGAACTGAGGGCCGTTGTCTGTAATAACCTTCTCTGGCTGACCATGTCGGGCGAACTGTGCCTTACATCGCTTGATGACTGTCTCTGCAGACATGTCGGGTAGAAGCTCAATCTCCCAAAAATCGGAATAGTGGTCGACAATTAGGAGATAGTCTTTCTGTCTGAAGCTGAATAGGTCCATGCTCAAGACCTGCCATGGCCTGGTTGGTACTTCGTGAGAGAGCATGGTCTCCTTTTGCTGATTGTGGGCGTACACATTGCAGGTCGAGCAGCTGCTTACAAAGTCCTTTATCTCTGACTGCATGTTGGGCCAGTACAATGTCTCTTGAGCGTGTCGGTAGCATGCATCACCCCCTATGTGACTTGAATGTATGCGCGTCAACATTTCTGGGCGGAGTGACTTTGGGATGATGACTTTTTGCCCCCGGAACAGAACTCCGTTCTGCACACTGATTTCATCCCTGAAGGGCCAGTACTCCCTAGTGATGAGGGGCGCTTCCTCCTTTACATCTGGCCAGCCCACGAGAACAGTGTTCTTCAGTGCCTGTAAGCATTCATCTCTGTCGGTGTGTCGTCTGATCTGTTCCAGCCGCTGGTTAGTCACATTCAGGTACTCTGCCTGGTTCACGTGCTGTATGTCTTCCTGCTCTTGTTGCAGAGAGCAGATAGCGTGTCGCTGATATGCAGTCCCTCTGCCGGAGCATCCAGCCGTAGCTCTGCTGAGCGTGTCGCTTATGAACATCTCTGGGCCTGGTTTGTAGATTACCCTCAGGTCGTAGTTCTGCAGAGTCATGAGCATGCTCTGGAGTCTCTTGGGCGCATTGAGAAGTGGCTTGCTGAAAATAGAGATCAGAGGCTTATGGTCCGTCTCTGCTGTGATTGGGTCGCGGCCATACAGGTAATGGTGAAACCTCTGGCAGGCGAAGACGATACTGAGACACTCCTTCTCAATTTGTGCATAGTTTTTTTCGGTGGGGGTAAGAGCCCTCGAGGCAAATGCGATGGGCTGACCTTCCTGCATGAGACAACAACCGAGACCGCTCTGGCTGGCGTCGCTCTGGATTGCGATTGGCTTAGTTACATCATAGTAGCGCAGGACGGGCATGGCTGTCGCCAGCGCCTTAAGCTCATGAACCGCCGCCTCGTGCTTAGGCAGCCAGTGCCAGGGTGTGTCCTTGTCCAACAGGCGTCGCAACGGCTCACAGACAGTAGATAGATGAGGCATGAACTTGGCTAAATAGTTAGCGAAGCCAATGAGACGCTGCACGCCCTTGGCATCTGTTGGGTTCGGCATGTCAATAATGGCTCTCACCTTCTCTGGATCGGGCTTCAGTCCAGCAGATGAGAGAATGTGGCCATGAAACTGCACCTCAGCCACCTTGAACTGCAACTTCTTCAGGCCGAGGCGAAGCTTGACCTCGCGGCAGCGTTCCATCAACGCCGCAAGCTTGACGTCGTGGTCGTCCCCAGCCTCCTTGTCTGTGTCCCCGCAGCCGACGACCAGGATATCGTCTGCAATGGGCTCAACGCCCTTCAGACCGGCCAGGAGCTCGTGCTGCTTGCGCTGATATACCTCGGGCGCCACCGATACTCCAAATGGTAGCTTGAGCCACCGCTTCCTCCCCCAGGGGGTCCAGAACGTGGTCATGAGGCTACTCTCATAGTCCAGTTTGCATTGCAGGAATGCATCCCGAGCGTCCACTAACGTGAAGACTCTGGCCTTGGGCAATTTATACAAAATGTCCTCCAAGGTAGGCATGATGTAGTGAGAGCGCTTTAGGGCTTTGTTCAATGGTTTAGGGTCAATGCATATTCTCAGCTTCTCCGGTTTTTTAACAATCACCATGTTGCTGATCCAATCTGTAGGATCTGTGACAGGCGCAAGGTGGCCGTCAGCCTCGTACTTGTCCAGCTGGGCTTTGACTGCTGCTTTCATTGCGATTGGGACATTGCGAGGGGCACTCTGTACTGCAGCAACACTAGGATCAAGGTCAAAATGGACCTCCCCAGGCACGGATTCCACAGGGGAATTGAACACGTCACTGTATCTGTTGATAAGCTGTTCTTTAGTTAGGGCTCCTGGTTGTGTGTGTTCCATTTTGAGCACATCCTCTGGAATTGTGAAATGCATGAGCCCTAAGCGTTCACAGGTGGAGCCTGACAGAAGAGGATGTTGGCTGGTCCTCACTATTTCGAATGAGAGCTTGTGTGTTTGGCCTCTCACAGTACAGTCAGTCTCAAAGGTGCCCATAGAGCTCAGTGTTTCCCCCGAATACAGCTTCAGTCTGGTGTCACTCGGGCGGAGAGGTGTGTTTGGGGCCAGCCTTTTCTTGTCTTGAAAGCCCATTACATTGCAGGTGGCTCCAGAGTCCAGCTGACATTGTTGTGGCTTGTCGTGGAGTTTCAGAGTCACAAACCACTTCTTTCCTTTGGTGTGCACTGCGCCGATTGACTCAAACATGTACAGATCATCTGCATCATTACTATGCTCTGGGGGTTCTTCTGTGTATTCCACACAGTTTACCTTGCCCTCAGCATGCCCCTTTTTGCTCTTTAAGCACACTTTAGAAAAGTGATTAAGTGTCCCACATGACCTACATTGTTTCCCGAAGGCCGGGCAATGCTCTCTGCCCCTTGAATGCGAGCTGCCACAATATTTGCAATTGCCTGCATCTCCTGCTGTTCTGGGTGGATTGCTCTGTTTCCATTGGTTTTGTCTGGGTTGCCTAGCAACGGCATGCACTGCCTCCGGCTGCGGTGTTGTTGCAAACTCCATTGCTCTCATACGGATGTCAGTTTGCTCTGCTGCGCGACACATGTCAATAGCTGTGACCATGTGTAGCCCGTGGAATTAGATACCACACAGGACACAATTACTTCCGGGGTTCTTGTAGCTTTAATTTTATTGTTTGAACCTTCGAATGCAGATCGTTTTACTGAGTGCATACATTCCTGTGTCTTTCGAGCAAACAGCTCATAAATGTTCACAGATGTGGCAAGTTTAACAGAAAAGATTTTAAAAAAAGGGAAATAATAAATACAAAATACGGTGCAAAATACGGCAGTGGACTATGTACGTTAAACAGGGTTTAACAAAGACATGTGGAACTTCTTGAAGATCGCGCAACTTCTCACTCTGTCAGTTACCTTTAAACAGAATTAAAATGCATATAAAACCTTTACATCCCAAATACAATGGCATGGTGTGGCTTTATTCACGCCAACATTACCTTGTCATGCCTGCAATGGCGAACAGCGGTCGACGGCTCGCGCCCAAAATCACCGAACATCAACTCCAGTAGCGTCTAAATCAAACCATCTTGTCAAATTACCGACATACAATATTGTTCGGAATAATGTTACAGGTATATTTCACAAGATATTTACCCTTACTTACTACGGAGTCAGAGCTTCGTCACACCGCAATCTTCAGGCGCTCCACACAAGAAAAAAAGAAAGAATACCCAAGATGCACTTGGATAACTTGCACGGAGTTACAATAAAAGCCCGCCACTGCCACTTACTGGTCAAAACATGCAATGACAACCAAAACTATCAAAATACACTCTCAATCTGCCTCACAATTTAAATACATCAAATGACATTTTACATGGCTTGACAGTGTAACAATTACATATATTAACAGTTAAACTATACTAAATTTAAGTGGAAAATCATTTAACATATTTAACAGATTTACCACCCGGCTACATACATGTTCAAATCCTTCTCTCTCAACAGCCTGCGCCTAACGGCCTCGCTTGCAACTCCCAGGACTATCTTATCACGGATCATTTCATCTTTCAACTGTCCATATGTGGGGTACTTGGGATTTAGTAGCCCCCCATCTATTTTTTATTTTATATACTTACCTTCATTGACCACTCACTACTAGTAAAGAGGAGAATTGTCTGCTGTGTTGTTGTGATAGCCGGTTCTCGCCACAGGAGGGCACTGCAGGTTAATTGCTTCTAGCCTGTGTGACGTAGTGCTGGCTCCCGCGGTGCACTCTGGGGCATTCGGGTAGAGTCGTCAGATGAGTGTTGCCGTTCGTATAGTTAGCCATGCTCTGAAAACGTGTCCTCTGTAATGTCTATTTGACAGGTAAGCAGGCTAGTTAGACATATAGAATTAGGATGGTGATTAAATATGATGTGTAGGTGGGATATGGATGCCTATTAGAAATACCCACGAAGGGACTTTCATATTTATTTTGATAACGTCATATCACTGGCTAACGTTAGCTAGATTGCTAGCGAGTTGCTAACGTTAGCATAGCCATAGCTCCCGCGGTCTGAACCCATTGTTCTGTAGCTTGGCTTTGACATTGTCTGTATGTGTGATTAGTCTCCCTTTACTATGTTTAGTGTCTCCACACTGTGTAAATATGAAGGTAGGCCTATGTTTGTTGCTATTTTGATCCCCCCATGTTCCGTAACGTTATATACTGTTTAGCTTTGCTAGCGGTAGGCTAGACTAATGTGAATTTATGGAAAAATATATTTGGTGCTCTTATTGTGTATAAATTGGAGATGAGTGTTGCCGTTCGTATAGTTAGCCATGCTCTGAAAACGTGTCCTCTGTAATGTCTATTTGACAGATGGAGTAAAACAACAAAAACACCAGCCCTTGTAAGTGTCATTCTTATCAAGTGTGCTACAAATATTGGTGCCGAAACCCGGGATCAGCGCCATTGCCACCATTGTCAGGAGAAGAAGTGGGGAGCGGAGTGAGAACACGTGACCAACAATGGAACTGGAGCTTGAGCAACTGCAAGACAGGCTGAGTGAGACCCTCCTGCAGTTAGGGCTGGACCAGTTAAAAGAGGTGTGTGTTATTGCTAAAGTCCCCACTGAAAACCAGACAAAGAGGCATGCGCTGATCAGACTTATTAGTGAAACTGTGGATGAAGCAATTGAGAAGGAGGATGAAGAGGTAGCACGTCAGTTTCTGTCCAGACTAGTGGACCTCTCTAGTGAAATGAAGCAGAGAGGGGCGGAGTCACATACTGGTGCAGGTGCAGACAGTACTAACAAGGATGCTGCTGAATTGGCAAGCTTACATGAACAATATCAGGCCTTACAGTCCAGCTTTACTGCATCCACAAAAGCGCTTGAGGAAGAGATATCACGCCTCAGTGAAAAACTAAGTCTTAAAGAACCCAGTAGACCTAGTCAACCTTCAAACCCAATCCCGTCAGTAATCCAACCCCCTGAAGTGACCATACGCAGAGACTTTAAGATAAATGGCCAAATAGGAGAACGGGGGCAGATAGACAAGTTGTCTTATATAAATCTTACGCATCAGATTGATATGGGGGTGAGAAAAGGCCACAGCGAGTTGGAGATAATAGAGGCTGTAATCCGAGCCATCAGCCCTGGGCTGACTCTCCGTGACTTGTTAGAGATCAAAACTGAACTCACACTCCCTCAGCTGAGGACCATTCTGAAAGGCCATTTCAAAGAGGATAGCTCTGTGGACCTATATCACCGACTAATCAACATCACACAGGACAGTCAGGAGTCACCACAGAACTTCCTGTTCCGAGCCATAGCATGTAAAGAGAGACTCTTAGCAGCAGCGAGAGAGCCTGGCTCTGATGAACAATACAGCCCTGAACTGATACAGAAGAAGTTCCTAAGAGCTGTGGGAACTGGGCTAGTGAATGACCAGGTAAAATATCAGCTCAAGAGCTATCTCGATGATCAAGCAACTACTGATGATGTTCTCATTGTTAAGATGATAGAGGCCGCAAGTTTCGAGTCAGAGAGACAGCGGAAATTCAAGAAGAGCTCCCACAGTAAGGAAACCAGAGTGCGGGAAGTGCGAGCTGAGGCACATCAGTATCTAGGAGCGGAAGCTGCAGTGGTCGGGGGTCAGGAGTCGTCGCCATCAACATCCGCGAGTGTGAAAGCCCTTAAGACACAGGCAGGGAACCAAAAGGAGTCTGCGTTCTACGAGATAATCCAACAGCTGAAAGGAGAAATGGAACAGATGAGAAAAGCCATGAACCACTCCTCTGGCCAAAGACCTTCTCGTCAGCAGCAGCCTGTGAGGAAGCGCGGATGCAAAGCCTGTCAAGACAGTGAAAGGGGCGACCAGTGCAACCACTGTTTCAAATGCGGACAGAGTGGCCATCTTTCAAGAGGGTGTAGAGCTCAGAGGCCTGAAAAATCGGAGCAGGTAGACACATCTAGCTGTACTGTCACCAGCAAGCTCATCGACGACAGTATTCAGCTACTAGAAGCCAGAGTGTCTGCCCGACAGCGAGACGAGGCAGGGCGGGAACAGCAAGCACCCACAGTGAGTCATATCTCCTCAAAACACCAGTCACAGCTGCTGAACCTAATTGGAAAGAAATACATGATAAACTGTTACATTGATGGTGTAGCCACACAGGCATTGTGGGATACCGGGTCGCAGGTCTGCCTAATCAGTGAAGAATGGAGGAGAAAACATCTCCCACACACCAAGGTGAGAAGCACAGAAGAGATCCTTGGCCCTGGCACCCTTACTGGTAAAGCAGCAAACCAGACAACCATTCCTTTCTCTGGATGGGTGGAAGTGACTGTCCAGTTAGCACCGAATAGCACCACTCAGACCCCACCAATGGAACTCACTGTGCCAATACTAGTAACCACACACCAGGGCACCGCAGAAGAACCGATCATCGGTTACAATGTAATTGAACACCTGTTAGAGTCTGGAGCTGGACAGCCATCAAGTGTAATCACAAAGGCACTAAGCATTGCGTTCGCGGTTGACTACAAGAAGGCTGAAGTCCTCGTGAAGCTGATAAAGAGCCGAGATGATATGGAAGGTGAGGGGATGGTTAAAGTGGGCCGAGAAAGCATGACTATTCCGGCGGGCCAGACAAAGACTGTTAAGTGTGGTGTTAGAGCAGGGCCCCTCCAAGCAGACCAGAACGTCCTCTTTGAGCCTAATGTGAACCCAAAGTGGCCAGAGGGCCTGAAGGTGGATGAAAACATTGTATGTTTACAGAAGGGAACCTGGTCACGCATCGCTGTCCCAGTGACTAACGTCACAGCTCATGACATCACACTGCCGCCACGGACTCCCCTGGGGCAGACCCAAAGAACTAAAGCCATCTACCCTGCCGCCGTGAAGCCGTTGGATGTGGATGGGACTAGTACAGTGAACCCAGTCATCCCAGGGACCTCCACAACAGGTACAGAACGAAGACCTGTGATTAGAGACACAACAAAGCTGAAAGGGCCAGGTGATGTCAAGACGGAACACCAGGAGGAAGATCTATGGGACCCGCCTGTCCCTCTGAACCACCTGACACCTGAACAACAACTGCAGGTGAGAGAGCTACTGCGGGAGGAGAGTAGTGTGTTCGCACGCGATGACCATGATGTGGGGACTATTCCATCACTCCAGCTCAAGATCCGCCTGAGTGACACCACACCGGTGAAGCGGACATACACATCAGTCCCAAAGCCTCTTCATAAAGAAGTGAAGGAATACCTCGAGGATTTACTGAACAGAGGCTGGATAACTAAGTCAAAATCACCCTACTCAAGCCCAATCGTGTGTGTGCGGAAAAAGGATGGGAGCCTCCGCCTCTGCTGTGACTACCGTGAGTTGAACAAGAGGTCCATCCCAGACCGCCATCCAATACCACGCATCCAGGATATGCTCGACAGCCTGAAGGGGAGTGCCTGGTTTTCTGTCTTGGATCAGGGGAAGGCATATCACCAGGGGTTTCTTGAGGAGTCCAGCCGCCCACTGACTGCATTCATCACCCCGTGGGGATCATATGAATGGGTGAGAATTCCCTTCGGACTGTCCTCAGCACCAGCAGAGTTCCAGAGGTCCATGGAGGAATGTTTGATTGGGCTGAGGGACGACATTTGTCAGCCGTATTTAGATGACAACCTGGTCCACTCAACCACATTCGACGAACACCTCCAGCACCTGAGAAGAGTACTGCACCACTACAGAAGCCATGGAATCAAGCTGACGGCAAGAAAATGTGAACTCTTCAAAAACCAAGTAAGGTTCCTGGGAAGGCTTGTGACCAAGGATGGATACACAATGGACCCCGCTGATGTGGCCCCGGTCCAGGCACTGAAGGAGAGAGAACCTACGACCATCGGAGAGCTCAGGAAGATGCTGGGATTCATCTCGTATTACCGGCCCTACATACCTAACTTCTCCCGAATCGCAAGGCCTCTCTATGACCTCCACACCCCAGAGAAGACAGCAGCGGGGAAGCTCAAACAAAAGATAAAGGACAAGGGGAGGAAGGGCTCCCGAGACCATCTGCCCTCCTCCCACCCAGTTAAGTGGACAGCTGAACACCAACAGGTCCTCTGTCAGTTGATTGAATTCCTCATCCAGCCACCAGTGTTGGGCTACCCAGACTTTGAACAGCCCTTTATCCTTCACTGCGACGCGTCACGAGAGGGCCTCGGGGCAGTATTGTATCAAAGACAGTCACAGGGTGGGCTGGCAGTCATCGCGTACGGGTCTAGGACACTGACAACTCCTGAGAAGAACTACCATCTCCACTCAGGGAAGTTGGAGTTCCTCGCGATGAAATGGGCCATATGTGAGAGATTTAGAGATTACCTCTACCACGCTCCATCATTCACTGTCTACACAGACAATAATCCCCTCACCTATGTGCTCACGACAGCCAAACTGAATGCGACCACCCACAGGTGGGTAGCAGAGTTAGCCGATTTCCAGTTCTCTATCAAGTACCGGCCTGGACGAGCCAATGGGGACGCAGATGGCCTCTCACGCATGCCGATGGAGCAGTACATGCAGACCTGTTCACAAGAAGTACACCCCGAGGTCATGAACAGTGTGACCCAGGCGCTGTCAGTACAGCTGGAGAGAGCTGAGCCTTGGATGTGTCCGGTAACCATAGCCACAGCACTAGCCGAGTTTGAGAAGGAACATACATCACCTGTGGCAGAGATACCCAGTCAGACGGTGAGAGACGCCCAGAGGGAGGACGCTGTCATTGGTGAGGTGCTGAAGTACATAACCTCCAATCAGTGGCCTCGGGGAAAAACACAGTGTGCGAGCAGGGGTGTTGCGACACTCATGAGAGAGAAGCATCGGCTGTGCCTTGATGATGATGGCATCCTGCGCCGGAAAACAGCTACCCGAACTCAGCTAGTCCTGCCGAAAAAGTTCCATTAGCTGGTGTATAAAGAACTGCACAGAGACCTGGGCCATCTAGGCGTGGAGAGGGTGTTGCACCTGTTGAGGGACCGTTTCTATTGGCCTCACATGCAGAAAGATGTGGAACATTACATCACACAGGTGTGTAGCTGCCTGAAGACCAAGCGCCCCAACAAACCAACCAGAGCCCCTCTCACCAACATCGTGACCACACACCCATTTGAGATGGTCTCCATTGACTTCTTACACTTAGAGAAGTGTAAGGGAGGGTACGAGTATATACTGGTGGTTATGGACCACTTTACCCGTTTTGTTCAAGCCTATGCATGCAGAAACAAAGCTGCCAAGACCGCCGCAGAGAAGGTATTCGGGGACTTTGTGCTGAGATTTGGTTTCCCGGCGACGCTGCACCATGACCAAGGGAAGGAGTTTGACAATAAGCTCTTCGCCAAGCTGCAGGAGTACAGTGGAGTCAGGGGTTCTCACACAACACCGTATCACCCGCAAGGAAATGGTCAGGTCGAGCGTTTCAACAGAACGGTTCTGGTGATGCTGAGAAACCTGCCAGCGGTTGCGAAAACGGATTGGAAAGCGTCACTCCCAAAGGTGATACATGCATACAACTGCACCCGAAATGAAGCGACCGGATTTGCACCTTACTATCTGTTGTTCGGCAGAAATCCAAGACTTCCCATTGACCTGATGTTTGGCCTTAGAGCAAAGGACCAGGCACTATCCCATCAAGAATATGCAGAGAAGTGGAAGGCCCGCATGAATGACGCCTATCGCCTAGCATCAGAGACAGCACGGAAGGAGGGGGCCAGAAACAAAACACTATACGACAAAAAGGCCCACGGGACAGAGCTGTATCCCGGATGCAGGGTTCTCATCCGCAACCTGAACGAGAAAGGAGGACCGGGGAAATTAAGACCATTCTGGGAGGACCAGGTGCATGTAGTAACACAGAGGAAGCACGCCGACAGCCCTGTGTATGAGCTGAAGCCGGAGAATGGAAAAGGACGAACCAGAATCATGCATAGGAACCTTCTTCTGCCATGCGACTTCCTGCCGGTGGAACCAAGAGAAGAGGACTTACCTGTGAAACCTAGACGGGAGAGAAAGAAGACAGACAGACAAATGCAGTGGAACCAGGAACAGGACAGTGACTCAGATGATGAGGATAACTGGAGATGCATCGTGGGACGACCAACAGTCAGAGCCAGTGAGCGGATCCAGAGTCAGCTGAGCCCAGACGCCTTGGAGTTCTATCCGGAGGAAAGAGACGGTCAAGATGAAGAGGATTTTGCGGAGCAGCCTGCAACAATAGAGGACAATGGGACAGTGTCAGAGAATGGCGAGACATCTGGAGCTGAAGAAGAGGATGAGCCCGATGACGACAAGAGCCCGGAAGATGCCTTGCAGCCTCCACCAGAAGATGCCTTGCAGCCTCCTCCAGGGGAAGCTGTGCAGCCTGCCAGAGAAAAAGCATATCCTTTGAGAAATAGAAAACCTACACCAGTGTTTACTTATCACAGACTAGGGCAGCCTAGTGTGTCTGGTAGATAAGCAAATCAGACAAGTCAGTATAAATAAATAAATGATTTTTTTTTTTTTTTTAAAAAAACCAAAAAAAAAACTTTTGACATGTTACAATTGTTATAGCTATGTGATTTTAGTTGTCCTGTGATCACCAGACATACAGTTACTGTAGCATTGGTGTTTTAGAACACACCTGTTACCACCAGGGATATTACTATTACAAAGTTATTTGCTTTTAGTCAGATACTATAGCTCCCCGGCCTCAAGACGGACGAAGCAGTGGATTCAAGTGCACATTATTTACTGCAAACACATACCATTAATAGGAGATGTGTGTTATATGTTATGACTGATTACAGTACAGTATCCAGATTGACTCCTGCTTAGTAATAACCTATCTTTTCAATGAAAAGTTATGCAATGTGGACTGGTAGATTTGTTATGTCGGGACGCCATTATCTTTTTGAGGGGAGAGTGTGGGGTACTTGGGATTTAGTAGCCCCCCATCTATTTTTTATTTTATATACTTACCTTCATTGACCACTCACTACTAGTAAAGAGGAGAATTGTCTGCTGTGTTGTTGTGATAGCCGGTTCTCGCCACAGGAGGGCACTGCAGGTTAATTGCTTCTAGCCTGTGTGACGTAGTGCTGGCTCCCGCGGTGCACTCTG
Source organism: Lampris incognitus (assembly GCF_029633865.1). Classification (NCBI taxonomy): domain Eukaryota; kingdom Metazoa; phylum Chordata; class Actinopteri; order Lampriformes; family Lampridae; genus Lampris; species Lampris incognitus. The sequence goes on from NC_079212.1 coordinate 120,989,305, forward strand.
GGGCATTCGGGTAGAGTCGTCAGATGAGTGTTGCCGTTCGTATAGTTAGCCATGCTCTGAAAACGTGTCCTCTGTAATGTCTATTTGACAGGTAAGCAGGCTAGTTAGACATATAGAATTAGGATGGTGATTAAATATGATGTGTAGGTGGGATATGGATGCCTATTAGAAATACCCACGAAGGGACTTTCATATTTATTTTGATAACGTCATATCACTGGCTAACGTTAGCTAGATTGCTAGCGAGTTGCTAACGTTAGCATAGCCATAGCTCCCGCGGTCTGAACCCATTGTTCTGTAGCTTGGCTTTGACATTGTCTGTATGTGTGATTAGTCTCCCTTTACTATGTTTAGTGTCTCCACACTGTGTAAATATGAAGGTAGGCCTATGTTTGTTGCTATTTTGATCCCCCCATGTTCCGTAACGTTATATACTGTTTAGCTTTGCTAGCGGTAGGCTAGACTAATGTGAATTTATGGAAAAATATATTTGGTGCTCTTATTGTGTATAAATTGGAGATGAGTGTTGCCGTTCGTATAGTTAGCCATGCTCTGAAAACGTGTCCTCTGTAATGTCTATTTGACAGATGGAGTAAAACAACAAAAACACCAGCCCTTGTAAGTGTCATTCTTATCAAGTGTGCTACACATACTCACAGGTTGCTGCCCTCTCTCTCAGTCTCGTCACAAAGGTATCAAACGATTCTCCTTCCTCCTGCTTGCAACTCCCGAAAATGTACCTCTCGTATATTGTGTTTTTTGCTGGCTTGAAGTATTTCCCCAACTCTCTCAGTATGGCGTCAGGATCCCCTTGATCATCTTCTGAGAGGTTCAGATAGTGGCGGTAAATATGCCTGCATTCACTTCCCATCACACTCCTTAGAGTAGCCGCTTGTATTTTCTTGTCCTTGCCAAGTATGCCCGTGACGAGGACGTAGTCTTCATATTCGGCCCGAAAAATGTCCCAATTGACGCTCCAATCGCCTGTGAAGCTCATCGGGGACGGTGGTGGAATATTCACGTTAGCTGCCATTGTATGTGATGCTATCGGCGCCGGTAATGCTAGCGTTAGCTCCTCTGTGACAACGTCTTCAGCAGAAGTACTTTGCTCTGAATCGGAATCCTCCGACATGTGACCTACTCAGGCCTACAAACTTAAACATGCGAGCTAGTAAAATAAGAAATAAGTTCTCCGACTTCTGGCACCATGTTTCAGTAGGCTATCTTATAAAGAATGACACACACACGAGTTGCTCAGTGCAGCCAAGTATAATCAAAGTGATGTAACATGTTCCTGAGCGCGGGTCATGTGTATATAAGGTAAACTAGTGGATAGCCGATGGCATCGATCTATCTAGACCCGTAACACAAGCCGACAGACGAGGCTGGAGATGGGGGTAACAGCTCGAAAGAGGAAGAGGCCGATGTTGTGTATGTGAGTACCGTGTTTTGGTGTTTTACGACACAGCTTTACGGGAGTGTGGGTTGGGAAGTAAAGACATTGTATGTTGCATCGAACTACTGTGTGGACCTCCAGTTTTGTCGTCGGCTCACTGTCTTTAACACTGGCGACGAGCGATAGCTGAGTTTAGTCTGACGCCGCCGGCACCATTCTTGGCTGTGCCCGGCACGATCTCTATTCTGTGGTGCCCGGCGACCCTCCAGTGTCGTGGACCGCCTGGTTGGATAGTTTTGAGACTTATCTGGACGCTATGAACTTTTCCGACATTACTGACAAGCGGAAGACAGCGATACTCCGCCACTGCCTCGGCCAGGAGAGACAGAGGATATGTAAAGCAAATTCAGGAACCGTTTCTCCAGTTGCCTCCTACGCAGACCTGGTCCGGTTGCTCCACAACCATTTCGCTGGTAAGCAGCGGGTCCTGCAACGTCAATACCGCCTGAGGAAAAGAGCCCAGCTGCCTGGTGAGTCGGTTACCAGCTACGTGGCTAACCTGAGGGAGCTAGCGGGCCATTGCCGTTACGGGGAGCTGCGGGATGAAATGGTCAGAGACCAGCTAATTTGTGGGACGTTGTGTGACAAGACGAGGGAGAAACTGCTTTTGGAATCAGACGATTTGTCGCTTGAGGACGCTGTCAAAATAGCGCTCCAGGTCGAGTCAGCGCTAGAATGCGCCTCTGTGTTAACTAGTAACTAGTGACAATGTAGGAAGGCTGGACTGGTCAACTCTTACAAAGGAGGACATCTTAGGCTATCGTGCCCGTACAGATGAAACCTTGGGTAATATGCATCTGCTTGGAGATGCAGTTAAGTGCAGATACATTAATTGTAAGGATATGAGGCATAGGAGCGATCTCTGCTGCATGTATGATGATATTGTTAGTGCTCTGTATGAAGATGGTAAGCCCTACTATAAGTATAAAAATAAGACACATAACATCAGACCTAGATGGAACAAGTATATAGGTAGGTATCATGAAGAAGCCCGTGGAGCCTTTAAATCATGGGCCATGGCAGGCAGAACCAGACAAGGGCCTGAGCTTGAGCACAAGAAGCTCACTAATGCAAGATACAAGCACGTCATTTGCTTCATTTGTAAAAATGAGTAAGCCATGAGGGCAGATTCCATGGCTAAGAAGCTGCTAGGAATTAATCCTGCTAATTCTTGGAAAGAATTGAGAGTTCTCAACAACTATAAGATATCTCTACCATGCACTGTTCAGATGGTATCTCTGTTACATCTCCTTGCTATTTGTTTTACTGGCTTTATGGTCCATGGCTTGTTACCAGACTCAATGTTGCCCATACTGTTAGTACCAGTCATTAAGGACAAAGCTGGTGAAGTATGCAGCCTAGATAACTACAGGCCTATAACTCTAGCCAGCATACTGTCAAAAGTCCTAGAAGGACTCCTGCTGGATAGAGTGCATGGATGTATCAACTCCACGGAAAACCAGTCTGGCTTTAAAGCTAAACATGGCACTGGCTTATGTATATATGCCTTAAAGGAAATTATTATAAAATATAGAGGCCAAAACTCATCAGTTCTTATGTGTTTTATTGATGCTTCTAAAGCTTTTGCGTAAATACATTGCGAGAATTCTGGCTTATTGGTATACCCACCAGACTATGCAAGTAAAATGGGGTAATAGCATTTAAGGCCAAATTGGGGTTAGCAATGGTGTCAGATAAGGGAGAATTCTGTCTCCAGTTCTCTACAGTTTATACATTGATGATTTGTCCAATCAGTTGAAAGCCTGTAACACTGGGTGCATGATGGGTAATACCTTGGTGAACCATATTATGTATTCAGATGACCTTGTAATCCTTAGTCCCTGTAGCGCTGGTTTCCAGCAGCTCCTTGATATATGTTCTGTGTATGGTGTGGAGCATCATATCAGATACAGTGCTAGTAAGAGTGTTGTCATGATCTGCAGAACCAAAGAGGACAATCATCTAACATTTCCTGATTTTAAATTGACTGATAAGAATCTTGGGATATGTAACAAGGTGATGATGATATTTATAGGCAATGCCGCATGATGTATGCACAAGCAAACACTGTCACGCAAGTTTGGTATGTGTTCAGTTATTGTGAAGATGTCTCTGTTCAGAGCATATTGTACACCACTTTATACTGCACACCTGTGGTCAAACTGCAAAAAAACAAGCTTACAGAGACTTCGAGTAGCTTATAATGGTGCTATGAGAATACTACTATTTGAATTCGGACAGTAAAACTCTCGTGCAGCAGACACAGGAAACTTAACAGGCAGTTTTGTGGCAATTGTGCGGCTAGCTCTAGGGTGCCGAACTGCCCGGCTTGGGGCCAGATGCAAGAACTGTAACAAATTGAACAATTTTGCCAAAATGTGCCACTCAGCCCCTGCTAGTAACACTGTTCAGACCAAGTCTCCAGCGAACCCACCTGACAACACTGTGATTTAGCATGTTTCCAACTACCATGTTGCATTCAAATCCTGCACTGTGCAGCTAGGGGAAGAAGGCTTACCTCTACTACTGGACACTGGTGCTGCAGTTTTGATGATCAACCTTGCTCATATGCAGCTTAAACCACCCTCCACTGACCTGTGTGGTTATGGCAGCTCTAAGATCACAGTAGTAGGCACTCTTCAGCTCCCTGAGCATTACACCACTCACCTACATCTTTCACATTCCACATCTCCAAGAGGGGCGCTGACATCCTAGGCCTTGACCTATTCAGTGGGTTGGGATTCTCCCTGGATGACGACAATGGGGCGGCTATACTTAAGGTCACCACCACGTGACAACAGAAATGGCCTGCACTCTTTGATGGACTGGGCTGTCTAAGAACTTTCACACACAAGCCCTTGGTGAGGGATGATGTGAGCCCCGACATCCAGCCCCTATGTCGGAGCCCTCTGGCATTGCGTGAGGGCATCATGAAAGAGCTTCAGTCACTGTTAGACAACGCTATCATTGAGTCGGTTGATGCCTCTCCCTGGATTTCTAACCTAGTCATTGCCAAAAAGAAATCTGGGGGGATCAGTATATGTGTGGATCTCCGCGCTGTCAACAACGCTATCATCCCAGATAAATATCCCTTGCCCACAGCTGAGGAGCTTACCACCCTATTCCATGATTCCACAGTTTTCACGAAGCTCAACCAATGGCAAGGATATTTGCAGGTGCCTCTGCACCCTGACAGCAGGGATCTTACAGCGTTTGCAACACATCTTGGCGTGTCCAGGTACGCGCGCATGCCTTTTGGTCTAAGCTTCACCCCCAACTGCTTCCAAAAGGTCATGTCCACTGTCCTCGCCAGAATACTTGGGGTGGCAGTATACCTGGACAGTATAGTCGTCCATGGCGTGGACCAACACACTCATGACAAGCGTCTCCACAGAGTGTTCAGTGCCCTGCTGCGCCACAGCCTGACCCTGAACAGTGGAAAGTGCACCTTTTCAACACCACATGTCGAGTTTGTGGGGTTTTGTGTCTCAGCTAGGGGCATTTCTCCCCTCATGTCGAACATCGAGGCCATTCACTGCATTCTGGAGCCAGTGTCAGCCTCCCAGTTGGCCTCATTCTTGGGTATGATGGCCTATTACCTCCGTTTTCTACCTGGGTATTCCCAGACCACAGCACCCCTCCACCAGCTCCTCAGGAAGGACATGCCATAGGCCTGGACAGCAGCATGTTTGGAAGCAGTGTGCAGGCTAAAGAACCAATTCGCCACTGCACCTGTGCTGGCTAATTTTGTTCCATCATGTCATACTATGGTCACCTGCGATGCCTCTGCCAGAGCAGTGGGGGCCATACTCTTTCAGGAGCAGCATGGCTTCGAGAGGCCTGTGGCCTTCGACTCCAGGGCCCTGACTCTCACAAAATAATGCTACTCAGTGGGTGAATGGGAGGCACTGGCTTGTGTCTGGGCGTGTGAACGATGGCATTTTTACCTGTACGGATGTCAGTTCACGCTCTGGACTGACCACCAGGCACTCACTATGCTGCTGTTGGCCTCAGGCTCAGCTTGTGGTCTTGTGGCTATACAGGTGGGCCGACCGCCTCAGACAGTATAACTACGTGCTGAAGTTCACTCTGGGGGAGGGATAATGTGGTAGTAGACCTCCTCTCCCACTCTATTGATGCCCCTACTCCAACTGTTTCACTGGAGGAAGGTGAAGCAGAATTCATACAAATGTTGTACACGCCCCTCCAGCCAGTCATCGTGTTGGATGAGCTCAAACAGTCATTGGAATGGGACCCTGTACTAGCAAAACTCTGCACGTACATACGTGCTGGATGGCCATCACAAGTGCTTGCCGAACTGGCACCATATGCTTGAATCAAACATGAGCTCTCCTGCTGAAAAGATGTCCGTGTCTCTTGGGAGCTTTGCACTGGGGTCCCGAGTGGCCTGCATGTGTGTGTTTTATTCATGGCACACGAGGGTCACTTGGGCATAGTGAAGCTCAAACAGCGATGCAGAGACTTGGTGTGGTGGCCAGGCATTTTCCATGACACGGAAGCGCTGGTTAGGGATTGCGCTGCATGCTTCCTCAGTGGCAAAACTGGACCGCCAGCCACATCACCCTTACAACCTTTAGCATGGCCAGCCCGTCCCTGGGACCATGTCCAGTTGGACATCTGCAGCGGAATACATAAGCGAGGGGTCCCTCATCATCAGCGGTTCTTGGTGGTGGTGTACGACCTCCATTCAAAGTGACTGAAGGTCCGGTGGGAACAGTCACCTCTAGGTCCATTATCGATGTCCTTGACAGCTTATTTGCAAGATGGGGTCTGCCCCTGTCCATTACCAAAGACAGTGGGCCGCAGCTAACCTCCACATAATTCTCATCCTACCCCCACAGCAGAGGCATTAAGCACCTCCGCAATGCTTACTTTCACCCTCAGGCCAATGGAGGGGTAGAGCATTTTAATCAGACTTTTAAGAATGGTATTAGAGCACACCTGTTCCAGACTGTCCTGAATCAAACACTGATGCACTATAGGGCAAGTCAGCATTCTACCACTAATACTTCTCTGGCATCCCTAATGTTGGGACGTGAGATGGAGCTCCCGCTGGATAGGCTGAGGGCCCAGGGCATGACAGCACACAGAGCTTTGGCAGGCCCAAGCAAAACAGGCTGTGGCTAGGCGCCAAAGGGAGATGAAGCAATACTTTGACAATGCACATAAGGCAAGGAAGCTTTGCATTCAGGTGGCGGACTGAGTGCGAACCTGTCGGCCCCAGTGAGTCAATAAAATGAGCACATTCTGGTCTTAGCCCCTGCAAGTCACACACAAACTGGGGGCTGCCACATTCAGACTTAGTGACGGTTCACGTCAGCATGCCAGTTGCCTTAAGAAAGTGCCTGCACCTCCTCCAGTTTATACACCTGAGTCTCCTCCACATTGAACTACAGTAACCGGCTGTTCTGAGCCATTGCCAGTACAGCCCGCATCCGACCTTCCACCTGAGCTTCAGGAGCCAGAAACAGAACCAGTTGTCAAGGCTGAGGGTCGGTCTACACGGGTATGGAATCACCCTGCCCACCTTAAGGACTTTGAAACCTCTTTCCATACCTAGGTCTGTTCCTCTCAGGTGTGTTAGCCTCTGGTTGAGTTATAATAATTGAGCACTATTTAGCTCTCGGTTGAATTATGGTAATTGAGAACTGTTCACATCTTTGTGTTATAGATTTATATGGGGGGAGGGGGTATGGTGTATGTGAGTACCGTGTTTTGGTGTTTTACGACAGTTGACAGCTTTATGGGAGTGTGTGTTGGGAGGTAAAGAAATGTTTATGTTGCATCGAACTACCGTGTGAACCTCCAGTTTTGTTTTCGGCTCACTGAATATAACAGCCGATGTTGATGCTAAACCACTTGCCCCTCTCTCCCACCTAACTGGACCAGCCAGCAGTGGAGGGAATGGAAGACTCGTAACACATGGCTATTCGGAAGCTTGGGATGCACAGTATGCAGAGACGCAAAAAGCCTTCTGCTTTCTGAAAAGGTAATTGGCATGCACTTATCGGAAGAGTGGATTAACGGGGATGTAAGCAGCCATGCACAAAACCAGTTGCACTAAAAAAAAATCTAAAAACGTCGTGGTAGCATACCACACAAAAGAGCCATTGAAGTCGCAGCAACCAAGCAAAAGGAGATTCTGTCTAACAAGGTACTCGAGATCAATTCCAAGTTAATGGAAGAAACCGCAACTTCATTCAGATCTGCCTATATGGTGGCCAAGGAAAGGTTGTCTTATAAAAAGCTCCCTTCTTTGATGAAGCTTCAGGAGCTCAATGGTGCAAAAGCAGGCACTGTACACAAGTCAGATCAGTTGTATGATGAAATTGAAGGCCGTATTGTACAGCAAATGTGGAAGAACTTTGTTTCAAATATTAAAGAGATCAATTCAAAAATCAGCATCACCATTGATGAAACCACAGTACACAAACGTGCTTATATCATTATATAGTACGTGAGATGTGATGTAAGTGGGAAAGGACATGTGGACAATGTATTTTTAGACATTGCAGAACTGACACAGTGCACAGATGCAGAATCAATTTACAACAGCTTGAAACAGAGCTTTCACCACACGAGATTAGATGATGAGTTTTTTGGGGAAACACCTCATCAGCATTGCCACAGATGAGGCTTCAGTTCTCACTGACAAAACCACTGGAGTGATTGCAAGGCTTAAACATGATTTCCCAAACATTCAGTCCATAAATTGCCTGGCCCACCACCTTGAATTGGCAGTCCTTGACTCTCTCAAAGAGGTTGCTGGGTGTAACCACTTCGAGTTTTTAATCTCCAAGCTGTACTCTCTGTACCACTAGTCCGCAAAGAATGTGATATTGCTCGAGGAAGCGGCTGCACATCTAAATATGCGAATCGGACAGATATTCAACGTCAGGTGGGTGGCGAGTAGTTTTAAAACTTTAAAAGCAATCTGAAATGACTACCCTGCTTTAGCGCGCCACTTCAAAACAGCAAGCGAGGACTCAGCTTGCAGTAACACCAAGAGGAAGAAATTCCTGGGGCTACACAAACACATCACAAACTCTGGAATTTTACTGGATCTGGCTTGTGTGAAAGACATACTCCATGAGCTGAAGGGCCTCTCACTGAAACTTCAGCAAAAAGACATGTCTCTAGTGGATGCCAGTCACCACATTCAGCAGACCATTTATATATTGACAGCCATGAAAGCGAGTGGAAGTAAATCCACACTGAAGGCCGAACAGCACACATCCCTGGGCAGGGCTCTACACTAACTTTTTGCATTGGTTGCACTGGTGCGCCTAACTTTTTTTTTTTAGGTGCATTAGCACAAAATTTAGGTGCACCCACATTTTTCATTGCGTCGCCTTTAACACGAAAAGGTCTCCTTTTTATCGCTCTTCTGTCATATAATGTGAATGATTTTTTAAAACAATAAGGTGTAGAAAAAGCTTGTCTTTATTTTAAACACAATATATAAAGAATATATGAAGAATATATAAAGAAAAATAAAGTGTTTAAAGTGCTACACTGAGCTTAAATTGAACATTTAAAACATTTAAACATTTCCAAATAAAAGTGTTGGTGCTTTTAATGAAAAAACTTTCAATGGCTCTACCTCTTCATTTTCACTCGTTTTGTCGCGTAGACCAGCGTTTCTCCAACCTGTCCTGGAGGAGCACTTGTCCTGCATGGTTTAGAGCTCTCCCTGCTCCAACACAGCTGATTTAAATGACCAGTGTTGTTATTAGGCAGCTTCGGGAGCTTATAACGAGTTGATCATGTGAATCAGCTGTGTTGGAGCAGGGAGAGATCTAAAACATGCAGGACAAGTGGTCCTCCAGGAGAGCTTTGAGAAACGCTGGCGTAGACCTATAGGCTATTATTTTCCCGGTCAAGGTCTCTGGCGCTCAGCCTGATCAGGTCGCTCGCATTTTTTGAACTGACACTACTTAGAGCAGTGAAAAGGACCACAGCCAATCAGAGGCAAGGACCCGCCCGAGCTCTGTCTCTTATTGGTTTAGACCACGATACCGTCAGGAGAACGCAGAGAGATGCTGCGCTTGCGAAAGAGATTTCAGTGTTCACCCGAGCAGCATCGGGTGCACTAGTGCGACCTATCATTTTTTTTCAGTCGCACCCTTAAACATTTTGGTCGCACTCTCGAGCCCTGCTGGGCCTGTTTAAAGATGTTGAACTCCTTGAGGGCAGGGGCAAGATTAACCGGAGTCACTTTTATCAATCTGTGATTGACAGTCTCACAAAGTAAATGCCAGAATCAGACCTGGTCCAGGTCCTGAAACCTCTGAGTAAGCACTTTGGCCACAGGACCGCAATGCATTGATCCTGTATGGAGAAAATGAGGTACGGGCACTTGCTAAAATACTTGGCAAACCAGCCAGTGAGCCAGTTTAGGAGTTCTGCATTTGCAAGTTACAAGATAAAGCACCAGGCAAAATGCTGGAAAGCTTTGTACAGCAAGCAGGACATACCTTCCCACCTCATCTGAGTGTGACAGGGGGTTTTCTGCAGTTAATAATACTGAAAGCAAGACTCATAATAGGTTGTGTGAAAACAGCCTCTCATCCCTCCTTTTTGTGGATCTTAATGGACCCCCTTTGGAGAGATTCGACCCAACGCCCTTTATCACATCTTGGATTTAATCAGGTCATCACCAGTCCACATCATGGGCTTCTGGACGAACAGTAAAGGCAGCTGATCTCAGGCCTTTGTGGTCACTTCTGTTTTAAGGTAAGGGCTATTCCCAATTGACTGTATTATTCACTGTTAGCACTGTATTGTATGTGATGGGTGTTGGTGAGGACTGGATCCCTTTTAGGCAGCCTGGCCTATTTCTGTTGGTATTTACAATGCTCATGCATGTGTGTGTTGTTATGGGCTGGTTTATTGATATGTGACCGTTGCATTTGATGTCTTAATTTTACCGAGACATTATTGTGATCATGGTGGCATGGTGGCACAGTGGTTAGCGTGGTTGCCTCATAGCAAGAAGGTCCTGGGTTCAAGCCCTGGAGTAGTCCAACCCTGGGGGGTCGTTCTCTGTGTGGAGTTTGCATGTTCTTCCCGTGTCTGCGTGGGTTTCCCTCGGGGGCTCCGGTTTCCTCCCACAGTCCAAAGACATGTAAGTCAGGTGAATTGGCTGTACTAAATTGTCCCTAGGTGTGTGTGTGTGTGTGTGTGTGTGTGTGTGTGTGTGTGTGTGTGTGTGTCTGTCTGTCTGTCGGCCCTGTGACGGCCTGGCAGCCTGTCCAGGATGTCTCCCTGTCTGCCACCCAATGACTGCTTGAATAGGCTCCAGCATCCCTGTGACCCTGAAAGCAGGATAAGTGGTTCAGATAATGGATGGATGGATTATTGTGATCATCTGTATGTGATGGGTAACTTTAACTGTTGTTGATGAGGACTCAACCCTTGTAGGCAGGCTGGCATGCTCTGTTTTGATTTAATGCTCATACATTTGTGTGTCTATAGTGTTGGAGTGCAGGAATGAAGAGACAGAGAGTTAGAGTTAATTCCGTTTACTCGCTACACAAAACAACACCGATACAACAATCTCTCGTGGCAACAAGCTAACAGCTAGGCAGTAGAAAAACATGGCCCCACCTCCCGGGAAACTCTAAACCAGGCCTAGTCAACTGGCGGCCCGCGGGCCAAATCCGGCCTGAAGATTATTTTTTTACGGACCTTTGATCAATTTTTATTAGAACATTAAAAATTATGATGCATTTTGGTGAGAATGTGCGAGATGATCATAATATTTTAACAAGTAATTCAATGTTTTTTTCATCTGCCAATGCAATGTAATTTGTTTTGAATGTATCTTTAATTGGGGCCTTTTGATCATTGGTATTGGTGATAAAATAAACGTAGCCTGTATAAATGGATAAATGTACGAAATGACTGCCCTATTTTGTATGTTACATAAACACATTGTTAATAAACACTTTTGATACACAGTATTAAGGGTATTTAGGGTTGTTGACCCCCTTACCATTTACATTTGAATAAGTTGGTCCTCATAAGAAAGTAGTTAACTAGCCCTGCTCTAAACAGTGCCTACGTCAGAATTCTGAACGTCTTCCTTAAAGGAGCAGCAGCCGCTGGTGAATCTATCCTCATTTGTGTATCACCACAATAGGCTGTTTTGCTATTTGACCTATCCGTGTTTTATTTGTGCCGAGAAACTATGCAGAGTATACTGTGCCCTGCTTTAGTTGACCGTATGTAGCATACTGTGATGTTTGGTTTTGATACCCGAGTGGAGGTTTGATGTGGTCATTAAGGATTGTTGTATTATGTTGCTGTTGTTGAATTCATGGTTCACCTTATCCAGACGATATGGAACTATAAGACAATAAAACCAGGCCACATTACATGAGTAAAAATTAAATTATTTTGAGTGTTTTCAATGAACATATCTCTCATAGATTGCTTTGTTAAGGCTCTTGTTTACATTTTCCCCATGCCTAACAGAGCGCATTCCTAACAAGATGGCGCCCCCGTCGCAACATACAACACGGACGGCGTACTTTCACATTCCCTTTATATCAGATGTGTTGAAATAAAGCAAGTGAGCTTACATGCTTGTAGCTATAAACGTTTCTTTGCAACAAGAGTCACAGTCAGCCCTGTCGCTGAGGCACGCGCAACCGCCCCCGATAAAAAGAAAGAAAAAAAGTGAGCTCCCCTGAAAGCAATGGTATAGTTCGCACACTGCCTACAGATACAACTGGCCGTGTCTGCGGGTTGGAAGCCAGATGTGGGTGTGTCCTGGTCGCTGCACTAGCGCCCCCTCTGGTCGGCTGGGGCGCCTGTTCAGGGGCGAGTCAGGGGCGAGGGGGAACTGGGGGGGGATAGCGTGATCCTCCCACGCGCTACGTTCCCCTGGCGAAACTCCTCGTTGTCAGGTGAAAAGAAGCGGCCGGCGACTCCATATGTATCGGGGGAGGCATGTGGTAGTCTGCAGCCCTCCTCGGATCGGCAGAGGGGGTGGAGCAGCGACCGGGATGGCTCGGAAGGGTGGGGTAATTGACCAAGTACAATTCGGTAGGAAAAAAAAGGAATGGGGGGGGGGGTCTAAAAAAAAACAAAGAAAAAGAAACGGAGATCCATCATCTCGCCCTCCAAACAATTGCGCTGTCAAGTCGCCGTACAGAACTCCTCCATCGCACCAAACTCAGCGACGGAGGAGGCCGAGATATTGCGATATTCCATGCTGCAGTCATGACGGGCCCTCTGGATTTGACATCATACGTTGTGTTTCGCGTTGCGAGCGATGTAAAAGACAGTTTGAAATCTGATTTGGGCGGCCAGAGGATCCGGACTGAGACGAATTTGTAGAAATCCGATTGGAATAGCATTTCAAACAGCCTCCAAATGTGGTTTAGATCTGGTTTGCAAAAAAAATCAATTTGAATACAATCTGGATATGCCAAAAATGGATTTGGGCTGGCAGTCTGAACAAGGCCAAACCTCTTCAGGCCTGGTGCTATCCCTAAAGGATGTTGTTTTTCCAGGATAATGATAACAACGCAACCACCGCACTAATCACAGTGATTTACTCTAACCATTGTGACCAACTAGGATTCTTTCAACAACAAAACACATTGGAGAAAATGTCAGATTCCTCACATTCATGTGTCCTAAGTCATAATAATTTATGACATTTTTTGGACAGACTTTAGGTTAGGGGTTCCTGTTGTTTTGGCAGGTATCTCCATTCTGAGGTCAGAAAATTCATGTGGCTTTACTTATTAAAACACAATGAGATGCGTGTTCACACTGCATCAAGTATAGAGTTTAAATGATGTTTCAGTCATCTTGTGGGCAGATTTAAAACTGCTGTCAGGAAGCAGGTTAATGGCATCTGCATAGAAACAGCTTTGTTCTGAGTATAGCCGATGAGTTACTTTCACAGGGATTAAGACTGTAGTATACCATGTACAAAGGTAGATCTTCTCAGCATCCTGACATTTAGGTGGGCTTTCCTGGGATCCATGTGGGATATTTGACCATGGAACTATGTGGTTAAGAATCTCTCAACATGTGTCCAAGAAAATGGAAAGAAAAAAAAAGTCAAAGCCAAAGCCTCAACGGAAATTACAGAAAATTATGGGCAAATTGCAGTTTTTGGGTGAGTGATAGATAGGGATTTTTTTTTCTTCAAAATATAATTTCTGATCTTTTTTTATTGTTTTTGCCTCGCTATGAAAGTATGCTGAAGAATATTCTTGTGCTTAGCTTCCTCCAGAGATTTGGATGCAAACTACAATAATACTTTGGGAAATGACAACAGTATTTTAGTACTCGGTGGAGAGATTTCATATCACTTAGTGGGGAAATCTTTAATGTTCTTTTTATGTTTACACGCATGACTTCAAGAGAGCCAGAGTCTTTATATGTCTTCATTTAATATCCCCTTTTCAGGGCATTTACAGATGCATATTTATTTATAGAGAAAAAAATGTCCCTCTACCTTAATCTGGAAGTACTGTACATCAACTTTGGAGGCGATACAGTTGGTTTTTCCTATCTTGATTAATTTGGCTGTGCGCTGTCTAGCAACTGGTAATACAGTTAGATAGCCCATGTCTATACCAGCTGTAGAGCAATATTTTTGCAAAGCAACGTGGGCAAAAATAGCTTCCATAAACATACCACTACACCTATAAAGTCAAATACATTGAAGTGAAAATTATGCATGGTATACCTTCAAGCATTTTTCCATTATGTTTCTGTTGCATTTGCATACCATACAGAATATACTTCCTACACAAACATAACATTTTTAAATTATCATTACTTTAGTGTTCCCCTGGCAATTGTTTAGTTTTAGGTTCCTCTAAATTGCCTTCATGCTTATTTCAGGTCTTGATTTCAATATTCATTTCTATACTCATTTAATTTGCTCCTGCAGCATTCCCATTTCTCAGTGAGATTAATTAGACTGTCATCCTGTTTTACATAATGTAGCGAATTCGGGCGGGGCAGTCCAGGAACCACCGTAGCCAGGACGCGAACCCGAATCTCCCGCACCGCGGGCGACAACGTTGACCAGTCGATTAAAGGGTCCGACTCGTGAGCCAAGGGCTAGCGAGTCTATTCAACCGTGCACATTACACTACCCCCACCTCTCCTTCGGGAAGCGCGTCCCCACACTTCAGCATACCAGCTCCCTCACGCCTCTGGGCGCACGCGTTTCCGATGGCCTCATGGTCTCACCATCCCACTTCTGACACCATTGTAGCGAATTTGGGGGGGGGGGGCAGGGGCAGGGGCAGCCTGGGAACCGCCGCAGCCGGGACGCGAACCAAGATGTCCCGCATCACGGGCAACAACGTTAACCAGTCGACTAAAGGGTCTGACCCGTGAGCGAAAGGCTAGCGAGTCTATTTATCCGTGCATGTTACAATAATATTATGGATAAATTGCTTTTATCCATCCTATAATAAAATCATTTCTAAACAGAGAACGCACTATCATTGTAAAAATAGACCTTGGACAGATTGCAAACACCATCAGCCAATATGGGATGAGGTGTTTTGCTTTCCCATCTACCACGGCACGTCTACGTTATCCCCTTGAGTTTTTGACTCATGAGCTGATTGGGGATGATACAACACCCCCGACAATGAGTGATTAGAATAACAAATAACTGCTTAGCCTGAGCACTGATGTAAACAATCTGTCAGAGCAGAATTCAGAAACAGTTCTGAATGATGCTCTAAAAAAACATTGTAGAGCCGAAGGAACGGAGAAGACCGTAAGTTCACACTTTAGCCGTGTAGGCAACTTTCTTTAATAAACGGTAAATCAGAGAGACAACAAAACCACAGCTCGACTGAGCGGAGGCGGCAAGAATAATCAGAAAACTGGCTGAACAACCATAACTTAACCCTGCGTTAACCTGCCAGGGCAACCCTGACTTAACCCTTAGTTCCTGGGGTGAATTCTATCCCCAATACGTTTCCACCACATGAGCCCCCCCAAGAATTCGCCCTAGTAATCGAAGTCAGGCAGGCGCGGGGGGACGACAGGCCGTCCGCGGCGGCTCCGGGTAACAGGGGCCGGAGTGTCTCTGGGAGGCATCGACGAGGGCCTGTGGAGGTCGGCCTGAGGAGCAGAAGAGGCAGCATGGGCCTCCACGGCGGGAGGAGGCGGAGCCGGGGGGACGACCGCGACGAGGAGGTTGGGCTAACTCCAACGGCTGCGTCAAGTCCAGGTGTGCGGGTTTAACTCGGTCCACTGAAACATGCTCGGCCGTGCCCCCAAAATCCACCACCAGGTGCTTAGTTCCTCGTTCCAGGACGCGGAAGGGGCCGTCATAAGGGGGTTGCAGAGGGGGGCGGTGTGCATCGTGACGGATGAACACGTAGTCCGCTGACTGCAGACCTGGGGGCACCTGGGACACCGGAGCGCCGTGTTAGGTGGTAGGGACGGGTGTGAAAGCTCTGACCCCGTCCAGCAAGGAGGCTCGTTGGTCCACAGCTGACCAGGGACGCGTTGCGTTGGGCATGACATCGCCTGGGACTCGCAGCGGCGTGCCGTACACCAGCTCCGCAGAGGAGGCTTGTAGGTCTTCCTTCGGGGCGGTCCGCAGGCCCAGCATAACCCATGGGAGCTTGTCGACCCAGTTGCAGTCCTTGAGAGTAGCCCGAAGCGCAGCCTTCATGGACCGGTGGAAGCGTTCACATAGGCCGTTCGCCTGAGGGTGGTAGGCGGTAGTGCGGTGAAGCTTGACGCCCAGAGCCTCACCCACAGCATTCCATAGCTCTGAGGTAAACTGTGGCCCGCGGTCAGATGAAAGGTCGGAAGGCATGCCGAAACGTGAGACCCACGACCCAATAAAAGCCCGGGCCACATCAGCAGACGTCGTGGATGCCAGGGGAACAGCTTCAGGCCAGCGCGTAGTCCTGTCCACCACAGTGAAGAGGTAGGTGAACCCATGGGAGGGGGGTAGGGGACCAACCAGGTCGACGTGGACATGGTCAAATCGTCTCTCCGGCACTGCGAAGCGTTCCAGGGGCGCCTTAATGTGGCGGTGTATCTTAGCCCGCTGACAGGCAACACACGAGTCGGCCCACGCTTTCACGTCTCTCTTAAGTCCCTCCCACACAAACTTAGCAGAGGTCAGGCGCACAGATGGTTTACCGCCTGGATGAGAGAGGCCGTGCACAGCTTCAAACACGGGGCGTCTCCAGCTGTCCGGGACGATGGGCCTGGGCTGTCCTGTGGAGACGTCACACAGGAGGGTGACACCTGTGTCGCTGAAAGGAACGTCCTGCAGGCAGAGCCCCGTGTCGGGGGTCCGGAGACGGAGGATGCTCGGGTCCGTGGCCTGGTCAGCGGCCATCTGTACATAGTCCAGGCCTAGGTGGACCGCTCCAATCACTGCCCTAGAGAGGCAGTCAGCTACCTGGTTAGACTTACCAGCGACGTGCTGGATGTCGGTAGTGAATTCCGAAATGTAGGTGAGTTGTCGCTGCTGGCGAGCGGACCATGGCTCGGCCGTCTTGGACATGGCAAACGTGAGGGGCTTGTGGTCCACGTACGCAGTAAACTCGCGGCCCTCTAGCAGGAACCGGAAATGCCGGACGGCGAGCCAGAGACCGAGGAATTCCCTGTCAAAAGTACTATACTTGCGCTCTCGGGGTGTAAGCTGGCGACTGAAAAAGGCCAAAGGCTGCCAAGCCCCCCCCCCCACCCACTGCTCGTGAACCGCACCGACAGCATAGTCCGATGCATCAGTGGTTATGGAAATAGGCGCTGTAGGTGAAGGATGCGCTTGCAGGGTAGCATGGGAGAGCGCAGCTTTAGTCTCGGTGAACGCACGGTCCCGCTCTGCTGTCCAGTCGACCGCCTGGTTGGGGGACTTGCCTTTCAGCGCCTCGTACAGTGGCCGGATGATAAAAGCGGCTCGGGGAATTAAGCGGTGGTAGAATGTCACCATCCCGATGAACTCCCTGAGCGCACGAGCTGTTTGGGGGGCGCGGAAAGGCCGCCACCGCTTCCACCTTTGAGGGCAGGGGGACCGCCCCGTCCCCATTGATGCGGTGTCCGACGAAATCAATGGCTGTCAGCCCGAACCGGCACTTCGCCGGGTTGACGATCAGCCCATGCTGGCTGAGGCGTGTGAAGAGGGCGTGAAGATGGGGCAGGTGTTCGTCCTCGGAGGCGCTGGCGATGAGTATGTCGTCCAAATAGACGAAGATGAAAGGAAAGCCACGGAGCACTGAATCCATCAGCCGCTGAAAGGACTGGGCCGCGTTTTTGAGTCCAAATGGCATTCGTAAGAATTCAAATAGGCCGAATGGGGTAGTCACCGCTGTCTTGGGGATGTCCGAGGGGTGCACGGGAACTTGATGATAACCACGGACCAGGTCGACTTTTGAGAAGACGCGTTTGCCAGACAGGTTTGCAGAAAAGTCCTGGATATGCGGGACAGGATAGCGGTCGGGCGTGGTGGCGTCATTTAGTCGGCGGTAGTCCCCGCATGGGTTTAGCGACGATGTGGAGTGGGGACGCCCACGGGCTGTCAGAGCGGCGGATGATCCCCATGCGTTCCAGGTGCTCGAACTCAGACTTGGCAATGGCGAGTTTGGCGGGGTCGAGACGCCTGGCTCTGGCGTAGACCGGGGGCCCCTTCGTAGCAATGTGATGCTCCACCCCATGCTTAGCGGTGGGTGCAGAGAAGGTAGGCTGGGTGAGGTCAGGGAACTCAGCGAGGAGGCGGTTGAACTTGTCCGCCTCTGAGAGAGAGTTGGCTAGACCTGCATAGGCCGCTTCCCCCCCGCGTACATGCGAAGGAGGAGAAGGTTAAGGCGTCGACCAGACGGCTGTTCTGAATGACCACTAGCAAACCGTAAGCGCACAAAAAAAATCAGCTCCGAGGAGGGGAAGCGTTACATTGGCCATGACGAACTCCCACGTGAAACGTTGTCCACCAAAACACAGTTCTACAGACCGCACGCCGTAGGTGTGGATAAGGCTGCCGTCAGCCGTCGCCAACTGGGGGCCCCGCTCCCCGCCCATGATGTCGACGTCAGTAGCAGGGAGCACGCTTCTCTGTGCGCCCGTGTCACAGAGAAGTCGCCGACCGGAGATGGTGTCGAGGATGAAGAGTAGCCTGCTCGTATCGCCAATACTCATGGCCACTACTGAGTGTTGGCCCTCTCGTTTCCCGTCGGCTTTTAGTTGCAGGGGGAACGGCACCGTTTAGCTTTCGCACCAAATCGAGCGTGGTACAGAGTCCAGAGGGCTTGTAGCGGTCTGACGCTGTGGCGCCACCGTCGGGCCACGCCCGCAATGTCGGCGGGGGGCCAGTGAAGGTAGGAGCCAGCACCCCGGCATGGGAGGAACGTTGTGTAGCGACGAAGAATCGGTCAGCCTCCTTTGCCAGCTCACGGGGATCAGTGATGGTGGAGTTAGCGAGCGCAGTCTGGACGTGGGGCGGCATGTTGCGCAGAAACAGCTCCATAAACAGGAAACATGGCTTTTCTCGACCCAGTAGATTTAACATCCTGCTCATTAGCTCCGATGGTTTGCCATCTCCCAAGCCCTGAATTGCGAAGAGGCGACGTGTTCTCTCCGTTGTTGACAGTTCAAAAGTTTCAAGGAGGAGATTTTTAAGTGCGGCGTATTTACCATCGGCCGGTGGGTTGGTTATGAAACCGCTTATCCTGGAAGCCGTAGCGCCCCCCAGCGCTGCCACTACGTAGTAGTACCTGGTCTCGTCTGCTGTTATGTCTCTGAGCGCGAACTGTGCCTCAGCCTGCGCGAACCACGTAGCCGCGGAAGACTCCCAAAACTCCGGCAGTTTAATTGCAACGGCGTTCGTAGCCATAATGTGTGTGGTTTCAGAAAACTTATCCGAAAATCACGTCGGGGTCACCAGTGTAGAGCCGAAGGAACGGAGAAGACCGTAGGTTCACACTTTAGCCGTGTAGGCAACTTTCTTTAATAAACGGTAAATCAGAGAGACAACAAAACCACAGCTCGACTGAGCGAAGGCGGCAAGAATAATCAGAAAACTGGCTGAACAACCATAACTTAACCCTGCGTTAACCTGCCAGGGCAACCCTGACTTAACCCTTAGTTCCTGGGGTGAATTCTATCCCCAATACGTTTCCACCACAACATTGACATTTTTTTACATGTAGTCCCGGTTTACGAACGCCCGACATATGAACTCCTGTACCTACGAACCGACCTCCGTAAAGCCTAATATTGTAAAAAATCGAGGTACACACAATGGTTCGTACTAACGAACGGACAGACTACTTTGCATGACGCTCAAAACACTGTTTTAGGTGGTTCCTCGTTGCGAGGGAGAACAACACCAGGCCGTCGTCAACATTTTAAGTCGGATCGCATAAAAAATGTTGTGTGTGTTGTGTTTTGACTTAGATTTTTCATGAGTTTACCCTCGTAATCATGGCTTCAAAGCATAAATCTGATGCAAGTGATGGTGATGCATCGAAGAAAAGGAAAACCACCACGATTGAAACGAAAGTGGAAATAATAAAGCATTCAGACAGGTGAAATGCTCATCGTTTTTCACTTACCCAGGGAGGCAAGCCCCGAGCGGGTTCTCATTTCTGACTTCAAACGGCCAGCCTCCGCCGGTCACGAGCCGCTCCGGGGACAGTGGCAGGTGGGGAGTTTGAAATTTAAGAATTTTTTTTTCAAGTTTTTTTTTATACCTATACACACATTCTCTCTCTCAATTATAAATATTATACTGTTACATTTATCATTATTACTGCATTATTATATAGTATCGTGCATGGACAAGTAGACACGTTGGCCCTCGATTTAAGTGTCAGGCCCTTTAGTCGAGCGGTCAGCGATGTCTCCTGCGGTATGGGAGACACGGGTTCGCGTCCCGGCTGTGGCGACGGTTCCCGGGCTGCCCCCTGAGTTCGCTACATTGGTGTCAGAAGTAAGATACGCGTGGACGCGCTTTCCCGAAGGAGGGGGGTAAAGTGGGTAAGTAGACACCTTGGCTCAAGGGTCGGACCCTTTAGTCGAGCGGTTAGCGATGTCTCCCGCGGTGCGGGGGATACGGGTTCGTGTCCCGGCTGCGGCAGTTCCTGTGGTTGCCCCCTGAATTCGCTACAATACTTATGATGTTTTAAGTAAAATATATACTATATACTGAGACAAACATTTGACTAATTGACGCTAGATATGAACTGTACACAACTGTTCAGACTTACGTACAAATTCGACGTAAGAACAGACTCAAAAATGGAACTTGTTCGTAACCCGGGGACTTCCTGTATTTAATATTTTTTTTGTGAACGAGGTATAATTATGTTATCATTTCATAAAATGGTGTACACAGTCTATTATTTTCCTTTCGAGAGTCAGATTAGCCAACCATTGCGCCCTTCATTGGGGCCCCACACCTCCCACCGTTCACCCCAAGCCCCACCCGCCAAAATCCAATCTGTCACCTCTCATAGGAATGAGTTTAGCCAGTAACATATCCTTTAAGTTTAAAATATATGTTTAATATTTGGGACCTAGATCTCATTAAAATGTTTTGGTAGAGTTGTACAGATAAAAATGTTATGGATTGTTTCAGGATTGAGAGACTTACCTGTAACTTTCATAAGCTTTTTGGTTGCAAATCACAGTGCATGACTTTAGTGTTTCGACCTTTTGTGTGCACCCTGTGATAAAAAATTGGAGACACCATTATGAAACATATCAGATACAATCGTTGACTATCATGTGTAGTCAACATAGTTCATATGTGCCTTATGAACATATGTGTCTTATTATTATTTGCCTGAGGTAATTTTTTAATTTGCAATATTGGGCTATACAAATAAAATTGACTTATGAAACCATGAAGCCATTCACCTCATGAAAGTTAATCAACTCATGTCCGAATGTAGTTTTTATATGTGCATTGTTTTACTTTTAGTTTTTGTTTCCCAAACATTCACATTCAATGATAGAGGTATTTGAGGGCATCTTAAGGGCCGTCCACACCAAGAACAACGACTGTAATGACAACTATAACGATAACTTTAATGATAATGATGTGAGCAGCCACACTGATGAATGATTACATTCTGTAAACAGTGGTGCCAAGCACACACCGTACCCTCCAGCTGTGTCAGCAGCTTAGGAACATAGGTATTAATGGATAAAAATCCATATTGATGACCTGTTACTGCTGTACATTGTGCAGAGAAAGAAAAATAATACCAGAAGGGTATGGGTTCACAAAATTCTTCAAAGACCATAAGAGTTAGGAGAATCCAACACTCTGTTACGAGAGTTGTTGTCTTTTGAAGACACATTTTATTCATATTTTTGTATGAGTCAACATCAATTTGATGGAATCCTGGAGATCATCAAAGAGGACAGTAAGGACCAAACTAACTGCAGAGCCCCCTCCAGCCCCAAAGACCATTTTCCAGCAAACATGCCTCTTTGGGGCCCATGTGGGGCCACTGCGGGCAGGAACAGAGGAACCACTGTGGGCAGCCCACTTTGGGCCCCGTTACCGGCATGAAATGTGGGGCACATGTGGGCCCCACACTAAAGGCCCCTGGTGGGGCCCCAGTGGGCAGCCCACACTCAACCCAGAGTGTGGGCTGAGTGCGGACTGCCCATGCTAAGCAGAGTGGGCCCTCAGTGGGACCCATTGTGGGCCCGCAGCATGCCCATAGTATGCCCACACTTTGGGTTGGGAGCAATGGTCCCACACGGGCCCATAGTGCCCCATGTGTACCTGGTATGCTAGTGACATTTATTGACAGCCAGCTCAAACAAAAAAATGAAGAAAATTTAAATTATACAAAGAAAGAATTTATTGAAAATTGGAAACAATTGGAATTGAAAAACAAAACTATATACCAAATTAAATGCTTTTATAAAACAGAACAGTAAACATAGAACCACATTTGAACACAATAAGAACATTAAATCTAAAAAAACCCCAAATATTAAATCTATTTATTTTTTGCTCCTTCTGCTCCTTCCTCCGTCTCTCTCCCTGGCATTTCTGAGCCACATTTTGATGGCAGCTTCCACCTCGGATGCTGTGGCCCAGCTGCTTTTTGTAACAGCATCTGAAGAAAACAACAATTGAAATGTAAGTGCACAGCATGAGTTAGCCACAGGTGGAGCATTTAATCTAGCCTGGGATTCCATTCACCTGTCGGGGTAGAGGCAAATCTCGAACAGAGATGTCTCGAAACCTGGGCAAGTAAAGACAAAATTATCTGTATGTGACCGTGTTTTTTTATTTAGATAAACTGACACTTTGATTGTTCCGTGGACTCAGGCGGGGCAAGATTCAAATTCAACTACCCAAATCCAACTTCTTGGAGTATTTAAAGTAATGAGGATTGGCACCACCTCGTGACCAAGCCCAAACTGAACCAGGGCTATAGGCTATATTTACTTGTGGACTTCTAGAGTGATGGAGTGTGTCAAGTTTATTACTGCACACATGCACAACATGTCAGATGTATTGCAGACTATATGAGATTACAATAAGCTGCTGTGTGTGTATGTTCACTAAATTTCTGATGGTTCAACATTATTAAAATTGTAAAGTTATGAGTAATAGTTAATCTGTAATTAAGTTGGTTAAAAAAACAGCATGAGTTGCTCTATGGGAACATTTAAGGGACAAAAAATTAACAAAAAACTAGTGTTCTTTCTCTTAACTATAATATGAAACAGCTGCGACAAACCAAAAAGTTGAGACGGTACTTGTTTTGTTGGATGGGCAGTTTTAATTAAGTATGAGACGGACCGGTTATACCTTGGACAACTTGTTTACATTTTACTGTCATTTTTGCAGAGGTCTGACTATATGCAGCATTGGGCATGGGTGGTAAATAAAAAGTTTGAGTACCGCTTACCCTAAAGCTGTTGTAATCTTAAAACGTTTTAACTGTACTGTCAACAGGGGGTTGACCTCAAAGGTCAAAACTACTGTGGGCCCCGCATGGGCTAACCCACAGAGGGCCCATGTGGGCTTACTGTGGGCAAGACCACAGTTGGGCTTGTCCACAGTAAGCCCACATAGGTGCCTCAAAGGGCAAAACTGCTGTGGGCCCCGCATGGGCTGACCCACATGGGGTCCATATGGGCTTACTGTGGGAGAGAGCACAGTTGGGCTTGCCCACAATAAGCCCACATAGGGGCCTGTCTGTGAATGTTCTCATTCATCCAGGTCATGGTTATCCAAAGGAATTGAATTGAGTGCAACTGGACTTGGTATACACTCACTGGCCACTTTATTAGGTACACCTTGCTAGTACCGGGTTGGACCCCCTTTTGCCCTCAGAACTGCCTTAATCCTTCGTGGCATAGATTCAACAAGGTACTGGAAACATTCCTCAGAGAGTTTGGTCCATATTGACATGATAGCATCACGCAGTTGCTGCAGATTTGTCGGCTGCACATCCATGATGCGAATCTCCCGGTCCACCACATCCCAAAGGTGCTCTATTGGATTGAGATCTGGTGACTGTGGAGGCCATTTGAGTACTGTGAACTCATTGTCATGTTCAAGAAACCAGTCTGAGATGATTCGAGCTTTATGACATGGCGCGTTATCCTGCTGGAAGTAGCCATCAGAAGATGGGAACACTGTGGTCATAAAGGGATGGACATGGTCAGCAACAATACTCAGGTAGGCGTTGACACGATGCTCAATTGGTACTAAGGGGCCCAAAGTGTGCCAAGAAAATATCCCCCACACCATTACACCACCACCACCAGCCTGAACCGTTGATACAAGGCAGGATGGATCCATGCTTTCATGTTGTTGACGCCAAATTCTGACCCTACCATCTGAATGTCTCAGCAGAAATCGAGACTCATCAGACCAGGCAACGTTTTTCCAATCTTCTATTGTCCAATTTTGGTGAGCCTGTGCGAATTGTAGCCTCAGTTTCCTGTTCTTAGCTGACAGGAGTGGCACCTGGTGTGGTCTTCTGCTGCTGTAGCCCATCTGCCTCAAGGTTCGACGTGTTGTGCGTTCAGAGATGCTCTTCTGCATACCTCGGTTGTAATGAGTGGTTATTTGAGTTACTGTTGCCTTTCTATCAGCTCGAACCAGTCTGGCCATTCTCCTCTGACCTCTGGCATCAACAAGGCATTTTCGCCCACAGAACTGCCGCTCACTGGATATTTTCTCTTTTTCGGGCCATTCTCTGTAAACCCTAGAGATGGTTGTGTGTGAAAATCCCAGTAGATCAGCAGTTTCTGAAATACTCAGACCAGCCCGTCTGGCACCAACAACCATGCCACGTTCAAAGTCACTTAAATCACCTTTCTTCCCCATTCTGATGCTCGGTTTGAACTGCAGCAGATCGTCTTGACCATGTCTACATGCCTAAATGCATTGAGTTGCTGCCATGTGATTGGCTGATTAGAAATTTGCGTTAATGAGCAGTTGGACAGGTGTGCCTAATAAAGTGGCCGGTGAGTGTATATCCATGAAGACGTTTCGCCTCTCATCCAAGAGGCTTCCTCAGTTCGTGCCTTTCTGACTAGACCACATAGGGGCCTCAAAGGGCAAAACTACTGTGGGCCCCGCATGGGCTAACCACATGGGGCCCATGTGGGATTAGTGTGGGTTTGCCGCTGCCCACATTGCCCCAGAGTAAACCCACACCTACCCACAGTGGGCCCGCATGGGCATGTTTGCTGGGTTGGCAGTATGTCTAAACACTTTGTTTTACCAAATGGGTGTTTTTTGACCCTCAACCATAAGTCTCTCTGTAAGGTCATCTGTCATGTTGAATGTGATGCCCTGTAAATTTGGATGGATTTTGATTGCCTGTCAGTGTTTTTAATCATTCATCATGTTGCTCAGATAGTGATCCCAATGATATCATTTATCATTGTTGTCGTTGTTATAGTTGAGGTGTGGATCCGCCATCCACTTAGAGTTAGAATGATGTTTAAAATGATATATTTATAGTTATCGATATAGTTATTATTCCCAAACCCGAGCCATGCGACTAGCATCACCATGTATAAAAAAAAAATTAGTCACACATCTTACTGAGAGAAGGATATAACTTTAAAACAGTAAAACAAATTACATGGATATATAAGATATATAAAAAGAAAATGTGATGAGGGGAATGCCAAGTAGTGTCCAGGTGGAGACTACCATCACCATGGAAACCTTAGAGGAGGAAAGACTGCACGTGCACACAAGGGAGACTCGCATCACACCATTCGCACAGAGAAAGAGAAAGGAGAAGGAAGAAAGCTCCAAATAAGAAGCTCAGGAACAAGTACACTATTTCATTTTGTATTTGAATGTGTCCTATTACAAATTTGGCTTCATTTGAGATATGTTGGTATGACTTGTAGAACTTAGTCAAACAATCCCCTACTAGTATGGCACCAGCAGTACATCTGTTTTGACTAAGATCTCTGCCAAATCCTTCAAAACTGTCATCCCTTGATCTTACACCAAAGGAAAATATAAGTGACAGTGCCAAATTTACTAACATTCATTCTGTATTGTATGCTTAGCAACAGGCATGGGCGCAAGTCCATGAATACTGGGATGGCATCCAGCACTTTACCTGTGCCGCCGTCCATAGTGGTTGTGTCAGGAAGGGCATCTGATGTAAAAAATTGCCGTATTATTATGCGGATTGACGAGACCATACCAGATCGGTCAAGGCCTGGGTTAACAACGGACGCTATTGGTGCTGTGCCCTCATAGGGTTCCGATGTAAACTATGAAATCTGCTGTGGCCGACCCCTGAGAAACAGGGAATAAGCTGAAAGAAGTTATAGTTATCGTTCTTGGTGTCGACAGCCCTTTAGAGACACACTGAGGCCTCGATCAGACAGAATGCTTTTTAGCAGCCTGGGGTGGCTTTTTGTAATTGTTTTTAATGAGATTGAAGCTTTTTGCTTGCTGTTTTTGCGTTGCTGAGTCCTTCATGTTTTTCTGATCTATGCGCCTTGCATTTTTGCGGGAGCACCCTGAACGCCTCTAGTTAAAAAAACTCAGAGCGGAAAAGCGCCCAACGTCATTTGCGTGTTTTGCCATTGTCCAATCGGATGAATTGAGAAGTGGGCCATCTGTGGTGGAGACAACATGGAGGACAAACTAGTGGTGGCTTTTGCTGGATACCAGGCACTATATGGCTTTACCAAACATAGTTACCATGATCTGAATGCATCAGAATGCAAAATTAACTACTTTTAGTTAGCCTAAAAGTGCAGATGTTTACTTCACAGCAAAATAACAGTTAGGCCAAGGACAGGTGATTTTGCAGGTTGCCTAACAACAACAAAAAAAGAAAAAAGAAAAAATGGATAGACTTTATTGAGGGGATGGAAAAAGGCAGAAGCTCCCTCTGAGCGGGACTGGTTCATAGAACTTGGAAAAGTGGCCTCACATGAAAAACTTTTCCATAGAAAGACTGACAGATGGGACGATTATATCTTGAAGTGGGGAAAATACCAGATCTATATCTCTAAGGGATAAACAATGCTGCACTCAATATCTATATATTTACTTTTAATATCTTGTATTATATTATTATGTATTATTATAAGACCCTTTGGTATGTTTCTTATATACTTTTTTGTCTAAATTGTTTCTCTTTTTTCTTTTTCTTTTTACTCTTATAGCTATTATTATTATTGTTATTATTATTATCATTACTTATTTCGGTTTTATTGTTTTTCAGAACTGTTCAGTGTTGAATGTATTGTTTGTTAAAACTGAAAAATAGCAATAAATTTTAACTCATAAAAAGACACGATTCGAGGCACACCATTTTTAAACAAAAAAGGCAGAATGGTGCGCTGCGCATTTTGCAACCTGCAAAAAGAACAAAACAAAAAAAAAACCTCAATCTGTGTAATAGGAGTAAATAATACTGTTAGACAGAATTAATGTAATAATTAAAAAATAATTGCCAGTATATAGTTTATTGCATCAGCTATGCCTTCCAAAGGGATGAGAGTGTATGAGGAAAAAAGGGGCAACCAAAATTCTAATGCACATCATTATTTAAAAACTATTTTAAATTCAGCAGTTAAGTAGACACTCTTATGCGGGCTGAGTTACAAATAGCTTCACTTGCAAACATTGTAAGTGAATGTCAGCACAATTCATCAGCAAGAGCAATACATAATACATTATACATTATCTGCTGCTGACGGAACCACTTGAGATGTACACTACCGTTCAAAAGTTTGGGATCACCCAAACAATTTCGTGTTTTCCATGAAAAGTCACACTTATTCACCACCATATGTTGTGAAATGAATAGAAAATAGAGTCAAGACATTGACAAGGTTAGAAATAATGATTTGTATTTGAAATAAGATTTTTTTTACATCAAACTTTGCTTTCGTCAAAGAATCCTCCATTTGCAGCAATTACAGCATTGCAGACCTTTGGCATTCTAGCTGTTAATTTGTTGAGGTAATCTGGAGAAATTGCACCCCACGCTTCCAGAAGCAGCTCCCACAAGTTGGATTGGTTGGATGGGCACTTCTTTGAGCAGATTGAGTTTCTGGAGCATCACATTTGTGGGGTCAATTAAACGCTCAAAATGGCCAGAAAAAGAGAACTTTCATCTGAAACTCGACAGTCTATTCTTGTTCTTAGAAATGAAGGCTACTCCATGCGAGAAATTGCTAAGAAATTGAAGATTTCCTACACCGGTGTGTACCACTCCCTTCAGAGGACAGCACAAACAGGCTCTAACAGGTACTATTTAATGAAGATGCCAGTTGGGGACCTGTGAGGCGTCTGTTTCTCAAACTAGAGACTCTAATGTACTTATCTTCTTGCTCAGTTGTGCAACGCGGCCTCCCACTTCTTTTTCTACTCTGGTTAGAGCCTGTTTGTGCTGTCCTCTGAAGGGAGTAGTACACACCGGTGTAGGAAATCTTCAATTTCTTAGCAATTTCTCGCATGGAATAGCCTTCATTTCTAAGAACAAGAATAGACTGTCGAGTTTCAGATGAAAGTTCTCTTTTTCTGGCCATTTTGAGCGTTTAATTGACCCCACAAATGTGATGCTCCAGAAACTCAATCTGCTCAAAGAAGTGCCCATCCAACCAATCCAACTTGTGGGAGCTGCTTCTGGAAGCGTGGGGTGCAATTTCTCCAGATTACCTCAACAAATTAACAGCTAGAATGCCAAAGGTCTGCAATGCTGTAATTGCTGCAAATGGAGGATTCTTTGACGAAAGCAAAGTTTGATGTAAAAAAAATCTTATTTCAAATACAAATCATTATTTCTAACCTTGTCAATGTCTTGACTCTATTTTCTATTCATTTCACAACATATGGTGGTGAATAAGTGTGACTTTTCATGGAAAACACAAAATTGTTTGGGTGATCCCAAACTTTTGAACGGTAGTGTACATCACACAGCAACTTTATGGATTTTCCCTCTTGGAGGTTTAGTGATTAGCCTCTCCCACAGGCTGGGCTCTGTACTGTTCTTTTATTAGTTTTTATCTAATTTCAACATGGATTCTAGGTCACTTCTGTCTCTGTCATGACCCCTCCTCCATGACATCTGCCTGCCTGTTGTGTGAATGATTGTATTGTTATTTTCAGCATTTTAGTATGACGGATGTGTGCTTGGTGTGTTTGGGTTTTGTCTGTCTCTGTTTGTTTCCACTTCCCTGCCTGCTCTTGCCGCTCTCTCTCCCTGCACACATGCTCACCATCAGGGATCAACACACCTACCTGCCATCGAGCCATCACCATCTCCCTAAAACACATGTAGACAGAAAATAGTGAGGTAACCTGTAGACTTTGGCATGGCTTCCAGCCTACAGACCCCCCAACCAAATCAAATAAATCAAGCAAAAAATACATATATACCATACACACTACACTTCTTCTTTCAGCATGTTCAATTTTTCAGAAGTCACCACAGTGGATTGTACAGTTTTCATCGGTACCCTGTGAGGGCACAGTACCAATGGTACTGATCCGGTATGGTCTTGTCAATGTGCATAATGATTTGGCAACATTTTCCACCACATGCCTTTCCTGACACAACTGCTAACCCTATAGATGGGGACACAGCTAAAGCGCTGGATGCCATCACAGTATTCATGGACTTGCGTCCATGCCTGTTGCTATAAATATACACCATAAATATATAAATATATACTATACACACTGCACTATTTAACCAAAATCCAACATCGCTCTCCCTCCTTCCCCAATGACAAAAGTGTTCCCCTCCATAAATCCACCAATAAACTCTTCACTAACATAACTAAACAACATATTAACATCTCTTTCCATTATATTTTTAAAAATATTCCACACCTCAGCTTTCCTCTTTTGATAATGGGCTATATTCCTCCTTAGCTTTACTGCAAAACTTGCATGGCTTAAAACACAATTTAATAAATTAACATTACATCCCTCTAAGCAACTATATAAAATATGAGCTATATCAAATGGGCAAAACGGAAAACATATGTTTAATGATTCCACTTCAGTAGCATGAAGAGCCTGGCTCTTAGAAGAGATGGCAGTGGCCATTTGAATGGCAGGGCTGAGTGCACGTTCTTTACAGTATTCATTTGTGTATGAACGCTTGTTCAAGTTGAGATCATTGTTGTACCTTTTGCTCCTGCTGTCAGTTTTTTTTAAATCACCTATTTGGTAAATGATAAGTCTCTTCTCATATTGTTCTCAAGTTATGAGTTCTTACAGATATGTTTAGTAAACTAAAATTGAGTCTTTTTATCATTGTCAATAGACAAATGTATCACATTGTTATTTTTTATAAATTAAGTGGTATGCCTTCAAATTGGATCAATGTAGAAGAATGTACACTACCGTTCAAAAGTTTGGGATCACCCAAACAATTTTGTGTTTTCCATGAAAAGTCACACTTATTCACCACCATATGTTGTGAAATGAATAGAAAATAGAGTCAAGACATTGACAAGGTTAGAAATAATGATTTGTATTTGAAATAAGATTTTTTTTACATCAAACTTTGCTTTCGTCAAAGAATCCTCCATTTGCAGCAATTACAGCATTGCAGACCTTTGGCATTCTAGCTGTTAATTTGTTGAGGTAATCTGGAGAAATTGCACCCCACGCTTCCAGAAGCAGCTCCCACAAGTTGGATTGGTTGGATGGGCACTTCTTTGAGCAGATTGAGTTTCTGGAGCATCACATTTGTGGGGTCAATTAAACGCTCAAAATGGCCAGAAAAAGAGAACTTTCATCTGAAACTCGACAGTCTATTCTTGTTCTTAGAAATGAAGGCTATTCCATGCGAGAAATTGCTAAGAAATTGAAGATTTCCTACACCGGTGTGTACTACTCCCTTCAGAGGACAGCACAAACAGGCTCTAACAGGTACTATTTAATGAAGATGCCAGTTGGGGACCTGTGAGGCGTCTGTTTCTCAAACTAGAGACTCTAATGTACTTATCTTCTTGCTCAGTTGTGCAACGCGGCCTCCCACTTCTTTTTCTACTCTGGTTAGAGCCTGTTTGTGCTGTCCTCTGAAGGGAGTAGTACACACCGGTGTAGGAAATCTTCAATTTCTTAGCAATTTCTCGCATGGAATAGCCTTCATTTCTAAGAACAAGAATAGACTGTCGAGTTTCAGATGAAAGTTCTCTTTTTCTGGCCATTTTGAGCGTTTAATTGACCCCACAAATGTGATGCTCCAGAAACTCAATCTGCTCAAAGAAGTGCCCATCCAACCAATCCAACTTGTGGGAGCTGCTTCTGGAAGCGTGGGGTGCAATTTCTCCAGATTACCTCAACAAATTAACAGCTAGAATGCCAAAGGTCTGCAATGCTGTAATTGCTGCAAATGGAGGATTCTTTGACGAAAGCAAAGTTTGATGTAAAAAAAATCTTATTTCAAATACAAATCATTATTTCTAACCTTGTCAATGTCTTGACTCTATTTTCTATTCATTTCACAACATATGGTGGTGAATAAGTGTGACTTTTCATGGAAAACACGAAATTGTTTGGGTGATCCCAAACTTTTGAACGGTAGTGTATGTGGCCACTAAACAACATAGATGTTGTCAAGGCCACAAAAAGTAAAGAGCAACATGGAGGAGGCTGGAAACCAGACAAAGTTGGAGTTATATTCACATCAGGTCAAGTCAAATTTTGGGATTATGTTACATGTACATGTATGTTACATGTGTCAATCAATCAATCAATCAATCAAGTTAAATTTTATGTAGCACTTTTCTACCTACAACAGCCACTAAAAGTGCTTTACAATTAATTAATTCTCTCTCTCTCTCTCTCACACACACACACACACAGATCATACACATCACATGCTAGTCCCTTGCACTTTTTCATGGAACTTGTATCTAGCGAATATCATATTTTTCTTTGGCATAACATATGCTTCGAAACGATCGTGTCCTTTGTGTACAGTTTGCACGTTCCCCCCGTGTCTGTGTGGGTTTCCTCCCACGGTCCAAAGCCATGTAGGTCAGGTGAATCAGCCGTTCTAAATTGTCCCTAGGTGTGAATGTGTGCGTGTGTGTGTGTCAGCCCTGTGATGGACTGGTGGCCTGTCCAGGGTTTCTCCCCGCCTGCCGCCCAATGACTGCTGGGATAGGCTCCAGCATCCCCACGACCCTGAGTAAGGATAAACGGTTTGGATAATGGATGAATGAACATTACATCCTTTCACTTTGCCAGTCACCCCAAACAACCACAATTATCTCCATTCCATTCTCTCAACAAACCCACCTCTCCAACATCTACTTATCAATTCCTTCATTTTCAACATGTATCCCTCCAGCTCACATTCAGTAAACTTATCCATATGCATACATGTTTCCACTCCCACGCAACACACATCACATTCTTTCTTCACATTCACAGCAAACTTACTAATTATTAAATTATTGAACACCCTATTGTGCCTTAATAAAAAAGTCAAAATTTTCACATTCAACATTGTTCTAAAAAAACATCTCCCTACAAGAACCCTGCATCAGCAATCAGTCCCTGCTGGCTCATTGCTTAACAGTTTTTTTTAGACATGCCACACTTTCAGTCTTGGCTTTTTGCCAGTTATATGCCTTTTTGCCAGTTTGCTTAGCCTGCCTGTCTGACACCTGTTTTTTTTCTGCTTCCAGTTCGCCAATCTTCCTCCCCACCCACCTCGTCTGCCTGCCAAGCCTGACAGTCAGCCGTCACCTCACCATCCGTACCTGTTCTCAATAAAAGTCACATTTTTCACCTTATCTGCTGCATTTAGGTTCAGCCTTAATTTGTGTCAGTATTATCCGGCCACGATGAACCCAGCAGACAACCAGGGAGCTCTCCTTGGCCAGGATAGCTAAGCTCTGCGGGATATCATGAACAGCCTCCATGAGCTCTCCCGAAAGCTAAGCCTGTCTGAACCGTGGGTTCCATCTTCTGAACGGTATGACGGGGATTTGGGATTATGTCAATCATTTTTAATTCAGTGTGACCTTGCTTTCGAATAGCAGCCCTTGCCATATTCCATGGACAGAGCAAAAATCGCTATCCTCATGGGACTCCTCCGGGGAAACGCCCTGGCCTGGTGACAGTGGTGTGGGAGAAGAACTCCTGCTGTTACCACATCTTACTCCACCTTCACTTTGGAGATGTGTAAAATGGTTGACCATCCGGTATGAGATAAGGATGCCTCCAAGAGCCTTTTTTTCTTCTTCTCTCCACCAGGGTCCCCAGAGTATAGCAGTGTTTGCTGTAGAGATCCACATAGTGTCAGTGGAGAGTGGATGGAATAAGGAGTCACTCCAAACTGTATTTTCCCACAGCCTGAGTGAGTTAATTAAAGATGAATTAAGTCATATGCGGAACCTGCTAATCTTGATGATTTGATATCCTTAGCCATCCGTTTGGATAACTACCTCCGTAAGTGGAGAAGAGAAAAGCATCATTGCTTCCTCACAGACTTCCTCTCTCGAAGGTTTCAGCCTCAGCCTGGTCTGGCAAGAAGAGTTCAGACGATGGATGCCAGTGCCCCCCAAAAACCAGCATGGCAAGAGCCCTCACTGATAGCTGAGCCTATGCAACTGGGCTGCTTTTGCCTCAGTCCAGAGGAACACCAATACCACCAACCCTTTACCCCCCCCCCACCATCCTCGGACCCAGCTGCATGCAACACTCACCTGGAAAGGTCTGTCCACTGAACTGTTAGCGTTAATAGACTGGTGTAAATGAAAGTTTCCTGGATGCTGCTGTTGTGGAGCAGTTATGTCTTCCTATCAAAAACCTGGATTAGCCATTAGAAGCCAATGCCCTGGATGGATGACTCCTAGCAAGGGTCACCTAAGACCACATCTTTATGCCTGTTTTTTTCAGGTAACCATCATGAGGAATTAGTTATGAATTCTCCCTGTTCCCATCATTCTGGGTCATCTGTGGCTCATTATATATAACTCCAAGATTGACTGAGCCTCTGCCAAAGTTGTTAGTTGGAGCCCCTCCTGTCACGCCATGTGAATACAGTCTGCTTTGCCTCAGTCTTCCCCCAGTCACTTTTCCAGTCCTGAGCCCCCTGACCTGTCCTCTGTCCTTCCATAGTACCATAACATTCAGGTGGTTTTCAGTAAATGGCAAGCCCTTTTCTCTGCATGCCCATCACCCATACAATTGCGGCATTGAACTGCTACCTGGCGCACCTCTCCTTGGCAGCCGCCTCTCCAAGCCTGAATGGTAGGCAATGGAGAGATACATCAAAGGACTCCTTAGCCACTGGAATCATCTGCCCATCAACCTCGCCCCTGGGTACCAGCTTCTTCTTTGTGGAGTAGGAGGATAAAACCCTCCGCCCTTGCATCAACTTCAGGGGACTCCATACTATAATGGTAAAAAACAAAATTTCCCTCTCATGAACTCTGCCTTTGATTCTATCCAGAGAGCCAGTGTTCACTAAGCTTGACCTCCACAATGCTTATCGCCTTGTCCAGATCCGTGAAGGGGATGAATGTAAGACACACTTCAACACCCCCCTGGGCCCCTTCGAATATCTGGTGATGCCGTTGGGGCTCACCCGCCATCTTCCAGAACCTGATAAAGGATGTCCTACGGGACATGTTGGATCAGTTCGTTTTTTCTATTTTTTTTAATTTTCCCCCTTTTTCTCGCCAATTGTATCCAGCCAATTATCCCACTTTTCCAAGTCGTCCCAGTTGCTGCTCCACCCCCTCTGCTGATCCAGGGAGGGCTGCAGACTACCACATGCCTCCTTCGATACATGTGGAGTCGCCAGCTGCTTCTTTTCACCTGACAGTGAGGAGTTTCATCAGGGGGACGTAGCACGTGGGAGGATCATGCTATTCCCCCCAGTTCCCCCCTCCCCCCGAACAGGCGCCCTGATCGACCAGAGGAGGCGCTAGTGCAGCGACCAGGACACATACCCACATCCGTCTTCCCTTTTGCAGACAGGGCCAATTGTGTCTGTAGGGATGCCTGACCAAGCCGGAGGAAGCGCAGGGATTCGAACAGGCGATCCCGGTGTTGGTAGGCAACGGAATAGATCGCTACGCTACCCCGACTCAGTTCGTTTTTGTTTACTTGGATGATATATCTTGATCTTTTTCAGAAACCTCTCCAAGCATGTTCAGCACATCCTCCAATGGCCCCTGGAGAACTGCCTCTTTGTTAAGGCAGAGAAATTTGCATTTCATGCCCCCCTCAGTCACCTTCATGGGTTACATTGTCACCAAGGGACAGGTAAAGATGGACCCAGCAAAGATTAAAGTGGTCCTTGAGTGGCTGAGCCCTACCAGCCATAAGCAACTTCAGAGATTCTTTGGTTTTGCTAACTTCTATCAGAGATATATTTGTAATTACAACTGTATTGCAGCTCCACTAACAGCTCTAACCTCCAACGCTAGACAGTGTTAATGGACTCCTGTAGCTGAGGCAGCTTTCCAGAATCTCAAGAACCACTTCACCTCCACATCCATCCTCATTCAGCCAGACCTGATGAAGCAATTTGTTTTTGAATAGGATGCCTCTGACATTGGGTGTGGGGGCGATCTTCTCACAACGTTCCTCGGAGGATGGTAAGCTTCACCCATGTGCCTTTCTGTCACACCGTCCTCCCCTGCAGAAAGACATTATGATATGAGCAATCATGAGCTCCTGGCGGTGAAGCTGGCATTGGGGAAATTATGGTATTGGTTTTAAGGTTCTGAGCTACCCTTCTTGGTTTGGATAGATCATAAGAACCTGATACACTTCCAGTCAGCAAAGCAGCTCAATGCTCATCAAGCCATGTGGGCTCTCTTTTTTAGCCATTTCAATTTCACAATTACCTACAGGCCCAGCACCAGGAACCCCAAGCCTGATGCTCTGTCTCGTCTGCATGGGAAGGAGGGTGAGTCCAGCCCCCCCCCCCCCAGACACCATCATTCCTACCTCTTATGTCGTCGCAGCCATCACGTGGGAAATTGAGAATGAGGTGAAAGCCACATAGCTGACTCAACCTGACCCAGAAAACGCCCCCCTGGGTCGCTTGTTTGTCCCTGATGTGGCCAAGTGCCATGCTCTTCAGTGGGCTCACTCTTCTAAACTTACCTGTCACCCTGGTTTAACACATATGCTGGCATTCCTCCATAGACGGTTCTGGTGGCTGTCCCAGAGTAGGACACCAAGTCCTTTGTCTCTTCCTGTCCTGTCTGCATGCAGAATAAGATATCCACTCAACCCAGTGCCATTCTGCTGCATCCTCTGCCTGTTCCTTGCATCCCTGATCTCATCTGGCTCTGGACTTCGTCTCTGGCCTGCCTGCCTCAGACAGTAAAGCTGTCATTCTAACTGTTATTAACCAC
Organism: Lampris incognitus; assembly: GCF_029633865.1. Taxonomy (NCBI): domain Eukaryota; kingdom Metazoa; phylum Chordata; class Actinopteri; order Lampriformes; family Lampridae; genus Lampris; species Lampris incognitus. The sequence continues at coordinate 121,025,621 of NC_079212.1, forward strand.
TTCAGTAAATTTGCCCATTTGCTGACCTTGCCTAAACTAACTTCTGCCAAGGAAATGGTGGATCTACTAGTAAATGAGGTCTTCCAGGTCCACGGTCTTCACTGTGAAATTTTGTCGGATCATGGCCCCCAATTCACCTCCGCCATCTGGAAAGCCCTCTGCTCCACCATCAGTGCAACCACCAGCCTTTCTTCCGTGTTTCATCCTCAAACCACAACGGTCAAGCAGAAAGGGCTAACCAGGAACTAGAAACAACACTCCGCTGCCTTGTGTCCACCAACCCATCCTGCTGGGCCTCCCAACTCCCTGGGTGGAGTACGGCCATAACACCCTGCCAACCTCTGCTACAGATATGTCAACATTTCAGTGCCTGTGCAGTTACCAGCCTCCACTCTTACCATCTCAGGAAGAAGAGATCTGACTCCATAAGTCTAAGACCATGTCTGTTGATGCCACAAGACCTGGCACTAAGCACATACTGCCCTGTTGAGAGCCTCTGGTTGGTATTGGTGACTTGCCAACCACCTCTGCACTCCAGCTACAACTTGCACCCCTGAAGACCAGGTATAGTTCTCAACAAAATATCTCTCCTAGAAAACTGATGCCAAAAAAACAAAAAACAAAAAACTATCTCCTAGATTCACTGTCCCCTTCCTGGTACAGAAAGTCATCAACCCCACAGCCATCCACCTGAAATGCCCCCGAACCCCCTAGATTGACCCATCGTTCCATGTGTCTCACCTGAAACCTGTCTCCACAAGCCCTTCCTCTGGCTCCTTCACCTCCTTGCATTATTGATGGGCCATCCCGTCTATATGGTTTGCTGTCTCTCCACTACAGCTACAGCTTCCAATCAATGTCTTGTTGATTGGGAGGGATATGGCCTGGAGGAAAGAGTTGGGTACCCCGTCACCATATCTTTGACCTTGCCCTCATCCAGGAGTTCCACAGCTGGCATGCGGACAAGCCTGGTGGGTCTCCCAGAGGTGCCCGTTGGGAGGGGAGGGTTACTGTCACCTCCGTGACATTTGCCTGCCTGTTGTGTGAATGGGTTTGTTTTCAGCATTTTCGTATGAGTGCTTGGTGTGTTTTGGTTTTGCCTGTTTCCACTTCCCTGCCTGCCCTTGCCACTCTCTCTCTCTCTACGCACCTGCTCACTATCAAGAATCCACACACCTGCCTGCCATCACCATCTCCCTACAAGAACCTTGCACCAGCAACCAATCCCTGCTGGATTGTTGCCTACACATGGTTTGTTAGACATGCCAAGCTTCCAGCCTTGCCTTTTTGCCTGTCAGTTTTGCCAGATTGCTTAGCCTGCCCATCTGATGCCTGTGTTTCCTGTCTCCATTTCACTCGCTTGTTCACCAGCCGGCCATCACCTCACCATCCCTGCCTATTCTTAATAAAAGTAGGCTTTTTTTTTCACCTTACCATCTTTTTCCGTTGTCTGCATTTGGGTTCAGCCTTAATTTGTGACAGTCTCATAGTCGGTAGTTTACAATCTGCATATCAACATTTTACACTCTATTCGACTTAATATTTCCACTGCCGCACGCCTAAAATGTTATATGCTTTATCACTATTGCTTATGGGATATTTGAGAATCTGGCTTCAGCCAAATCGAGTTTGAATTCAGACATGTTGTGGTAGCCACAGCAATACCAGATGTTGCTGCAACCTTATGAATTAATCCAGATGCAAGAAAATGAACTGTTGCTGGGAGCTTGACATAGGGTGTGCAATTTAACAAAACGCAAAAAAACTTGCATAAGGTTGTAATCAATGTTCATTATTGATTTATTTACATAATGATAATTCTCCTTTCTTTTCTCCTTTGTTTATGAATGGTGTAATGTGAGTCTCCCCTGTATGCACTGGTAGTCTGTCCTTCTCCCAGTTCTCCATGGTGATGGTGATCGCCACCGGGACACTGTTTGGCATCCTCCTCATCACTTTTATCATGATTTTTTTTTTTTTGGGCATTTTCCGCCTTCATTCGACAGCGACAGTCGAGAGAGACAGGGAAGGCAGGGATGACATGCAGCCAAGGGCCTGAGCCGGATTTGAACCCAGGTCGCTGCAGCAAGGACTAAGCCCTATGTGATATACACTCTACCAGGTGAGCCACCGCAGCGTCCCCACTTTTTTTTTTACAATATATCTTATAACTCCATATCCTATTTCACTGTTATATCCTTCTTTCAATGCTGAAGTGACTAATGTTTTTTCTTGTCTCTTCCCCTGGGTATGTTAATGGTGTGATGTGAGTCTCTCCTGTGTGCATGTGTAGTCTGCCCTTCTGTCAGGTCTACATGATGATAGTGGTCGTGTGGCTCTGGTCCTAGGCTGTTCCAGTGGCATGTGGACACTGCTTGGCATCCTCCCCATCATATTCTTCATCTATATTATAATTCTGTTGTCCTCTTTCAATGTTGTATTCTGTAAATTATGTACACACAACACCCATTGCACATCTGTCCATCTTAGGAGAGAGATCCCTCCTCTGTTGCTCTCCCTGAGGTTTCTTCCTATTTTTTTTTCCCTGTTAAAGGTTTTTTTTTTCTTTTAGGGAGTTTTCCCTTATCCAATGTGAAGGTCTATGGACAAGATGTTGTATTGCTGTAAAGCCCACTGAGGCAAATTTGTGATAATGGGCTATATAAATAAAACTGACTTGACATAAAACAAAATGCAAAATAAGCAATGATCCAGCTCTCCAGTAAATACTTTTACATTTGTGACTGTGGTAACATACACTGTAAAATATTTCTTAATCTTGCATTATCTATATTCAATCTGAGGAAGTGTATACATGTAGCTTAAATCACTCAGGAGCCTACGTGAAGTCACTTCTTGGATTGAATGTTTTTCCAGCCAAAAGAAATAGTGATAGCAGATGCTAATTTATTGTGCAAAATCAAGTATTTACCTGCAAACATAATTGAATGGTAGAAGGCTCCATGAATGCCACATCTAGGTACGTCATCAAAAAAAAAAAAGAAAAAAAAAGAAAAGAAAACATGATAAGATTAAGTAGGAGGTTGCAGCGCTGTTTAACTTGAAACTACAGTGTCGAGTTACAATGGAAAAAGCTTGAAGGGTATATTCGGTCTTCATACCCCAGAGCATGAAATCCCAACTTCATTACTCACATCCGAATCAAGATAGATATGGGCCTCATGCCCCACAGTATGAAATCCCAACTTCTTAACTCATAATCGAATCAAGATAGATATAAATTATTTGGAAAAAGAATGAAAATAAAATTAAAACTTTAATGAAAACCCAAGAATGCACAAGTTGAATGCATTTCATCTGGAATGAACAGGCTCCAGTATTTTCCAAGGTGCGTTAAGACATTGACATGATAGAACAACCAATCATTTATTAATGACCATATGACTGAGGTTGGTGGAATTAGCTTTCGGTACAGCATGGGAGGTAAGCCCAATTCAACAGTGTCAGTAACATCAAACATAGGCAGATATCAACATCACTTAAAACACAATGACTAGCAAAATGGATTGCCACAAGACAAAATTCCCAACCAATATTTACAAGATTGACACTGAAGTTTTAAGTGCAGGTACTCTGTCAGGGTTAGTGAGAAGTGTTCAGAGTCCTTCTTGCAATGGGGAAAAAAACAGTTTTTAAAACGGGGTGATTTGGTGAGTAGGGACCCATAGTGCCTTCTAGGGGGCATCAGCTGTAAGAGGTGGTGAGCAGCGTTAGAGTCAGAGATTTTTTTTTTGTTGCTCTTTTGATTGTGTGCTTGTGATATAGTGATTCAGTTGATGGGAGGGGGTTGCCAATAACCTTGGAAAATGTATTGACTGCGCTGTTTTTTTGTATGTGGACACGCAGAGGACACGCAGTTTTTTGCATGTGTCCATGCTGCCATACAAACTTATTTATGGATGAGGTGAGTATGCTTTCAGTGGTCGCTGTGTAAAATTGAAGGGGGGGGGGGCTTTGTTTTACTTTAAAATTTTTGATCTGTCTTAGGAATAACAGTCTTTTCTGGGGTTTTTTTGGTAATGTGGTCTGTACTGATGTTCCATTTGAGTGTGTTGCTGATGTGAGTGCCAAGAAATTTGAATGAGTCAGTTATGGTTATGGGTTCTCCTGAGACTTGAATGAGGGTTTTGGGGAGGGGGCTGTGCCTAAAGTGTATAATGAGTTCTTGTGTTTTGGATGTGTTGAACTGGAGGTTTTCAAGGCACCAAATGACTGCTTGGGCCACCTGCTCACGGTATCGGTCTTTGTTTTTGTTGGTTATAAGTCCAAGTATGATTGTGTCGTGTGCATATTTAAGAATGGTGATTGTCCTGTGGATGTGAAGTGGTTTGTGCAGAGGGAGAGAAGCCAGGGTGAGAAGACACACCCCGGGGGCCACCTGTGCAGAGGGTCAGAGAGCAAGATGAAAGCTTATCTTAAACCTTTGTTGCCTTCTCCACAGGAATCCAGTGGCATATGCAGGGTTCAATACTCATGTCCACCAGTTTATTGAAGAGATTTACCAGGTTTATTGTATTGAAGGCTGAGCTGAACTTGATAAATATGATGCGGGCGTAGATGTTTGGTGATTAAGTGTTGTACTGTGTGGTGAAGGGCTAAAGTGACAGCATCCTCAACAAACCTGTTGGCTCAGTAATTAAACTGGTAAGTATCCATCAGGGGGTTGGTGTTGGATTTCAAATAGGAGAGGATGATGTGATCAAGGGACTTCATGACCACAGATGTCAGGGCAATTTGTCTGAAGTCGTTGAGGCCGATCTTGGTTGATTTTGGCACAGGGATTATGGTTGAGTCTTTGAAACACTGTGGTACTGTACACTGCTGGAGGGAGGTGTTGTAAATGTTAATAAACATCGGGCCAGTTGAGCTGCACAGTGGTTGAATACAGCTTTACTGATCCTGTCTGGGCCTGCGGCTTTTCTCTTGTTCATTTCCTGAACCTGACCCTCACCTCCTCCTGAATGTAGAATGTAGGGGGGATGGGAGGAGAGTAAGGTGGGACTGGAAACTGTTCAAACCTCCCATATAACTCATTGAGTTTGTCTGGGAGGTCAGTATCAATATCAGGTATGGGGGAAGGACTTCTTTAGTAAAAGGTCATCACCTTTAGTTTTTTCCAGATGGTTCTTGTGTCATTAGATGCAATCTGTTCCAATTTTATGGCATAGTTTGACTTGGCTTTCCTGATTGCAGACCTTAGCTCATATTTGGCAATAGGGTACTGTTCCCTGTTTTCGCTAGTGAAAATTATTTTTCTTGCATAACATTTGAATGTCTTTGGTGAACCAGGGTTTATGATTGCTGTGGGGTTTCACCGTTTTGGTGGGGATGCACAGTTCGTGCAAAAATGGACGTATGACGTCACGGTGTCAGTGAGTTTGTCAAGGCTGTCGGCAACTACACTGAATATTTCCCAGTCAGCATATTCGAAAAAGCCTCTCACAGTTTCAATGGCTTCTGAACACCAGCACTTGACGGATTTGGACGTTGTATTGGTGGACTTAAGTTTCTGTCTGTATTCCCGAATGAGGAGCAGCATGGCATGGTTGGACTTTGCCAGCTGAGCCCTCAGAAACAAACGGTAAGCTTGGCTAATTGTTGTTTCATTCTGTTCATTCTGTTCCATTTTTTTCTAAACTATACAGAATGGACGGTCAAAGCAATTAAACTTGCTTACTTGTGACTTTATTAACTTGGTCAGTCTTCACATTAAACTCATCTCTAGCCAATATCACTTGTGGTCTGTGTCACTCTCCAATTGCTCCCTGGAACACAACAATCCTATTGTTACATCTTTTCTTTTTTCCTTGAAGTAAAGTCCCTTACTCGCCATATATTACTCAATCTCAGTGATCAATACCTTAAAATGGCTTGTAATCTCAACATCAGCAAGGATATCAATTCCAGTATCATTTGAAAACAAAACAAATGATCCTTTCTGGACTAGTGTGTCACATAAGTTAGCAATACAAATATAGATAACCAAAACAAAATGGGCCTTACACACTTCCTTATTTTCCCCCTTAGCATGAGACCAATCCCTAACATTACACTTTTCTCAGAGTCTTTGCAAGAGTCCTGAACCCATACTCTCATCACAGAGTAAAGTCTTTCAGGTAACGAGGTCCGATAACCTGATGACTCGACCTGGTAGCAACAGTGTGTCGGTTTCCTGCTTGACTCCTCTCTAATACTTTCTCTATTGCTGTCTGTACCACAGTTCCCGTTTGGGTAGGTGTGGCGGATGGGTAATCGTTGCGTCTGAGGTGACGACGGTTCCTTCTCAGAATACCTCCCGACTCCAGTTTCACCTCATAAAATGTATGGCTTACAGGTTTAATCACCTTTGCAGCTTTCTGGACCTTATGTGGGTCAAAAGACTGTACTCTCACATTGTAACCTTTTTAAGTGTCCATGTTCTTTGCTATGCTGTTGAATTTTTCTTGTCTCCATCTATTGTATATCAGTCCTTGTGGGTCCTTGTCCTCTTAGAAGTCTCTGTGCCAGGCTTGTATTAAGACCTTGACTCGGGATGTTGCGATGGTCCCGTACAGCCAAGTATGGATCCTGTCCAGCAGCCACAGCTTTCAGCATGAGACGCTTGGCTGTTTTTCCTGCTGATTCTGCTTTCCCATTGCTCTGAGAGTATCCAGGCAAGAACGTGTTAAAATTCCTGTGTTAAAATTCACACATTTGGCTGAAGCGCTGAAACTGTTGAGACGCATATTGTGGTCCATTATCCAAAATGACACATCTGGTAGCCCCTGTCGTGCAAAGTGAGCCTTTAGCCTTCTTATTACTGTGCTACTCTTAGTGTCCAGTAGATAACCAATCTCCCAAAAGTTGGAATACTAATCTACAGTTATCAAGTAGTCTTTGTTACAAAAGAAAAACAGACCTATGTCCACCTTGGCCCAGGGTCTGCATGCTATGTCATGAGGGTGTAGTGTCTCTCTTTGTTGCTTAGGGTCTACTGACCTGCATATGTCACATTTGGAGATGAAAGTTTTTATGTACTCATCCCTTGCCAATATATACATTTCCTCTCATCTGAGACAACTTTCTACTATTCCAAGATGAGAGGAGTGGACACAACAAGTGATACAAGTTCTAAGTGCATCATGTATGACTGCTCTCTATGGCATCCTGGAAATTCAGCTCATCCTGGAATGAGTGGTGGTGCTGGATGTCTGTTGGAATGTAATTTTTTTCTGTGGCCACCCTGACAATGCTATTTATCACCCTCGAACTTTGTGTCCTCTTTTATAGCAGATCGAATTGAGCTCAGTCTCTCAGAGAAACTTAGGTACGTAGTTAACCATGTTAAAAGACTAACTCCATCTCAATGTCTCCCATAGTGCTTTCTGGTAAGAATGCCCCACAGCTTAACTACCAGCAACATATCTCAGCCTGGTACATAGATCACACTGACATACTACGTTTGCAGCCTGAGTAGCATCCTCTGCAGTCTCTTTGGCACACTAAGAAATGGCTTCCTGTGAATATTCTCCAACAGCTTATGTACTCTGTACTGTCTACCATAGGTATATTGATGGAACTCTTCCCCATCTCAAACGCTATTGCCAAACATTCCTTCTCAATTTGTGCATAGCCCCTGTGAGGAAGCCTGGCCTGAGTGGCTAAAATGTAGGAGGCAGACTCAAAAGTTTCTATAAAAATTATGTACTTACAGGGTGTAGCTACATGTGAAACTATGTACAAAGCAAGAACTAATTAACAGTTAACTCAACTCCCAAATAATTGAGCTTAAATTAGCATAAAATTAACTCAACTCATAACAATTGAGCTTTAAATTAACAAAACTGAACTCGCAATAATTGAATTGAAATTAACATGGGCACACATCTACACCCTGATGTCCTACAGCCCCCTAACAACTCCAAAACTACTGCTTAAATACTCCATGAGTTGATCAGCAGCACATGAGTTTAGGCTGTACCACTGTGGCAAGGAAAACCAACACCTGGAAATGATTTAAGATTGATAATGGGACAAATAGTGTGCCCCCCTTAAGACTGTTACTCCTCAGAGTCATGGGACAGGAAGTCAGCAACGTCCTTAATCCTTGGACCTCTCCAGTTAGGAAACCTCACCCAACTGAAAGGTTTCCTGCTGGATGCCCCCAATGGTTGGGCATCAGGCATCTCCCAAACAGCCTGGTTGTCAGAGCCTTCTGCCTTGAGCTTGGCAGAGGAGTTAGAGATGGTTGCGGCACCCTCCAACAGTTGCGGACACTCCTGATGGTCCTGCTACACCCCCTGCTGAAGCTGGGCTCACTGCTCTGGACTCAATTCCACCTCTGCTCCTGCTGCTTGCCTTCCTGCTCCATTCTGGTACCCCTGTCAGAAAGCTTCCGCACCAGGTGTCGCCAAAAATTGGATAGTTCAGCACAACCTGGTCAGTCTGGCTGTTGGCTTTTGCCCAGTGCTGGTCAAGGACACCATGAATCCCAGCCGCCTGAAATCTCATCTCACCAGTTGGCACTTCCTTCACTTCCTCCTACTGGCCTGGATCCCACCGCTGCCACCAAATGTGGGGAGGCCTGGCCTGAGCGGCTAAAATGTAGGAGGCAGACTCAACTTTCTATAAAAAAATATTTACTTACAGGGTGTAGCTACATGTGAAACATATGTACAAAGCAAAGAAACAAATTAACAGTTAACTCAATTGAACAAAACTCAACTCCCAAATAATTGAGCTTAAATTAAAATCAAATGAACAAAACTCAACTCATAACAATTGAGCTTTAAATAACAAAATTAAACTCACAGCAATTGAACTGAAATTAACATCATGTGCACACATCTGTTGAGTGTGCACATGATGTTAGCAGGGCATGACAGTGCACACTCAACATGATGTTGAATGTGCACACAATGTCCTACAGCCCCCCAACAACTCCAAAGCCACTGCTTAAATACTCCTTGAGTTGATCAGCAGCACACGAGTTTAGGCTGTACCGCTGTGGCAAGGAAAGCCAACACCTGGAAATGATTTAAGATTGATGATGGGACAAATGATGTGTTCTCACCCACTTCGTCACAGCCCCTCTCAGTAGGTGTGAGTGCCCTACTTCTGAATACTACAGGTTTATGTCTCTGTGCCAGGGCCGCTCCCAGTCCTGTTTCCGACGCATCACATTGTAGCGTCAACTCGTCTTTCTGGTTGTCGAACTTGGTTATTTTATCTTTCAGCCTTTGAAATGCTTCCTCATATACACTGATCAGACAAAACATTAAAACCACTGACAGGTAATTGAATAACATTGATTATCACATTACAAGGCACCTCAGCTTTTCTGCTCTCATCTTATTCAATTTCTTTTCCTTAATTAAGAAATAATAATAATAATAACAACAATAATAATAAAATAATAATAATTTGATGTATATAGCACTTTTCTAAAACAGTTACAAAGTGCTTCACAAAAAACAAAAACAAAAAACAGACAAGGCAAATAAGAGTAAGACCAAATAAGTAAGAGTAAAAATAAAAAAAGTATAATAAAAACAAATATCAAACGTTTGTAAAAGCTTTCATAAAAAAAGGGTTTTAAGACGAGATTTAAAAGAAGCTGGAGACTTGTTTTTTCTTAGTTCAGCAGGAAGAGAGTTCCAAAGTGTGGGGGCTCTAACAACAAAAGCCTGATAATTTTTTGTAATAAACCGAGACCTGGGAATAACTAGCAGGGCTCCATTTGCAGCTCTTAATGGTCGAGGGGGCATATTCCAAGTTAATAAATCGCAAATGTTTGAAGGAGCAAGACCATTTAAAGCCTTAAAAGTGAGCAGTAAAATGTTAAAATCAACTCGAAATATAACAGGGAGCCAGTAGGGAGGCAAGCACAGCAGTGATATGGTCATGCCTCCTTGTCCCGGTAATGAGCCGAGCAGTGGCAGTTTGTACCAGAGGAGGTTTCTATAAGACAACAGGTGAAGCAGTGCTTCACCAAAAAAAACAAAAAACAAACAAAAAACATAACATATATATCACATAAAACATCTTTTTTAGATGCCAACATTTCATTAGAATGACTATTTCCTGTGTGAATCAAACAAAAAAGGTGTCGCTGTTAAAAAAGTGTCGTGGGTATTGTGCAAAACAATGCCCTCTTCAGGTGACACAGAGGAGCGTTCTGCTTCACTAACCGAATGTAAGTTGACGTAAGCGAATGTAAGTTGACATAGTACCTTACACATTGTTGATTGGACATTTATGATTTATGACGCGTTTTAATGCCCACCCAGTGACTACTACTACTACTACTTTCGGCTGCTCCCGTTAGGGGTCGCCACAGCGGATCATCCGTTTCCATTTCTTCCTGTCTTCTGCGTCTTCCTCTGTCACACCAGCCACCTGCATGTCTTCCCTCACCACATCCATAAACCTCCTCTTTGGCCTTCCTCTTCTCCTCTTCCCTGGCAGCTCCATATTCAGCATCCTTCTTCCAATATACTCAGCATCTCTCCTCCACACATGTCCAATGCCCACCCAGTGAAACAGTGCTTTACCCAGTCTTTCATTGACCTGAAAATGATTGACAGCCGTCTAACCAATCAGAGAACACCACTTCAGCCTTTCCGATTCCATATTGACTTGTTTCCAATCTTCTTCATACCTTTTGGTATTCGAAGCGCGGTGAAAGATAAGATAAGAAAGCTAAGAAAAAAAGATTAGCCTAAGATAAATTAGTGATTACTGTAGTAGTTCTTGTATATATATTGTAAATATTATAATAATTAATCTGTTCAGGTCTTTATTGTTCATCTTTATTTTTGCATTTTTTATCTTGATCTCGTGTAGTAGCCCTGTACTGTAGGCTAACGTTAGTTGTTCTAACTAGCTTAGCTTAGCTAGCTCCTGTCCGATATATCTTTCGCAGTTTTTGCAAAGAATTGTGGTGGATGCAAACATCGTGGACTGGATCCTACGGGAATCTTTTCACACTTTCTCCTATGAGGAAAAACTAGGAGTGAAGGCGCAGGAGAGACCAAAGCCCTCCATCAACCTGGTGCAGAGTGTGGGCTCGGTAAGTCGGAGTTTTAAGTGTTCTAGGTATGACAAGGTGGAGTGGCTAACGGGGAGTGTGTTAACAAACCGCTTGTATTGCTGGCCTTGCGTGATGTTTAAGTGTGCTGCTGCAGGAGATGGGTGTTCTTCAAAGTTTGCAAGAGATGGATTTGAGGATCTATGTAATTTTGACAGATCTGTTAAGCTTCATGAAAAATCAAAGGAGCATGTCAGTGCAGCCGTGCAATTAAGTCTGTTGGGAAATGTGAGCATTGATAATCTGACTGATGAAGGCAAGCGTCTCCAGTTGGCAAAACATAACGACACGGTCCGGAAAAGCCGTGACATTCTGAAAAGGTTGGTTGATTCGGTGTCATAATTGGGTCGTCAGGAGCAGGCATTTGGGGGGCATGATGAGAGTGAAAAGTCTGATAATAAAGGAAACTAGAACGGTAGAAGTGTTTTCCCGCTATAATGATGTTCTGGCTGCTCATTTGAAATCGTCCACTGTGTTTTCTTTGAAGCCATTGCTGCTACTGTTCAGGAGATAAAAAGTGAGATTGCCGCTGCTCCCTTTTTTTCATGGCAGATAGACGAGACAACCGATATATCATGCAAAGCCCTGTTGTCCATAATTGTCCGCTATGTCGATCCTCTGTCATGGTCTGCTCTCTCGTGTCCAGCCAGCACAGCCCTCCTCTGTCATGCCCAGTTCGTATTGCTTTTTCACGTGTTTATTCAGAAAGGTCAAACCGGAACTACAAGCAGACACAAACCGGAACTACAAGCAGACACTAGAGGACAGTACAGCGCATTAGCGACACCCATTGTCAAATTACTGTATTACAACACTCCCACTAAATTTTACAATGGCGTTAAGGCACTTCACACTAAATTATATTACTAAAAGCCATGCTCTCCTTCACAAATAATGTCAAGATAATAAATCTTTAAACTGAAAAAAAAACTCGCAAGATTCCTTTTCTTACTCCTTTGACCTTGCTTACAGCTTTCTTACCATTTTCAACAGAAAAACAGTGCCTATTACAGTAAACAGAATTACATAGGGAAAAGCCCAATCTCTCTCCTAAGATATTCAAACTTCGGTTTAGTCAGTGGCTTGGTCAAGATATCTGCCTTCATGTCATTTGTTGGGCAATATTGCAGTTCTATTTGCCCATTCTGCACACATTCACGGATGTAGTGGTAGCGAATGTCTATGTGTTGATCCACTGGATTCTTCGCGATTGCAATGGCTCCTTGATTGTCCTCCATGATCACTGTGGGCGTAGCATCCATTCCGAGATCATTCAGTAATCGTCTCAGCCAGGTACCCGCTTGAGCAGCTTGACTGAGAGCGACGTACTCGGCTTCTGCTGTTGAAAGTGCAACTGTTGCCTGTTTCTTGCTGAGCCAGCTCACTGCTCCTCCACTTAGTAAGAATATGTTGCTGGTTGTTGAGCGGCGGTCATCCTGATCATTGGCCCAGTCAGCATCTGAGAAGCCGATCAAAATTCCAGACTCTGACCGCTCGTACTTGAGAGCAAGGTTCACTCTACCTTTCAAGTATCAAAGTATTCTCTTCACAGCAGTCAGATGTGCAGCATCTGGATTTGCATTGAACTTTGACACAGCAGTCACTGCTTGAGCTATGTCTGGTCGTGTGGCCATCGCAGCATACAGCAGACTTCCTACCATGGACTGATAGGTACTTTGGTTCATAGGCTTACTGACACCATCACTTTTTTTCAATTTGACATTGGCATCAGCAGGAGTTACAACAGGATTTGCATTATCCATCCCATATTTCTGAAGAATGGCTTCAATGTAATTCTTCTGATGAAGTAAGACACAGTTATTTTCTTTGTCTTGGACAACAGAGATGCCCAGGATATAGGACAGCTCACCCATGTCCTTCATCTTGTAGCGCTTCTTGAGAGCCATTTTCAACTCGTTCATGCTTGCAATCGACTCCGTAATCAGAATCAGATCATCCACATAAACAGCGAGTATCTCAAGCTCTTGTCTTGATCTCGCAAACAGACAGGGGTCTGGTGTTTTCTGTTTAAATCCAATTTCCATCATGAACTCTGTGAAAGCCTTGCTCCAGCAGTGAGGAGACTGCTTCAGTCCATAGATTGATTTCTTCAGTTTACACACCAGGTGTTCCTGCCCTGGTTTGATGTATCCCTCTGGTTGCTCCATGTAGATTTCTTCTTCCAGGTGTCCATTAAGGAATGCAGTTACTACGTCCATCTGGTGCACATGTAGATTGTTCTGGATGGCAAAGGACAGTAATGTACGAATTGAGCTGAATCGTACCACGGGTGAAAAAGTTTCATCATAGTCAGCACCATACAACTGTGAGTAGCCCTTGGCGACGAGTCTGCACTTGTATCTCTCCACTCGTCCATCACTATGATGCTTGACCCCGAACACCCATCTTGATCCTATGGCCTTTCTATTCCTTGGTAAATCCACTAAGTCCCACGTCTCATTTTCCAGCAGTGACTCATATCCCAAGTCAGCCGCCTCCTGCCATTCCTTTGCATTAGTACTCATCATTGCTTCTTTCAGTGTGCTTGGCTCTATGACACGACACACATTGGCATGATCAACAGTCACTATATCAGCAAACGCATCATATCCATATCTCCTTGGAGCCCTTCTGATTCTGCCGCCTTCTCTAGCAGCTTCATCGACAGTGACCTCGTCATCTGGTGTTCCACTCTCATCTGTGTTCATCGTTCTCTGAGCAGGTCACTTCCACTTCCTGTTTCCAGTCGAAGTCTGACTCATTAAAGATGACATCACGACGAATTAGAATCCTCCTTTTCTCTTCATCAAACAGGTGATAGCCTTTGGCATTGTTTGCATATCCCATGAAACGAAGCTTCACAGCCTTCTTGTCCAGTTTTCTCCTCTCTATGTCTGGGATATGTGCATAAGCAACACAGCCAAACACTCTTATGTGACTCATGTCCAGCTTTTTGCCACACCCTCTCTCATAGGGTGTCTCTTGCTTCAGGACAGATGTGGGCAGTCTGTTTGTGTCTAAGCTGCGGTTGCTACAGCCTCTGCCCAGTACATCTTTGGCAACTTAGCATGAAACAGCATACTTCTAGCTGCTTCAATTAATGTCCTATTTTTTCTTTCTGCAACACCATTTTGCTGTGGCGAGTGAGGTACAGTCATCTCATGGTGGATACATTGAGCCTTCAAATATTCTTGAAACTCCTTTGATGTGTACTCACCACCATTGTCTGTTCTCAGTCTCGTGACATTCTGCCCACACTCATTGGCGAATGTTTTCTCAAATTCCTTGAATTTGCTAAGGACTTCACTCTTCTGTTTCAGAAAGTATACCTTGCAGCATCTAGAGTAATCATCGATAAAAGTCACAAAATGTTTTGCTCCACCTATAGATTCAGTCTGCATGGGACCACAGACGTCACTATGGATCAGCTGCAACTAGCGTTTGGAACGGATTTCTCCAACTGGCTTGTATGGCTTTCTAGACAGCTTGCCTTCCACACATCCTTCACAGAAAGGAACCTCTTTCTCAAAGAAGTCCACTCCATTCACCAGATCTTTTAGTTCCTTCAGCTTGGTGGTGTGACCCAGGCACTGGTGCCACAGGCTGGCTGCTACTGATGCACTTGACGCACCGTGACAGACAGACGAACTTCCTTCGACGTCCAGCTGATACAGCCCGTCAGATCTTTGTGTTTCCATTCCTTGAAGAGTTCCATCTTTCCCATGTATGTAGCAGTGAGACTTCTTAAACTGCACCGAATAGATTCCCAGATAGCTTTAGAACATACACTTACTTTGAAAGTCATTCTCATTTTGACATTGCCAAGTCCTAGGGCGTCAACCACCCTGCCGTCACCGAGTTTCACAGACTGTGCTTTTGAGAATTGCTGGTAGTCTTGAAGAATTTTTTTATCACGCCATGTGCTTTGATGCTCCCGAATCAATCAACCATTTGACATGTTGTGGCCTCTCAGTCGGGTGTATCTCTTTAGCGACAAAGGCACTTTCAGACTAATCTTCTGCATCTTCACACATCTTGCTTTTGGCCTTGTGGGTTTTCTTTTTCTTTTTCCCACTTGGACAGTCGCGCTTCATATGTCCTTCTTTCCCACATTTGTAACATCTCCACATGCTTAGTCTTTCAGCTCCCACTGCCTTGGAGTTAGCCTGCATATCCCCATGAAATTGTGATGACATGGCTGATTCACCAACTGACCTAGCACCACTGGAGTTATCATTAGCATTCACTCGCTTTTGCTCTTCATTTACTAATGCTCGCTAAACAAACTGCAGTGTCAAATTGTCAATCTTTGTTTCTAGCGCAGTGACAATTGTAGCATAGCTTGGTGGCAAACTCCTCAAGAGTGTTATAATTTGGTTTTCCTCTTCAATCACAGAACCTATTGCTCCTAGCTGATCAGTCAGTTCCTTCATTCGTTTTAAATGTTAATTTTAAACTTTCTCCTTCCTTCATTTCACATCTGAAATATTTTTTCTTCAGGAACAGTTTATTTGCCAAAGTATCTCTCTCAAAATGTCCTCTCAGCGTTTTCCACGCCTCTTTTGGAGTCTGACAGCTTGTTATCAGGTACAACTGGGGTGTACTTGCATTCAGCACTAACACAGTGAATGCCTTCTCTCTCCGTTTCGTGAATTCAGCTTGTGCGTGTGCATTAGCATATGCGGCTAGGATATCTGTCTCCATTAGCACGCCCCATAGTCATTTCGCTTTCAGCAAGTGTTCCATCTGAAATTTCCACGTTGCCTAGTTCTCTGGTCCGCTCAGCTTGTCAATAAACAGCTTATCTTCCATTGTGAATCCCACAACACCGTTTATCTCACACAAAACTCTGTGTAAAACAGCCTGTTAGCGACGCTCTGGGCCCATAACCTATTGCTTTTTCACGTGTTTATTCAGAAAGGTCAAACCGGAACTACAAGCAGACACAAACCGGAACTACAAGCAGACACTAGAGGACAGTACAGCGCATTAGCGACACCCATTGTCAAATTACTGTATTACAACAGTTCGCTCATGTCCAGCCAGCTCTGCCCTCCTCTGTCATGCCCTGCTCTCTCGTGCCCAGCCAGCTCTGCCCTCCTCTGTCAAACCAGGCTCTCTCAAGTCCAGGAAAGCAAGCCCATTGGTAAGTATTATCTTTTCAAATTCATTTTATTATGCTTCAAATATTCAAACTTGGATATTTGTTCACTTGAACCAAATTCATTTTATTATGCTTCAAATATTCAAACTTGGATATTTGTTCACTTGAACTAATCTATGTGTTTTATGTCTCTGTTTCCAGCACAGAATCACCAGAAAACCAGCATACCCATTCCTCTGCCCTGCTCCTTGTCAAATAATTCACTGCTGTCATAAGTCCAAGTAAGTCCTCATCTATTAACTTGAAGTGTCTGTATTTGTTTGTGTTTTTAATTATTGCATCAAATAGAAATGCCTATTTGGACAGAGATTGTTATATTAGTCACATGTCTTGAATAAAAGGTCATGAACATATGCTGGTTTTATGTTTTTCAGGCTACACTTCTGTTTGCAGTCCAGTCCACTCCAGCTCAGCCCGCCACTCTCATGTGAAGCACAGTCCAGACCAGCTCAGTCCTCTCCCATTGCTCTCAGCATTATCCTAGCAGATAACCAACAGCTCTTACCATTGGTAAATATTATTGTTTCAAATTAATTTTATTATGCAAAAAAAAAATAAGTGACCAAGGCACTCTTGAGGGAGAAAAAATTAAAAAGCCTTTATTACTGTGCTAATACATGACTCAAGTGAAAATGTAAAAAACACACCAATGCGTTGCGGCAGCACTGGCCTTCATCAGGGTGACTTAATTTTATTATGGTTCGAATCTATCTAAGGTGAAGAGTTGTTTACTTGAACTAATCTATATGTTTTATGTCTGTATTTGCAGCACAGAAGCACCAGAAGATCAGCAGACCCTTCCTTGTGCCCTCCTCCCTGTCAGATAATCCACTACTGTCAAAAGTCCAAGTAACTCCTAACCTGAAATGTCTGTTTGATTGTTTTTTAAATTATTGCATCAAATGGAAATGCCTACATCAAAGACAGAGATTGTTATGTCAGTCATGTCTTTTGAATAAAAGGTCATTGACATAATATGCTGGGATTTATCTTCTTAATTATTTGTTGTTTTTACACATACAGTGAGGGATGTTTTAAAAATATAATGGGGGGGGGGTTGGTTGGATGGTTGCTTCACCAAAAATTTTGAGACGGAGGAGGGAGCCCTTGTTGATACCAGAATAGAGTTCATTACAATAGTCAAGCCAAGAATAAATAAAAGGGTGTACAGCTTTTGCAGATCGGCAATTGATAAATATTACCTAATTTTTGGAGATCGACTTGAGCTGGAAAAAACACGTTTGATTTGATTATCAAAACTGAGGTTAGCATCGGATATTACCCCAAGATTCCTGGCAGCCTGCTTAAGACTACTTGACAGACCACCAAGATTAGTAACAAAAGGGCTAATGGGATTTTTGGGACCGAATAGAATGACCTAAGACTTTTCATCGTTAAATGTGAGAACATTTGACAAGTTGTGAGATTTGCTAGGGCACTAGGTTCTGTTGGTGAGGTAAGAGCGTAATAAGCTAAGAGCCGAGCCCTTGATGCCAATCGAAGGCTAATTCTTTTTGGACACTGTGTTGACCCCTATCATGATTGCCCTTGCAGTGCAGGCACTTTGCTTGCTCTTTCTTAACTTCTCTACTTTGCAGTTGTCCTTCCCACATCTCCAAAAGTTTCTGACTCCCCTACAAACTGTAGCAACATTTCCATATTCTTGGCAGCAAAAACATCTAAGAGGAGCTCTCTCATATTGTCTCACCCTCTAACGCACATATTCAAGGTACATTCTTTCTGGCAATTCCCCTTAAAAATTCAAACACAGAGAATTACTGTCCTCCTTCTCCCCTTCTCGGTATCTAGTGATTCTTCTTGCCTCACACACACCTGCAACATCCCCAAATGATTCAACCTTTACTGACAGTGGCACGAGATTTATCATTCCCTTCACCTATGCCCTCGAGCTGAGTGGGAAGCAGGACACACAGCAACAATCTCCAAATACCTCAGTCTTAAGGGCTGTATCTCTATGATGCTTTGAGATACAATCAATGATAACCATCTCACTTCTAGTTATCTTGCTCGATCGTACATCGTACATCTCCCCTTGCAAACGTTCTGACCGCATGTGGGTCCTTGAATATCCCGTCTTCTCTTGTCACGGCTTTCATTCCAACAAGATATGTCTCCTCTGTTCTCAATGACTGACTAGAGTCACTTGAGTAATTTGATGTATTTGTCCTTTTCTTTTTATTTTCGAACTCTCTCGTGTCCTCATTTCCATTTCCATTTTCAATTTCAGTCTCCGGGTGGCACGGTGGCGCAGTGCTTAACGCAGTCGCCTCACAGCAAGAAGGTCCTGGGTTCGAGCCCCGGGGTAGTCCAACCTTGAGGGTCGTCCCGGGTCATCCTCTGTGTGGAGTTTGCATGTTCTCCCCATGTCTGCGTGGGTTTCCTCCGGATGCTCCGGTTTCCTCCCACAGTCCAAAGACATGTAGGTCAGGTGAATCGGACGTGCGAAATTGTCCCTAGGTGTTAATGTGTGTGTCGGCCCTATGATGGACTGGCGGCCTGTACAGGGTGTCTCCCCGCCTGCTGCCCAATGACTGCTGGGATAGGCTTCAGTATCCCCGCAACCCTGAGAGCAGGATAAGCAGCTTGGATAATGGATGGATTTCACTCTGACGGCATTTCCATCATCTTCCCACTCTCCAGAACAACAATCTTTGTTACAATTGTAACATAACAGGATTCCGGTGACATCATCGCCCAGAACGACAGCCTAAAATAACAGCTCCTCCAGGGCTCCTTGGTAGCGTAGCGGTCTATTCCGTTGCCTACCAACATGGTGTAATGAATGAAAGGTCACGCGTTTAACTTGACCTACTCACGGGTGTACGTGCAGTGCGTGTGACGTATACAGGAAGTGAGACGGGCATGTTATGAAGGTTGTATGTCGGATGAACGCTAGTAAAAACTACACAGTTAAGAACCTACGAAGTCGGCTCGTTCTTGAATTATTCTTATGTCAGTAAGACAAGGCGTCTACGGACATTACATGGTGTCAGAATAGTCTGTGTATCGGAACACGAGCGGTCATGCCGAAGTTTAATCCGCCGAGTGAATTCAAGTTTGACTGCCCCGTTGAATGGCCGGAGTGGAAACAACGGTTTTCGCGCTTCAGGCTCGCGACAAAGCTGGATAAAGACGACGGGGAGATTCAAGTGAGTTCGCTGATTTATGCAATGGGCAGCGAGGCTGAAAAGATATTCAGCTCGTTTGACTTCGCGGCGGAGGGTGATAAAGTGGACTATGATATCGTACTGAAAAAGTTCGACGACTACTTTATTCCCCGCCGTAACATCATACATGAGAGGGCGTGCTTCTATCAACGTAGCCAGCAGCCAGGAGAGACAGCGGAGATGTACATCCGGACATTGTATGAGCTGTCTGAACACTGTGAGTTTGGGGACAAGAGGGATGAACATATCAGAGATCGTCTGGTAGTGGGCACAAAAGACAAGGTGCTCTCCCGTCAGTTCCAGCTCACAGCGGACCTTACTCTGGTGAAAGTCATTGAACAAGTGCGCCAGGCGGAGGCGATAACAAAGCAGCTCAGCCTCCAAGCTAACCAACCAGAGGCCCAGCTGGCTAACGTCAATGTTGTCCGACGGCGGGACGGACGCCAAAACAAAAAGGGCGGACAGCGTCATGGTGGCAGCAGACCTGCAACCAACAAAGTAGATGAATGCGGGAGGTGCGGCAAGACGCAGCACACCGATGAGCGGAAGTGTCCTGCAACGAACAGTAAGTGCAACAAGTGTCATAAAAAGGGACATTGGGAGCGTGTATGTCACTCTAAAGCGGTGAGAGAAGTCACTGAAGAGGTTAAACAGCTGTACTTTCTGGGAGAAGTTGGCAAAGAGAGCAGTCAGGAAGATTGGACTGTTAGTTTAACAATAAGTGATGTACCAATAACCTTTAAAATTGACACGGGGGCTGACGCTACTGTTATCAACCAAGGGACATTTAAAAAGCTGAAGCCAAACATAAAACTGGGACCTCCTGACACATGCTTCATAAGCCCAGGTGGAAACATCAGCTGCATAGGACAGTTTCAAGCCACAACCAACTACAAGGAGAAACAATACTCCTTTCCAGTGTACACTACCGTTCAAAAGTTTGGGATCACCCAAACAATTTTGTGTTTTCCATGAAAAGTCACACTTATTCACCACCATATGTTGTGAAATGAATAGAAAATAGAGTCAAGACATTGACAAGGTTAGAAATAATGATTTGTATTTGAAATAAGATTTTTTTTACATCAAACTTTGCTTTCGTCAAAGAATCCTCCATTTGCAGCAATTACAGCATTGCAGACCTTTGGCATTCTAGCTGTTAATTTGTTGAGGTAATCTGGAGAAATTGCACCCCACGCTTCCAGAAGCAGCTCCCACAAGTTGGATTGGTTGGATGGGCACTTCTTTGAGCAGATTGAGTTTCTGGAGCACCACATTTGTGGGGTCAATTAAACGCTCAAAATGGCCAGAAAAAGAGAACTTTCATCTGAAACTCGACAGTCTATTCTTGTTCTTAGAAATGAAGGCTATTCCATGCGAGAAATTGCTAAGAAATTGAAGATTTCCTACACCGGTGTGTACTACTCCCTTCAGAGGACAGCACAAACAGGTTCTAACCAGAGTAGAAAAAGAAGTGGGAGGCCGCGTTGCACAACTGAGCAAGAAGATAAGTACATTAGAGTCTCTAGTTTGAGAAACAGACGCCTCACAGGTCCCCAACTGGCATCTTCATTAAATAGTACCTGTTAGAGCCTGTTTGTGCTGTCCTCTGAAGGGAGTAGTACACACCGGTGTAGGAAATCTTCAATTTCTTAGCAATTTCTCGCATGGAATAGCCTTCATTTCTAAGAACAAGAATAGACTGTCGAGTTTCAGATGAAAGTTCTCTTTTTCTGGCCATTTTGAGCGTTTAATTGACCCCACAAATGTGATGCTCCAGAAACTCAATCTGCTCAAAGAAGTGCCCATCCAACCAATCCAACTTGTGGGAGCTGCTTCTGGAAGCGTGGGGTGCAATTTCTCCAGATTACCTCAACAAATTAACAGCTAGAATGCCAAAGGTCTGCAATGCTGTAATTGCTGCAAATGGAGGATTCTTTGACGAAAGCAAAGTTTGATGTAAAAAAAATCTTATTTCAAATACAAATCATTATTTCTAACCTTGTCAATGTCTTGACTCTATTTTCTATTCATTTCACAACATATGGTGGTGAATAAGTGTGACTTTTCATGGAAAACACGAAATTGTTTGGGTGATCCCAAACTTTTGAACGGTATTGTATGTGATCAAGGGGAAAGGCAGCTGTCTGCTGAGTCATCCAGAGGCAGTGGAGATGGGTCTAGTGAAGCGGATGAATGAGGTCAGTGGAGTTTTCGGTTCAAGTGGACTGCTGAAAACAGACCCAGTGAAAATAGCTCTGGTGGAGGGTGCCCAGCCATATGCGGTGCATACAGCCAGACGGATACCGCTGCCACTTGTACCACTGGTTAAGAAAGAACTGCAGCGCATGGAAAATGAGGGCATTATTGAAAAAGTGACTCAGCCCACAGAATGGTGCGCCGCTATGGTGCCGGTGCTGAAACCGAACAAGAAAGCGGTTCGCTGCTGCGCTGACCTCAGGAGGCTGAATCGAGCGGTGAAACATGAGAAATACGTGCTGCCCACTATGGAGGAAATAATGCCAAGGCTCGCAGGGTCAAAGTTCTTCACAACGTTGGATGCAGCAAGTGGGTTTTACCAGATCCCCTTGCATGAAGACAGCAGGGGGCTCACCACTTTCATCACCCCATTTGGGAGGTATGCTTTCTGCCGCCTTCCATTTGGTATAACGAGTGCTCCAGAGATTTTCCAGAGAAAGATGGCGGAAACTCTGACCGGGCTAGAGGGCACAGAGGTGTACATGGATGACATCCTTATACATGGAGAGACTGAGGAAATCCATGACCGGCGCCTAGCAGAGGCGCTGGGGGTCATTGAAACAGCAGGTCTCAAACTGAACCAAGCGAAATGCAAGTTCAAACAGAAACAAGTCCGCTTCCTTGGTCATATCATCAACGAGGCAGGCATCAGACCTGACCCGGACAAAGTGGTCGGAATAGAGAACTTTCCTCAGCCCCAGAACGTGACGGAACTCAAGAGGTTCCTCGGGATGGTGAACTATTTGGCAAAATACGTCCCAGAGCTGTCCACTGTAGGTCAGCCGCTTTATGGACTGCTTAAAGCAACGACAGAGTGGCTGTGGGGACCTGCACAGAACACAGCATTCCAAGACCTTAAAGCAGCACTCGCCACCGCCCCGGTACTCACCTTTTATGACGTCACTAAGGCTACGGTGGTGTCAGCAGATGCCAGCAGCTACGGGCTGGGAGGCGTTCTGCTCCAGCAGCACGGGGAACACTGGAAGCCCGTGGCCTACTGCTCCCGACGGCTGAGTGAGGCAGAGACAAGGTACGCACAGATCGAGAAAGAGTGCTTAGCCAGCGTCTGGGCATGTGAAAGGTTCGAGAAGTACTTGTTTGGGCTTGACAATTTCAGACTTGTCACCGATCATAAACCACTAGTGCCTCTCATGAACAGCAAAGACTTGGATAATGTGCCCATTAGGTGCCAGAGACTGTTAATGAGGCTGATGCGTTTCAATGCAGTGGCTGAATACGCACCAGGCAAAACTTTAGCTGTGGCTGATGCACTCTCCAGAGGCCCAGAGCAGTGCTACGGAGATGGTGCTTCTCATGATGATGTTGCAGCGCACATTGATGCCATCGTGTGCCAGGTGCCTGCCACACCTCAAAGGATGCAGGAGATAAAACAGAGCACAGATGGGGATCTGCAGCTCCAGACAGTGTTGGGCTTCATCAGACACAGCTGGCCTGAGTATGTCGATAAAGTGCCGGAGACAGTCAGAGACTTTTATCAGGTGAGAGGGGAGTTATCTGCGGTAGATGGTTTAGTCATCAGAGGCAGTCGTATCGTCATTCCCACAGAGATGAGGGAGGTGATCTTAGACAGAATACACGACGGGCACCAGGGGATAGTTAAGTGCAGAGAGAGAGCTAGCCAGTCAGTGTGGTGGCCCAAAATGACAGAGCACATTACCACAAAGATACAGCAATGTCAATTCTGCAGAGAACACAAGAACACACAGAGAAAAGAGCCTTTAATGTCAAGTGAGCTCCCATCCAGACCATGGCAGAAAGTTGGCATAGACCTGTGTGAGTACAAAAAGCAAAACTACTTGATAGTGTCTGACTATTATTCCAGGTTTTTGGAGATCCTAAATCTACCAACAACTACTAGCAGTCAGGTTGTAGCTAGGCTGAAGGCTACATTTGCACGTTTTGGTATCCCTGAAATTGTAGTTAGTGATAATGGGCCACAGCTAGTTTCAGAAGAGATGAGGAGGTTCAGTGAGGATTATGATTTCATCCAGGTGACTTCAAGCCCACACTACCCCCAGAGTAATGGACAGGCAGAGAGGGCTGTTCAGATAGCCAAAAGCATATTAAGGCAGGAAGACCCTCTCCTCGCCCTGTTGACATACAGAGCTACACCCTCTTCTTCCACTGGAGCCAGTCCAGCGGAATTGCTCATGGGTAGGAGACTCAGAACCACCTTACCCACATTGCAGCATAACCTGAAACCGGCCTGGCCTAAAGAGGAACTAATCAAAACCGCTGACGCCACAGCCAAATCGAGGCAGGCTTTCTACTACAACCGCAGGAACGGCGTGCGGACACTGCGCCCACTTAACTCGGGTGACGCAGTACTCACCAAACTTGATGGACAGAAAACATGGACAATGCCAGCAGTTGTTCACAGTCAGAGCTCCACTCCCAGATCCTACATAGTGGAGACAGCTCAAGGTGAACATTACAGAAGGAACAGGAGCCACCTGTTGGCCACACCTAAAACACTCACCTTTGTCAGCAGGGATCCTGACCATGTAACTCCAGGGGAGAGTGGAAACACGGATGAGTCCCGAGCAGCAGAAATGCCAACTTCCACACCATATGTTACTCGCTCTGGCAGGGTGAGCAAGCCTGCAATCCGGCTGGATTTGTGAGGCGTATGGACTTGTGTACTGTGGGAGATTTTTTATTTTTTTGTGAAAAGGGGGGTGATATACAGGTTAAAATTGTTGGCAGTAAATGTTCAGAGAAATGTTTAGAAAATAATCTTAGAGGGGGAGATATAATGAATGAAAGGTCACGTGTTTAACTTGACCTACTCACGGGTGTACGTGCAGTGCGTGTGACGTATACAGGAAGTGAGACGGGCATGTTATGAAGGTTGTATGTCGGATGAACGCTAGTAAAAGCTACACAGTTAAGAACCTACGAAGTCGGCTCGTTCTTGAATTATTCTTATGTCAGTAAGACAAGGCGTCTACGGACATTACAATGGGGGTTGGCGGTTCGAATCCCCGTGTTACCTCCGGCTTGGTTGGGCGTCTCTACAAACACATTTGGCCGTGTCTGCGGGTGGGAAGCCGGGTGTGAAGATTAGGGTAAATAGCAAAGTACAATTGGGGAGGGGGAAAAAAGGAGGCGGGGAGACAGCTCATCCGATAAAATACTTATTTTACCCTGTTAAACGGTCAAAGACAAACTCTTTTGATAATACTTGAACTGGTAAGGGGGGCAAGAATGGGGGAAATTGATGCAAAAAAAGAAAAGAAAAAAAAGACCGTTGCAGAGCCTGTAAGCGAAGAAAATACGGAAAACAGCTCTCCTACACAGGCACAAGATGGCGTAGCTAACGCTAACCCAAACGAAGCGGCCATTTTAACAGAAGTTGTGGAGGAGATACAGGACTTTCGCAAAGACATAAAACAAGATGTAAACGATATTAAATCCGAGCTCACCAATGTTAATAAAAAACACAGTGGAGGCAGAGACACGGATTGAAAAGGTGGTGAAGTTTGTAGAAAAGTTACTACGAGATATGCTGGAGATTCCTCCGACTATGGAGCTTGACATCGAGAGAGCACACCGATCGTTTGCCCCGAGACCCTCCAAGGATAGGGAAGAAAAGCCACGGTCAAAAATAATCAAATTCCTCCACTACAACACTAAAGCAGAGATTCTTCGCAAGGCATGGGTAAAGAAGAGGGTGTTTTGAACAAGAGACTAATATACTTCGATCAAGATTACCCCCCAGCGGTGCTGCAGAAGCGTAAGGAATAGTCTGAGGATAAGCGAGTTTTAAAGCAGAGAAAGATCAGCTTCCAGACTCCGTATCCCGCTAAAGTACGAGTGTTCTACGAGGACGGAATGCGGCTGTACCAGACAGTGGAAGAGACGACTACAGACATGAAGGATAGAGAACGTCCTGTCAGCGTGATCACACTGAGGGAAAGCCTGACTGAGCAGCTATCCCGCTCTGCCTGGGAAATGATGGGAGGATCGAGACAACAAGGATGGGAGAAGAGCAAGTAAAGAATATCAGGGAGAGACTGCGAGTTTTCAGAAGACAGCCTTCACCTCCTCCAGAAGAGCTATAAGTTTTGATTAATCTCAAAAGGGTTGGTAAGCCAAACAGAACCCAAAATAGACGGTTGTGGAGGATGAAAGAAAGGAGACGAGACCACTTCTCCTTTTGACCACACAGCCGTGGGGGTCGTTTATTTCCTCCAACCAACTAAGTGAACATTTCATTATCTTTAAACCTCAACCTCATGTCTACCCACAATACCCTTGCTAACCCCGCCCACTGTCTTAAAAGGGACCGTCTCTGACCCACATGGTGAATACCTAACCTGCAAGTAGGTCACTCCACACGCCCCCCCCCCCAGAATTCACCATGACAAAAAGAAAAAAAAATCAACGTGGCAGGGGACGAATAATGCGGCCAAAACGGCTCCTCTTGAAGGGTGTAGCGCCAGGGGGGTGTCCAAGCCGAGGGGGCTGGGCCAGTTGAACCGGCCTGCCCAAGTCCAGGAGAGCTGGCTTGAGGCGGTCCACCAAAACCCGCTCCTGCTTACCGCCGACATCCACCACAAAGTTCTTAGCCTCTGCCGCCAGGACACGGAAGGGGCCGTCGTAGGGGGGCCGCAGGGGGGTACGGTGGGTGTCATGCCGGATGAAGATGTACCTGGCCGACTGCAGGTCCTTGGGGACATAAGACTGAGGGACGCCGCGCTGCGAAGTTGGGGCTGGAGGGAAAATGCTGGCGCTGTCTTGGAACACAGCCCGTTGGCGGGCAGCAGACCAGGGTGCCATGCCATCTGGGAAAAATTCCCCTGGGACCCGCAGTGGCTGGCCGTAAACCAGCTCGGCCGACGAGGACTGGAGGTCTTCCTTAGGGGTGGTCCGCAGGCCAAGCATGACCTATGAGAGCTGATTGACCCAGCTGCTGTCTCTGGGACTGGCCTGAAGAGCGGCCTTCATAGAACGATGAAACCGCTCACATAAACCGTTGCCCTGCGGGTTGTACGCTGTGGTGCAGTGGAGCTTTACCCCTAGGCTTTCAGCGACTGCAGTCCAGAGTTAGGGATGTGAACTGTGGGCCCTGGGCAGACGTGAGGTCAGATGCCGTGCCAAACCGGGCTACCCAGGACCTGATTAATGCCCTTGCCACCTCGGCAGATGTGGTGGTTGACAACGGAATAGCCTCTGGCTACCTAGTGGTCCTGTCTACCATGGTGAGGAGGTGAGTGAAACCACGGGAGGAGGGAAGGGGTCCCACTAGATCCACATTGACATTGTCAACTCTTCTCCCATGCACTGGGAACAGTGCCAGGGGTGCCTTGGTGTAGCGGTGAACCTTGGAGCGTTGACACGCCATGCAGGTGCCTGCCCAGTCCTTGACGTTCTTCCTGAGGCCATGCCACATGAACTTGCCCCCACCAACTTCGTTGACGCCTTCACGCCTGGGTGTGAAATGCCATGGATGGCATCAAAAACCCATCGCCGCCAGCCTGTGGGCACCACGGGCCGAGGCTGAGCCGTGGAGATGTCACAGAGAAGCATGGCCCCGGTGTCATCTAACACCACATCCTTCAACTGCAGCCCTGTGTCAGCGGTCTGGTAGGCCTGCACTTCTGTGTCAGCAGCCTGGTCTGCAGCCATGGCTGCATAGTCGAGTCTCAAGTGGACGGCCCCCACCATCACCCGGGAGAGGCAGTCGGCAACAAAGTTGTCCTTGCTGGCGACATGCCGGATGTCAGTGGTGAACTCCGAGATGTAAGAGAGCTGGCACTGCTGGCATTGAGACCACGGCTTGGTGGCTTTGGACATGGTGAACGTCAGCGGCTTGTGGTCCACAAATACGGAGAACCGCCAGCCTTCCAGCAGGAACCAGAAGCGGCGCATGGCGAGAAACAGGCCAAGAAGCTCCCGATTGAAGGTGCTGTACTTTCTCGGCTGAAAAAAGTGAGCGGCTGCCAGGCTCTGCCCACCCACTGTTCATACACTGTCCCCATGGTGTAATCTGAGGCATTCGTGGTGAGTGCTACTGGGGCAGTTGGTGATGGGTGCGCCAACAAGGCAGCGTCAGCCAGTGCAGCCTTAGCATCCTCAAACACCCAATTTCTCTCTTCGGACCAGTCCACTGGGCCCTTGGGGTCCTTACCCTTCAGAGCCTCATACAGAAGATGCATGAGATGAGCCATCCGGGGAATTAACCGGTTGTAAATGTTCACCATGCCCAGGAACTCCTACAGGGACTTCACCGTGTTCGAACGTGGGAATCTGGCAACAGTGTCCACCTTGTCAGGGAGGGGGGTTGCTCCGTCCTTTGTAACTCGGTGCCTGAGGAAACCAATGACTGGCAGGCCTAACTGGCACTTTGCCGGGATGAGGATGAGCCCATGCTGGCTGAGCCACTTGAACAGCTGCCAGAGGTGGACCAGGTGCTCCGCCGCGTACGTACTGGCCACAAGAATGTTGTCCAGGTAAACAAACAGGAACAGCATATCCCGCAGCACAGAGTCCATGAGCTGCTGAAAGGTCTGTGCAGTCCCCTTGAGCCCAAACGGCATCCTCAGGAACTCGGAACAGGCCGGACGGCGTGATTACTGCCATCTTTGGCACATCCTGCGGATTAACCAGCACCTGGTGGTATCCGCACATGAGGTCCACCTTGGAGAAGATGACTGGCCCCGCCAAGGGCACGGAGAAGTGCTGGATGTAGGGGACAGGGTAGCGGTCTGGCGTCATGGTATTGTTGAGGCGGTGGTAATCACCACATGGGCGCCAGCTGCTGTTAGCCTTCGTGACCACATGAAGAGGGGAGGCCCACAGACTGTCAGAGCGGCGCACAATGCTGAGGTGCTCCATGTTGGCAAACTCCTCCTTGGTGATGGCAAACTTGGCTGAGTCGAGGCGCCGTGCACGGGCGTAGATTGGGGGGGGCAGTGGTGGTGATGTAGTGTTCCACTCCGTGCTTGGTGACTGCTGATGAGAAGATGGGCGTTGTGAGGTCCAGAAACTCAGCGAGCAGACACTGAAATTCATCCCCGGTGGCAAGCATGTTGGACAAGCCGATGTGACCCGCCTCCCCTAGCGTACATGGGTAGGAGCAGAAGGAGACGGCGTCAATCAAGTGGCGGTTTTTAACGTCTACTAACAGTCCAAAAGCGCGCAGGAAATCCGCACCCAGGAGGGGAATGGACACCTTCGCCATTACAAAGTCCCAGCTGAACCGCCAACCTCCAAAAACCACCTCTACATACCTCGTACCATAGGTGCGTACGGGGGTGCTGTGGCAGCATCCATGCTGCTGCCGACGAGAAACTGCTGCCGCGGCGACGCCCACAGCCTCAACCAACGGTGGTGGAAGAGCATGGGCGGGCAGCAGAGCGGCCGCACACTGCTGTCGGCTGGCGAGAAAATCCTGTTAGCTTCCGCGGCTAACTCCCGAAAGTTGTTGGTGGTGGACAACTTCGAACTAGCCAAGGCAGCACGGACATGTGGGGGGAGGTGACGGAAGAACAGCTGTCTGAAAAGGAAGGTGGGGTCGCATGAACCCAACATAGTCAGCATCTTGTCCATTATCTCCGATGGCTTGCCCTCTCCCAAGCCTTGCAGCGAAAACAACCAGTCCGCCCGCTCCACCTCTGCTAGCTCAAAAGCCTGCAGCAAGTGTCTCTTAATCATGCCGTACTTATCCATGGGCGGCGGGGCATGCAGCAAGCCCAATATCCGTGACGCTGTAGATATTCCAAGTGCCGCCACGATGTAGTAGTACTTGGTCTCATCCACGGTGATGTTCTTAATAGCGAACTGGGCTTCGATGTGAGTGAATCATGCTGCTGCAGCCATCTCCCAGAAGTCGGCAAGTTTAAGCGAGACGGCATTAGCCGCTGCCGATGCACTGGTAGCTTCGTTTTCCATGGCTCACGTCGGGGTCACCAATGTGGAGGATGAAAGAAAGGAGAAGAGACCACTTCTCTTTTTGATCACACAGCCGTGGGGTCGTTTATTTCCTCCAACTAACTCTAAGTGAACAGTTCATTATCTTCAAACCACAGCCTCGTGTCTACCCACAATCCCCTTGCTAACCCCCGCCCACTGTCTTAAAGGGACCGTCTCGGGCCCGCATGATGAATGTGGATTTTCTGTTACTCTATTTTATTTTATTTTTCTTTACATCCACTCCTTTCCCCCCATCTAAATGAGAATATAGACACGGGATGAACATACAGGGAAGTCTTTTCTGTGTAGTGGACATAGACTCTTCCATTTACTTTTTTTGAGTGTTGCAGTAGGGCCCTCAGCCCACAGGTAAGAGAGGCTTTCTCCCCACAGCTAGATGTTGCCTCTAGTTCAGCCCAGGGTCATTTACTAGAGACCCCAGCCTTGGAATCACACCTTCTTTAATGTTTTGCTTTTCTTTGTTCTTGCTTGTTCAGGGAGTATATCGGTTAAGTTCTATTTTGCTAACCTCAATGATACACTGACAGATAAATACACATGGCTAGTGACAAAGTGAAATTCCATCCATCCATCCATTACCTGAACCGCTTATCCTGCTCTCAGTGTCACGGGGATGCTGGAGCCTATTCCAGCAGTCATTGGGCAGCAGGCAGGGAGACATCCTGGACAGGCCACCAGGCCATCACAGGGCTGAACTCCTCAACATCGAACATTTTATATAATAATGATGCTGACACAAACTGTTTTGTTCAACTGAAACAAGATTCTTTTGGAATATCTGATTACTACTGTGAGTTCATCTCTTTTAATGTCAGTGGGGCTGTTGAATCCAATCAAACGCAGTAAAACTCTATCTAAAATGAAGAAAGAACAAGCCCATGTAGTATACATACAGGAAACTCACTTAAATGATAATGAGCGTGAAAAACTAAAGAGAATGGGCCTCACTAATTTGTTCTATTAAATCAGCACATAGGAGAGGAGTTGCTATTCTCATTTCAAGCAAGCTACATTTTGAAAAAGTATTCGAAAATGAGAGATAAGTAGGGCAGATATATTCTAGTAAGGGGAATATAGATGAGAATACAGTTACTCTATTTAAGCACCCCGAGGAAGTGATTAGTTTTTTTTTCCAGAAAATCACTAATATTATGATAATGGAAACAGAAGGTCTCCTGATATGTGGGGAGATTTAACTTAACAATTACAACAAATGTTAGACTCTTCCAGTAGAAAAACCCATGAAAAAATAGTCCCTACATAAGAAAGTTAACACACTTTTTGAGGATGTTGGTCTAATTGACATATGGAGAAACTTTTTCCCTAACAGAACAGATTACACTTACTATTCTGCCCCCCATCCTGTATACAAGAACAGACTATTTCATAACATTTGGAAAAGATAAGACAAAATAAACACCTGTGGAATTGGGACAACAGATTTAAGTGACCATGTACCAATATATTTATCAGTTGATTTTGACCTGCAACCAAAGAATACCACATGGAAACTAAATTCAAGTCTATTCAATGATCCCTATTTTAAGGAACAAATTAAAAAAGAAATCAGTCTTTACTTAGAATTCAGTGATAACGGAGAGGTTTCACCCCTCCCCCCATTCTATGGGATACTCTGAAGGCTGTCTTAAGAGGGAAAATCACAGCAATATCTTTGTATAAGAAAAAAAAAGAAAAAAGGAATAAAACGTTAGAGCTCAAGGAATTAGAAAAAAACCATAAGTTGGGTTTGGCGCAGGATACATTAGAGGAAATTATAAAAATTAGGAACAAAATTACAAAATTAATAGTTTGGCTACACAAGAAATCAGAAAAAATCTGATGTTTCTGAAACAGAGACATTATGAAAGTGGATCTAAATCCATGAAAATACTGGCATGGAATCTAAAAAAGAAGATAGCAGAAAATACAATTCGTAGAATTAGGGCTCCAAGAACAAAAGTGATAAAAAATAAACTGGTGTGTCTGGTCCTGTGCGAGTCTTCTTTCAGTATGTTCACTGAACTAGCCAACAACGCTACTACATCAGCTAGCTTAGCTAACTAGCTGGCTAACGGCAGTCACGGTGAAATGGAGAATGAAGCAGTTGTGGGAGTGCAGGAATGAGCAGACAGAGAGATCGAGTCAAGTCATTTCCGTTTACTCGCCACACAAAACGACACCGCTACAGCACAATCTCTCGTGGCAACCAGCTAACCGCTAGGCTGCTGCAAACATGGCTCCACCCCAGAAAGTCTAAGCAGTGCCTACGTCAGCACTCTGCCTTAAAGGAGCAGCAGCCCCTGGTGAATCTACCCTCAATTGTGTATCACCACACAGTAACATCTAACCGACGTTCACTTTACATCCACCAGTATCACATTTATAGCTTACACCTTCGAATAATGTGCGATTAAACTTGTAAACCATAAGACTGACGTTTGCTACGTTTTCCAACTATCTCCTCTTCACGAGCCCTGAATCTACCGTCTTCCCCTTCTCTCTCTAACGCCCTTCTTTTCTCCCCTCTCCAACCGCTTGCCTCTCCCTCCACCATGACCCTTCCCCCTTTCTCCTGATTGGCCTTACGTACAACAGGTAAGTAAAATAATACATATAAAATCATACATATTTGAAATAACATTGAACATAACATATTTTAATAATATCTCAATATAGTACAACTGTACTAAAATAATAAACTTTATGAAACCAAACTAATAACCGGGTTACATAGGTTAAAGGTGAGAAGCAGAATCTTGAAGTCGATACAGTATTTAACGGGGCCAATGGCGTTCCTGAAGAACAGGAGTGATATGATTCTCAGACACCAGAATTTATTAGGATTAATCCCATGCACTCACAGGTGGATACTTAAAATGTAGCATCTGCCTCGCACACTCCCTGGAACACTCTCTCGATTACATCCTTCTTCTTAGCCCTTTCTTCCCCTCCCCCCTTTTTTCTGTCTTCTCCTTTATTGCTCTAACTGTTATCCTAAACTGATATTGATGAGATTTATTATTATTTTTCCAGTTAGAGTAATCTCCCAAAGTGAAAATACTTTTCCCCATAGGACCAAATGTCAACTAAGATACACTCTTGGACAGAATTTACCGAAGTTTAATTTATAGTTGTATTTAATATTTGTATAAATAGATTCACTTGTACTCAGTATTTTACATTCCTCAGCTGCTCGGAGGCACTATGATAAGCTACCTATCTCAGACACCAGAATTTATTGGGATTAATTCTGTGCACTCACAGGTGGACAGTTCACATCTGCCTCACAAACTCCCTGAAACGCTCTCTGGATTACATCCTTTTTCTTAGCCCTTTTTTCCCCTTTTTCTGCTTTCTCTTCTGTCGCTATAACTGATATCCTAAACTGATATTGATAAGACCGTTTTAATGATGTTTTGTTGAACACATGTCAGCATTTCTAAGTTTTCTTGTCTCACTTGTGGTGATTGTACCCATCTTGTAGAAGTGATGCTGATTGGTTGTTTAGCTGATCAAACATGAGGAAGAGGGGAACCGTTTGGGGGCTATAAGAGAAGAGGAAAGAAGAAAGCCACTTTATTTCATCATTGTACAGATTACAATGAAACTTGTCTTCTGCATTTAACCCATCCTATTGTATAGGAGCAGTGGGCAGCTGCAGTGCCAGGGGACCAACTCCAGTTCTTCTTTCCATTGCCTTGGTCAGGGACACAGACAGGAATATTAACCCTAACATGCATGTCTTTTTGATGGCGTGAGGAAGCTGGAACACCCGGAGGAAACTGACACAGACATGGGGAGAACATGCAAACTCCACACAGAAAGGACCTGGGACGGCCTGGGGTTCTAACCCAGGACCTTCTTGCTGTGTGGATACAGTGCTAACCGCTGGGCCACCGTGCCGCCGATACTAGACGGTAATAAATGTATAACAAAAACCCAGTTCTCCTGTCATCCCACAGATCAGCCAAAGGAGGGAGTTATTTTATGTGATTCCTGATAAAAATTGCCTTTGCAGGTGGAGAACTTGAACTTCACTTGCAGATCAACTCTGCCTAGGACACATTGGCATGCAAATTCCCTGTGTTGTATGCCAAGCCTTCCGACAGCACAGGTTTTAAAAAAAAAAGTCATTGCCTTTTTATAGATGGAACAAATCAACAAATGAAATGCAGGCAGAGCATGTAGAATTTTTTTTTTTTTAAAGAATCTGTGTTTTATTAAAAACAAGGGCACAGTGTCATAGATGCAAAGCACAACTGTTGTATGATTTTGCTTCGAACAGGACAATGTGGCACATTGTCTCTAGATTGTAATTGGAAATAGTCCGAGTATTGACTGCACATTATCACTTGAGTAGTTGACTTTACATATCATTTGCATAATATCCCAATTTGACGCTTAACATTGACATTGCAAAATAGTTGCTTATACACTGGTTCAACAGAGCTAAAATTAACTCATCTAAATCATGTTTTTATCCAGACAACAATAACAACAACCGAGAAAACCAAGCTGACACATCAGAAACACTTCGAAACTTTAATCAAAGGGCAAGTCCTTATGAAAGGACCAGTTTTAGCATGTTAAAGGCAATAGAGCATATCCCACTTGAATTTCTGTCGATGGTGTTATCTATGAAATCCAACCTGAATGAAACCACATGGGTAATATCAAGTGATAGAATGTGAGGGTGAGGCAAAGAGAAAATAGTGGTTAGGGTGCAGAATTTACAATTGAACAGAAAAAAATATATTTTGCAAATTTTCTTAGAATAAGAATAATAATGTTAATCAAAAAACCCCCCACAAAATCCTTAACGTCTTACAACAGCAAATATTTTGGTGAGATAGTGAGTGAATGAGTTTGAAGCCAGATTCATGAGGTGCTTTGCATCCAAATCAAAAATGTTACAGGAAAGACATGATGGGGAGTAAGAGGGATGGCATAAAGCACAGGTCCTGAGATAGATTCATACTATGATCTGCATCTATTAAACAGGATGTCCAATAGATTTTATTTTGGTATTTCTATGTAGGCTGGAATGTGTGAGATTGATTTATCTGCCAATTACTGATCCTTTTTAAAATGACAGCACAGCATGATGCATTGGAAGACAACTATTGGCTAGATCTAGCCATGACCTCTAGTCTAATTACATGTTGCACATGCATCGTCTACATAAAAATGGAATTATGAAGAAACGTGGCTGACCAGAGACCACTTTTCCACATGATTTAACAAATCATCTTCCCTTTAAATGATTGTGGGTAATCTTAGACATGTAATATGTAGCAAGGAACACAAATCTTCCTTTTGTCAGATTCTGAAACAATTTTTGGAAGTATGTTGTGGGACAAATCGCTCATAGAAATTTTTAGATTCATGGATAGTTATTTGATTATTAAAAATGGAGTTGGCTCTTTCAAATCAAAGAGAAGGTTAATATGGCGTACCATGCTACACTGAGTTACAGTATCATGTGCAACCCACCATTTTCAAGTTAATATGACAATTTAACAATGGGGATCATTAACAGAATAACATCTTACCATTCATGATTTTATAAATCTTAATATTACATAGTATGTATTTGTACATGTAGGCATAATATAAAAATATAATTTATACCTTATAAATATTGATAAAAGAAGATTTCCTATACACATTCCTCTGACACTGATTCTACTTGATAAAGGAAAACGCAAAAACAAGAAAAAAAAACAAAATACAATTCAAAAACTATGCATTGCATAATTTCCCTTTAGCTCAAAATGTGATGACAAAGATACAAAACTGCTTCCAGATGAAAGTAATAAGGTAAACAGGGCAGTGTGGAGATGGAGGGAAAGATAATGGTGGGAGCTGAGGTTCTTTCATTTGTGATAAACATTATGTATATCAGTCTCTCATGTCTAATACAAAATCGCCTCACAAACCATCATCGAGTATAGTCGGGGCAGGATAATGTGAAATACTACAGTCCACATCTGTCAAGCAGACGTGTGTGGAGACATAAAGCAGAGGCAGACACTCCCTCAGCAGTCATGCTCTGTTAGTGCTCCCTCTGAGTTCAAACTCAGAGGAGGGACACAGGCCCATTTACAGAGCTAATAGTTTGATGAAAGAGGTTTGATGCAAAAAACCCCATTATGTCCATCTACAGAGATATAGCTATAAACGCCAGTTTTCCAAAATTATGAAAGGTTTAATGCACAGACAGTTCTTTGGTATTTTTGTTTGTCCACCTGTCATATTTGGAGAGGTTTGATCTTTGGACTTTGAATGTTCATGTCGGGGCAGGTCCATGAGTTGTTCACTGATCCATTTTAGGCAAAGTTAATGATGGTTTATTTTGCCTGCTGGGAAGGAAAACAAAATCAAACATTTCAGAACGAAACAAGTTAGAGTTCATTGTTGAACTTTATGCTATGGCAAGGTTTCTTTTTTTACCCCCCCCCCAACCCCACCCCCTTTCTCTCCCCAATTGCATCCGGCCAATTACCCCACTCTCCCGAGCCGTCCTGGTCGCTGCTCCATCCCTTTCTGCTGATCCGAGAGGGCTGCAGACTACCACACGCCGTCCTCCGAAAGATGTGGAGTCGCCAGCCGCTTCTTTTCACCTGACAGTGAGGAGTTTCGCCAGGGGAACGTAGCGCGTGGGAGGATCAGGCTATTCCCCCCAGTCCCCCCGAAGAGGCGCCCCGACCGACCAGAGGAGGCGCTAGTGCAGCGACCAGGACACATACCCAGATCTGGCTTCCACCCGCAGACACGGCCAATTCCGTAGGGACGCCCGACCAAGCCGGAGGTAACACGAGGATTCAAAGCGGCGATACCGGTGTTGGTAGGCACCGGAATAGACCAACACGCTACCCGGACGCCCGACACAATATTTTTTAAACAATCACATGCATTCCTGAAAGCTGTCCATAACAAAGACTTCTTCTTTTACTGTATATTGATTAATATGTGTACCTGTCTGTGCAGAAGTTGCTGCATGCTGAGTCCCTCAGCAGGGTACAGACACAGCGCTGGGAGGCCTTCCCCCGCCGTCCCCTCTCCGTCCGCAGAGAGCGTCGCATACGCTGGGATCCCCGATAACTAGACATACCGTAAGGTATGGTGTGCCTGAAAAGACAATGATGCTTTCATAAGTTTGATTCATGAAAATTATTCCATTCAAAGATGGCCCATTTCCAAGCACATGTTGAAACCTCGGCATAAACTGATGCAGTTATTTGCAGTTCAAAGACACAGTTTAGTTGGAAACCACCTGTGCATCTTGTGGGCCAATATAACTCTACTGGACAACTGGCTGTTAGGATGGTAGGAATTCAAAAAGTGATAGTCTCTTTTTTTAACCATCGGATTACCACTCTTTTAAATAGCGTCAGACCTGCTCATTTATATGTAAATTTTTAATGAGAACAGCTTAAAGTTAGTTGCTGCACTCATTTCTTATGCTGTCAGAGTGAGCCATCCTTTAAATGTAAATTTCTTTAAAATGCCCAAAATCAAGTGGTATTCGTTTACTGCCATTTATTAGGTGATTGAAGATCTGATGAACCATAACCTGTATTAGCTCAAAAAAAAAAATACTAAACTCTGTTAAAAGTTGGCTGCGCAAAATCAAGTAAGGATGGGTCAAACTTTTTAGCTTCAGTTCTTCACACACATAAGATACTTTTTCTCACACAACTACACATTCCCACAATAAACTACTGTTGGTGATCTCATCATTGCACACCTACACTATTTGCACTTGACATGACATGACACGTTTGGCTTTGATATGACTACTATTTAGTGTTCAAAGATGCCCGTAAAGTGACACATGAATATATGCTATATGGCCAAAAGTATGTGGACACCCCATCTAAAGAGTGGATTTGGCTATTTCAGCCACATCATTGATGGTAGATGCAGGAAATCATGGGCAGCACTATTAAGAGGCTAGGGAAGCCCAAAATTATCACTGAAGAAAATGTAACCTTCAACAAAATCATATTTTTTTTTGGCAGTAATTACTAAAACTCATTATTACTAGCATAACTTATATCACAGAAAAATACAGGACAGAGGTCCAGAAGTAGGGACATTATTATTATTAGTGTTATTATTATTATTATCATAATTATTATTTCAAAATTCATAAATATTGTTTTTTGAACATTCTTGTTATGAACTTTATTTCTGCTCATTCTATTTCAATACCAACCAACGTAGAATATCTTAGCATACAATAATATGTGCTTAGACTCGCAAAGCTGTTCATTTCGTTTCATATCTGGTGTACTACTAGATACTTGTAATACCTGTTGAGGTGGAAAAAGCAATTATAATTTTCATTTTCAACTCACTATAAATCATGCCTATAATATGTTGGCAAAATAACAAGCATGAAACTGTCTAGACCCATGGGACACCTGATGCAAGTTGCGAACATGTCCTACTAAACGTCCCTACTTAACATCCCTCTCAAGGTGTCCATGAATGAATGAGTGAGTGAGTGAGTGAGTGAGTGAGTGAGTGAGTGAGTGAGTGAGTGGGTGAGTGAATGAGTGTGTGAGTGAGTGAGTGACCACAATTTGTGATGCATGGTGGCAATTGCATGGTGCCATGGGAAAAAAGTTATAATAAGTATGGGTTTGAGATCCTCTGGCTACCAGCCACAGCTTATAGGTGCACACAAACACCCTTTTTATTCTGAGATGTATGACTGTGAGCCTCTTAAACAATAACAAAACAAACATCTCTGTCTGGTAAAGGTAAACTGACCTCAGGATAAATGAATGTTAAACTGTGTGATGAATGAATGGAATTATTCTGCTTCACCTTCTCAGTTTGATGACACCAGTGATAATAATGCATTAGCCTGGCGGGAAATTTGATTGTAATTTTGAGT
The DNA here is from genome assembly GCF_029633865.1 of Lampris incognitus. Classification (NCBI taxonomy): domain Eukaryota; kingdom Metazoa; phylum Chordata; class Actinopteri; order Lampriformes; family Lampridae; genus Lampris; species Lampris incognitus. The sequence continues at coordinate 121,064,188 of NC_079212.1, forward strand.
CAAATGCTCACAGTTGAATAAGGTTCATTGGATCATAATTTAGCAAGAAGAGGACTTTCTTATTTGTATAATTGCCAGTCTAGCTGTTGAATAATTTCGTCCTATGAAAATTTATGAAATTTACCTTCCCCATACCTGATGCCCTTGTGCCGCCTGTGCATAAAACCAAGCACACAGCCAAGCAGTCTCTGTAGACAAACATTGGCAAAAGAATGGGTTGTACTGAAGGGCTCAGTGACTTTTAATGGGTCACTGTCATGCACCATTCCAACAAGACGTTTGGGTAAATTTCTGCACTGCCAGATCTCCCCCGGTCAACTGCAAGTCTGTTATTACTGTGAAGTGGAAACGCTAGGAGCAACAACAGCTCAGCCATGAAGCTATAGGATGCCCCTTAGTTCCAGTGAAGGGAAAGCTTAATGCTACAGCATATAATGACATTCTAGAGAACTGTGTGCTTTCCACTTTGTGGCAACAGTTTGGGTAAGGCCCTTTCCTGTTTCAGCTTGACAATGGCCCTGTGGTTTTAGGGAGTTCCTTATCCGATACGAGGGTCCAAGGTCAGGATGTTGTGTTGCTGTAAAGCCCACTGAGGCAAATTTGTGATTTGTGATATTGGGTTATACAAATAAAATTGACTTGGCTTGACTGTGTACAAAGCGAGATCCATATCAGACATGGTTTGCCAAGTTTGGTGTGGAAGAAGTTGACTAGCCCAACCTCAACCCATCCAACACCTTTGGGATGAATTGGAATGGTGACTGCGATCCAGACCTTCACCCCAACATCAGTGCTCGACCCCACTAATGCTCTTGAGGCCTAATGAGAGTGCATCCTCACAGCCATGTTCCAAAATCTAGTGGAAAGCCTTTCCAGAAGAGTGGATGCTGTTATAGCAGCAAAGCAGAGACCAACTCCATATTAATGCCAATGATTTTGGAATGACAAGTTCAACAAGCACATATGGATGTGATGTTTGGGTGTCCACATACTTTTTTGCCATGTGTGTACCTACTAATTGCTGACTCTTGTGAGTCGTTTTGGATGAAGGTGTCTGCTAAAAGAGAACATGTAAATGTTAAAAAGACATGAAAAATATGTATGTTATAAATATTCATGTTTTGAATCAATAAATATTTTGTATGTGTTTGCAATGAACACCATAAAAAAGCTTAAGAGCTGACAAGAGAGACTTGTCCTGTTATTTATTGTGAATTTTTTTATTATTGAATTAATAATGTAGAAAAATAAAGGCAGTATCTATCAACAGTAGAAATTTCCTTATAAGAACTAAGCAGAGCATGAGGAGGAAAGGAAAACCATTTGAAAAAAAAAAAGAACCATAGAAATAGAAGAGTCTTAAGAGTAATTTATCGATTCATATAGGGTTATCAGTTCAAAATGTCTTTAAGTGTTTCAGTTTCTTCCTTCTTCAGCAATGTGAAATAAAAGGATTGATATTTGTGACATTTTGGTGTTCAACCATATTCACTTGATTAAAAAAATTATATTCTGTACTGTATATATGTATATGTCATTTAAACTAAATATCTGTCAATGTGCCACGGATGAAGTGGAGGGCAGTTATGAAGAGGTGAAGAGTGGAAAGGTGGATGGTCCAGATTACATACCTGTGGCGGCATGGAGGTGTTTAGGAGAAATGGCAGTGGAGTTTTTAACTAGATTGTTTAACAAATTTTTGGAAAGTGAGAGGATGTCTGAGGAGAGGAGAAGAAGTGTACTGGAACCGATTTTCAAGAATAAGGGTGATGTGCAGAACTGTAGCAACTACAGAGGTATAAAGTTGACCCGTCACAGCATGAAGATATGGGAAAGAGTAGTGAAAGCTATGTTAAGAGGAGAGGTGATGATTAACGAGCAGCAGTAAGGATTCATGCCACATAAGAGCACTACAGATGTAATATTTGCGTTGAGAGTGTTGATGGAGAAGTATAGAGACGGTTGGAAGGAGCTACATTGTGGATTTAGAGAAAGCATATGACAAGGTGCCGAGAGAAGAGGTGTGGTATAGTATGAGGAAGTCGGGAGTGGCAGAGAAGTTTGTAAGAGTGGTGCAGGATATGTTTGAGGTCAGTGTGATAGTGATGAGGTATGCAGTAGGAGTGACAGATAGGTTCGAGGTGGGATTACATCAAGGATCGGCTCTGAGCCCTGTCTTGTTTGCAATGGTGATGGACAGGTTGACAGATGAGATCAGGCAGGAGTCTTCATGGACTATGATGTTCATGGATGATATTGTGACCTGTAGCGAGAGTAGGGTTCAGGTTGAGGAGAGCCTGGAGAGGTGGAGGTATGCACTGGAAAGAGGAGGAATGAAAGGTAGTAGGAGCAAGATGGAAAACATGCCTGAACAAGAGCAAGGACAGCAGAATGGTGAGGATGCAAGGAGTAAAGGTGAAGAAGGTGGATGAGTTTAAATACTTGGGGTCAACTGTTCAAAGTAACAGGGAGTGCGCAAGAGAGGTTAAGAAGAGAGTGCAGGCAGAGTGGAGTGGGTGGAGAAGAGTGTTAGGAGTGATTTGCAACAGAAGGGTACCAGCAAGAGTGAAAGGGAAGATTTACAAGATAGTTGTGAGACCAGCTATGTTTTATGGTTTGGAGACAGTGGCACTGACGAAAAGACGGGGCGGAGCTGAAGGTGGCAGAGTTGAAGATGCTAAGATTTTCATTGGGAGTGACAAAGAAGGACAGGATTAGGAACGATTATATTAGAGGGACAGCTCAAGTTGGATGGTTTGGAGACAAAGCAAGAGAGGCGAGATTGAAATGGTTTGGACATGTGTGGAGGAGAGATGCTGGCTATACTGGGAGAAGGATGCTGAAGATGGTGCTGCCAGGCAAGAGGAAAAGAGGAAGGCCAAAGAGGAGGTTTATGGATGTGGTGAGGGAGGGCATGCAGGTGGTTGGTGTGACAAAGGAAGATGCAGTGGACAGGGAAAGATGGAAAGGGATGATCCACTGTAGCGACCCCTAACGGGAGCAACCAAAAGAAGAGGATCTGTCAACTGGCCATGACTCCTGTTTTCTGTGTTCCTCCATGTCTTAACGTGATATGTTTGCAGAGAGCCTCAAAGAAGTGCTTTGGGTGTTTAGAAAAGCGCTGTATAAATGTAATTATTCTTATTATTAAAGACCAAGGTGGTGCAGTAAAAGATCCAACTTTGTGTTCAAGGTGTGTGAACTAGTTAGATCACAAAGTGAACTCAGAAGAAACCGTTGTCAGACCACCTCCCTTGAATAAGAGGGAATAGGCTATTAGGGTAATCTATACTGTTTTTTCTTTTCTTTTCTTTTTTAGAAACAATCTCAATTTCAGAATTAAGTCAGAATTTCAAGATTAATGATTTCATATTTTTAGAACAAAAACAACATTTTGAGAAACATTTTCAAAAGTTAATTTTGTTTGACATTCTAAAAAGTCACGCCGCACCTCTAAAGGGATAGTTTGGATTTACCGACATTAGGCGGTATGAGTTACTCACTAGTAGTGTTACTGATGTGATGCAGTACATCACCTTGTTTGTCAAGTACTGTGGTCAAAGATCTGGCTGCTCTTCCAAGTGAGTGGACACAAAAAAAGGACAGCAGCAAATGGGGACAGCTAACAAAAACATTTCAAACCACAATAAAACATGCTACATCCACAAAACAGTACAACTTATTTAGCCTATTTCAAACGCTTCATTCTCCTCCCAGACCACTCTACATCTTGGAACTAATTTTTGTTGTACAACATCAACATTATTGATCTTAGTCTTGATCTTGGTGCTACTTTCAACACTGTCGACCATGCACTTCTTGACAGACTGGAGAACTGGGTCGGGCTTTTGGTTCAAAAGTTATTTACAAGATAAGGACTACTTTCTTTCAGTTGTCTGCTATGTATCTGATCACAAGAAACTGACTTGCAGGGTCACTCCAAGGCTTAAACCTCAGGCCAGTATCATTGAACTTTTTTCGTGCTGCTGTTATTAGGTCAAGTTCTGCGACACATCAGATTTTCTTGCTTCAACTACGTGGACGATACTCAAACATACACAGCTCTCTCACTGAGTGATTATGGTCTCATGATTATTTACATCAGCGCTAGGAGTAAATTAATGACCAGATGTCCCAGAATTTTCTCTGATAAAAAAAGATAAAACTGAGACTGTTTTCTTTGACCCAAGGAAAGAAGCTGTAAGTTGTTGCTCACCTTGAATCCCTGACAATCAAGAATACAAATCAAGCCAGAAATCTTGGTCCATTTATATTGTTCTGCATCTCATCTCCAAACACTTTGACAAACCTAATACATAGGTCAGAGCTCTTTTCCTGGACTTTTCATCTGTATTTAATACAATTCAGTCAGATTTACTCCTGTCCAAAATGATTCAGTTACAGTTCAATCCAAAACCTATTTACTGGTTCAACTCTTTTCTCACAAACAGAATACAGCTAGTAAATGATATACTTTCCTCTCCAGACAGGACTAACGTTGGAGCGCCTCAAGGCTGCATTAGCTCGCTTGTGTTGTTCATATTGTGCACGGCAGATTGCCCCACCTGCATGCCCAACCAGTTTCATTTAAAGTACTCTGATGATTCCACCTTATTATTATTATCTCCACTGACTGACAGCGATGACCCCAGACTACCAGCATAATGTTGACTGGCTAATTGAATGGTGTGACAAAAATGCTCTTATTATCAATGCTAATAAGAAAGAGGAAATTAATTTTGGGCTCCCTCCTGACTGTTAGTTACCTGCAACAACTCACAACATAGAAATTAAACAAGTCTCTTCATACAAATACCTGGGTGTTATAATAGATGCCACCCTATCATCGACTTCTTTTATCAAATGTATTTGTAAGAAGATAAAGCATTTACTTTATTTGTAGACTCACATCTTTTGGAGCCAGTAGCCAGATTGTTTTTCTGTTTTTTAAACCAGTTATTCAGAGTGTCACGCTGTACTGCAGTATGGCCTGGCTCAGCAGCCTATCTGTGAAACTTTAAACTATATAATCAAATCCAAATTTGTGTGAAGATTATCAGCCAACCTGCGGCATACTCTTTTCAACTCACAACAAGGGCATGCTCAGACTTGCTAAAAGTACCTCTTCTGACCCCTTGCGTGTTTTAAACAGAGAATACCAACTTCTGCCCTCTAATAGGTGATTTAGAACCCCTCAATTTAAACACTACAGGCTGAAGAATTCTTTTATACATCAGTCTATCCTGTTGCTAAACCAAAATAGGTGTGCTGCTACCTGAGATCTGAATCCAGAAGATATAATCTGATATGTATGGTTGTTGTGACTGATTTTGTAGGTCAATGATAAGTGTCACATGCATAACTGTGTTAAATATGTATGTAAATCTCTTGAACGGAACTGCCTAAGGATGTAAAATGAATTTCAGTGTAAACTGACAATAAAGTTGTATCGTAATGTATCTATAGACTCAGAGCTAAATTTTGATAGCCATATAAAGACATTAACAAAGTCAGCATACTGCCATCTTAAAAACATAGCAAGAATAAGAGGATACCTGTCTAAGGAAGACTTGGGAAAAACATACCCATGCCTTTATATCCAGCAAATGGTTAATCACAGTAACCACATTATTTAAACAGCATTGGTAGATATAGAAATGTAAGACCAGGTTAGGAACAACTACATGACTCCCCCATAATAGGCAGTCCTTGTGTGCGGACAGTTCATGGCGCCGGGTGAAAAACGGCTTGAAACGGCTGTCGGGTGTATCCACTGGCCAGCCATGCAGGGCCCAGCGCAGCACCCGAGACAGAACTGGATCCTTCCGAGTAAGGGCGGCAATGTGTTTTGCATTCAGTGGGGCTTCAGGCACCATTTCCAGTAAGAGCACCTCCATGGGTGGAGGGGTCTCACGCATACCAGCGGGCAGTGGTAAGCGACTGAGGGCATCAGCATTTGCTAGCTGTTTGCCAGGGCGGTAGCACAATTCGTAATCATAGGCCCCAAGAAGAACACTCCAGCGTAGCATGCGTGGGGGCAGGACAGGTGGCATGGGCTTTGAGTGGTGTAGCAGGCCCAAAAGAGGTTTGTGGTCAGTAAAAACCACAAAGTGGCGACCAGCAAGGTACTGGTGAAATTTTTTGACTGCAAAAATGACCGCCAAGGCCTCCTTATCTATTTGAGCATAATTCTTTCAGTGGAGGATAGTGTCCTCGAGGCAAAGACGATGGGAGCCTCCCGGCCATCAGACTCCGTATGGAAGAGCAGCGCCCCCAAGCCATAAGGCGAAGCGTCACAAACAACAGCTAATGGCTTTGTTTCGTCATAGTGCGTGAGCACGCCATCAGCCTGAAGCAGTTGTTTTGCAGCAGTGTAAGCTTTTTAGTGACAGGGGAGAATGTAGCTAGGCAGCATTGGATGGTGGTTTGTAGGAGGACTTTGGAGATCAAGAAGAGGAAGAGAGTGAAGGAAGAGCCAAGGATAAAATGGTGGAAGTTGAAGAAGAAAGACTGTTGTGTGGAGTTCAGGGAGGAATTTAGACAGGCACTGGGTGGTTGTGAAGAGTTGACGGATGGCTGGGCATCTACTGCAGAAATGGTGAGGGAGACAGCTAGGGAGGTAATGGTGTGTCATCTGGACAGAGGAAGAAAGACAAGGAAACTTGGTGGTGGAATGAGGAAGTACAGGAAAATATAGAGAGGAAGAGGTGGTGAATAAGAAGTGGGATAATCAGAGATGAAGAAAGTAAACAGCAGTACAATGAGATGTGAGGTAAAGTGAAGAGAGGGCAAAGGAAAGCAAAGGAAAAGGTTTATGGTGAGTTGTATGAGAGGTTAGACACCAATGAAGGAGAAAAGGACTTGTACCGATTGGCTAGACAAAGGAAGCAAGCTGGGAAGGATGTGCAGCAGGTAAGGGTGACAAAGGATAGAGATGGAAATATGCTGACAAGTGAGGAAGTGTGTTGAGAAGGTGGAAAGAGCCCTTTGAGGGGCTGATGAATGAAGAAAATGAGAGAGAGAAAAGGTTGGATGATGTGGGGATAGTGAATCATGAAGTGCAGTGGGTTAGCAAGGATGAAGTAAGGGCAGCTAAGAAGAGCATGAAGAGTGGAAAGGTGGTTTGTCCAGATGCCATACTTGTGGAGAAGAAGTCTTCAAGCTGGAGATGGTATTACATCAAGGATCGGTTCTGAGCCCTTTCTTGTTTGCAATAATGATAGACAGGTTGATGGACGAGATCAGGCAGGAGTCTCCATGCACTATGATATTCGCGGATGACATTGTGATCTGTAGTGAGAGTAGGAAGCAGGTTGAGGAGAGCCTGGAGAGGTGGAGGTATGCACTGGAGAGAAGAGGAATGAAGGCAGTAGGAGCAATACGAAATACATATGCCCGAACAAAAGGGAGGATAGTGGAATGGTGAGGATGCAAGGAGTATAGGTGGTGAAAGTAGATGAGTTTAAATACTTGGGGTCAACGGTCCAAAGTAACGGGGAGTGTGGAAGAGAGGTGAAGAAGAGGGCACAAGCAGGGTGGAGTGGGTGAAAAAGAGTGTCAGGAGTGATTTGCAACAGATGGCTACCAGAAAGAGTGAAAGGGAAGGTTTACAAGATGTTAGTGTGACCAGCTATGTTGTTGGTTGGTTTGGAAACAGCGGCACTGACGAAAAGACAGGAGGCGGAGCTGGAGGTGGCAGAGTTGAAGATGCTAAGATTTTCGTAGGGAGTGACAAAGATGGGCAGGATTAGGAATGAGTGTATTAGAGCGACAGCTCAGGGTGGACAGTTTGGAGATAAAGCAAAAGAGACAAGATTGAAATGATTTGGACATGTGCGGAGGAGAGATACTGGGTATAATGAGAGAAGGATGATGAATATGGAGCTGCAGGCATGAGGAAAGAGGAAGGCCAAAGAGGGGGTATATGGATGTGGAGAGGGAGGACATGCAGGTGGTTGGCTTGGCAGAGGAAGATGCAGAGGACAGGAAGAGATGGAAGCAGATGATCCGTTGTGGAGACCCCTAACAGGAGCAGCCAAAAGTAGAAGAAGAAGAAGAAATTCTGGTGTCTGAGATCTGTGATTTATGGTAGTGCCCCCAAGTCAGCAGACAGGCTCAGCAGCCACTCCGGGCCCTGTAGTTGAGCAGACACTTTTACTTCAGTAATAGACAACAATTGCATTTATGTGCCTCAAGGCAGACACAAAGCAGAACATAGGTAGTTACATGCGATAGCAAATGACTGCAAAAATGATTTGTTTTTATATACATCAACAATTCAGTTATATTCTCTACTAAAACTGTTTGAATGTGACACTGGTTAAAATGTATTTTGATTTGGTTGATGAAACAACAGTTGTAATAAAAATTCCTTTGTTGCTGAATTCTGCTAACCCTTTAGTCTAGTCAAACTTTCCAAATGCTTGTGTTTCTATTTCCTGTTCTTGCCATAACAGTGCTCCCAAGGAAGGGTACCATATGAATTACCATCTCCTCCATACTGCATGTGTTGTAATTGTCCAATTGTGAGAGAAAATATCCTTCCTGTAATTAAATTTCAGAAAGGGTATTGTCTTTACCTATGCACGTGCCACCTATACATTCATCATAAGGGGGAAAATTGCATTTTAAGTGTGAGAATGACATAGAAATATGAATGGCACCATTATGAAAATTGTGCTAAGCAAGTTGGGTGTTCTCTGTGACTGGTATAATTAACGTGAAATTAGTTATTGAAGGATGGTACTGCATCATTCATTAAGTCCTCCTGTCCAGATGTTTCAAACTGCTGAAACCAGTAACAATCTCACTGTTCTTCCAGGCCACCACAGCACTGTTGCATTCATATGGCTTCATCTGCACATCCATATAACAGCAATAATGGTAAGAACAAATATGAGGAAAAACAAGATGAAGAAGAAGAACAAGAGAAAGGCATTTTGTAAGTGCAAGATGTGGACAATTCAAGACATAAAATACAACAGGAAAGAAAACAAAAACAAATTGCAAAGCATAGAAATGTTGAGATAGATAGATAGATAGATAGATAGATAGATAGATAGATAGATAGATAGATAGATAGATAGATAGATAGATAGATAGATAGATAGATAGATAGATAGATAGATAGATAGATAGATAGATAGATGGTTGGATAGATTGATACATACATACATACATACATACATACATACATACATACATACATACATACATACATACATACATACATACATACATACATACATACACACATACATACATACATACATACATACATACATACATACATACATACATACATACATACATACATACATACATACAAAATGAATAATATATGCTCAGATACAGTGCATAAACACATACTTTAAACTAATGACTCCTGGCCAGAGTATAGTCATTTTCAACTTGTATAACTAATGTAAAAAATAGCAATCAGATCTGAAGACAAATAGTTTTAGTTTGCTGAGTAATTTGATAATTTGAGAGTATTTCTATATCTTTGGCAGTATCTGTTTCTGAGTGGGTGACTGCATGTGAGTTTTCATCTAGTCATCTCCTCACCCATAAAGCATTTGAAAGGTTTTATAAGATAACTGAATGAACCCTCTCAGAAATGTCTTTGGCAACCTTGTCAGGAGCCGATAGAAGAGAGATATCTGTGGTAGACCTCAGAGGCCTCAGAGGTCTCTCTTTACCAGCATACAAGATACAAAAGCTGGCCCGAGGCATTCCTGGTTTTCGTCGCCTTACTTCACTGAGTCAAAGAATGAGCCAGAGTCTGGATGACCCAAAGCGTCAAGCTTGTTTCCCAAGGGACATTCAAAGAATGAGGTCTCCAATTCCATCTCTAACAATTCCATGATATCCACCCCCCACCCCCCCAGAAAGACCTTCACTACCATCATGTACAGTTTGACACACAAGTTGCCTGGATGTTTTTCCATCCAAATGCCGTGGGTCATTATTGTAAACCAGTACCTTACCCAGTCAAATCTCAAGACAAATCTTTAGTTTGCTTAGTAATTTCAGAGTAGTCATCCTAACCTCCTCTACAGAAAATAAACTTTGCTCAACTACTGACCTCTTCTGCTTTCAGACCCCTGCTCCTCTGTTCCTTGACATCCTTAAGAAGCTGAAACAGATTGTTTAGCTTGAGTCTCGTGTGTCAGATCTTTTGATGCACTCTGTGGTCCTTAATCACTTTTTTTGCCCTATACATTGTTCTCTCTACCGTTTGCACTAGCGGCTACACTTTCAACAAGCTGCTTCATTTTTCATGTTAAAGAGAAACACATTATAAGGGGTTTTGTCACCAATGATAATGAGACCAACTAATTGTAAGGATGAGGACCAAGGGGAATCGGGACATAAAAGCAACCTTATACTGGAAGCCAAACAAATTGTAGGAGTTATTTTAAACGACTGTAAACTATTTGTTCATGTCAACAACTGCATGGTGGAATATTTAACATATCTGGCTTCTATTACAATCAATACCTAGAATTCAGAGGGGAACCCTTAGGGACTTCTAGCACATCAAAGAAGGCCCAACATATCAGCATTTCAAATGCTGTATTTAAAATCTTTTATTTAATAATAATTCTCTCTTCTAATTCTAATTTTAGCCCTAGTTTCTATCAGTAATGAAAGGGTTACTGTCCTGAAACCATGAAAATCGAGTTAGCTAATCAGATTTTGTTGTTGTTGTCTCTTGGCAGAGAAAGGGTTAGCTGGCTGGCTCCCTCATTGGTTAGGACTGCTAGAAGTCTTTCTGCTTGTGTGTTTATTTAGAAAGTGACAGGAGAATCAGCCAATCATATTTTGCTGTTGTAGTGGGTGAGACAAAAAAATATCGCCCTAGGGCTTCTAAAAGTCCAGACCTATCCAGACGAGGGCTCACTCATATAAAAAGAATGATGTTCGGTTGCTGAGGAGTCATTACTTGTGATTGACCGACTCTTTCACATTGGTGATCCAAATCTACTGGTTCACTTAAACCAATCGAAACACACATCACGAATGTTAGTCTGTGTATCAGACGAGTGTAATGAAGTTTACGAAGTATGGCTACAGGAGGAGACAAGAGCGATGTTGTAGCCAGCTTGTTAGCGTTACCCTTGTCAAGACATGCTTTCGGGGAAAAGCAACAAGTGATTGGAAATGGAAGGTCAACTGCCGCTCTTGTCTCGCCTATGCTTCATCACCTCACCTGTCTGGTGTTGACCATCCCTATATCCACCTCTTCAGCTGAGCGATCTTTTTTGGCCCTGAAGTGGATCAAGACACACACCAGAAACACAACGGGACAGGATCGACTGGAAGCTTTGGCACTGTTGTCCACAGAAAAAGGCCTTCTGATGGAATTTAAATCCAAGGACAAACTGCATGATGCTGTCATTGCCCACTTCATAAAGAAGGACTGACGGATGGACTTTATATTCAAGTAGCCTAATAAGGCAAGCTGCCTAATTTTATTTTACTCCAAATCAAAGCTGGCGTATTCATTTTATACATTGTGATGGCACCTAATAACTGGTTAATACCACACTTTGCTCATGTAACGTTAGGCCTACTATACTCAATATTATGGCGTAAGGTTTGGCATATTTTGCATATGACTGTATCATGACTTTGCTCATAGAATATTCTGCATATGAAGGTTAATTTTATCATTATTTCTATTCTTTGCGCATAAATTGCATTGACTTGGTCTGGTCAGTTTGTAAAGAAGAGGTTTTATGATGCTACATGCTAGCACTGTCCATGGTGATGTTGTAGGCCAGAAGCAGAGGCCAAGATGCGCATCTTCATTGTTTTCCAAGTATGGAGAGAGACAAAGGCTATTTGATATCCAATGGATTTGATTTTGGTGGATCTTGAGGCACTGAGTTACTGGCGGTGTGTGTGTGTGTGTGTGTGTGTGTGTGTGTGTGGTGTATGTGCGTGCACAGGGCGTGTGTGATGCATCAGTGCCGTAGTACTGGGGTAGTAGTGCTTGTAGTTAGTGCATGCTGCATGCTGCTTCTGCTTGATACTTTCTGCTTTCAGCTACTGCCGCCGGCTAGCCCTCCTTGCGGGGGGTGAAAAGAGGAGCCGAGTGCGTAAGTCTCCCCTGCCGGTACATAACCTCTCTACCACCCAGACTCCTGCAGCGCCTCCTCGTGTCCACACACGGTAACTAGTTACCCTGCGGTCCCTGGCTAATCTGTACTGGATCTCGGAGCTAGTGGTCCCCAAAGCTCTAATGCGCAGGCCCACGTGAAGTGGACACGCCTTGGCATTGACCAACCACTGTCCCGCTGATTTGCGGGTAAGTCTAAGATGACAAAGGCTAGGGGAGCACACCCTGAGAGAAAAGCAATGTACATGGCGGCGCACGATAGGCGGTCCTCCGACAGACTGGAGCTCCGGCCGCCTCCTGCAGCTGTGGAAGAGTGCTGGTCGTCTTGGGTTCTCTTTGCCACCAGATCCCACCCTCTCACAGGGAAGAAGTGCTGCTGGGACATGTGCACTCCCGACGGCACTCTAAATAATCTCTTTGCGCAGGTATCCACCCCTGCCTCGGTGAGACCAGCAACTGGAATATGGATCAAAGTCTGGCGGCGATGGGATGTCTGGTGACGGAAGAAGGTATGAATGCACTGGAAGCTCCTAATCAGACCCCTGCACGCCAGCGGCACAGGGCTATTCGTGGTCGCCAGCAGCTGGGTTTGAGTGGCTGCTGCTGCTGCTCTCGGCAGACCCTGTGTGACTGAGCAGCCCTAATTAGGAGCCACACTGCTCACCCCAACTGGGGAGGGGCCTAGAAAAGGTGGCCCAAACATTGCCCACTCAAAACATCCTATCGGAACATTCCACTTTGTGGTCGAAATAAGCAAAATAATCCCTTGTAGTGGTTATGGGGCTACATAATTCCCCTTATTGAGCTAGTAGGAACGTTAGTTTACAGCCGCTGTTTCCTCGGTTCGGGTTTACAGTGACACACTTCCGCTGCGCGGGTTTTTTGTTGTTGTAATGGTGGAAGGAATAAATGGGGCACGTTGTGTAGCCGAAAGAGAAAGTTGTCACGACTCCTGCTTGAGCTCCTCTACACCCTTTTAAAGGGCAGGGTAACCAAATTGACAGATTTGCTTCAAAATACTTTATAAATGTGGGAGATGTATTGCTGTTGACATGTTAAAATGTGTTGAACCATGTATAGAACTGATTTGCGGAGTTAGACCGTTTTGGGTATTTTTCCGGTTTTCCTTTCTTGATTTTTTGGCCGGCTTCCTTGGTGACGTCGCCGTCTTCCTTTCGGTGCCACGCCCCCAGAGTCTGAAACCAGTGGACGCTGCAGATTTTTACACGTTTTTGAAGCTTTGTTTTATATACTTCGCAACATTTTTAATCATACAGAATTGGCTGAGTGGTTACTGATATGTTTTCCCGGGGTCTGGGTATCCCAAAACACAGATTTGAGCTCAGTTACCCGCCACTTTTAACGGGCAACATGGAACGTAAGAACTCTGCTGGACGTTGACGCCGAAAGACCTCAGCGAAGGACTGCACTCATTGCAGCGGTACTCAACCGCTACAATGTTGACATCGCTGCACTCAGCGAAACCAGGTTCCTGGATGAAGGCTCTCTGAAGGAGGACACCCACACCTTCTTCTGGAAGGGACACCCTGCAGGAGGACAACATCAGCATGGTGTGGGACTTGTAATAGAAAACAGCCTCCTACCAAGACTCACTGAAAAACCGATTGGCATAAGTGAAAGGCTCATGTCACTCAGGATCCCTCTGGCCAAGAAACGCTATGCCACCCTCTTAGGTGCCTATGTACCAAATCTACCATCAGAGGATGACGTAAAGGACCACTTCTATCAGTCACTAGATAAGGCTCTCCATCGTATACCCAAGGAGGACAATATCTATTTGCTGGGCGACTTCAATGCCAGAGTGGGGAAAGACAACAAGGTGTGGAGTGGTGTCATTGGTGGGCATGGCATTGGGAAAGTCAATGCTAACGATCTGTGCCTGCCAAGCCTCTGTGCTGAGCATGGCTTGACCATCACAAACACCCTCTTTCAATTAAAAAATAAGCACAAAACATCCTGAATGCACCCACGCTCCAAAAATTGGCACCTGTTGGACTACATCATTGTGAGACGCATTGATATAAAATACATCTCAGTCACTCGTACAATGAGAGGTGCTGAGTGCTGCACAGATCACCGGCTCATCATGACCAGGCTCCAGGTGGAGGTACGCCCTGCTGATCATCTTCAGAGGTCAGGAAAGAAGAGGATTGACTATCCAGCTAGAAAAGGCTGAGGTCCAGAACAATCTCTGCCTCTCTCTGGCTGAAAACCTGAAAGACATTGAGCTTCTCTTGAGCACAGATGATTCCATTGATAGGAAATGGTCTTCCACGAGTTCCAGCCTCTATGAGGCAGCATCCCAATCCACCGGTTACAAGAGCAGAAAGCACCAGGACTGGTTCAATGACAACACAGCCACAATAACTACCATACTCAAAGGCATGCACAAAGCACACAGTGCTGTCCTCAACAATCCTACATCAGCTGCACTCCGGCAGCAATGACAAGCATCCAGGAGAGAGGTGCAGTCAAAATTGCATGCCCTGCAGAATGAGTGGTGGATATCAAAGGCAAATGAAATACAATCCCATGCTGATAGAAATGATATGCACAACTTTTATGATGCAGTGAAAACCATATACGGCCCAAGAAACTGCTCTGTTTCTCCTCTTAAGTATGATGATGGTACCACCCTCATAAAGGATCGGAAACCCATCACAAAAAGATGGGCAGAACATTTTGAGACCCTTTTGATCCAGCACTCCCCAACAGATCCCTCAGTCTTGGATGAACTACCTGTCCGCCTCACCATCCAAGACCTATACCTTCCACCAACCTTTGAAGAGGTTCATTGTACAGTTAGGTCGCTGAAAAATAACAAGATCCCTGGCCCTGACAGTATCCCTGCAGATATTTTTAAACAGGGAGGCTACCTCTGCACCTGTGCACTTTTCCTGTTCTTCTCACACATATGGAAGAACGAAACCATCCCTCAGCAGCGGAGGGATGCTAACATCATCTCCATATATAAAGGCAAAGAAGACAAGTCCCTCTGTGTCAACGGCTGTGGCATTTCACTACTGGCTGTTGCTGGAAAAGTCCTGGCCAAAGTCATGTTACACAGGCAGGTAAAAAAAACATCTCAGTGGAGCTGTTGCCTGAGTCACAGTGTAGGTTCAGGAAGAACAGGAGTACTGTGGACATGGTGTTCACAGCACGGCAACTCCAGGAGAAGTGTAGGGAGCAACACCAGGACCTCTTCATAGCCTTCATCGACCTGTCAAAGGCTTTCGACACAGTCAACAGGGACATCCTATGGAGCATCCTTCTGAAGTTTGGCTGCCCACGAAAGTTTGTCAACATCCTTCAACAATTTCATGTGGGGATGATGGCACGTGTGACAATTGGAGGCCAGGAATCCGAGCCCTTCAGGGTGTGCACTGGGATGTCAGGGGTGCATTTTGCTTCAGTTCTTTTTAACATCTTCCTTCTGTGTGTGACATTGCTGCTCCACGAGGAAATCAGGAAGGACAGTGGGGTTACTGTGGACTTCAGACTAGATGGAAACCTATTTAACATCCTTAGGCTCCAAGCGGTCACAAAAATGACATCTGAGCACATCATCGAGCTACAGTACGCAGATGACTGTGCAGTTGTGGCCCACACATTGGAGGCATTGCAAGCAACCCTTGCAGCTGCTGCAAGGGTGTATAGTAGGCTGGGTCTCTATAAACGTGGCAAAGACTGAAGTAGTATGCCAGTGGGCATCTACTCCTCCATCGTATTCACCAACTTTTACCATCTCTGACAATCCACTCACAACAGTGGAATCCTTCAAATACCGGGACAGCTTCCTCTCTGATGACTGCAGCATCGACAGGGAGATACAAAACCGGATTAAGCAAACATCATCCTCTTTTGGCGGACTTAGGAGAAGGGTCTTTCAAAACAAAGACCTCAACCTCCACACCAAAATATCTGTCTACTTGGCAGTTTTCATCACAACTCTCCTCTACAGCTTGTGAGGCATGGACCCTGTACAGCCACCACCTCAGAATGCTTGAGGCCTTCCACATCAGATGCCTACAATGCATCCTGGGGATAACCTGGCGTGATTGAGTGCCCCATACTGAAATACGCCGCAAGACCAACTGCATCAGCATGGAGGCTACCGTCACCCAGCACCAACTTCGCTGGGTCGGTCAAGTCATCAGGATGCCGAAGGAGCGCTTACCACGTAAAGTGCTGTATGGCAAGCTACATCTTGGCTGCCGCTTGGCAGGGGGCCAGAAAAACAGTACAAAGACCAACTAAAGACCGTCATAAAAAAGTGCGGCCTGAACCCGAGCCAGCTGGAGGACAATGCTGCCCAATGCTCCATCTGGCGGCAGCTCTGTCAACAAGGGGTGCAAAAGCTTGAGGAGGACCTAGGTGATCGATGGACCAGGAGACGTCCAAAGAGACATGAAGCCAGTACCACACATACAATCCCAGTCAGTGCTCTCACCTGTTCCGTCTGTGGCAAACAGTGTGGATCGCGGATTGGGCTTTACAGCCATAAGAACACTCACGTAACAGAGGCAGAATTGTCATCGTCGGACAGGACGGACAACCTTAAGCAAGCAAGCAAGTGTGTGTGTGTGTGTGTGTGTGTGTGTGTGTGTGTGTGTGTGTGTGTGTGTGTGTGTGTGTGTGTGTGTGTTAGAGCTGTGTGTCAGAGCTGTTCACATATTTAAAAAAAATACCCCAAAAATTTGGCTGATTACAATATCATTGCGCCATTGAAGGCCCACTGCCAGACCCCACGGTTCGCTACTGCTAGAATTTTATGATCACATGACATCATCAAATAGGCTTAATTCATGCCCAAAGAAGTGGGCAGGACATCATGTTCGTGATCTGGTGGGTAAGGTTTTTTTTTAATTGTCTCTACTTAGGAATGAATTACTTAACTTCTTATCAAATTTTGAAAGACATATATCTTAAGAGAACTAAGAACTCTCTTAATGTATCCACCATCCCCTAAACTACACGAATGAAAATGTCTCTAAAGAATGTTTGAAGCAAACGGACATAGCTGACTGTGAAGCTCACACCTTACATTGTATGTTTCATAATCTTTTATCTGCCCTCTATTGCCCATTCACAGCCAAACTTGTTGGTACACAATCTCCAATATAAAGTCATCATGGGTCGAGTAAATCTTCTCCCATTTATACATTTATTGCCATCTCTGGTTATGGAAATTGTTTGTAATCTCTCTCTCTCTCTAAGATCTAAGCTAAATCAGACACATTAACTTGTGTGTGTGTTCTCTTTCCTCTTATTTCAGTGGAATTTACAATTCAAAAGGGTTGGTTGCTCATTATTTGTTTAAAATGGTTATGAAAAAAACTTGAGGAAGACTCGATGAAAATTTGTCCATGTAGTTTTTATTGCCTCTTTAGGCTTGGTTCAGGACTCTGCTGGAGTCTTACTGAACTGCTGCCTTCTGAACACGTGGGTAGTGAGTGTAGAAACTCAAGTTAGTTTATGTGCTGGTTAGACTTCCGTTGCTTATCTTCATTCTGTCATGTTTGAAAATGTCATGTCACTCAGATTGATCAGTAGCCCAACAAAAGCCGTCCCGTTATGTAAACAAAGAACTGTTAACTACATAGATTAGATGAGATAGAATTCACTGTTTTTTCAGGGTTGTCTAGTTATGTTGGGTGGTCCATCTCTTGTTTCATTTCTGGATGCTGAGTTACTTGGAAAAAAGTGAGTAGATGAAAGAAATAAAAGCTGAATAAATTCGTATTCCATTCATAAATGTGTACCCCAGAAAGACAGGTGGAGAGACAGACATGAAGATGGAGAGATGGACAAGGACACACCCAAAGAGAAATCATTTCACTGATTTGAACTAGGGCTACAATTAGTGATTATTTTCTGTATTAAAGTACCCCTTCACTCAAAATTTTGTTTTTCTTATGTTTGTGTCTGCTGAAATTTCTGGTCTTGAAAATACCGACTTGTATCTGTGCAAAGTTTGTCACTAGTATAGAGCGGTGTTTTCACATTCCTCTACTGGAGGAGGAGCTGTCTGTGCACTTCCCTAAAATCTGAGATTCCTACATACCCTGGTAAACTAGATTTTGTACGTCACAAATCAGAAAGCCAATCGCTGTCTAATATTCAAATGCAGGGCGAGCAAAGAAACCTGAAACCTTCTGCGCAGAGCCGGCTTGTCAGTATAGAGAGCGAGTTTGTATTAGCATCGTGAAAGTTTTGACAACAAACATGGTAGTGTGCAGTTCTTGGATGTAAACCAGATTCTGGGGCTTCCTTGCACTATCTACCAAAAAGAAATCCCACAATACTGCTGAAATGGTTGGAGTTTATTTACAGACATCAGGCTCACATACCTGCAAACCTGGAGGGACTGCATATCTGTGATGCTCATGCCAGTGAGGAGTGTTTCCGTAACCAAATGCAAAAGTCATTGGGTTTTCACAAGAAATTAGTTTTGGCGTCTGATGCTGTGCCGACTATTTATCTTGGGACTGCAACAGCCC
Organism: Lampris incognitus; assembly: GCF_029633865.1. Classification (NCBI taxonomy): domain Eukaryota; kingdom Metazoa; phylum Chordata; class Actinopteri; order Lampriformes; family Lampridae; genus Lampris; species Lampris incognitus. The sequence continues at coordinate 121,082,836 of NC_079212.1, forward strand.
CCCCCCCAGCTATGGGTTAAATAGTGCCACTGCCTAGTGGTTACCTCAGGAGAGGAATAGGCTACCGGATTAAACCCCTGCAGAAAATCAACGTCTACAGTGCTGTTGTTTTTTGTTTTTGCCCTTTTCTATCTGTTTAAGAGAGTACTGCTGGAGTCGCATGTGGCTGCTGCTTCGCCCTCTCATAGCCCCCCTTCCCATCCAGCCCTGTATGTCTGTGCTATGTTTATCTGTTGTCTTGTTTCACCGCCGTTTATTGTAAAGTGACTTTGAGTAGTAAAAAAGCGCTATATAAGTAAGTTTATATATAAGCTATATATATGTTTGATTTATTATTATTATTATTATTATTAACGGTGAGCGGGAGAGTCAGTATGTAAATCATGTTTGATTTTTTTTTACTCAACCAACAATCAAATGAAAGCTTTCTGCATGTAACATATTTGCTTTGTGACGTATAAATAGCATTAAATACGTTAGCTTTTTGCTAGCTACTGCTACTTGTTTGTAGTAAAACTGTAAGCTATGTATTTAGCTAACGTTTCAAAGTTCAGCCAGGTGCGTTGTTGCAGAGTGCATCATGTAAACCTCTTTCTAGTCAAGACTTCAATCTCGATCGGGCTCCCAGGTCCCCCCTGCTCCGGCGGTGCCACTAAAGGCATCCGTTGTCGTGCCCTCCAAGGGCTGACAGAGCGGCGTGGGGCGGTGTGTGTGTGTGTGTGTGTGTGTGTGTGTGTGTGCATGTATGGGGGGGCCGGGGGGCCCCCGGGGTCCCCCCTCCGATACTTGCCGGACTTGGTCCCAGTGTTTTGTTTTGTTTTTTGTTTTTACTTTCTATGTGGGAAAACCATGTTAAACAATATAGCAAGTATTTTTAAACTTTAGAACATGTCTGGTGGGGTAATTTAATGTCATATTTTTGATTAACCTATTCACCATTTAGTCTATAAAATGTCAAAAATAATGTCTATTGCCCATCACAAATTACAGGAGCCAAAGTGATGTTTTGAAACTGTTTATGTCTGACCAGGGACCAATAAAGGCCAACTCTGCCTTCAGAGTGACAGATGTGCCAGAGTGTCCAGGTGGTACACAATGCTTTTATATACAACTGGAATTAACTTTATGTTAAAGGACCACTTTGCCGATTTTCAACCCTATCTCTATCCAGCTGAATTGAAGATACAGTGTGAAAAACGTCTCTAGTTGTTGCCAATGTTCTCTGTGTCTCTGGGATGCAGCTGCAAAATCTTTTCTTCTTCCGGCACCAGTGCTGTCATTTGACGTGCAAGTGACATAGCTGGTGACAAGGAAGAACTACAGGCAAGTTCAGCTTGGATTTCTAGTCTCCACCTCTGGGTGCGTGCGCTAGATGCCACTCAAAAACAAAACTTCCTTATTCCTTGTTCCTTATTCTCTGTGGTGGCCAGTGATACAGAGAACTTGCAAAAAAACTCAATGAGATGAGGATCCTTCAAAATAAGACTTTTATTGACGAATCAACAAAGTCTGAGTCAGGTCTGCAGAGTGACTGAAAATCAGACAAAAGCCTCCCTGTCTTTATACCATTTACAAAACAAGTGAACAATCTACTTGCGTCAATCAATGCCCTGCTCTTAATCAGGGTCCTTGTTGATCAGGACATGTTGGCGGAGCAGGAGCCTCTCTATCGATGTAAGGATGACGTTAGGATGTCTTCAGTCATCCCCCTTTGACAAGTCTAATAATGGTTGTCTTGATATGCTACTACTACTGCTGCTACTGTTTTCTGCATAATAATGGTTACACTTACATAATGGAATGTCACTTATACTTTTGGGCATAAACAAGTTTATCTTCTACTGACGTTATGTCCTGGTTATATGGCCTTGTGCTACTTGCCACACTTGTTTATCACTCTAGTCACATGAAATGACGGATACCCACATGTGCCCTTACGTACTACCATATTCTCTTCGCTTGTATTGCAAACGAGCTACGTTTCCAACAGCAAAAATGGCATCCCAAAATATGAGTTTAGAGGATCTTATGGACAAGGATACATTTTACAGTGTTATGGCTGACTTGGTTATTCAACCGTTTTTATTTGAGCCAGAGTATACGACTGAAGAAACGCAGCAGAGGGAGTCCGACGCTTCTGCTGCATTAGCCGAGCAAGAGGACCATCCAGAACCTGAGCTGCTGAGCGCAAACAGCGACTGGTGGTGCCGTGCCATCACTCAAACTGCCCTCTGATGCCAACAGAAACTGACTCATCCAGCTGCAATGAATTTCAGTGTGGGCAGTTATCGTTGGATGCTGTCGTCAACGTCAAACCCGAGACAGCCTGTGTGTGCATGAACATTTACACGGACAGCGGTGTGCTGGATACTTTTTTTTTCAGAATCCCAAAGATAAACTGGAAAAGACAACCAATTCCAGCAGGGCCGAGAGAGCAGATGACCGTTGAGTGAATATTTTATCACCTAACATTATGATGTGACCAACAAATAGCTATAGGCTTGTGTGGTGATACATGGCAATGTTGGTCAAGCAGTTTTCGCAACACATTTCAATTGATTGCATGGCAACCTGATCACTTCTATAGTACATTTTCTCACGTCTCACTACGTTTCCTTTTGTAAGCACCTTGCCCTATCATATTGGCCAAAAAGTTGCCCAGTGTATCGTCACCCTGATGTTATTTATTGTCTTCACTAAGGTAACTTGCAGTTACAATGACCGGCTGCTAACTACCAAAACCAGCAGTTTCATAACAACCGAAACTGGCGATCGGTTGCACGGCAATTTGCATATGAAACCTGTGTCAGACTGCTGATTTGGGTTGTTATGCAACTGCTGTTTATAAGGTTGGAGATACCTGTAGTCAGCTGAGACTGACAAAGTCACTTAAATGAGTGTTGAAACGTTTCTCCCATTAAATGTTGTGTCAAGATGAACGGATTCAACTTTCTGGGAATAGCTATTAATATCACAGTATAGGATCAGTGCTTGAATAGCTTTCTGGTGAATAATCAACTCCTTTCCTGACTTTTGCTCTCTGCAGACAATATATCTTCTGGCTGCTTATCTTTTTTCTTTTTTGAGTGGGTGCTACAAGGGGAGGCAAAGGGAATCTCATCATCTTGCCTGCCTGTGTCTTTAGAGCCAAATATCCTTCCCCAAATGGTCAGTACAGAGGGCATGCTGAAGTGGACGACGCAACGGACGAGCTTTGACCATGAGATATGCAAGCCTTTGTGTAATAATGCTTCTAAATTTCAATGCAGCTAACAATGGACACTTACTTGAAGCTTGTAGGGACTTTTCTGGACTTTGTCTTATCAAAGTATGATGTGTAATATTTGAAAATTGAATAACACGTTGTAACGTGTTGGTTTGAATAAAGTTGTTGTCTATAAACAAACTTAACTTGTTTATTTTCACACTAATGACTATCAAAGTTGGCTGCAGATACACCTATGTCAGATGCATGCAAAATCATACCTGCTGTCTTATGCAGAGGTCATTCACATTTTGCTTCAGAGGCAAGATACATTGTATTTTCTTCCAAAACAGGGCAAAATAGGGGTTTGTTTTTTTTTGGGCGAGGGTGATATATGTTTAAAGTAAACTATTTGTGGCAGAATGGTAAAGCTGTTGCCTTTGTGTGGATTTTCAAAGTTAGAAGGAATAAGTGTTTTAAAACCTATTTCAACCCTGTTATGAAAACAAGACAATTGAACAGAACCTGTTATGCAATTTTTTTTGTAAATCTAGGCATTTAGTAAAAGAATTATAAAGACCAAAAAAGGGCGAAATACCAATGCATAGTACAAAATGTTTATTATGTTTTTGAAAAACAAAGTTTCAGTAAATGCCAGTGTTTTCTCCAAGGCCAAGATGTATTACATCAAAGGTAACTAGATCTATCTGCAGCCTGGCATGACCACCTGAAAATCTTTCTGTAGTTGTCGAGCCAGGTAACGAGAAGGCATGTTTGTTGTCAATACAACTAATCCAATTAAATTTGTGTCTTTTTTTCGGTTTTCTGACATAAGAGTGAAGATTTTAAGATGCCGTTCAGAGCCGCAAGAAATGTCCACCTCCACGAGCTGGACGGGTTTTGGGAGGATTTGGAGTTTAGGTGTTGGAAGCTCGCGCGCAATGCATCCTGGTCTATATGGGCACGGCCGACACAGCTCCGTTACCAGAGAACTAAGATTTATCGGTCAATATAGCGCACACTAAGGAATTTATTGCTTCAATTGAACATATTTTCCCTCAACACTGATTGGACATCCATGCAAATAGCAGCGGAATTCCCCTTTAAAGCTTCTCCGTGTAGAATTTTTACGTGACTGTATCCTATTGTGGCGATACACAATTGAGGATAGCTTCACCAGGGGCTGCTGCTCCTTTAAGGCAGACGTTCAGAGTGCTGACGTAGGCACTGCTTAGGGTTTCCCCGGAAGTGGAGCCATGTCTTCTGCAGCCTAGCGGTTAGCTTGTTGCCATGAGAGATTGTGCTGTATCGGTGTTGCTTTGCGTGGCGAGTAAACGGGATTGACTCGACTCGATCTCTCCGTCTGCTCATTCCTGCACTCCCACATTGGTGACCCCTCACGTTGACAACGAGCATGTCGTCACCTTCTTAAAATAATGGCCCAAGTCATATTTTCAAGTTTTTCAAAAAACAGACTTAGGCCTTTATTTTAAGAAGGCGTCGATGTGGACCCGGAGCGATGACAACACGGCTCCGGCTCCGAGTGATGCTAACGGTATGGCTCATGTTAGCGCTAACATCTCGGCAGCAACGGTGAAGTTGCCCGACTTTTGGCAGCGCAGTCCCCGGCCATGGTTTCAGCACATTGAAGCCCAGTTCAAGCTGGGAGGAATAACACAAGACGTTGCGAAGTATTTCCATGTGGGTGCGGCGTTGGATGCCCGGACGACGGCCCAAGCTATGGGGCCACTGGAAGCCCCCCGGCTGTCGGAAAATACGGCGCATTCAAAGCATTAATTTTACAGCTGTCGGAGATGGAGAAGGCGGATCGTCTGTTGTCACTCAACGGACTCGGCGATAGCAAACCTTCCGAGCTGCTGGAGAAGATGTTGGCCGTTTTTGGCTCGGCGGATCCCTCCTTCATTTTCACTCATATTTCTCTACGGCAGATCCCAGCGCCTGTGCGCACAGCGTTAGCCAGCTCCCCCCTGTCCTCCACCAAAGACTACCGCGCTCTGGGTGCGGAAGCAGAAAGGATTTTCCTCGCCAACCGGCAGCAGTTCGTTCATGCGATGTTCCCCGCCCAGACCTCGCCCTCGCATCTGGAGGATGCAACGGGCATCGCGGCTGCGGTGGCTGCCCGCGGCCAGCGTGACAGCGGGTTGTGTTATTACCACAACAGGTTTGGTGCCAGGGGCAAGCAGTGTCGCCCTCCATGGAGCTTCAGTGTCCATGGAAACGCAGGGCCGGCACTCAATAGCAGCTATGATAGCTGGCGAGAACAACAAGCTGTTGTTTATCAAGGACGCCTTATCTGGCCAGCGGGTGCTGGTCGATTCGGGCGCTCAACGCAGCATCCTGCCTGCATCGGCCGCGGACACCATGGCTGGTGGACAAGGTCCCCTGATGGATGCCGCGAACGGCACGCCCATACGTACCTACGGCACCAGGTATGTGGAGGTGTGTTTCGGCGGGCGGCGTTTCGGCTGGGACTTCGTCATGGCCACGGTGTCGGTTCCCCTCCTGGGCGCGGACTTCCTGTGCACCTTCAAGCTAATGGTGGATGTTACGAACTGTCGCTTGATCGATGCTGTCTCTTTCGCTACATACCCGTGCACACTGGGAGGTGCAGGGACGCTCGGCCTGTCAATCATGCGCGCCGCCGGAGACACGTATCAACGCCTGCTCGCAGAGTTCCCTGACTTCACCACACCCACGTTCTCATCAGCGGTGGCCAAGCACGGCGTGGAGCACTATATTGCCACCGGCAGCCCCCCGGTCTACGCACGTGCTCGGCACCTCGACTCTGCTAAGCTCACGATCGCCAGGGAGGAGTTTGCCACCATGGAACGCCTCGGCATTGTGCGCCGCTCGGACAGCCCGTGGGCCTCCCCCCTGCACATGGTTTCTAAGGCTGACGGCGATTGGCGCCCCTGAGACGATTTTCATCGCCTGAACAACGCCACAACCCCCCAACTGGTACCCCATCCCGCACATACAGGACTTCTCCGCCCACCTGGCGGTGGCCACCATCTTTTCCAAATTAGATTTGATGCGGGGCTACCACCAGGTCCGGTCCACCCTCGGGACGTGCCCAAGACAGCGGTCATCACGCCATTAGGACTCTTTGAGTTCCTGAGGATGCCCTTCGGCCTCAAGGGGGCAGCGCAACTGTTCCAGCGGCTGATGGACTCTGCTACGGGATATGCCGTTCTTGTTTGTTTGCTTGGATGACATTCTCGTGGCCAGCGCGTCAGCGGAGGAGCACCTGACGCACCTCCGCAGTTGTTCGAGCGTCTCAGCGCGCATGGACTCATAGTCAACCCAGCCAAGTGTCAGTTTGGCCTGTCGTCCATTTACTTTCTTGGCCACCGCGTCTCCCCACAGGGAGCCGTTCCGCTTCCTGCCAGAATGGACGCCGTTGCCAGTTTTCCACGCCCCCGCACCGTAAAGTCCCCTGTAGGAGTTCCTGGGCATGATTAACTTTTATAACAGGTTCATTCCCCGCGCAGCTCACCGCATGCGGCCCTTGAACGAGGCCCTGCAGGGCAAGGAAGCCAAGGGCGAGGTAGACTGGTTCCCGGGGATGGACGAAGCTTTCGACGACGCCAAGGCTTTGCTGGCCAACACCGCTTTGCTGGCGCACCCGTCCCCCGCCGCCCCGATTGCCCTCACGACCGATGCCTCTGGCTATTCGGTCGGGGCGGTGTGTGAGCAGTGAGTTGGTGGCACCTGGCAGCCCCTTGCCTTCATTAGCAAACAGCTTAAAGACAACGAGAGGAAGTACAGCACTTTCAACCAGGAGCTCCTGGGTCTCTTCCTCACCACCTGACACTTCAGGTTCCTGTTGGAAGGCCACCGTTTCACCACCTTCGTTGACCACAAGCCACTGACATTTGCCATGGCCACTACCTCTGAGCCGTGGTCCGGACGCCAACAGCATCAGCTCTCTGCCAACCCGGCACATGGCTGGCTAGGACAGCTTGGTCGCCGACTGCCTCTCCCGGGCGGTGGCAGGGTCCGTTCACTTGGGACTTGATTACTCTGCCATGGCTGCAAACCAAGCTGCTGACGTGGACATCCAAGCCTATCGGACGGCCGCTACAGGGCTGCGGTTGGAGGATGTGGTGTTTGACAGCGCCAACGCCATGCTCCTCTGCGACGTTTCCACAGGCCAGCCCCGCCCCATGGTGGCCACCGGCTGGCGCCGCCGTGTTTTTGACGTTATTCATGGCCTTTCCCACCTGGCTGTGAAGGCGTCCGCTAAGCTGGCGGGGGCCATGTTCATCTGGCCTGGCCTCAGGAATGACGTCAAGACCTGGGCTGACTCCTGCGTGGTGTGCCAGCACTGTCATACCAAAGCCCCCTTGGCGCCATTCCTGCTTCCCGAGAGGCATTTTGACCATGTGAATGTGGACCTGGTGGGCCCCCTGCCCCTCTCCCTCGGGTTCACTCACCTTCTCACCACGGTGGACAGGACCACCAGGTGGCTGGAAGCTGTTCCCCTGTTATCGACAACGTCTACTGAGGTGGCCCGGGCGTTCATCGGGTCCTGGGTGGTCCGTTTTGGCACACCGGCTGACCTCACCTCTGACAGGGGCCCGCAGTTCACGTCCGAGCTCTGGACTACAGTTGCGAAGGGGCTGAGGGTAAAGCTCCACTGCACCACGGTGGACTACAGTTGCAAAGGGGCTGAGGGTAAAGCTCCACTGCACCACGGCATACAACCCGCAGGGCAATGGACTTTGTGAGTGGTTTTATCGGTCTATGAAGGCCGCTCTTCGTGCCAGCCTAACGGGAAGCAACTGGGTCGATCGTCTCCCGTGGGTCATGCTCAGCCTTCGCTCCGCCCCCAAGGGAGACCTCCAGTCCTCATCTGCCGAGCTGGTTTACAGCCAGCTGCTGCGTGTCCCGGGCGAGTTTCTCCCGGACGCCGTGGCCCCGTAGTCTGCAGCTTCTCATCGGGCTGTGGCCCGGGACAGTGCCAACGCTTTCGCTCCGATCCCTACATCTCATCACTGCCTCCCTCAGTCCTATGTCCCCAAGAATGTGCTGTCGGCCAGGTACGTCTTCATCCGCCATGACAGCCACCATACCCCCCTGCAGCCCCCCCTACGACGGGCCCTTCCGCGTCCTGGAAGCGGGGCGTGAAAACTTTGTGGTGGACATGGGGGGCAAGTCGGAGCAGGTCTCGGTGGACCATCTCAAGCCTGCCCATTTGGACCTGGGTGGGCCGGTTGAACTGGCCCTGCCCTCGCGGCGTGGACGCCCCCCTTCTCGGACCCCCGGCCCAGCCTCAGCCCCTGCCCGGGCTCCGGCTCTGTCCCCTGCCCCTGCCCCCGCCCCCATACCCATTCAGCGCAGCCGTTTTGGCCGCCTGGTCCGGCCTCCGAGACATTGACTATTTCACCGGGGACTGTTCACCTGTTGGCAGTTTGTGTTTCACTGAGTACTGTTGTGATGCTGAATTCTGGGGTGGCCTGTGTGGTGATACACAATTGAGGATAGATTCACCAAGGGCTGCTGCTCCTTTAAGGCAGACATTCAGAGTGCTGACGTAGGCACTGCTTAGAGTTTCCCAGGAAGTGGAACTTTGGGTTCGCGAAGCGAACCCTAGTTATATGAACAACGACAAAATGGCTGAGAGGGTTATTGCATTGTGACATCATCCACAATAGCTCGCTGGAAAAAAGAAAAACGATGGAGGTGCATTCCCCGTGCCAATCCCGGACAATATGACCCCCTGTGGTCATATGTCTTCCCACCGACCCCGTATTGGCACGCCCACCGGAAGCGCTATTCCTCTTTGTAAGTCGAACCATCTCCAACTAAATGAGCACCACACCTGTGGCCCGGGTAGGAGGAGAACGGCTCTATTCTCAGCCATTTTGTCGTTGTTCATATAACTAGGGTTCGCTTCGCGAACCCAAAGTTACATTTCACGTACTCCAAAATGGCTGAGAGGGTTATTGCATTGAATAACGACAGGATTCGTGCCTCCGTTCCCTAGCCGTCCAATGAACCCTTCAAACCCCTGGTGGGAAGGGGTACGCGTTCTGATGAGAGCATCCTAAGAGGCCTGCTCCAGAACAGCGTCGGCAACCGACCGCACCTTAACGTGCCGGTAATAATGCCGTAAGAAAGTGGTCTCACCACTCCAAACCGCCGCCTGGCGGATGACCTCCCAGTCGATACCTGACAACACAGCTATCGACGTAGCAGTCCCTTGGGTAGAATGCGCCTTCACCTTAGGAGCTGTTTTACCCGCTTTGGTATACGCCTCCGTAATACCATCCACCAACCAATGTGCTAGCCTCTGGGTGGAAAGGGCATAACCTGGTTTGCTCACTCTGTAGGTCAACAGCAGCCTGTCAGACCTACGAATATCTGCTGTGCGCCGCATGTAAATGCGTAAAGCCCGTACAGGACACGAGAGGTGCAAGCGTTTCTCATCCCTAGTCACCGGTGACGGATGAAACGCGTGTATCACCACCGGGGCCCTACTCGTCAGGACAGACAGTTTTGGGCACGAAGCTGGGGTCTGTAAAGAGCGTGACCATCAGATCACCAGAAAACACCATCCCCTTGATGGTGAGTGCAGTGAGCTCACAACCCCTCGCTGCGGTGGTAAGTGCCAAGAGCACAGCCAGCTTAGCCGAGACATAACGCATGTCTGCCGTAGACATGGGTTCAAAGGGATCTTTCTCTAGTGCGCGCAGAACAAGGGAAGCATCCCAAGTTTCAGCTCTCGTAAGCTCCTTAGCTGAGAGCTTCTTAGCACCCAACAGGTACTGCGTCATGAGCGGGTGCGTGAAAACCGTGCTACCCTCGATCTTCCCCCGGGAAGAACGTGAGAGCCGATACACAGACTTTGACCGAGGAGAAAGATCATAGTCTATCACTCCTACAGCCCTCCACAAAAGTCAGTATAGGGCCAATCCCTACTGACAAAGGGTCCATGTCGCGTTCAGCGCAAAATTGGTCAAATCGATTCCAGTACCCCTGGTACCTGGAATACGTGGAGTCTTTACGCGCCGCTAAGATGACACGAATCACTTGCGCACTAAGTCCCATAGCTAAGAGCCTGGCTTTGTAAGCATCCACGCCACTAATCGGGAGCCTCCTATCCAGGGGCCCTCCCGTAGCAGCCCTCCTGCTTGCGTGAGCGCGTCCGCCCACTCCGGGACGTCGAACCGCTCGCCTACTCTCCAGGGCACTATTCGCGGAAACCACGGGGTGCTCGGTTCGTACGGGGCCACGAGAACTAACCGACCCCCTGTGCGCTCGAACTTGACCACCAGGTCTAGGAGGCACCTGCGCGGGGGGAATGCGTAAAGCATCTCCTCGGGCCATGGATCTAGTCCAAGCGCGTTGACCCCCAACGGCGCTAGGTCGGACGGGAGCATCGAGTACCAACGAAGGCACTTGTAATTGAGTTTCGATGCGAACAGATCCACTTGAGCTACCCCGAACCTCTCCCAGATCATAGCTACTATGGCTGGGTTGAGGCTCCAATTGTCCGCATGCGGGCCGCCTCTCGACAGGATGTCCGCTGCTTCGTTGTCCTTCCCAGGAACATGAAGCGCCCTGATTGATAGTGCGTTGCTGTTGACCCAAATCCAAATTTGCATGGCCAACTCTCTGCAACGCTTGGACTTCATACCGCCTTGGCGGTTGATGTAGGCCTTGGCCGTCATGCTGTCTGTCATTATCAGTATGTGACGGCCTACGAGATCCTGAGCGAAATGCTGGATAGCCAGCCAAATCGTCTCCGTCTCGCGCGCGTTGATGTGGACCTTCTCCCCAGACGGCCACACTCCTCGCGCTGTATTGTAGCCAAGGATGGCCCCCCAACCCGAGAGGGACGCATCCGTATAAATCGTTACCTCGGGTCCCCTGGGGCCCATAGGGACCCCAGACATGTCCACGCGGGCTCTGTTCCAGTGGTTTAGGTCCTGCGCTACCACGCGCGGGACCAGGATAAGATGGTTGTTGTACCGGCGTTCGTTGCCATATTTCAAGAAGTGAACTGCGAACCACAATTGCAGTCTCCTCATGAACAACAGACCTAAAGGAACAACTTGGTGAGCCGATGCCAGAAGGCCCAGCAGCCTCCTGATCATCCGATAAGTGACATATGTCCCCGGGACGAAATGTGCTAACGTGGTCCTGGTGGAATGCCATCTCTCTTGCGTAAGGGTTGCGCGCATGGATACCGTATCCAAACTCAGACCCAGATACGTTGCCTGGCACGAAGGCGATGGCGCGCTCTTCTTTATGTTGATAGTGAAACCCATGTACTCCATGAATTCCATCAACTCCTGAGTATGGAGTATTGCTTGTTCCGGCGACCGGGCCAACACCAACAGGTCGTCTAGGAACCATGCCAAGCGCATACCTTTGCGCATCAACACTCCGAGCGCTGCTTTCACACACCTTGTGAATGTCAGAGGAGAGAGGCGATATCCAAACGGGAGGCATGTGTACTGGTAACACTGACCCCGGTAACAGAACCGAAGATACGTTCTGTGTCTTTCCGCAATCGGACAATGATAGAAAGCATCTTTTAGGTCGACCGAAGTTAGCCAATCGGACTGTGTCACCATTGACAGCAGAACCGGTGTGCGTAGCATTTTGAAACTGACCTTCTCTACATACTTGTTGAAGGGTTTCAAATCTAGGATTGGGCGCATGCCCCCATCCTTCTTCGGGACCAGAAAGTAACGGCTGTAAAACCCGTCTTCTCTTTCTAGGGGAGGAACCACCGTGATTGCCCCTTTCGAGAGTAACTCTGTGAGTTCGTTGTCTAGGATTTGTGCTTCGGCCACCGACCCCGGTTCCGTATGCACTATTCCCAAGTACGGGGGTACAATACCGTTCTCGAAAAGGATTTGGTGTCCGTAGGCTATCTGATCCAAAACAGAAGCCGACGGGACCAATTCCTCCACCTGTGTAACATGCGTGACAGAGGTCTCGTTGCGTCCTGTACCTTGCTGTTCAGGTAGCGCGCGTAAGTTGCGCGTAAAGGGTCTGGGGAAGCCCCGCCCGCCATGCCCTGCATCCATGGGGGGGCTTCGTCCTTGTAAAGGAGACCCAGATGGGGGAATTGGCGTTTTGAACCTTTCCAAATTACCATTTGACCCATCAGAGAGACTAAACATTGTCGCATCATAGTCCCCTCCCAGGGGCTCATTTGCGCTCATGTCATTATTATCCAATATTTCCAGCAGGGATGTTATTACATTGTTATCATCATCTTTACCTAAAGATTCAGACAGACAATCAGACTTGCGTTTCAAACCTTTTAAAACGCAATCACCATCATCACCAACATAAAAACTTTTATTCACATTCACAACCTTTGGAATAGAACAAGTAGACTGTGCATCAGAAACCAAAATAAAAGGCGCAGTGTTTAGCCCTGCACACGCTGTGTCCCCTGAACAAGCGCCTATATCGCCGGAGACGGCTCTGGAATCAGTCTGTTGGTGTGGGTCGTAACATCCTACCGAAACACGTCACTTGGCAGCTCCCTTCTTGGAAGTGTCTGTGCTGTCCGGCTTGGCCGCTGGATCTGTGGAAGACTGGGAGTTTGGACGTGAGCCCTGTCCACGCCCGCGCCCCACTTTACCACCTCTTTTTGGATAAGTCTCTCTCCATTTCTGCTTGCGCGCAGGCTTGTCCCCCTGCCCTGTGCCCACCGCGGGCTTAGGGGTAGGCGGGTTCTTCATCATGGGGAGAAGCTCCTTGTGCAAGGTTTCGCGCTCGGCCTGGGCGGCCTTGTATTTGCTGATAATGTCCGGGGTCGTTCCAAACAGGCCCTGGTTCCCTGCGCAGGAGTGGGCCATCCACTCCTTGCAGAATTCCTCTTTTACCCCGGCTGTCTCTAGCCAGAGACGTCTGCGCGAAAGGGTGGAGGCAGCTGCGCTAGAACCGCACTCTAGAGCGATGGAATACAGCAGCGATCCCAGGGAGTCAGCTATGCGTTCCATTTCCAAGATGTACTCACAACCTGCTTCGCTGGCCACTACGTCACCGAACTCGGCCCCGTCGATACCTGCTGTAGCGACGGCGGCTTTGCTTTGCTCGACGTTTGATAGGCTGCAGAGCTTGCGCATGTACGCCGTTATCATCCCAGCCGTTGAGACGAGTCCAGCTGCGCGTGTACTGGCTTGCCATGCATCACACGCGTAACGATCCACCTGTTGGCCCCACTGCGAAGGGTGTTTGGGAGTATCGCGAGACCCCACCTTGGTGTTAGGGTTGAACGATAAAACGTCCCTCTCTGGTTGCAATTTTCCAGTCTTTGTAGTTGAGGTTCCTAACCTCGACTGCTAAGACGTCAACCCCCTTCTGACTGAACTTTGAGGACGATTTAAGTGGCGGATCCACCTCCGCCCGCTTAAACGCTCGTTCGATGTGAGGATAAGGTGGTAGAGTGGAGTCCCTGACCCTCTCTGCCATTCGTGAAAATCGGCTACCACCGGATCTTGAGGATTGCCCGGCTCGGTAACGATGTCGGCAGACTTGACCGCTCGCGCGAACAGATCGCGGAAACTGGCGAGGAATGTTTCGGACCCACGTTGCATGGCGTCGCCATCTTTGTTTGGTTGAGACGAACTTGGCTGGTCGTCTTCAGTGAATCCTCGGGTTCCGCACCCGCCGAATAACATGCCACGGATTCACCAGGGAGAGATAGGATCTCATTGATCCAGTCCTCTCTAACTATCCCGGATGGTGGGATAGCCTCTGGCTCCGGAGGGATGCTAATGCTAGCCGCCGTCCCGTGACTGTAGCTAGGAAGCATCGGAGGGATGTTGCTAGCCTCCGCCCCGTGGCTATAGCTAGGTAGCACCATGCTAGCCGCCTCGTTAGCAGGTGCGAAGGGATCTGCAAGTCCCCATCTTTGACGGTACAGGGCAGCCCACCTTTGGCGCCCCGATCCTCTGATGGTTTTACAGAAATTGCAGTCGATCTCATTACGGTCTACATCCCTCAAGTAGCCCGTGTAGTGAACATGCGGGATATGGGAGACACAGTCCGGATGGGGGTCCCATTGGAGCGTCGCCGGTTTAACACACCCGCACCAAGCATAGAATCCGGCCACATCGACCGGATTAACGAACATCTTGGCGATAAAAGGTAAGCTAACTATAAATTAGTATCTAATATACCAGTATATCACGAGATTACTTGCGTATTTGCAGTTTTCCTCTTAGTCCCAGCGAGAGAGAAACAGCCATCGACCGATCTCATTTAGTTGGAGATGGAAAGAGGAATAGCGCTTCCGGTGGGCGTGCCAATACGGGGTCGGTGGGAGGACATATGACCACAGGGGGTCATATTTTCCGGGATTGGCACGGGGAATGCACCTCCATCGTTTTTCTTTTTTCCAGCGAGCTATTGTGGATGATGTTACAATGCAATAACCCTCTCAGCCATTTTGGAGTACGTGAAATGTAACCATGTTTTCAGCAGCCTAGCGGTTAACTGGTTGCCACAAGAGATTGTGTTCTATCGGTGTTGTTTTGTGTGGCGAGTAAACGGAATTGACTGGACTCGATCTCTCCGTCTCCTCATTCCTGCACCCCCACACTATGATATATCTTCTTTATGTTTCGAACCCGGGGACACAGAGTGAAAACCTGTAGTAGAATAAACCGATTTTCACCGGGATTGTCTCAAATTTTTACAGACGAACATATGTTCGATCACAAAATATTTGAAGATGATACAATCACAAAACAAATCCACACATATAAGAAGCTTTAAATGCACACAGAAAACAAATACACCCCGTTGCCTGACCCAGGGTTCGTATCCAACTTGGGTCAAGTCAACCCCGCTCCTCCCATTGCCCTGATTTAGGTTTCTATCCTGCCCTTAAATCTGCCCATCGGCACACACACATGCAAGCACACATACGCACTTCATCCTTATAACCTGAGTTCCTATTCACCTTCTACACGCATGTTTTTTAAAAATTATAATTCCATGTCATTTATATTATATGCATACCTCTTATATAACGTTGATTTTGTGAAATTTTTATTGCTTGATGTTTCTAACTTTTACTTGATCTCACATGAAGCGCATTGCATAGCATTTTTGTGTATGAAATCTGCTATGACAATGAAGCTGACTTGACATTCACAAACAACCTATTTGTTTTACATGCAACAAAGACTGGCCTCATGTGTGCTGCTATTTCGTCAAACACCTCTGGAAACAGATATTTGTTTTAAACATACACTCACTGGCCACTTTATTAGGTACACCTTGCTAGTACCGGGTTGGACCCCCTTTTGCCTTCAGAACTGCCTTAATCCTTCGTGGCATAGATTCAACAAGGTACTGGAAACATTCCTCAGAGAGTTTGGTCCATATTGACATGATAGCATCACGCAGTTGCTGCAGATTTGTCGGCTGCACATCCATGATGCGAATCTCCCGGTCCACCACATCCCAAAGGTGCTCTATTGCAGTGGTTCTCAACCTTTTTGGGGTCCTGGACCCCCTGCGTATTTTTGATCTACCCTGAGGACCCCTCCACCTGATCTTGGGGGAGGGGGTTGCAATTTGATAGAAACAGTAGAAATTGCATTTTAAATAGCATTATACTATTTATTCACTCTTTGGGGCAAAAATAAGAGCTTTCAGTTGTAACTTAGATATAGTTAACAAAACAGAATTCTTATGCTGGAACTTTCAGATATATGTAACAAAACAGAATATGTATTCAGTAACTTTCAGATATATGTAACAACAGAATTCTTACGCAGTAACTTTTAACAATGCAAACGGGAGCGAGATCTCTTATTAAAATACAATAAATTACACTTGTGAAACAGATGTAATTAGAGAAAAAAGTCCTGTTACCCATTATAGTTTAGGTAGATAAAGGTCTCAGTCACATTTGAGTAAAATAATCCTATTTCTATAAATGTCATAGGATCTTTTTTTAAAGATATTTTATTTTCACGGACCCCTTGCAATTACACCACGGACCACTAGGGGTCCGCGGACCCCCGGTTGAGAAACACTGCTCTATTGGATTGAGATCTGGTGACTGTGGAGGCCATTTGAGTACAGTGAACTCATTGTCATGTTCAAGAAACCAGTCTGAGATGATTCGAGCTTTATGACATGGCGCGTTATCCTGCTGGAAGTAGCCATCAGAAGATGGGAACACTGTGGTCATAAAGGGATGGACATGGTCAGCAACAATACTCAGGTAGGCTGTGGCGTTGACACGATGCTCAATTGGTACTAAGGGGCCCAAAGTGTGCCAAGAAAATATCCCCCACACCATTACACCACCACCACCAGCCTGAACCATTGATACAAGGCAGGATGGATCCATGCTTTCATGTTGTTGACGCCAAATTCTGACCCTACCATCCGAATGTCGCAGCAGAAATCGAGACTCATCAGACTAGGCAACGTTTTTCCAATCTTCTATTGTCCAATTTTGGTGAGCCTGTGCGAATTGTAGCGTCAGTTTCCTGTTCTTAGCTGACAGGAGTGGCACCCGGTGTGGTCTTCTGCTGCTGTAGCCCATCTGCCTCAAGGTTCGACGTGTTGTGCGTTCAGAGATGCTCTTCTGCATACCTCGGTTGTAATGAGTGGTTATTTGAGTTACTGTTGCCTTTCTATCAGCTCGAACCAGTCTGGCCATTCTCCTCTGACCTCTGGCATCAACAAGGCATTTTCGCCCACAGAACTGCCGCTCACTGGATATTTTCTCTTTTTCGGACCATTCTCTGTAAACCCTAGAGATGGTTGTGCGTGAAAATCCCAGTAGATCAGCAGTTTCTGAAATACTCAGACCAGCCCTTCTGGCACCAACAACCATGCCACGTTCAAAGTCACTTAAATCACCTTTCTTCCCCATTCTGATGCTCGCTTTGAACTGCAGCAGATCGTCTTGACCATGTCTACATGCCTAAATGCATTGAGTTGCTGCCATGTGATTGGCTGATTAGAAATTTGCGTTAACGAGCAGTTGGACAGGTGTGCCTAATAAAGTGGCCGGTGAGTGTATATGACCTAAAATCTAAAATCGTTAGCTTGCAATTTGACACCGGAAACATCACAGGGTGCTTGCTGACTGTTACAACAAGGTCCCCTTTAACTGGCAGGTAGTCCACCCCTTTGCAATCTTATCACAAAACAACAGGGTCAAGAACTTGAACTCTGTTGTTCCATGCAGTCTAAACAGGAGCTGATGTCCCGATCTGAACCCATAAGATTCAGATCAGATAACCCATAAGATCTGCAACACATTAGCCCAGCAAGTGATAGATGAGAAAAACAAAACCTCGTAGCAGCTTAGCAATTTTCACCACATGAATGTCTTTGTGGTTTCAGTGGTAGAGGTATGGAGAAGTACCTGGGAAATTGGCTCAGGTTCTCCTTTACTGTATCAACCTGTAAGGGCTCAGCAAGGAAAACGGTCTCTTTGATCTTTTAAGTCTCCATACTATCTGGCCTGAGTCCACAGTGGTGGGAACACTACCTGATTGGACGACACGAGGCGAATGAGGTCGTATGGAAATAAGGAAGGTAATGTCAAAGTAGGGTCCATTCTTGGGATTCTTTGAGCTTTGTTCCTGAATTTCAAAGGAACCCATAGCTCCAGCGTATAGCGAATGCACTCTGCCGTCGTCATATATATATATATATATATATATATATATATATATATATATATATATATATATATATATATATATGTGTGTGTGTGTGTGTGTGTGTGTGTGTGTGTGTGTAGTGAAGTGAGAACCAAGTGAAACCATCTGTGCTAACCGTCTTCAACTAACTTGTAACTAACCTTGTGACTTGTCTTGTAACTACCCGTCTTCAGAGTCGTAACGTAAGGAAGGTGTTGACACTTGCAGCCAGTGCCCTTGCTCAATAGTGAGAAGAGGGAAAGACAGTACACCATCCTTCTCAAATAATGAAATATATATATATATATATATACACACACGCACACACACACACCATTGATGGTTTTGATAAAACTATATATATATATATATATATATATATATATAATCAAATATAGATATGTATATAAATAGATTAACATTCAATTTAAACAAATATTTAATTTGGCACAGATAAATGAATATATATTTTGAAATATCTATATATTTCTTCATACTTGATTTATTTGATACATTTTGTATCTTACTCACAAATCATAGATTTATTCTTTTATATTTTACATTTGTTTAATTTGCCATCCTTTGAGTGGAAAAATTAATCAATTGGATTCGGATTAGTGATTGGATTAGCATATTAAATTCATTGTATTGCTTTTTCTCACGCGACAGCCTTGGGCGGTGGTTCCCATATTCAAAAAGGGGAACCGGAGGGTGTGCTCCAATTATCGGGGCATCACATTGCTCAGCCTCCCTGGGAAAGTCTATTCTAGGGTGCTCGAAAGGAGGCTCCGACCGATTGTCGAACCTCAGATCCAGGAGGAACAATGCGGATTCCGTCCTGGCCAAGGAACAACGGACCAACTTTTTACCCTTGCGGAAGTGGTGAGGGGGATATGGGAGTTTAACCAACCAGTCTACATGTGTTTTGTGGACTTGGAGAAGGCTTACCCCGGGGCACTCTGTGTGTGTGTGTGTGTGTGGGGGGGGGGGGTACTGCGGGAGTATGGGGTACCGAGGCAGTTGCTACAAGCCATCTGGTCCTTGTATAACCAAAGTGAGAGCTGTGTCCGCATTCTTGGCACAAAGTCAAACACGTTTTCGGTGGGTGTTGGACTCCGCCAAGGTTGTCCCTTGTCTCCGATTCTGTTTGTGATATTCATGGACAGGATCTCAAGGCGCAGCCAAGGTGAGGAGTGTGTCCGTTTTGAGAACCTCAGAATTGCGTCTCTGCTCTTTGCGGATGATGTGGTTTTGTTGGCTTCATCAGAACGCGACCTCCAGCGCGCACTGGAGTGGTTTGCAGCTGAGTGTGAAATGGCTGGGATGATAATCAGCACCTCCAAGTCTGAGGCCATGGTTCTCTACCGGAAAATAGTGGATTGCTCCCTCCGGGTTGGGGATGAGTTGTTGCCTCAAGTGAAGGAGTCCAAGTACCTCGGGGTCTTGTTCACGAGTGAGGGTAGGACGGAGCGGGAGATTGACAGGCGGATTGGTGCAGCATCAGCAGTAATGCGGACATTGCACCGGACTATTTTGGTGAAGAGGGAGCTGAGCCGGGAGGCAAAGCTCTCAGTTTACCAGTCAATCTTCGTTCCAATCCTCACCTATGGTCTGATCTTTGGGTAGTGACCGAAAGGGTGAGATCGCGGATACAAGCGGCTGAAATGAGTTTCCTCCGTAGGGTGTCTGGGCTCAGCCTTAGAGATAGGGTGAGGAGCTCGGACATCCAGAGGGAGCTCGGAGTAGAGCCGCTGCTCCTTCGTGTCGAAAGGAGCCAGCTGAGGTGGTTCGGGCATCTGATTAGGATGCCTTCTGGGCGCCTTCCTTTGGAGGTTTACCGGGCACGGCCAACTGGGAGGAGACCTCGGGGTTGACCCAGAACGCGCTGGAGGGACTACATGTCCAATCTGGCCTGGGAACGCCTTTGGAACCCCCAGGAGGAGCTGGAGGGCATTGCTGGGGAGAGGTACGTCTGGAGTGCCCTACTTAGCTTGCTGCCACCGCGACCCGACCCCGGAAAAGCGGCTGAAGATGAGACGAGATGAGATGAAATGTTTTCAGGATTCATCAAGGAGCACCTTTTCTCTCATGACTAACAGTTAAGCCTATCACAACAGTAGGCCTAACAGCTAGCAGATGATAGCCCCCACACCCAGACACCTTACAGTAGTGATAGGTTACAGTTGTGGTCCCATATAGATACGACTGGAACCCTCAAAGAGCACTGCGAAAGCATGACATGTGTGCTCTATGTCAGTAACTGTCTTGCAAACATGGACTTTACTTAAAATCATTGGCTGAAAACTCTGAGGAAAACAATGTTTGGAGGTATTAATCAAAGATCAACTTACTCTGGTGTGTTGATCCAAATGATATCCAGATGACAATAGTAAACACACTCCTTGTCCTTGTAGGAATAACACGTGCATCTCTTAGTGCGCCCCCTAGGCTTCGATTGATCACAGGTGGAACACACATTTCCCACAGTAGAAGAACTATTTTTGCCCATCTCGTCCACTGAGCCCATAGGCAGCTC
This sequence comes from Lampris incognitus, assembly GCF_029633865.1. Taxonomy (NCBI): domain Eukaryota; kingdom Metazoa; phylum Chordata; class Actinopteri; order Lampriformes; family Lampridae; genus Lampris; species Lampris incognitus. The sequence goes on from NC_079212.1 coordinate 121,103,249, forward strand.
ATTCAGCTGAGAGATGTCCATCTCCTTTCTCTGGTTCGCATCTTTGCTGGTTGGGGAACCTACACATGTGACAGAAAATTGAAATGGTTTCACAAAGCTTCTTTTTCAAATATTTTGCTCACATGAAGTTAAGTTTAAAGGGTAGGGCTGCAACTAGGTTGGCCTTGTTTTCTAACACGAGTCATAAGATCAGACCGCAAAACTGTATATATCACAATATAATAGCATCTGAATTTCATCCTGATATCATACCACTGAAAAACAAGCAAAAGAGAGACAGAGACTGGACGGACAGACATACTGCGCAGATAGATAGATAGATAGATAGATAGATAGATAGATAGATAGATAGATAGATAGATAGATAGATAGATAGGCAGACAGACAGACATACATACATACAGACATACATACATACAGACAGACATACAGACAGACAGACAGACAGACTTTATTGATCCCATAAAAGTAAAAGTACCCTGGGGGAAACGTGCAATGCTTGCAATGTCCTGAGGAAAACAGTGACCATTAGAGTTCAGCAAAACGTTGCCCAAATAACGATATTGATCTCAATATGCATCATGCTATCTTTTTACTCATGCAAAAACACCATAGCCAGCAATCCAACTGAGATTTGGTAATGTAAAGTACAATCTCAAACCAAAACTAGTTTTCCAATAATACTGCCACAGGTATTTCAGACCTCATTTTGTGACAAGTTTTAGGCATCAGATTCTCGTTATCATTAATTTAGAAAACAAAATCGCATTACAACACATAAAAAATAAAAACTGTATCACGATGTGACCATATATTAATTTCATCCCAACACAATACCATTGAGAGATGATAGCCATAAAGACGGGGGGGGGGTGATATTTATTGGCCCCTTTCAAAAGAAAGAGAAAGCTGTCGTCAATGTCCTGAGGAGAACAAACCCGGCGACTCTGGGTCTTGTTGCAGTATGTTACCTTAGTGTAATGTAATACCAATCTCTTTTGAGCTGACAGGGAAACACTTTTATTGCTTCATGAGCTTTTGCATTATTTGAAGAAATGCAGCATGGACACAAGTGACATTTTTCCTTTGTTCTTTCTTTTTTCTTTTAAGGTAGATTCGAGTCATTAACGTGCAATGCAGTTCATAAAAGCCACATATAGCCCACGCAACGTATGATCTGACCACAAGCGTCACATCACTTGTACTCACCATTTGCCAAAAATGCTGTCACCATAACTAGGAATACAACTCCTACATCCATCGATGACACACAAGCCATCACACATCGGTGACTGGAAATCCAAACGAGAAAGAAATTACGTTTAAACGCGAGATCTAAGAAAAAGAAGAAAAAAAAAGAAATCCTGAAGGATTGTCTGCTGCGTCTCCTCTTCAACGTAATGGGGGGGGGGGGTCCTGAAACGCAAATAACGTTCAGTAATGTTCAGTCATTGACAGCTGGCGTTTCTGCGGAGGTGAGGCTGCCGGGGCTCGACTCAACTTTGCTCCTCCGGACGAGTCAGGCTCCGCTTTTTATGAATTGAGAGCTGCGCAGAGCGCCGCCCACTGGATATCCTGGGAACTACGAGGACTTCCGTCCGGCGGTGGCACCGAGTTAGGAGCCGATGCATTTCAATAAGCAGAGCGCGTTATATCTCTAGGATGAGCTGTTTGTGATTATAGTATCGTTTGTTGTTCTGTTTTTACTGTCCTGCTTTTCTATCGTTGTGTAATGTAGTCTTGTTGTTTATGTGAATCTGGTTTGTTTGATGTCGTCTGCCCCCATAGTTAGCAAAGTGTGGAACATTGTGTTTATGTGCACCCCGGGAAGGTGCTCTGTTTACTGTAGCTAATGAGGATTTAAGTAAAACATAAACATAAAAGGTAATGGCTCTTATAAGAAAACCAGCTGAACCGATGGTACCCAAGCACCTAATTGAGAACAACTGGTCCGATTTAAGCCAAAATTACCAAGCTACTGCAGGTAAAGGCAACGTGGCCATATAGTTACATGACCCATTTCTTTCTCTCTCTCTCTCTCTCTCTCTCTCTCTCTCTCTCTCTCTCTCTCTCTCTCTCTCTCTCTCTCTCTCTCTCTCTCTCTCTCTCTCTCTCTCTCTCTCTCTCTCTCTCTCTCTCTCTCTCTCTCTCTCTCTCTCTCTCTCTCTCTCTGTGTTTCTTCCTGTCAGGGGACGTTAACCTGAGCCTTTGTTGGTAACATTATGATGAGTAGCTGTATAATAAATGATCAATAAGTGGGTAATAAGCGCTTACAAAACTCGTCTTTACGTTAGCAGACACCTTAAAGACATTAATAACCATATTATTAATACATCTTGAAACGTTTTATCTTCTGCTTTCCGATTTTAACTAGTTTTCTTCCTGGTAGCATTCACCACGCCGGGCTGTCCAGACCCAAAGATTTGACCCAACCTTAGCCATTTAACCTTAACCTTAACCAAAGTTAACCTTCGGGTTTACAAATGGCAAGTCTCAATTCTGATGTTGTGCTTACATTGTCTTGTGCGTTTCCTGCAATGCTTTTCTTTTAAAGTTGTTTAACATTTGCAAGGTTATTGCTATTTTTAAGCCACGTTCTAACATCAGCAGCTGTATCGTAGGAGCTTATAAGTCTCTTATCGCTCGTTATTATCGATCACTTATTCACAGCTACTCAAAGAATGACCCCGTTTTGCTGGTTTGGCGAGACATAAGCTTACTTCTTTTACAAAACGTGACCTGTCTAAATTTCCAGTTGTTCTCATTTGTGTAGTCCACATCTAATCATGTCTACTGAATGTATGTATTACTTGAAGCAGTTTGTTCTCCCATCAGTTTGCTCTGACAATGTGGCCTATACACTAATTAGTACATTCCTTTTGGATGCATAAAGCTCGTTCCTGAGACACCTTCAAAACAAGAGGCACTTTGTCATTTTTTTTAATCACAAGAAAAACCTAAAACATATGGGCTTCAACATAGACCCCATTTACTTTTGAATTTGGTTACATGCAACAAGCATGGTTGAATAAAAGTAGACTTACTCTAAATAAAGAAAGAGAGAGAGATATGATCAGTTCTCTCAGGAGAGAAACACAGTTCAGTCAGGAGAAACATAGTGAATGAAAGTAAAAAAAGTTTATTATAACAGATGATAGTGGAAATTAAGTCATGTGATGAAAGTATTTGGCGCTTAGACTCAACAGGGAGATTTTTAATGGAGGGGCATCAGCCCTGAGCAATAGTATGACCCCCCCCCCTCCCATGGAGTCCAGAGACTGGTGGTGACGGCGGCTGATGACTCCTGATGAGATTGATGAAGCTGACAAAGAGATGAAACTGTTAGGGCTCGGTCTGTTGACCAACCTGGCAACCAGCAATGAGAGCGGGGGAAGGGCGCGTCCGAAACACCTGCAGCCTACCTACTCGTTAACCACTCTAGTATAAGTTTGTTTGCTTTCCAGAACTCGTCGCGAGTTCGTCCTGAACAGTCCCGTGAGTAAATTCTTCGTCTCGAGTTTTGTGACATTTCTGTGTCTCCCGGTGGAGTACAGATTGTAGTATTCTCCGTGTTTTTGCTTGTTTGATTATTCCCTTGTGTCAGTTCTCCTTGAGAGCTTGTTCGGAGAAGAACTCTCTTTGTGTTTTCCCCATTGGATTTTCCCATCGTGATTTTCTAGTTGAGATCAAGTTTTTGATATTCTAATTTCTCCTCTCTCACTGTGGATCTTATTACTCGGTTGGACTTCCACCTTAAAGGAGCAGTTTGTGTTTTTTCCCCTTTCGGACTTTAAAGGAGCAGTTTGTGTTTTTTTCCCTTTCGGACTTTAAAGGAGCGGTTTACGTTTTTTCCTTTTCGGATTAAGGGGGCAGTTTACGTTTTCCCATTTTTAAGAAGCTATTCTCAAGTTCCGCCTGAAGCGCCTCCCCCTTCTGTCCAGGCCCGGCCGGCTCTCCTCTACGAGTCCTGCCAGGTTGGTGCTTTACTTTGTCTTGTGTTGTCGCTATTGGGTTCGTTCTACAAATCCTAACAGTACGAACTCGCCTTCACTATGAACCCAGACAACCCAGACGCCAATCCTGTCCAGGCTGCTCTCTATAAGCAGCTTACAGCCTCCCACGGCCAGCAACTACAAGAGGCCGCTGTTGCCATGCAGGGCCTCCGGGCTCAGGTGCAACCCCTCCAGGCTTCGGTGGATTCTCTTTCGGCCCAGCAAGCGGCGCTCGCGAGCCAACAAGAGGAGGTTCTTAAGCGGTTGCAAACTCTCACAGCGGCTATCACCATCCAGCCAGCTGTCCCACCAGTTCCGGCCGCCCCTCCTCCAGCAGTGCCCGCAGCCGTTGCCTTAGACAATCCTACCGTTTATGTTTCGGATTTCCGGGAGCCCAGTATCTCCAATCCCAAGCCTTTTGATGGCAACTTTGAGACCTGTGCCACGTTCATCATGCAGTGTGAGCTTGTCTTCGCCCACCATTCCAGGGGGTTCACCACAGATGCTGCAAGAGTTGCTTACGTGACTAACCTGCTGACTGGCCGCGCTGCTCAGTGGGCCACTGCTTCCTGGTCCATGGGGGCCAGTTTCTGCTCTTCCTACGATGACTTTGTGGCTGAGCTTCGGAAGGTATTCCATCATCCAGTGTACGGTCAGGATCCGGGTGTCCGATTGAGCAGGATCCAGCAGGGCAGTGGCAGTGTCACTGACTACTCAGTCGAGTTCAGGCTGGCTGCGGCTGAGAGTGGCTGGAACGACCAGTCACTTCGGGTAACCTTCCATAGGGGCCTCAGCGATGCCGTCAAGGATCAGCTAGCCACCCGGGAGGATCCTACCTCTCTCGACGACCTTATCAGCCTTGCCATCCGCATCGATGGACGTCTCCGCGAGAGAAGGCGCGAGCGAGGTCTACGGGGAACCGTTTCTACCTCTCAGCCATCCAGAGCTTCCGAAGGGGGCTCTTCTTCGTCGCACTCCACTTCCCCTGTGGCAAGCCTCTCCTCCTCCCAGACAGTGACAGAGGAGGAACCTATGCAGCTTGGGCGTACACGACTGACTCCCGCTGAACGTGAGGCCCGGTTCAAGGCAGGTCTCTGTCTTTACTGCGGTCTTAAGGGACACCGGATCAGCGAGTGTCCTACGCGGCCAAAAGATTAGGCTCACTGGGACCCCGGGAGATCCTAGTGAGCCGTCTTTCCTGTTCCCGCCATCCTGCTCCGGCTAACCATCTTGTGAGCGTTACCCTGGCTTGGGCAGACCAGCGGCTCACTGTAGGCGCACTCATCGATTCGGGAGCTGATGGGTGTTTCTTGGACTCTACGTTTGCTGCTCAAGCTAACATTCCATGTGAGGAATTGGAGAGGCCAATAGAGGCCTTTGCTCTGGATGAGCGCCGCCTGGCCAGTGTTACCCGACAGTCCTGTCCCGTGTCTCTCAATATTGCTGGAAACCATGTGGAGAGCCTTCAGTTCTTCGTCATCCAGTCTCCCTTAGTTCCTGTGATCTTGGGGCGTCCCTGGTTGGCTCAGCATGAGCCACACATTGCTTGGTCATCTGGTAACATTTTGGAGTGGAGCTCCTCCTGTCACGCCCGGTGTCTTCAGGCCGCACCTGGTCCAGCAGTCCAGACTGTTCCGATTGCCCCTCCTCCCGATCTTTCCTCTGTTCCTCCCGAGTATCATGATCTCGGGGAGGTCTTCAGCAAGACGCGGGCTCAGTCTCTCCCTCCGCATCGGCCATATGATTGTGCTATCAACCTCCGTCCTGGGGCCTCTCTCCCTAGCAGTCGTCTTTACAGCCTTTCCATTCCCGAGAAGGCTGCTATGGACGATTACATTTCAGAATCGTTGGCGGCAGGGCTCATCCGACCCTCATCCTCCCAGGTGGCAGCTGGTTTCTTTTTCGTTAAGAAGAAGGATGGTGGTCTCCGACCCTGCATTGATTATCGCCAACTCAACGACATCACCATCAAGAATAAATACCCCCTGCCTCTGATGAGCTCCACCCTCGAACCCCTGACCCAGGCGACTGTCTTCACTAAGCTGGATCTCCGGAACGCCTACCATCTCGTTCGGATCCGGAAAGGGGACGAGTGGAAGACAGCCTTTAAGACTCCCCGTGGTCATTATGAGTACCTGGTAATGCCGTTCGGCCTCACCAACGCCCCGGCGGTGTTCCAGGCACTCATGAATGACATCCTTCGCGACATGCTCGACCAATTCGTTGTCGTCTACCTTGATGACATCCTCATCTTCTCCAGGTCCCTCGAGGAGCATGTCCAGCACGTGCGGCAGGTTCTCGAACGCCTCCTTCGTAACCGGCTGTTCGTCAAGGCTGAGAAATGCCTGTTCCATTCTGAGTCAGTGGACTACTTAGGTTTTATCGTGGAGGGAGGCAAGACTCGAGCTGATCCTCGCAAGATCAAAGCGGTGGTGGAATGGCCGGATCCTAAGTCACGTAAGGAACTGCAGAGCTTCCTCGGGTTCGCGAACTTTTACAGGAGGTTCGTCCGAAACTACAGCTCTGTAGCAGAACCCCTCACCCGTCTAACCTCCCCCTCTCAGCCGTTCTTCTGGTCCCCAGCTGCTCGCTCTGCATTTCTGTCGCTCAAGGAGAGGTTCACCAGTGCCCCCGTCCTACTCCATCCCGATCCCAAGAGGCAGTTCATAGTTGAGGTGGACGCTTCGGACACCGGATTGGGGGCTGTGCTCTCCCAACGATCAGAGGCCGACCAGAAGGTTCATCCTTGCGCGTTCTTCTCCCGCCGGTTCCTTCCCGCCGAGGAGAACTACGATGTTGGTAATCGGGAGCTTCTCGCTGTAGTGGCTGCACTTGAGGAATGGCGCCATTGGCTGGAGGGGGCAGAGCATCCATTTACCATCTGGACTGATCATAAGAACCTGACGTTCATCCGGGCAACCAAACGTCTCAATGGTCGGCAGGCACGGTGGGCTAGTTTCCTCAGTCGGTTCGACTTCACACTGACTTATCGTCCTGGCTCCCGCAACACCAAGGCAGATGCTCTGTCTCGTCAACACCTTAAGGAACCTGTAACGGTGGAGCCAAGTCCCATCCTCCCTGAGACCAAGGTCATTGGCGTGGTGACCTGGGGCCTTGAAACGGTGGTCAAGCGCGCCTTGCGCTCCAGTCCAGCCCCGAGCAACGTGCCGCCTCGCCGACTGTTTGTTCCGGACTCAGTGAGGTCTCGGGTCCTCAAATGGGGCCACACCAGTCAGCTCGCTTGCCACCCTGGAGTCCACCGCACTTTCACTTTCATAGCTCGACGGTTCTGGTGGCCCACTATGAGGAGGGACGTTAAGGAGTTCGTCATGGCCTGCACCATCTGTGCCCGCAGCAAGGCCTCTCACCAGGCACCGGCTGGTCTGCTGCAGCCCCTTCCTATTCCCAGTCGGCCCTGGTCCCATGTGGCGTTGGATTTTGTCTCTGGACTTCCTCCGTCTCAGGGCAACACAGTGATCCTGACGGTGGTGGATCGCTTCAGCAAGGGTGTTCACCTGGTGGCTTTGCCTAAGCTTCCTTCTGCTTCAGAAACCGCTGACCTCCTGATGAGCCACGTCTTCCGTTTGCATGGACTTCCCAAGGACATTGTGTCAGACAGAGGGCCCCAGTTTGTTTCCCGTGTGTGGCGTGCTTTCTGCAAGGGGTTGGGCGCCTCGGTCAGCCTTTCGTCGGGATATCATCCGCAGACTAACGGACAGACTGAGAGGATGAACCAGAGTGTGGAATCTGCTCTCCGTTGCGTCGCTGCCAAGAAGCCAACCTCCTGGAGTCAGTTTCTCCCCTGGGTCGAGTATGCGGTCAACTCCCTGGTCAGCTCCGCCACCGGCCTCTCGCCCTTTGAGGCATCCCTGGGTTACCAGCCGCCCGTCTTCTCTGCACAGGAGTCCGAAGTGGAGGTTCCCTCCGTGCAGACTCATCTGGACCGCTGTCGTCGTGTCTGGGAGATCACCAGGGCTGCGCTGCTCCGTGCTACGGAACGTGCCAGACGAGGAGCTAACCGTCGCCGATCCACAGCACCAGCTTACCAACCCGGACAGAGAGTCTGGCTGTCCACCAAGGATCTCCCCCTTCAGTCCTCTGCCAAGAAGCTGAATCCCCAGTTCGTTGGACCCTTCGAGATCCAGGAAGTACCCAGTCCTGCAGTTGTGCGTCTTAAGCTCCCGGCCTCCATGAAGATCCATCCGGTTTTTCATGTGTCCCGAGTAAAGCCTGTCTCCGAGAGCCCCCTTATGCCTCCGGCCCCAGCTCCGCCTCCCCCTGAGATTGTGGATGGGCATCCACAGTGGAAGGTCCGTCGGCTGATGGACGTCCGACGCAGGGGACGGGGGTTCCAGTATTTGGTTGACTGGGAGGGCTATGGGGTGGAGGAACGAAGCTGGGTATCCCGCCAGCTCATCATGGACCCTGGTCTGCTCGCTGAGTTCTATCGCCGTCACCCTGACAAGCCTGGCAGGTCGCCTGGTGGCTCCCGTAGAGGGGGGGGTACTGTTAGGGCTCGGTCTGTTGACCAACCTGGCAACCAGCAATGAGAGCGGGGGAAGGGCGCGTCTGAAACACCTGCAGCCTACCTACTCGTTAACCACTCTAGTATAAGTTTGTTTGCTTTCCAGAACTCGTCGCGAGTTCGTCCTGAACAGTCCCGTGAGTAAATTCTTCGTCTCGAGTTTTGTGACATTTCTGTGTCTCCCGGTGGAGTACAGATTGTAGTATTCTCCGTGTTTTTGCTTGTTTGATTATTCCCTTGTGTCAGTTCTCCTTGAGAGCTTGTTCGGAGAAGAACTCTCTTTGTGTTTTCCCCATTGGATTTTCCCATCGTGATTTTCTAGTTGAGATCAAGTTTTTGATATTCTAATTTCTCCTCTCTCACTGTGGATCTTATTACTCGGTTGGACTTCCACCTTAAAGGAGCAGTTTGTGTTTTTTTCCCTTTCGGACTTTAAAGGAGCAGTTTACGTTTTTTCCTTTTCGGATTAAGGGGGCAGTTTACGTTTTCCCATTTTTAAGAAGCTATTCTCAAGTTCCGCCTGAAGCGCCTCCCCCTTCTGTCCAGGCCCGGCCGGCTCTCCTCTACGAGTCCTGCCAGGTTGGTGCTTTACTTTGTCTTGTGTTGTCGCTATTGGGTTCGTTCTACAAATCCTAACAGAAACTGATGATCTGCGAGGACTAAGGGGTGATGGGGAGGTGGAGAGGTGCACATAAAAGCAGCACTAATGCACTAGAGGCAGAGAGAGAAACATATTTAAAACGACAGAAGCAAGGTGATTGGCTAATGATGCAGGTGTGTCGCTGTGCTATTGGATAGATGAGAACAGGTGATGTGATCAGCTGATAACTCAATTGACAGCCCCGGATGATAACAGCAAGGGAAATTATGAGTGAACATGTGTGAATGGCAGGATAAAATAAGAAATAACTACAGGCCTATGCATGCAACAGATAGTCTCCCTGACTGAACTTTTGCTAAAGCTCCATAAATGTTAAAGGGATAGATCACCTCAAAATCAAAAACATGTTTTTCTCTTACCTGTAGTGTTATTTATTCTTGTAGATCATTTTGGTGTTAGATACCAAGTTTTGGAGATATCGGCCATAAAGATGTCTGCCTTCTCTTGAATACAGTGGAACTGGATGGCACTGGCTTGCGTTGCCCAAAGCGCCAAAAAATTACATCTGAAAAATTCAACAGCAATATCTCTTTCCCGAAATCATTACCCAGTTACTCAAGATAATCTACAGATCTTTTTGTGAGCAGTTTCATATAGGTGTAGTTTGGTCTAAGAAAATAGTCCCTTCGTGAAACTGCTCACAACAAGGTATGTGGATTATCTGGAGTAACTGGGTCATGGTTTCTGGAAAGAGACATATCTCCAGCGACTCACAGCAAAACAGTCTAGATGGATAAATTGCACTACAGGTAAGAGGAAAAACATGTATTTTCGAATTTGGGGTGAACTGTCCCTTTAAAACAACTGCTTGTACATGCTGTGTGTGCTAAGCTATTAATGACAAATCTGTCAGCTCACCATATAAATTGTTAATTTAATATCTTTATATTACTCTCCTGATGGATTTGAATTAAAACTGCAAGCTAATGAATTGATCCTCTCTCTCATTACCTGGAGTAGCTCAACTCTACCCAATAATCAGTTTCAAGCACAAGTTGTAATTGCTAAAAAGCAAATATAGTAGTAGACCAGGCTCAAAGAAGACCCTCATTGTACAACAACTTTAACTGCAATAAATTAAACCAGATTCAGCCATTGGGAATGTGCTGACATATCAGCCATGGTGACTTTTTTTCATTATGACTAATTCTCTGGTATTTAACATGTTCAAACAGCAGTGCATTTACCATTATCAACCATGGTTATCAATGAATTAACAAAAGCAGCAGCTGTTAGTATTTTTAGCTATAACAAGCAAATGATTATTTTTCATGCTGTATAATGACGAATTTAGGGGATGTGATCAGCTGATAGCTCAGTTGACAGCCCAGATGATGACAGCAAGGGAAATTACGAGTGAGCATGGGTGAGAGATGAGAATGGCAGGATAAAATAAGAAATATAACTACAGGCCTATGCATGCAAAAGATAGTTTCCCTGACTGAACTTTCGCTAAAGCTCCATAAATATTAAAGCAACTGCTTACACATACTGTGTGGCCTAAACTGATGACTAATCTGTTAGCACACCATATAAATGGTTAATTTGATATCTTTATATTACTCTCCTGATAATGGCTTTGAATTAAAAATGCAAGCTATAAAATTGATCCTGTCTCTCATTATCTGGAGAAGCTTAATTCTACCCAATAATCATTGTAACTCCTGATTTCAAGCACAATTTGTATTTACTAAAAAGCAAATGTAGTAGACTAGGCTCAAAGAAGACCCTCGTTTTACAACAACTTTAACTGCAATAAATTGAACCAGATTCAACCATTGGGAATGTGCTGACATATCAGTCATGGTGACTTTGTTTCATTATGACTAATGCTCTGGTATTTCACATGTTCAAACTGCAATGCATTTACCATTATCAACCACAGGTGTCAATGAGTTGACAAAAGCCTTTAGTGTCTGTGGCTACAACAATCAAAAATGAGTATTTTTCATGTCGTTTGATGATGAATCTAAAAGTCTTAAGTGGCCAAATCACCATTGCCAGTCAGGGATCTAAAGGTGACACATCTTAAGCAAGAGCAGAATCAGTTATAACCAAATATGCACTGAAAAGAGGAAATAGGAATTAAGAAACACCCACGAACAAAATTACAGAAATCCAATGCATACATGTACATATATACACATACAAATGCAGACAGTGCCAAACAGATTTACAAAGTACAGCACACACAACATGATTTTAATCTGGTTTCTGCTATGCTTTCAGATTTCTTTGTCCTCATTGTGAATCTGTATGTTGTGTCTGAAATTATAAGAGCGAGCGAGAGGGTCTAAGGAACCATTGGGGTGGAATGTGATAGATATAGGTATGAACAAGGCGTCCGAGTAGCGTAGCAGTTTATTATGTTGTCTACCAACATGGGGGATTGCCAGTTCGAATCTCCACGTTACCTCTGGCTTGGTTGGGCGTCGCTACAGACACAATTGGCCGTGTCTGCGAGTGGGAAGCCGGACATGGGTATGTGTCCTGGCCACTTCACTAGTGCCTCCTCTGGTTGGTCGAGGCACCTGTTCAGGGGGGAGGGGGAACTGGGGGGAATAGCGTGATCCTCTCACTCGCTACATCCCCCTGGCGAAACTTCTCATGGTCAGGTGAAAAGAAGCAGCTGGCGACTTCACATGTATTGGAGGAAGCATGTGGTAGTCTGCAGCCCTTCCCAGATTGGCAGGGGCCCGGAGCAGCAACCAGTATGGCTTGGAAAATAGGGTAATTGGCCAAGTACAATTAGGGAGGGAAAAACGGGGGGGGCGGGGACAGGAATGAACAAACAATGCTATATCAGTAGTGACAAATTTCACTGAAGTAAAAAAAAAGCAACCCTACATTTCAGTCAAATCACAATTATCAAAATCAGAATCATGCTTATTGGCGATGCAGGTTTGCACTTAACATAGAATAACAACACTGCAACACAACAATCTTCAGTTCCTCTTTAAAACGTAGGTGTGAGTTTGGCTGCTTCTCAGTTACAGTGATATATGGCTTTGTGTTCTACCCGGCATGCTACTACTTAAATTATTGCAGTATATTCTTTGAAAATTATCAACATCAATGCACAAACAACAAAACCACTTCTGGACCAAGCTACATTTTGTTCTTCTCAGCAACATGAGCTTCAAGTGCAGCAGGGGATTGTGTTTTACTGTGAAAACAGGGCTGACACTGTGGTCGTTTACATTCAAAACAGCCTTTTAAAACATTTTTTCAAACCTGGGATAAAATACAGCCCTGTACCCTGAGAGGTTGACCAAGATGAAACACAGAAATTTTGAGTGATATGAACCAGAATTCTTTTGCTAGTTGTATTGGCCTATTTGGTTTCAGAAAATTCATTCGGAAGTCTCAATTACAAAAACATACCAACAACATCCAACTCTACCCTCTTTTTCTACCTAAGACTATGCAGACTATGTGTATTATCATCAATTTCAACCAGTTTTCAATTACTTTTCAGACATGTGCTCTGAATTTGTGGCTTGGAGCATGCGTTCAATCTGAAGTGTGTGGCTTGACAACAAGTTTCCGTCTGACATTTAATGCAGATAGCAATATTATAAAAGATATAGTTTATAGCGTGTGGGAAAGCCCTTGGTCAGTCTGACTGACCACGTGGTGACAATGGATAACTCGAGTTACACATTTAGCAATGATTTCACTACTACATTTATGTTTTCATTGATGGAAATGCACATATTTGTCATGTCAGTGATTTTTTTTCCTCCTAAAACCAGGGCCTTAAAGTAAAAACCCACAGCATTTGGATGGAAAAACACCCAGGCAACTTGTGTGTGTCAAACTGTACATGATGGCAGTGAAGGGTCGTTGTGGGTTTTTTTGGACATCATGGAATTGTTAGAGATGGAATTGGAGACCTCATTCTTTAAGTATCCCTTGGGAAACTAACAAGACGCTTCGGGCCCTCCAGACTCTGGCTCATTCTTTAACTCAGTGAAGTAAGGCGACTAAAACCTGGAACGCCCTGGGCCAGCTCTCGTATCCTGTATGCTGGTAAAGAGAGACCTCTGAGGCCTCTGAGGTCTTCCACAGAGATCTCTCTTCTATTGGCTGCTGACAAGGTTGCCAAAGACATTTCTGAGAGGGTTCATTCAGTTACCTTATAAAACCTTTCAAATGCTTTGTGTGTGGGGGTGACTAGCTGAAAACTCACATGCAGTCACCCGCTCAGATACCGATGCTGCCGAAGACATAGAAATACTCTCAAATTATCAAATTACTCAGCAAACTCAAGATATTTGTCTTAAGATCTGATTACTATTTTTTTAATATTAGCTATACAAGTTGAAAATGAACTTACTCTGGTCAGGAGTCATTAGTTTAAGTCAAGTCAATTTTATTTGTATAGCCCATCATCATCACACATTACAAATTTGCCTCAGGGGACTTTAGAGCAACACAACATCCTGTCCTTAGACCTTCATGTCAGACAAGGAACCTAACCCCCCACCCAAAAAGACAACAAAAAAAAAACAAAAAAAAAACAAAACTAAAACTAAAACAAAAAACTTTAACAGGGAGGAAAATGCACTATGTGAGCATGCATTATTTGTTTGGTACCTATGTATGTATGTATGTATGTATGTATGTATGTATGTATGCATGTATGTATCTATCTATCTATTCTACCTTAAAATTTCCATGCTTTGCAATTTGTTGGGTTTCATGTGTCTTGAATTGTCTACATCTTACGCTTACAAAATACCTTTCTCTTGTTCTTCTTCCTATTTGTTCTTATCATTATTGCTGTTACATGGATGTGCAGATGAAGCCATACGAATGCAACAGTGCTGTGGTGGCCTGGAAGAGCAGTGAGGTTGTTACTGGTTTCAGCAGTTTGAAAGATCTGGATGGGAGGGCTTAATGAATGAATGATGCGGTACCGTCGTTCAACAACTAATTTCACAGTAATCATACCACTGCCACAGAGAACACCCTGCTTGTTTAACATGACTTACACACCAGTACAACTATTCATGTTTCTATGTCATTCTCACGCTTAAAATGCATTTTAACCAGTTTCACATTCAAACAGAGTGGAGAATATAACACAATTGTGAATGTAAATAAAAACAAAACCATTTTTGCAGTTATTTGCTGTGTCGCATGTAATTACCCATGTCCTGCCTCGCCTCTGCCTTGGAGCACATATCAAAGGCAATTGTTCAGTCTGATACTGAAGTAAAAGTGTCTGCATGACTGCAGGGCCTGGGGTGGCTGCAGAGCCTGTCTGTTGACTTGGAGGTACTACGATAAAGCGCAGATCTCAGACACCAGAATTTATTGGGAATAATACCGTGCACTCACGGGTGGACACTTCAAATACATATTACACACTGCTTGCATCTGCCTCACACACTACCTGGAACACTCTCTGGATTACATCCTTCTTCTAGTCCTTTCTCCCCCTGTATTCCTTTTTCTGTCTTCTCCTTTATCGCTATAACTGCTATCCTAAACCGATATCAATAAAATCAATTTAATTATGTTTTGTCGAACACGTCAGCATCTGTTTATATGTCTTATCAGATACATGTTGCCATTGTTTGTTTCTAGTGTACCTTGTCTCACTTGTGGTGATTGTCCCCTTCTTGGATAAGCGATGCTGACTGGTGTTTAGCTGATCAAACATGCGGAAGAGGGGGACCGGCCTTGGCTATAAATGTGTAACAAAAACCTTCTGCTCTTGTCATTCCACAGATCATCCAAAGGATGGAGTGGTTCTTGATAATTAATAAAGACTATTTTTGCAGGTGGAGAATCTCAACTCCATCCATCCATCCATTATCCAAACCGCTTATCCTGCTCTCAGGGTCATGGAGATGCTGGGGCCTATCGCAGCAGTCATTGAGCGGCAGGTGGAGAGACACCCTGGACAGTCTGCCAGGGCATCCCAGCGCCCACACACACACACACACATTTTCACCTAGGGACAATTTAGTACGGCCAATTCACCTGACCTACATGTCTTTGGATGGTGGGAGGAAACCGGAGAACCCAGAGGAAACCCACGCAGACACGAGGAGAACATGTAAACTCCACACAGAAGACGACCCGGGATGACCCTCCAAGGTTGGCCTACCCCGGGGCTCGAACCCAGGACCTTCTTGCGGTGAGGCAACGGCACTAACTCTGTGTAGGGGACATCACAGAAATGTGAATCAATTCATTGGGATACAACTTTTAGTGGGAGAACTGCTTCATCACTCATCCAAGTGACTTCGTCAGTCTGTAGATATCCCTCAACCATATAAACAGCAGGGTTTTTTTTTTCAGATTTTTCTCCCCAATTGTATCCAGCCAATTACCCCACACTCTTATGAGCTGTCCCGGTCATGCTCCACTCCCTCTGCCGATCTGGGGAGGGCTGCAGACTACCACATGCTTCTTCCAATACATGTGGAGTCGCCAGCCGCTTCTTTTCACCAGACAGTGAGGGGTTTTGCCAGGGGGACATAGCATGTGGGAGGATCACACTATTCCCCCCAGTTTCCCCTCCCCCCTTAACAGGTGCCCCGACCAACCAGAGGAGGCGCTAGTGCAGCGACCGGGACACATACCCACTTCCGGCTTCCCAACCGCAGACATGGCCAACTGTGTCTGTAGGGACATCCGACCAAGCCGGAGGTAACACGGGGATTCGAACCAGCAATCCCCTTGTTGGTAGGCAACAAAATAGACCACCATGCCATCTGGATGCCAATAAACAGCACAGTTGCATAATGACTGAAACCAAAGTTTGGTTTCATATGCAAATAAGCGTGGCCTCTATAATTTCAATGACCATGTGCACTGGTCACAGAGGATTTGGGAATAGTTGCAATCACAGCATCATAAGATGGCGACAGATGTACTCTTAGCCCCCCGCCCCTTGGTTCAAGGATGGTCATTTCCTCTTCACATAGATGGCCTCTTTGACTCCCTGTTCAAACCAGCATTCCTCCCCATCAAGGATGTGCACATCCACATCCTTGCAAGAGTGGCCACTGGCCTGTAGATGGGTGTAGACTGTGGAGTCCTGGCCTGACTTGTTAGCGCTTCTGTGTTATACCATCCTCTTGGCCAGCGTCTGCTTGGTTTCCCCTATGTGCAAGTCAAAGCAATCCTCCTGGCACTTAACAGTGAAAACTATATTGTTCTGTTTGTGCCAGGGGACCCGATCTTTGGGGTGGACCAATTTCTGGCACAGCGTGTTTTAGGGTTTGAAAGAAACTGAGATGCAATGTTTGGAAAACACACGTCTCTACTGTGCCAAAACTCCAGTCAAATACGGAATCACCACTGGTTTACGCTCAGGCAGCTGTTGTCCTTCTCCTCTCTTCGACCGACCGGTGCACTGTTTGGGTGTCTTCCTGGCTTTGACAAACACCCAGTTAGAATAACCACACTTAACCAGGGCCTGTTTCATGTGGAATTTCTCCCCTTCCCCGACCACTGTGTCAATGGGGACATTGTAAGCTCAGTGGTACAGCATCCTGATGACTCCTAGTTTGTGTTCCTGTGGATGAGAGTCAAACCTTATGTACTAATCAGTATGTGTTGGTTTACGGTAAACCTCAACAATCAAATGTTTTCCATCACCAGTTACAATTTCACCGTCTAAGAAGGCTAACCTGTCATTTTTCACATCCTCCCTGGTGAACTTGATGTGGTTGTTCACAGTGTTAATGTGGTCGGTGAAATATGGTACATCCTGAGATTTAATCTCAACCCAGATGTCATCCACAAATCTGAACCAATGACTAGGTGGTGTCCCTGGATAGGACATCAGGGCCCCTTTTCCACTCCCTCCATAGACAAGTTGGCCACTACAGGCGAGACTGGGGAACTCATAGCACACCCATGCTTCTGCCTATAGTACTGCCTCCTGTATGAGAAGTACATGGACTGCAGACACAGCTTCAGGAGCAGACACACTTGGTCAGTGTTAAGCAGTGATGTGCAGTCAGGGGTGGCAGGGTAGGCAGTGCCTCACCCAGGCTAATAAAAAAAAAGAGAAATATGATAGTTACAAAAAATATTATTTATTTATTTATTTTAACTCTAATTTGGTAAGATTGTTGTAAAAACAATTAAAAAAACATGTAAAACTTGTTTTATCAATAAAAGACATACCCTATTCAGGATGGCTTGCTCTCAAAGCTAGCATTCGTGAATGCAGGCTGCTGAGGCAGAGTGTGCTTGTGCCTCTTTCTGGCACAAATAAATATAGTTCACTGCCTACCCAGCCATGGACCTCACTGCATGTTACTGGTGTCAAGGGTGATCCTATTGCTAAGGGTGGGGTCATCTTGTAATTTCATGCAGACCACCTCCACTGCTTCATCAACAGGAACATGTGAAGATAGACATAACATCATAAGAGACCATTGTTTCATCCCTCTCCATAAAGATGTCCCTCACCTGATCCACAAAATCTATAGTGTTCTCAGTGTGATGTTCATTACTGCCTACCAATGGGTTAAGAATTGATGTGAGAAACTTAGAGATGTTATAGGTCACTGAGTTAATCATGCAAACAATAGGCCATAATGGCACATCCTGCTTATGCAGCTTAAGTAACCCATATAGATTAGGTGTAGCTTCCCCTGGGTATAATGTACAAAATTCTGTCAATAGCATTGCCCTGTTCTAATAGCTTCAGTTATCTATTACCTTTTTCTTGTAACCACTGCCTAGATCTTGTTTCAGGGGCTCATAAGTATTTATGTCGCTGAGTAACGTCATAACTTTCTCATGATTGTCTGTCTGGCTTCATAAAACATTGCATCTGCCTTTGTCTGCCAGAAAAAAGGATGATGTTTTTGTTCTCTGTCACCATCTTACAATGCTGTGATTGCAACTCTTCCCCAATCCTCTGTGAATAGTACAAATGGCCATTGTAACTCTAGTTAATGGTCACACCTATTTGTATGAGACCAATCATTGATTTTGGTCGTTATGCAACTGTACTGTTTATAAGGGTGGGGATGCCTGCAGTCAGTTTAGACTGAAGAGGTCACTTAGATGAGTGATGAAACGTTTCTCCCTCTAAACGTTCGGTCCAGATGAACTGATTCGCCTTTCTGTGAATTTCTTACCTGGATTATTGAGCATGCATAAAGACATCTGTATAGGACACACTGGCATGCAAATTCCTCGTGTTGTATGCCATGCCTGCAGACAGCACAAGTTAGTAAAAACAAATAAACTCAATGACAAACAAATGTTCATTAATGTACTATCTTTCGTCGAAGAAGGCACAATGATTATTCGGCTTATTGCCCAACTATGAAAGCCTTTGAGTTCGGAGCATGCTGAAAATACAAAGCGGGCTGTCTGGCGACATTTACAAAAAGATGTTCCCAAACTTGCGCGCAGTTTGATGGGCGTAGCTCGCAGAGAGAAGAGGAAGCATTCCCAGCTTCTGAGCTGCACAAGAGGCTTATCCACGGTTTTATATTTGGGGGGAAGAGGTGCCATCTTCGGGCCAGATAGTTTCCACAGCGAGCTGAAGGTAAAAGTAAAGCCTCTCTCTGGTTAAGGAAAACTGTATTCTGCGGTGTTGATTCTCGATGCGGTCAGCCCCTTCACGCCTTAGGGCGGCTACGCTTCCGATGGCCTTACGGTCGCTCCATCCCACCTCTGACACCAATGTAGCGAATTCGGGGGCCAGTCCGAGATACGGTCGCCACAAGCCGGGACGCGAACCCGTATCTCCTGCACCGCAAGCGACAACGTTAACCAGTCGACTAAAGGGTCCGACCCGTTAGTCAAGGACCAACGTGTCTACTTATCCATGCACGTTACTATATCAAACATATCCCTTAATTCAGCTTTAAGTTACCAGCGTTGATGGTAACTTTGCATCTCATATCACCTCTTTTCCTTTGAAATAGTAAAATACGGGCGTCCGCGTACGGCGGTCTATTTCGTTGCCTACCAACACGGGGATCGCCGTTTCGAATCCCCTTGTCACCTCCGGGTTGGTCGGGCGCGGTGTCTGCGGGCGGGAAGCCGGATGTAGGTGTGTCCTGGTCACTGCACTAGCGCCTCCTCTGGTCGGTGCCTGTTCGAGGGGGGGGGGGGACTCGGGAGAATAGCGTGATCCTCCCATGCGCTATGTTCCCTGGCGAAACTCCTCACTGTCAGGTGAAAAGAAGCGGCTGGCGACTCCACATATCGGAGGAGGCATGTGGTAGTCTGCAGTCCTCCCCGGATCGGCAGAGGGGGTGGAGCAGCGACCGGGACGGCTCGTGGAGTAATTTGCCGGATGCAATTGGGGGAGAAAAAAAAGGAGGGGGGATACGTTAGCTATGTTAATCGGCGGCTCTTTGGAAGAGATAGCGGTATCCATAAGGAATAAGACACCTATACTTAAATACAAAATAGAAATTCCATCTCGTTAGGGTTTCCTTAAAACTGAACAGTCGGGCAACGGCGTGAGGCCTCTCCAACTGAAGCCCTTTGTTGTGAACTTTGGTGAGTTTCACTGAAGAATTGGGTTAAATTGGACTTATTAAAATAGGACGCTTGTGTTCAATTGCCCCATTATAAGCCATTGTAAAGCTGTGTCCATTTGTGGTCGCTTATCCAAAATCTCTATAATGAAGCTGGTGAAATTGTATTGCAGCTGATATGCACAATGGCAAAAACTCTGAAAGTAAGACCATGGTTGCGAAAACCCCCAATTATCGTTCAAGTCTGGAAGAATACCTAAGGCTGCACATTTTCAACTGAAAAGCTTACGTTACATATTATTACTTAATATCCTAATTTGACACTTAACATAGACATTATAAAACAGAGGACATTGTACCAATTCAACAGAGCCAAAGTTGGTTTGTCTGAATCATGTCTTGGCTAACTAACAACACAGAAAAGCAAGTTGACACATCAGAAACATTTAAAAACCTTTATCAAGGTGCCCCAATGGCTCACCTGGTAGCGTGCATTTCGCATAAAGTTGAATTCTTACCACAGTAGCCTGGTTTCGAATCTGGCCTGGGCCCTTTGCTGCTGCACGTCGTCCTCTCTGTCGACTGTCGCTATCCAATAAAAGTGGAAAATGCAAAAAAAAACTTTTATCAAAAGGCTGATTTTTTTGAGCGTGTTAAAGGTGATAGACCAGGCCTTACTTGCATCTGTTTTGATGGTGTTTCTGTGAAATCCTACCGCGAATGAAACCACGTGGGTAATACCAAGTGATAGAATATGAGGGAGCGGCTAACGATATGTTGGAGGTGCAGAAAAAAAATAAGTTTTGGCAGTTTCTTACCATGATAACAATATTGTTGATTAAAAAATTAATATTCAAAGTCTTAAGTCAGCATGTATTTTCAAATGCACTCATTCACAAATACTTTGAGGGAACAACCCTCACCACCCCGAATCTGTGTAGATGGTACAGCTTAAGTTGAAACGAAATATCAGTCTATGAATGAGTGAATTAATTAGAAGCCAGGTTCACGCATACGGTTCATGGAGTGCTTTGCATCTAAAAACCCTGATTATTATAAAAAGGGACTGATGTAACTTTCAAATCACAAAATGCTCGGTGTTTCTACAAATGAAATGAACAAAGACATGGATTAAACAGATGTTAACCTTAATTGAATTAGGAATACTTATAAACGTCCCTAATTTTTAGGAAAAGACATGCCGAGATGTGTTATTATGGAGCTGCTTTGCGTTTCATGGTAGACATCTGAAAACATCTGCTCCGTTTCTCTGAAGCTGATAAAAACTGACTGGAAAGAAAAAGTCAAACACTCTGGTGTTCTATATTGATTCCATGCCTTTAGTGACTGTATTTGGCCCAAAAATGAATGTTGTTTTCCGAGATCTGTATGGCTCCATAACACAGTCTGAAATCCATCCATCATCTATACCCGCTAAATCCGAATTCAGGTTAGATTAAAAGATCATCCCAGCACCACACCGTGCAGGTTGCAAGTCCTTCACGGGCCAAATGTCCATGTGGAATTTAGAGACTTCAATTCACCTAATACAACACACGCGCACACACACACACACACACACACACACACACACACACACACACACACACACACACACACACACACACATATATAAAACAGGGGTCTCCGACCTTTTTTCAACTGAGAGTTACTTTAAAAAATTAAAATGGCCGATTTACTCATGTGTCTAAAGGGGTGGGACGGGGTGGCCCTGTCCCCACCTGAAATATGATTGCCCCCGCCCCCCCGTGCCCCCTCAATGCCATTGGGCTAGAGTACTGTCAGTCTGACAATGCCCGATGCCATTGGATCAGAGTGCTTGTCAATAGCTGCGTCACTTGCGATGAAGAATCGCAGTACCACGTTTTTCACAACCGCCAAACAGGAGGGACACGACTCGAGATATTTACGGCAAATTAACGACACCGCGTCTGTATGGGACGCCAAGTGTAACAGACCCCTTTTCGTAGTCAGAACGCCTTTTATGCTACGAAACGCGTAAATTCATTACGAAACCATGTAACACCCTTTGTCCACTAAAAACACAAACACGTTAGCGTTGTGTCCACGAAATATTGACGAGAGCGCATACTTTCTTGCACAGAAAACCAAACGGATGATTCATGGCGTGCACTGTGTAATGAATGAAAGGTCACGTGTTTAACTTGACCCATTCACGGATGTACGTGCAGTGCGTGTGACGTATACAGGAAGTTAGAAGGGCATGTTATGAAGGTTGTATGTCGGATGAACGCTAGTAAAAGCTACACAGTTAAGAACCTACGAAGTCGGCTCGTTCTTGAATTATTCTTATGTCAGTAAGACAAGGCGTCTACGGACATTACATGGTGTCAGAATAGTCTGTGTATCGGAACACGAGCGGTCATGCCGAAGTTTAATCCGCCGAGTGAATTCAAGTTTGACTGCCCCGTTGAATGGCCGGAGTGGAACCAACGGTTTTCGCGCTTCAGGCTCGCGACAAAGCTGGATAAAGACGACGGGGAGGTTCAAGTGAGTTCGCTGATTTATGCAATGGGAAGCGAGGCTGAAAAGATATTCAGCTCGTTTGACTTCGCGGCGGAGGGTGATAAAGTGGACTATGATATCGTACTGAAAAAGTTCGACGACTACTTTATTCCCCGCCGTAACATCATACATGAGAGGGCGTGCTTCTATCAACGTAGCCAGCAGCCAGGAGAGACAGCGGAGATGTACATCCGGACATTGTATGAGCTGTCTGAACACTGTGAGTTTGGGGACAAGAGGGATGAACATATCAGAGATCGTCTGGTAGTGGGCATAAAAGATAAGGTGCTCTCCCGTCAGTTCCAGCTCACAGCGGACCTTACTCTGGTGAAAGTCATTGAACAAGTGCGCCAGGCGGAGGCAATAACAAGGCAGCTCAGCCTCCAAGCTAACCAACCAGAGGCCCAGCTGGCTAACGTCAATGTTGTCCGACGGCGGGACGGACGCCAAAACAAAAAGGGCGGACAGCGTCATGGTGGCGGCAGTCCTGCAACCAACAAAGTAGAAGAATGCGGGAGGTGCGGCAAGACGCAGCACACCGATGAGCGGAAGTGTCCGGCAACGAACAGTAAGTGCAACAAGTGTCATAAAAAGGGACATTGGGAGCGTGTATGTCACTCTAAAGCGGTGAGAGAAGTCACTGAAGAGGTTAAACAGCTGTACTTTCTGGGAGAAGTTGGCAAAGAGAGCAGTCAGGAAGATTGGACTGTTAGTTTAACAATAAGTGATGTACCAATAACCTTTAAAATTGACACGGGGGCTGACGCTACTGTTATCAACCAAGGGACATTTAAAAAGCTGAAGCCAAACATAAAACTGGGACCTCCTGACACATGCTTCATAAGCCCAGGTGGAAACATCAGCTGCATAGGACAGTTTCAAGCCACAACCAACTACAAGGAGAAACAATACTCCTTTCCAGTGTATGTGATCAAGGGGAGAGGCAGCTGTCTGCTGAGTCGTCCAGAGGCAGTGGAGATGGGTCTAGTGAAGCGGATGAATGAGGTCAGTGGAGTTTTCGGTTCAAGTGGACTGCTGAAAACAGACCCAGTGAAAATAGCTCTGGTGGAGGGTGCCCAGCCATACGCGGTGCATACAGCCAGACGGATACCGCTGCCACTTGTACCACTGGTTAAGAAAGAACTGCAGCGCATGGAAAATGAGGGCATTATTGAAAAAGTGACTCAGCCCACAGAATGGTGCGCCGCTATGGTGCCGGTGCTGAAACCGAACAAGAAAGAGGTTCGCTGCTGCGCTGACCTCAGGAGGCTGAATCGAGCGGTGAAACGTGAGAAATACGTGCTGCCCACTATGGAGGAAATAATGCCAAGGCTCGCAGGGTCAAAGTTCTTCACAACGTTGGATGCAGCAAGTGGGTTTTACCAGATCCCCTTGCATGAAGACAGCAGGGGGCTCACCACTTTCATCACCCCATTTGGGAGGTATGCTTTCTGCCGCCTTCCATTTGGTATAACGAGTGCTCCAGAGATTTTCCAGAGAAAGATGGCGGAAACTCTGACCGGGCTAGAGGGCACAGAGGTGTACATGGATGACATCCTTATACATGGAGAGACTGAGGAAATCCATGACCGGCGCCTAGCAGAGGCGCTGGGGGTCATTGAAACAGCAGGTCTCAAACTGAACCAAGCGAAATGCAAGTTCAAACAGAAACAAGTCCGCTTCCTTGGTCATATCATCAACGAGGCAGGCATCAGACCTGACCCGGACAAAGTGGCCGGAATAGAGAACTTTCCTCAGCCCCAGAACGTGACGGAACTCAAGAGGTTCCTCGGGATGGTGAACTATTTGGCAAAATACGTCCCAGAGCTGTCCACTGTAGGTCAGCCGCTTTATGGACTGCTTAAAGCAACGACAGAGTGGCTGTGGGGACCTGCACAGAACACAGCATTCCAAGACCTTAAAGCAGCACTCGCCACCGCCCCGGTACTCACCTTTTACGACGTCACTAAGGCTACGGTGGTGTCAGCAGATGCCAGCAGCTACGGGCTGGGAGGCGTTCTGCTCCAGCAGCACGGGGAACACTGGAAGCCCGTGGCCTACTGCTCCCGACGGCTGAGTGACGCAGAGACAAGGTACGCACAGATCGAGAAAGAGTGCTTAGCCAGCGTCTGGGCATGTGAAAGGTTCGAGAAGTACTTGTTTGGGCTTGACAATTTCAGACTTGTCACCGATCATAAACCACTAGTGCCTCTCATGAACAGCAAAGACTTGGATAATGTGCCCATTAGGTGCCAGAGACTGTTAATGAGGCTGATGCGTTTCAATGCAGTGGCTGAATACGCACCAGGCAAAACTTTAGCTGTGGCTGACGCACTCTCCAGAGGCCCAGAGCAGTGCTACGGAGATGGTGCTTCTCATGATGATGTTGCAGCGCACATTGATGCCATCGTGTGCCAGGTGCCTGCCACACCTCAAAGGATGCAGGAGATAAAACAGAGCACGGATGGGGATCTGCAGCTCCAGACAGTGTTGGGCTTCATCAGACACGGCTGGCCTGAGTATGTCGATAAAGTGCCGGAGACAGTCAGAGACTTTTATCAGGTGAGAGGGGAGTTATCTGAGGTAGATGGTTTAGTCATCAGAGGCAGTCGTATCGTCATTCCCACAGAGATGAGGGAGGTGATCTTAGACAGAATACACGACGGGCACCAGGGGATAGTTAAGTGCAGAGAGAGAGCTAGCCAGTCAGTGTGGTGGCCCAAAATGACAGAGCACATTACAACAAAGATACAGCAATGTCAATTCTGCAGAGAACACAAGAACACACAGAGAAAAGAGCCTTTAATGTCAAGTGAGCTTCCATCCAGACCATGGCAGAAAGTTGGCATAGACCTGTGTGAGTACAAAAAGCAAAACTACTTGATAGTGTCTGACTATTATTCCAGGTTTTTGGAGATCCTAAATCTACCAACAACTACTAGCAGTCAGGTTGTAGCTAGGCTGAAGGCTACATTTGCACGTTTTGGTATCCCTGAAATTGTAGTTAGCGATAATGGGCCACAGCTAGTTTCAGAAGAGATGAGGAGGTTCAGTGAGGACTATGATTTCATCCATGTGACTTCAAGCCCACACTACCCCCAGAGTAATGGACAGGCAGAGAGGGCTGTTCAGATAGCCAAAAGCATATTAAGGCAGGAAGACCCTCTCCTCGCCCTGTTGACATACAGAGCTACACCCTCTTCTTCCACTGGAGCCAGTCCAGCGGAATTGCTCATGGGTAGGAGACTCAGAACCACCTTACCCACATTGCAGCATAACCTGAAACCGGCCTGGCCTAAAGAGGAACTGATCAAAACCGCTGACGCCGCAGCCAAATCGAGGCAGGCTTTCTACTACAACCGCAGGAACGGCGTGCGGACACTGCGCCCACTGAACTCGGGTGACGCAGTACTCACCAAACCTGATGGACAGAAAACATGGACAATGCCAGCAGTAGTTCACAGTCAGAGCTCCACTCCCAGATCCTACATAGTGGAGACAGCTCAAGGTGAACATTACAGAAGGAACAGGCGCCACCTGTTGGCCACACCCAAAACACTCACCTTTGTCAGCAGGGATCCTGACCATGTCACTCCAGGGGAGAATGGAAACACGGATGAGTCCCGAGCAGCAGAATTGCCAACTTCCACACCATATGTTACTCGCTCTGGCAGGGTGAGCAAGCCAGCAATCCGGCTGGATTTGTGAGGCGTATGGACTTGTGTATTGTGGGGGATTTTTTATTTTTTTTGTGAAAAGGGGGGTGATATACAGGTTAGAAAATCATCTTAGAGGGGGAGATGTAATGAATGAAAGGTCACGTGTTTAACTTGACCCACTCACGGATGTACGTGCAGTGCGTGTGACGTATACAGGAAGTTAGAAGGGCATGTTATGAAGGTTGTATGTCGGATGAACGCTAGTAAAAGCTACACAGTTAAGAACCTACGAAGTCGGCTCGTTCTTGAATTATTCTTATGTCAGTAAGACAAGGCGTCTACGGACATTACACACTGAATTGACCGGTGTGCCTTTCATTTGGTGGACAAAAGGCTGAATGCACTTTGGCACTATGTGGACAAAAGAAACTAATTTTGTACACAAAAGTAATTCTGTCCGGCGTCCGGGTAGTTTAGCGGTCTATTCCGTTTCCTACCAACACTGGGATTGCCGGTTCGAATCCCCGTGGTACCTCCGGCTTGGTCGGGCGTCCCTACAGACACAATTGGCCGTGTCTGCGGGTGAGAAGCCGGATGTATGTGACCTGGTCGCTGAACTAGCGCCTCCTCTGGTCGGTCGGGGCGCCGGAGAATAGCGTGAGCCTCCCACGCACTACACCCTCCTGGCGAAACTCCTCACTGTCACGTGAAAAGAAGCGTTGGCGAATCCATATGTACCGGAGGAGACATGTGGTAGTCTGCAACCCTCCCCGGATTGGCAGAGGGGGTGGAGCAGCGACCGGGACGGCTCGGAAGAGTGGGTAATTAGTCAAGTACAATTGGGGAGTAAAAGGACAGGGGGGGGGCGGACGCAGACTTTCCTTGCCACTGTGTTAGCAGACATAATAATTTCTGTCTTACATTTATGGTCCCTGAATCACGTTTCTGCCATCGCAGTCATCACTTCCTTCACCATCCCACCATCAGTGAACGGCGTCTTGTGCTTTGTTAGGATATGTGCCACCTTAACAGATGCTTCCGTTGCCATGTTTACCTTCTTTGTCGGTTTGGTGAACAAAGATTAATGTCTTTTTAGCGTTGCTTTCAGCTTGTTCACCTTTTCTGTCCATAACCTGCTACTCGCAGGAAAGTCCCATGCAAAGTTGCTGTAGACTTAAGAAAGAGAGACAATTTATTTGTCATTCTAAACCAGCGTACAACGAAATTCATCCTCTGCATTTAACCATCCTATTGTATAGGAGCAGTGGGCAGCCGCAGTGCCGCGCCCGGGGACCAACTCCAGTTCTTTCCATTGCCTTGGGAAGGGTCACAGACAGAAGTATTAACCCTAACATGCATGTTTTTATGGTGGGGGGAAACCCACGCAGGCACGGGTAGAAGATGCAAACTCCACACAGAAAGGACCTGGGACGCAAACCCGGGACCTTCTTGCTGTAAAGCATCAGTGCTAACCACTGGGCCACCATGCTGTCAGATGTCGTGCTCAACATTACATCTTTTACCGACTGAAACGCTGGTACCACAGATGTGGTGCACACACTTGTTTGTCCTTCACATTCACTTTCCCATTCCTCATGGAAATAATATGTTTTCTGCTATTTCTTGCCCTGCCACTTTCTTTGTTCATCATAAATCTGGCTATTTTATAAGCCAAGCTGGGTTGCTAACACCACCAAACTCCTTGCTTTAACTACCCCCCTCCAACATAAAATGACATCAGATGTCAATCAAATAAATTATGCTACTGTCAAGTCTGTCAACATGTCGTCGCGTCAGTTACACGTGGGCCATCTGTGTGTTTGATTGGATTGAAATGGGAAGAAATTTCCAGGGTCCATTTAATTGTCAGATTTATTTATTTATTGTACACAATCTTTGAACTTTTTGGCGAGCTACTCAAAAACAGGCAACAAGCTACCTACCGGTAGCTCACGAGCAACGTGATGGTGACCTATGACCTAGAACAGGGGTCGGCAAGTCAAATTGTCTCCCACAAGACATTCGCAACATTGACTCTCTTTCAACCTTCAGATCCCATCTCCAAACGCACCTTTTCAAACTGGCATATTCAGTTTGATCCACGCTTCATTGAGTTTTGTGCAGATGATTTTATACTTATCTGTTGTATTACCTTTTTATTGTCTACCCTGCTTTGTTTTGATTTTATGCTGTCTGATACAGTGCTGCTTGTTTTTTGTTTCTTTTTTAACTGTGTTCTGTAAAGTGTCCTTGAGTGCTCTGAAAAGCACCAACAAATAAAATGTATTATTATTATTAGTAGTAGTAGTATTAAAAGAGCTATTTTTGGCAAGCCCCGGGGTAGTCCAACCTTGGGGGTTGTCCCAGGATGTCCTCTGTGTGGAGTCTGCATTTTCTCCCCGTTTCTGCATGGGTTTCTTCCGGGTGCTCCGGTTTCCACCCATAGTCCAAACACATGCAGGTCAGGTGAATCAGCCGTATAAAATTGTCCTTAAGTTTGAATGTGTGCATGTGTGTGTGTGTGTTGGCCCTGTGATGACCTGGCGGCCTGTCCAGGGTTTCTCCCCACCTGCCACCCAATGGCTGCTGGGATAGGCTCCAGCATCCCCAATGACCCTGAGAGCAGGACAAGTGGTTTGGATAATGGATGGATGGAAAACAAAATCTGCCTTGAAGCCACAAAACATATTTGAGCCTTTTAAGGAAGGTAACACAGCCTATTAAGGCTAAATTAGACTATCAACATTACTACTATTACTACTACTACTTTCAGCTGCTCCTGTTAGGGGTCACCACAGCGGATCAGCCGTTTCCCTTTCTTCCTGTCCTCTGCATCTTCCTCTGTCACGTCAACCACCTGCATGTCCTCTCTCACAACATCCATAAACCTCCTCTTTGACCTTCTTCTTTTCCTCTTCCCTGGCAGCTCTATATTCAACATCCTTCTCCCAATATACTCAGCATCTCTCCTCCACACATGTCCAAGGCATCTCAATCTTGCCTCTCTTGCTTTGTCTCCAAACCGTCCAACCTGAGCTGTCCTTCTAATATACTCGTTTCTAATCCTGTCCTTCTTCATCACTCCCAGTGAAAATCTTAGCATCTTCAACTATGCCACCTCCAGCTCCACCTCCTGTCTTTTCGTCAGTGCCACTGTCTCCAAACCATATAACATGGCTGGTCTCACAACCATCTTGTAAACCTTCCCTTTAACTCTTAAGATTGTCAACATTACTAATAGGTCTAAATGAGCATTCATTAAGTGTTACCACATGTGGCTACTCTGCAGTGGGCTGTTTATGATTATTTGGTACTTAAACGTTTAATTTCATTAGAATGAATTTATGAAATTATAGAACTACAATAAAGAAAAATTTACATTTTTTTGTTATTTTTATTAGAGGATTTCTATTACCAACAAAATACAAAACTGAACAAAAGTCCAGTTCAGTGCGAGGTGATCCTCTTCGTTTTTCCTCAGCCACACACTATCAACTCTCAGGCCTGAGCATAAAACACAACAGCTAAGGGTCATTCAATTCATTGACAAATAAAATAAATCAAATAATGCAATAATGCAAAACAATAGCCTATCAAAGGATACCATTCTCACTCGTTTAATGCGATTTCTGTCTCTGAATGTCAGAGCAGATCTTCTCAATATCAGGGCTGTACTGCACGCTCTCATCTCTGAGGCGGGAGCCATATTTGGATTATGTAGTTAATGTTTGAGGTGGGGAAACCCGAGACAGGCCAACACTATTGTGTTTCAGCAAAATTTAAAGGGAAAAGTTCTGGCCGTAGACGTAGGCTATGACACATTTTAGTTGACGAAATGTTAAAACCCTTATTTTATTTGGTGTACAGGCTATACATTTTTATAATTAGAGAATGTAAGAATCACTTTAGGCCTACAATAAGCTTAAATGACAATTATGTATAATGTAATATGTAAAAAAAATAAATAGTGCAATTATTCATTTTCATATAATTTTTGTCAAAGCCACAGAGAGCCACTGCAAAAGAGCTGCCGGTTGCTGACCCCTGACCTAGAAGAAAGCCATGCACACATAATTCACAAACACCACACAGATGGGCTGAAATCAAACCAAGGACACTCTTGCTGTGAGGTGACTTGCTAACCACTAAACCATGCACCCACTACGTATGTTAATGTATTTGGTTTAAGACAAGGATGCAGTGCAATGACTTGCTTGTTAGTCTATAACTTGTCTCCATTACCAAATTTCACAGCATGGGACTACCGTGTAAGTGTTTAAAAACACCACCAACCGTAGAACAGAGATAAATGTCCTCTCTGTAGTGGTTGTGGTGACTGACACTTTAACGGTTGCAGCTCAGCGGTCTCCACAATCCGTTTGACTTCTTCCTGAGGGTTGAGTTAGGTTTTCATTTAAATGATGTCACATGTGCCACAGATGGCCTGGCACAAGAAAAAGCACAGCAAATCTGAAAAAAATTATCTATAATCTGTAAAAGATGCTTTACTTCCAACAACCTGGCCATGGGAGACATAACTTTCATCCACAATGCCTTTGTGTGAACGTATCTCAGGTTTGCTCAACTTTTCCACTCAATGGTTCATCGCAGGTAGCTTCAGCATGTCCATCAAGCTTTTGCCGCAACACCCGGCAGAAGTGTTTATTAATACCATAACTTGCTTGAAGTATGCAACCAATTTTTATCACTTTTTTTCTAACAAATTAGGATCATAGGGGACATTGCAAGTAAGCAATAATGATGATAACAGAAGAGAAGAACTTGAAAAATTTAATTACAGAAATAACTTGGCCTTCCCTATAATAGTGATCATATGTTTTTTACAGGGTGACATACTAAATGGGTTTTTTTCCTACTTTGATCCTGCTCCTTTGTGCATTTTTGCTTATCAATTACATAAAGGGCCGATCCAGACACATCATTGACACGTCTTCACTAAAATTCCTTTCAGGCGCCTCCTTATCACTGATACATTATGGCTTTACCACATTACTTGAGCTTTACAATACGGTTTTGTCTCTTCAACCTAGCCTATCCTGTTGCGGAGTAATTTTAATTACTAAAGAAATCTAGCAGTTTTGAACTTTTCGATGGTCTCTAACAGTTTGATATTGTTGTGTTAGTGCTACCATGGAAAATTCAAAGTAGTAATAGTCATGTCGGCTAGCCATATGGAGACCACTTAAAGCGACATTGTGTAATTTTTCTATTGACTTAGCTAAACGAGATGTGATCATTTTTGTTATGGTCTGAATGTTTTCCCCCTTCTATCTGAGTACCTGCAGGATGGGCTGCGACATGGAGGCATGGCTGATCTACTTCTGGGCTGAGTGCAGCAAGGCACACCTGATCCCCATGTACAATTACCCACCTCTCCTCCATAAAAGCCTGGTTCAGTCTTCACCACCTTGCCAGAAAATTCCGTCTCATCGGTAGTGCCTGCGTATCCTATCCAGAAGAAGGTTCACGAGAAAGCGTTCTCGCCGTTTGTTTTTTTTCTTGACCAAACTCTCCCCAGATCCAGGACCTCGTTGCTTCAGCCCAGATCCAGGGAAGGCGCCAACCTGCCTTCAGTCATCGCCTCCTGCCTTTTCCTGTTGCCGACCTTTTGGCTAAGACGAATAAACCTGTTTTAGCACCACAGCACTGTCTCCTGCTTCCTTGGGTCCGCGCGTTCACCTAGGTCCTAACAGAATTATGTGGCCAAAATGGACCCAGCAGGAAGAGAACATCTGAGAAGAGACCCAAGGCGCAGTGGTGGGTCAGCATGATTCCACCCTTCGATAAATCATGGACAATCTGCAGCGATTAACCACCAGTGTGACACAGCTCACCAGCAGATTGGATACCGTCGCCAGCCAAGTCTCCACCGTCTCCGCAGCCACCACCCACACCTGGACCAGCACCTACCCCAACACCCCGGGAGCCCTACATTCCCATTCCTGCAAGGTATTCAGGTAACCTAGAGACATGTGCCCAGTTTCTCCACCAGTGTTCGTTAGTTTTTAGTCAGCAACCAGCCACATATTCAACCGGTCAGTCAAGAATTGTATTTATTATGAGCCTCCTGTCTGACCAAGCTGCCGCTTGGTCTCTAGCCGTATCCACTCACTCAAGACCCAAGTCTTTAATACATTTGCGATTCACTTTTTTTTCTTTTTCATTCATGCCCCCCCCAAAGTCCATTAGTGCTACTGATCCATTCATCTATGTGAGGTCACAAAGTCTTTGTATCGCTGCGGCTGCACAACAGAGCGGCCTGATCTGGTGGTAACAGGGTTGGCCCTGTCACCAGTGTCCTTGGTTTTGTTTCCTGCTAAGACACTGCGAGAAGGAACACTCTCTGAATGTCCGGGTTCAACACTCTCTGGCTGACTGGGGCTGCTGATCTCCATGTCCATAGTGTCCGTGAAGATTGCCCCTGGTGCATGCCTGAGGTGTCTGCGATTTCTCCTGATGACACCACTCGTGTGCAGCTGGACCTCATAGGATCTCCTATCGACCGGCCTCAGCACCTTGCCCACTCTCCAGCCAGTGTGGGGTGCGAGAGGCTGAACTCTCACACATTCACCTGGGGCAAGCGTGTCCAAGTCTTTAGCCGACCTGTCGTAGTATGCCCTCTGCCGTTGTTGGTTATTTTGTAAATCCTGTTTCACCTGCACAACTTTCGGCTGTAACAGGCTTGCCTTGGTTGGCAGTAGTGTTTTGGTACGGCGACTGAGCAGCCGCTGTGCTGGTGTGGTATCAGTACCCTGTGATGGTGTGTTGCGGTGGTCCAGAAGGGCGAGATAAGGATCCCGTCCAGCAGCCTTGGCTTTGAGCAAGACTCTTTTTGCTGACTTAACAGCTGACTCAGCTTTGCCGTTGCTTTGCGGGTAACCTGGTGATGAGGTTTTATGTTGAAATCCCCACAGTCGACTGAACTTCTGGAATTCTTGTGACGAATACTGTGGGCCATTGTCCGAGATTACAATATCTGGGATACCTTGGCGGGCAAAATGAGCTTTCAGTTTCCGTATCACTGTGGTTGACTTGGTATCTGCCAGGTAATCTATTTCCCAAAAATTTGAGAAAAAAATCAACAATTTATGAGGTAGTCTTTGTTTTCAAACATGAACAGATCCGTGCCCACCTTTGCCCACGGCCTGCTTGGCACATCATGTGACATTAGTGTTTCTTTTTGTTTAATGTCCATTGATCTGCAGATGTCACACTTTGCTATATATGACTTTATTTGGTCGTTCATGCCCTGCCAATAGACACACTCCCTAGCCCTCCGTAGGCATCCTTCCACACCCAGATGTGATGCGTGTAGGCGGCAAGTGATGTCTTTTCTCAATGCATCAGGGATGACAGCGCGCTCACTCCTGAACACTATTCCATCTTGGTGGCTTAACTCCTCTTGGAATGAGAAGTAGGGCTTGATTTCCCTTGGTGTTTTTGACTTATCGTCAGGCCATCCTTGCTGCATCATTTTGATGAGAAGCTGCAGTGTTTCATCCTCTTTTGTGGCAGATCGTATATCATGTAGCCTGTCTGCTGCGATAGGTAAGTGTTGTGCCATGTTGACAGTCTCTAGTTCTGCATCCGGTGCACTCTCAGGAAGATAAGCTCTGCTCAGAGTGTCTGCTAGCAGCATGTCTCTACCTGGCACATATACTACATCTAGATCATACTTTTGTATGCGCAGCATCATTCCCTGCAGCCTTTTGGGTGCACTTAGTAGAGGTTTTCTCACTATTGTTTCCAACGGCTTGTGATCACTTTGCACCGTCACTTTTCGGCCGTATGTGTACTGGTGAAATCTTTCCATGCTAAAAACCATTGCTAAGAACTCCTTTTCTATTTGTGCATACCCACGCTCTGTTTGAGTGAGTGCTCTGCTTGTAAATGCTATTGGCTTACCCATCTGCATGAGCGCTGCGCCTGTGTCTGAAGCGTCACACTGCACTGTGAGTTCCTCATCTGGGTTGTAATATTTCAGTACTGGGACCTTTTGCTATAGTCTCTTTCAATTTGAGGAAAGCCTCCTCATGCTGTGCTGTCCAGTTCCACTCCCTGTTTTTGTGTGTCAAATCTCTCAACACTATGCACTGGTCTGAGAGGTGGGGACAAAACTTGGCTAGATAATTTACCATACCTAGCAGCCTTTGCACTCCTTTCACATCAGTCGGTGCCGGCATCTTCTCAACGGCAAGCACTTTCTCTGGATCCGCCCTGAGTCCATCAGCTGTCAGGCGGTGTCCAATGTATGTGGTCTCCTTTTGTCTTTGTTCAGCTTGATGTTCTTTTGTCTGCATCTTTCAAGAAACAGTCTCAGTTTTCCATCATGGTCACGCTCAGCTTCCTCCTGTGTTTCCCCTTGGCCTGTGATCAGTACATCGTCAGCTATAATGTACAAGCCCGGTACACCGTCCAGCGCTTGTGTGAGCTTTCTCTGAAAGATTTCTGGGGCCGGACTTATCCCCATTGGCATCCTCAGCCACCTGTAACGTCCGAATGGAGTGGCAAATGTTGTTAAATAGCTGGACGACTCCTCCAGCTGCACATGCCAGAATCCACTCTTGACATCACACACTGTGAACACTTTTGCTTTTGACAAGTCCGGTAAAATGTCCTCAATGGTTGGCAGTGGGAAGTGACTGCGCTTTAGAGCTTTGTTCAAAGGCTTGGGATCGATACACACTCTTGGTTTCCCACTTGGTTTCTGTACCACCACCATTGCACTGATCCAATCTGTACTGCATTCCACAGGTGTTATGATCCCTCTTTGCTGTAGGTCCTTCAGTGGTTTCATCATGGCGACTGGGACCCGCCTCTTTGGCAGCTGTACTGGTTTCACTGTGCTGTCCACCTCTATTTTGTATTTTCCCTCGAGGCAGCCATCGCCAATGAACACATCAGCATACTCATCTTTAATTTGTCCCATTATCCACTGTCCGGTTGTGACAATACTGTCTATTGTCATGATGTTTTCATATTGCACTTTTATCAATTTCATGGCCTCACTGGCTCTCCTACCCAGCAGAGGCACTGTACCAGCTGCATTCACCACCTGGAACTCTAAGCGATATAGCTTGTTGTTTCTTATTTTCACTTTACATTTTCCCAGTGGTTTTAATTTGGTTTTATTGTACGTTACTAGTACACTCTTCGTGTGTTCTAATTTGGCATCTGGATTCAGCAGGTTAATTGGGATGATATTGCAACTGGCACCACAGTCTATTTGGAATTTGATCATGTCCTTGCCTAGAAGCATGCCAGCATAGAGAAGCTGAGTTTTCTTCATTTTCTCAGTTTCTTTTACACAGGTGATAATATCTTCATATTCATCACTCTCAGATTCAGTTGTTATTTTACTCACATATTTCTTTTTCCTTAGTTCCGGTTTTACTCTGCATTTTGCTGCAAAGTG
Organism: Lampris incognitus; assembly: GCF_029633865.1. NCBI lineage: Eukaryota > Metazoa > Chordata > Actinopteri > Lampriformes > Lampridae > Lampris > Lampris incognitus. The sequence continues at coordinate 121,138,547 of NC_079212.1, forward strand.
GTTCTCTCTTCCACACTTTGTGCACTTCTTCCCAAACGCTGGGCACTTTTGTTTACTTTTCTCATGCGTTTTTCCACAATATCTGCACTCCACAGTGTTGCTCGTCTGTTTCCGATACTGTGCTCCTTGCACTGCATGTACCTCTTCCACCATCGATCCCGAGATGGTTTTCACATTGTCCTTTGAGAGCTCAGCGGCTCTGCACAGCTGCAAACATGTGTCCAGTGTCAAGTTTTTCTCTCGGCGCAGTCTCTCTTATGATTGTGTTGTTACCTCCACACACAATCCGATCCCGAATGAGCGAGTCTCTCACTGTCCCAAAGTTGCATGTTCTTGCCAACACTCTCAGTTGCATGACATAATGGTCTATATTTTCACTGGTGCCCTGGTTTTTTGTAAAAAAACGATAACGTTCCACAGTCTCGTTAACGCTGGGGTCGCAGTGATCATCAAACTTCTCGATAACGTCATCTAACGTCCATGCATCCTTCGGTGTGTCGCCCAGTAACGTGTCCATAAGTTCCCTGCCGCTCTCCCCGACAAGATAGCTGAACAGTTTCACCCTCTGTTTGTCATCGGCGTCAGCCATGGCTAAATCCACATACAGAGCAAACTCGTCCCTCCAGGCCTTCCATGTCCTCGAAAGGTTGCTTGAGTCCAGACATAACGTTTGCGGTGGTTTAAGCCCATCCATGTCACACGGCAGTCTCACGCTAGCAGCTAATGCTAACATATACTGAACGTTGCTTAGGAACACTAACCGCTCTCCCGCTCCTAGAAACTTTTCCGCACCAAACTTCAAACCGAGTCGTCCGCCGCTGCCACCATGTTAAAGTGTGTTGTTACCTTCTACTAATGAGACGTTACAACTCGTTTCAACCCCACGGGGCTATAAACTTTAATAATAACTTCGGCACGTAAGGTTATGCATCATGCTCGGTCCGTTATTCCAGGTGCAACAACCTAAACGACCCCTGTGTAAACAAGGAACTAAACAATGGTTCCTAACAATACTTCCTATTGTTACACTTCTCTGTAAAAAGCTGGCACAATAAAACATCAGTGAATACATATATAAAACATAGTATAAAAGGAATAGGGAAATGGCAAGAGTTAAAACTTAGCTCGCTCGGCTGGCGAGACCCTCCCCCAGGGTCTGGGCTTTATTGGCACCGTCCGACAGCCGGGGAAACAATCGCGTTCAGCCGGCGGTGCGGGCGGCGGCGTGCCGACCACTGGATCCAGGGCTGGAGAGCGGAGGTCCGCGAAAACACTCTTCTCTAACTAAAGGAGGCAACTAGCCTCCCCTCCTAATCTGGAACAGCTCCCCTACTTTTCTGTCTTCAGCGCCGGCAATACTATAAACTGCGAACGCCGCCTCCCCCCAATGAGTGTATTCGCAAACCAAACAAGTCAGCTCTCTCAAGCAACCCCTGAGGGACTGCTTAGCCCTCTTTTAACTTGCCTCTCCTCCAGTCTAGTTGCGCGGCTGCAAGCAATCAGTTCATTAAGGATCCACGTCTCATGTCAATCACCTCCCGCTGCAGGTTTACTACAGTATCACTGCCAGCCTGACGTCGGGGTACAATCCAACGGCCATACAGAGCGAGCCAATCAGAGCCTGGAGTCCTCCCTGCGGTGCGTGGCATCACGTCTTCCAGCCTCCTGGTCCATGCACCTGCCATAGGTGGAGTATTCCCACAACTCCCTGATCAGCTCCGCAACCGGTATGTCTCCATTCATGGTCACTAATGGCTTCCAACCTCCACTATTCCCCAGCCAGGAAACGGAGGTATCAGTCCAGGCCCACTTCCGCCGAGCTCATCGAGTGTGGCGTGAAGCCCATTCCGCTCTAGTCAGAACCGCTGCCCGGAACCAACGGATCGCTGACCGACACCGAACCCCTGCCCCGGAGAACAAGGTGGGCCAACAGGTCTGGCTTGCCTCTCGAGACCTCCCCCTCCAGACAGTCTCGAAAGATGGCTCCTAAGTACATTGGCCCTTACACCGTGGAGCGCATCGTGAACCCCAGTGCCATCAAACTGAGGCTCCCCGCAGCACTCAAGGTACACCCCGTCTTCCATGTTCCCTCTTGAAACCAGTTACTGACAGTTCTCTGAACCCTCCGCCCGACCTTCCCCCGTCTCATCGATGGCCACCCGGCCTTCACTGTCAACTGCATCCTGGATGTCCGCAAGCGGGGCCGCGGCTACCAATATCTGGTAGATTGGGGGGACGGGACGACCCTGAGGAGCGCTCTTGGATCTCACGCTCCCTGATTCTGGATCCTGACCTTTTGACTGATTTTTTTTTATATATATTTTTTTTTATAATAGATTCCCAGACAAGCCTGGTAGGACGCCAGGAGGCGTCCATGGGGGGGTACTGTTATGGTCTGAGTGTTTTCCGTTGGTTTTCCCCCTCCTCTCGCTGAGTACCTGCAGGATGGGCTGCGACATGGAGGCGTGGCTGACCTACTTCTGGGCTGAGTGCAGCAAGGCACACCTGAACCCCATGTGCAATTACCCACCTCTCCTCCAAAAAGCCTGGTTCAGTCTTCACCACCTCGCCAGATAATTCCGTCTCATCGGTAGTGCCTGTGTACCCTATCCAGAAGAAGTTTCCCGAGAAAGCGTTCTCGCCGTTTGTTTGTTTCTTGACCAAACTCTTCCCCTTGCCATTTCCAGACCCAGGACCTCGTTGCTTTAGCCCAGATCCCGGGAAGGCGCCAGCCTGCCTTCAGTCACCGCCTCCTGCCTTTTTCTGTTGCGGACCTTTTGGCTAAGACGAATAAACCCGTTTTTAGCACCACAGCACTGCCTCCTTGGGTCCGCACGTTCGCCTAGGCCCTAACAATTTCCTTGTGAAAAGAAAATGGTGCTTGCAACAAGGCATGATAAAAACCAATGCGAGATTTTAGATGTTTTTCTGCAACTTTTACCTCCATCAAGTCATTGCTGAAGAGTAGTGAGCATCACTTCCTGTACGTGAATAAATGATTCCATCTCGTTTGCTGCTATTGCAACAATAGGAATCAGGAATACTTTGTCATTTTATTTCAGGTACTTGTGTACATGAAATGACATATCATTTCCCCACAGCAGTGCAACACAAAGACAAACACATATCCAAAAACTACATGAACTACAGTATCATATATTCAAACTAACACATGTATATCCAAACTAAACAAAAAATCACTGTCCATGAGAACCAGCCAGTATGACTGTTGGAACTGCCAGTCTGCATGGGCTAGCAGTTAGCTTAGCCTGCCCCGCTTCCACATTCTATCAAACTGCCCTCGTTTCCTTTTCAAGTGCAACTCCGGGCAGGGCCATGGTCCTTGGGCCCACCGGATGCAGCAGACCAGGCTCCCTCAGCCAATCCAACAGTAGCTCTTCCAGCCAGACACCTTCGACACATCTCCCCACACCACACACGACGCTAAAAACACAGTCAACGCTAGGAGAGGCCACCGCCAGACTGCCCTCAGTGTTACCTGATCTGCGTGCGCCAGCAGTTAGTTTAGCCTGGCCCGCTTCCGCGTCCTGTCAGTCCGCCCTCGGTCTTTCCTCCTCAGGTGCAGCTCCGGGCAGGGCCCTGGGCCCACAGGGCACAGCAGAATAAGCGCTCCCAGTCATCAAATAAAGACACAAACCTATACACAGATGTGGACAAAGACACTGCATGGATGGTACTGGGTGAGGCTGCTGCAAACGTGAATTTGTGCCATCATCTTCCCACACCGATACTGGGTGGGGCCAATGCAAACATGAATTGCGCCGCCACCTTCCCACACCGGAAGCGGAATACTGCCCATGATTGTCACACCAGACCATGTGAGGCAATAGCACTGGAATTAAGTTGTACATTGATGCACAAGAGGTCTCAATCTGTTGCTTACACACTCAGTGAATTAATAAAACAAAATTATTCAATTTCACTTTAACAACATGGTTCTTAATGTGAACATACACCATATTTAAAACTATAGGCTCTCTGCTAGCAGGTATAGAGAGTGAAGATGGAAGGAAAGCCTGCTGAGGAATTAAACGTGCATTGTGCGGCCTGTTTTATATTCTGGCTTGCCACATCACTCAAGTTCCAACTCTATACAGGAGTTGGCTGATGTGTAAATCCTTTCACATTTTCGAACTTTTTTTTTTTTTTTTTTTTTTTTTACAGACGATGTTCCTATAACCAGCTGGGCACCATGAAGAATTCCAAAAGATTTAAATTAAACACAGCTTTGTATTTTCCTCTGTTGTGAAGCATGTTTACCATGCCCCTGCACACACCAGCACATCCACTGACACACTCACATAAAACACCCACACACACTTTTACTCAGTCAAGCTATCATGCCTTTGTTCAAGGGCTGGCATCCAAAGCTGTCTCTGAAAAGAGAGTGTGTGTGTGTAAGAGAGGGAGACAGATAGACAGCAAGAAAGGAATGAGGCAACACTGAAGGATAAATATCCTCACCTGGCTCCCTTTGACCTCCTCTCCCATGGAGATGGTCAGATATCTAGGGGGAGGCACAAGGCTTTTATCTCCATCAGATCTCCCAGAGGTTGCTACGCAGCTCGACTTCTCCAACCCCACAAATGAAAACATATACTTACCCTTTGGAAATGTGAACAATCATATATTGTGCAATACATTTGAGGGAACAGAATGTGTCTTTTTATCGAGGTGACTAATTCTACCGAGGGTACATGGGAATTAGCCCAAACAGACATTTTAGCTGTTAAATATTACAAAGTTCGAAAAAATATAAATAGAAACAAAGCAATGGAAGTATATAATGACTGAATAATGTTTACAATTTTATTCTGAGACAATTATGTATAATTCTCTTTGATTAGATTTATTTGAATTTAAACTCCACACATTCCCGTGTCTCTGTTCCTGCTTTCTACTACACTACCAACAACCAGCCAATTTACATTCTTTGGAGTTTGTATTTTAGCCAAATTTTGGTCCTGGAGCTTCTTGAAAGATTTTTTTTTTCTTCATGAATTCAGATTATTTCAGATTGAGTGATCATGACAGAATTGAACATAAGAGCACTAGATGGCACTCCGTCAGCCCATCTAGTGGTAATTATTCAAGTTAATCTAACTTGGACCTTGACTCCACTGCATGAGATCCCCTAAAAGATTAGGGAGACACAACAATGATAAAAGTTGTTCTTTCACTTGAAAGATAATAATGTAATCTGTATTTGATTACTCCGTCTTCATAAAGCTTTTGATAATGAAAATATTTTTTCTGAAAGACTGCCGTTTTACTAAGCTTTTGAATATGATTTTATTGAGCTTTTCCTCTCTGACATTGGCAGAATAAATGAAATAAGATATACATTTTAGATCAACAGACTGCATGTTTCTCCAAGTTACACCAACTTGTGCGGTTTTCAGGGTAGACTGACAATAGAAGATAGCATGACAATAAAGACAGAAAGCGTCAATACTCAACATGACGAGTTTTATGACTCAAGTGAACAAATAGGTCTATGATGGGCAATTACAAATCTGTTTGTAAGAGTAGAAATTAACACTTTCACTTTTTGTCAGTATAAAACCAAATTGAACAGAAGCCTTTGAGAGGAATTGCACTCGACATTGCATTGTTTCTCATATGCACCTGTAGAGCCCACAGGGTGTTGTGTGTTCAACCACTTATGAGAAGATGACTGATAACCACGTCAGCCTGAATTTTCATACCTAAGATGTGCGCAGGTATGCCTAAAACCACAAATTTCCTGTGCTGAGCTTCAGGGCCCAGTCATGCTGACTCACATTGAAAACAAACTGGGAACGGTGTCCCTGCTTTCTCTCATCTGACTGGAATTGCAGCCGAGGAAAGGAGGACTGATAGATTGGAAATGGGTGCATGATTCATAAACACAGTTGTTGTTTGGAAAGATCATGTGTGAGAGAATTTTTTTTTTGTAAGTGTGTGGGTGGCTAGACAAATTTTAGTGATTGACTTGTTTTATTTTAGTGTGTGTGTGTGTGTCCACCCTTATAACTCAATTATCAATTTTCCCTCATCATCACTGCTACTGGTGTCGTCTGTGTCATTCTGGCAGCTTTGCACAGGTCTCAGTCCACTGGTAAGACACTCAGACGTCTGACAGTTGTAAAACTGGCCAACCGAGAAATATAACTGGCCTTTATTGCTGCTGTCAAGGTTAAAGCTATGGGTTATTTGGTCATGTTTTATGTGATCTCTGCTCTCTTGTTTGTTGTCATGTCCTGGGTTTAGTGGAGGCCGTAGATTTGATTGATTTGACGGTGAAGATTTTATTGCTAAGGAGACACTGGGTCCTCTGGGACACCCTATGGAGTTTTTGGGACAGCTGGATTGGCTAATGTTGTTAGCCGCGGTGCCCGTTTCTGTCGGCGGGAGGGTCTGAGCAGACAGACCTATATCGTTGTGATCCTGGCCTTTGATTTGCTGGTTTGGGTGTGGCATTGTTTCATTCGGAATTTGCTGGTGACTTTGAAGATGGCTGCGTTGTACTTGGGAGTGTAGTAAATGGGGCTGTTGCTTGGTATGCATGGTGGCATCAGACTCACGCAGCATCTGTGTTTGTCGGTTATGGGAGACGCCCATCTCCCCGTGCCGCTGGGAGAAAAGAGTGTTCATTTCTATTTCATGCTGCTGAGAGGTGGAGAAGCTGGTATGTGAGTTAGGGTGATTTGGTGTGCTTGGCTCTTGCTGAGGGGTCTGAGGAGGATATGCAGACATTCCGAAGTGCGTCTGGGAGAGATGCTGATAGAGCTGCTGCACAGATAGCTGCGAGTTTTTACAACAATCCAACTTCTCGTTTTTTTCTTCTCCCTGTTATTAAAAGCAGAGTATGAGGGAAAATGTTGCTTTCAAGATACCGTAGTGACACAATAATTTTAGCCCCCCCCCCAAACAAGTTCATTAGTTCCCTACATTACTCAAATACCACAAGGCTTAACTGTCCAGTGAGTTAGGAGACTGCCAAAAGCTTCAAAAGAAGCATAATATCATCAAATAAAGCATTTCAAATTGATGCTGTATTCAGATTTTATTTAGGGAAATTCACTACATCATGATCGTTACAACAATTGCTGGTGTTTTACCTCTTTGTTTACTTTCCTATGTTTTGAGCCATATGGAAGAAATTATAACATGAAAAAGAGACTTATGTAAATCTATGATGTAGGAGTGTTTCAGATGCTGGTAGTTGCATAACTGTTGAAGAGAAAAAAATTTGGACTGACTGCTGGTGTTTTTTAGCTTTGGCAAATGGCCCATAGAGCCCTAATACATTAAAGCTGACCAAGAGATGCACTGCAATACTTTGTAATTACAATTCTGCACATTACATTTCAATTCTTAATCCACATCTTACACTAGAACTGGATCTTTGTAGGGAATTCAATATTTTTTATTCAAATAATTTATCAAGAACAGCCACAGTCTGTGTGACTTGCATGTGTTACTTAATAGATAACTTGCTCCAAACATGAAAGTGACACTACAGTATAATATAATCATTGCGGTGTTGTATGATGCCTGATACATATTTTTACTTTTCGCCAATTGCTGCTTTTACTTTACACACCTCTGGCTTGATCATGCAGGACAGACAGCTGCGTCCACCTTTAGACTCTGGTTTCCCCCACTGCTCTGGTACCTCCTCTGCCTCAGAACTCCTCATTCCTCCATTCTCATCCTTTCCTGCCACTCCTCTGATCTCCTGCCCCACCAAACATTGGTGGTCTGTTTTGGTGTCCTGGCTCTGCTTCAGCTCCCAGTCTGGGCTGTCTGGCTGCCCACGGGTCCCTCGTTGGCCTCGTGTCACCGGCTCCTCCTGGGCTGCACGTCCTGTCGGTGAGACTCCCTCTTTAGGCCCTTAGGGGTTAAGCAACAAATGAGAAGGAGTTGTTTTCTTTGGGTAGAAAAGTCTAGAGTCTTAATGCCCATCAGTCTCTTATCCTTGTCTGAAATGTGCAATGGTGTGGATATTATTCTGCTTGTGTAATGCTCTGCACTGAAAAGCCATGTGAAGTTTAATAATAATAATAATAATAATAATAATGATGATGATGGATTACATTTATATAGCACTTTATCTTGACAACCAAAGCACTTCACAGTGAATGGGGAAAACTCAGCCCAACCACCACCCTGGGTGCTGCACGGCACCATTTTACACCAGGTGAAGAGGGAGGGAATCATTGAACGAATTCCATGGGGGGGTGATTAGGTGGCCAGATGGAGGGAGCCAGGTTGGGAATTTTTGCCAGGACACCAAAGGACCCACTACTTTTTTTTAACCCCCCCCCCTTTTTTTCTCCTCAGTTGTACCTGGCCAATTACCCCACTCTTCCGAGCTGTCCCGGTCACTGCTCCGTCCCCTCTGCTGATCCTGGGAGGGCTGCAGACTACCACATGCCTCCTCCGATACATGAGGAGTCACCAGCTGCTTCTTTTCACCTGACAGTGAGAAGTTTCACCAGGGGGACATAGCGCGTGAGAGGATCACACTATTCCCCCTAGTCCCCCCCCCCCCAGAACAGGCATCCTGACCGACCAGAGGAGGTGCTAGTGCAGCGACCAGGACACATACCCACATCTGGCTTCCCACCCGCAGACACGGCCAATTGTGTCTGTATGGACGCCTGACCAAGCCAGAGGTAACACAGGGATTCAAACCAGCAAGGGACCCCCTACTCTTCGTGGTAAGTGCCATGGGATCTTTAATTACCACAGTGAGTCAGGACCTCGGTTTAAGGTCTCATCCGAAGGACAGCATCTCCTACAGCACAATGTCCCCATCACTGCTCTGGGACACAGGGATTTTTTTTTTTAATTTTGGGCCCAGAGGGAAGACTGCCCCCTACTGTCCCACCAACACCACTTCCAGCAGCAACTCAGTTTTCCAGGGAGGTCTCCCAACCAAGTACTAACCAAGCCCATACCTGCTTAGCTTCTGTCATTCAGCAGAACCTTGGTACATGTTGGTAGGGTTGCTGACAGGCATGTTTAACAGGCTCAACTGCTAATTAAACTCACTTTATGATGGAAACGGTGTTACTCTAGGTTAAGTCCTTTGACATCAAGTAGAAAGCAGAAATTCAGTGCAAGCTGAGTATTCTCAAAAAAGGGTTTTGTAATTATGAGTAATTGCATTTTAAATTTCATAGAAAACACCAGTTGCAAAATTCTCACATACAATGAATTATACACAGGCTTACTGCTAGCCTATCATGAAAACAATGACCAGCATTAATTATTACAAATATAAACCAACATATGCCCCAACATATCACACAGTGGGAGACAAATCAGTAATTGTATGGATTGTGCCGCGCCGCAGATAGCAGCCTCGGTTCTGCACTCTCTAGTACTTTTTCTTTTTGTTTAGTTTCCAGCTGTCACTCCGATCACATTTAGCAGGGATGAACCTTTAAACCTCCAACTATCCACTGGTCAAACTTTTTCGCCATGTTTCATTGAAACCGGATAGTTTTACCAGGCTTTTAGTTGGAGGAGCAGCAGCTCTGTATGGGCTTCGCTGGACCCAATGATGCAGGAAGTGAGCCGGAGCACTCATTAAACTGTGACAGCAGGGATTTCAAACTGTGCTCCTGTCAATCCACCTGGCAAATGTCCACTCTCTGGCCAACAAGATGGACAAACTGTTGCTCCTCAACAGAACAAACACGGACTTTTCCAGATCTGCCACCCTGTGCCTCACTGAAATCTGGCTTAGTGAACATATACCAGACAGCTCACTCCATCTACTGCACTTCCAACTCCTCTGAGTGGACCGTGAAATCTAGCTAATGTGGGGGAGAACAGTGAGGAAAAATTTGCTTCTACATAAATGGTTTGTGTACAGATGTCACAGTGTTGAAGAAATCGTGCAGCCCTCACTTAGAGACCATTTTCATTGACTGTACGACAATTTATTCACTGCGAGAGTTGTCATCATTTATTCTGGTTGGTGTTCACTCCCTCCCCAGGCCTGTGTTAGTGAGGCATTGCAACACCTGGCTGACCAGATAATAAACATGGCGATCAAATATCCAGACTCTCCTCTCATTATCTTTGGGGATTTTAACAGAGCAAACCTCAGCCATGAACTTCCAAAATACAGACAGCATGTTAAATGCCCCACCAGGGACAAAAACACACTGGATCATTGCTACACAATATCAAAGGATGCCTATCACTCTGTCTCTCATGCAGCCTTGTGACTCTAATCACTATATGGTTAATCTTCCCCCAACCTACAGACAGAAACTAACATCTGCAAAGCCTGTAGTTAAAACTATGAGCTTCAGGCCTGCTTTGATTGCAATGATTGGACTGTTTTTGAGGCTGCATCTACAGACCAGGACAAACTTACTGACACTGTGACATCTTACATCAGCTTCTCAAAACCCAAGCAAATTCGTCAGGCCAAGGAGGAGGCCAACAGTAGTGGAGACAGGATCCTGTACAATGAGGCCAGGAGCACACAGACAAAGGAGATCAGAGCAGCCAAAAGGGGCTACACTGAAAAGTTAAAAAACAAGTTTTTAGCTAATGATCCTGCATCGTTGTGGAGAGGCCTGCAGGACACCAGCAACTACAGGAAACCCTCCCCCCACACTGTAGAGAACCTTCAACTAGCTGATGACTTAAATGTGCTTTGCTGCAGGTTTGATCAGCCCACTTTCAACCCCTCACCCGCCCCAACTCAAGACATTATACAACCAACTGAACCCCCTGCCATCAGCCTTCCTCTCCCCCCCCCGCCATCAGCCTTCCTCTCCCCCCTGACTCCCCACCGGCACTGATGGTCTGTGAAGAGGATGTGTGTCAGCTCTTCCAGAGACAGAAGATCAAGAAGGCACCAGGCCCAGATGGCGTGTAACGCTCCTGTCTGAAAGTCTGTGCAGACGAGCTGGCCCCCATTTTCACACGGATCTTCAACAGATCACTGGAGCTGTGTGAAGTCCCTTCCTGCTTCAAATGCTCCACTATCCTCAAGAAATCCTCCCATCATTTGACTAAATGACCACCAGCCCATCACCCTGATGTCTGTGGTCATGAAGTCCTTTGAGAGACTGGTGTTGACCCACCTGAAGGACATCACAGGCCCCCTGCTGGACCCCTTGCAGTTTGCCTACTTGGGCAAACAGGTCAGTGGCTAATGCAGTCAACATGGGACTGCATTACATCCTGCATCACCTTGACTCCCCAGGGACATATGTAAGAATCCTGTTTGTGGACTTCAGCTCGGCGTTCAACACCATCATCCTAGAAGTTCTACTCACGAAACCCACCCAGCTCATTGTGCCTGCATCCACCTGTCAGTGGATGACAAACTTCCTGACAGACAGGAAGCAGCTGGGGAAGTGAGGCTGGGGAAAAATCACATCCAGCACCCGGACAGTCAGTACTGGTACCCCCCCAGGGATGTGTGCTCTCCCCACTGCTCTTCTCCATCTACACCAATGACTGCACCTCAGGAGAGCTGTCTGTTCAACTCCTGAAATTTGCATACAACACTACATTCGACCTCATCCGAGATAAGTCTGCACACAGACTGAAGGTCGAACAGCTGGCCCTCTGGTGCAGTCACAACAACCTGGAGCTGAACATGCTCAAAACTGTGGAGATGACAGCGGACTTCAGGAGGAGCCCCCCCCCCCCCGCCCCATCAGTGCCCCCTTCATCATACTCAGTAGCACAGCTGTGTCAGCTGTGGATTCCTTCTGGGTTCTACAATCTCCCAGGACCTGAAGTGGGAGTCCAACATCAACACAGTCATCAAAAAGACCCCGCAGAGGATGTACGTCCTGTGTCAGCTCTGGAAATACAACCTGCCTCAGGAGCTGCTGATCCAGTTTTACACTGCAGTTTTCGAGTCTTTTCTCTGCACTTCCATCACTGTCTGGTTTGGTTCGGCCACCAAACAGGACACGAACAGACTACAACAGACAGTAAGGTATGCAGAACAGATTATTGGTCCCAATCTGCCCACCATCCAGGACCTGTACACCTCCAGTGTCAGGACATGGGCAGGGAAAATCATTGCAGACCCCTCACACTCTGGACACAACCTGTTCTAACGTCTCCCCTCTAGTAGGCACTACAGAACACTGTACACCAAAACCACCAAACACAGGAACAGTTTCTTTCCCCTTGACGTCACACTCATGAACCGTTATCTCACTGTGGCACTGTGCAATAACCCTGGAACACTGCAATACTCAGTGTACCTAAAAAGCATATATATATATATATATATATATATATATATATATATATATATATATATATATATATATATATTAGTCTGAAAAACAAATACGCAATATATTTCACTCACTACTGTATATCTGAACAGGCCGTATACTGTACATAAAAAAATCCACCTACTATATGTATATCTTTTCTTTTTTTGCCATTTACTGTTTATCTCAGCAATCCTTGCACTCTTCACTGCTTTGCACTATTTGTATCCTTTTTACAGGTCACAGAAATGGTTTCGCCTGTACATAGTCCATCCATCCATCCATTATCCAAACCGTTTATCCTGCTGTCAGGGTCATGGGGATGCTGCAGCCTATCCCAGCAGTCATTGGGCGCCAGGCGGGGAGACACCCTGGACAGGTCGCCAGGCCATCACAGGGCTCTCTCTCTCTCTGTCTCTCTCACACACACACACACACACACACACACACACCTAGGGACAATTTAGTACGGCCGATTCACCTGACCTAAAAGTCTTTGGACTGTGGGAGGAAACCGGAGCACCTGGGGGAAACCCATGCAGACACAGGGAGAACATGCAAACTCCACACAAGAGGACGACCCCCAAGGTTGGACTACACCTAGGCTTGAACCCAGCACCTTCTTGCTGTGAGGTGACCGTGCTAACCAATGTTATTGTTGCCATTCAGAGCCTTCAGGATACTTTCATATCATTCTGCTCTGGGAGTGTTGGCAAGCTCCCCGAGCTGCATCACTTCCCAGTTGTTGATTAATCATCATCGTTTAACTTATCTGTAACAATTCACAGCTTGAGATAAATATGAGAAGAGACTTATTATCCACCAAACATGTTATGTTCTACTGTTAAAAAACAAACAATGATCTCAACTTGAACAAGAGTTCATCAACAAATAAAATGAAAGAATGTGCACTCAGCCCTGCCATTCAAAAGGGCACTACCACCTCTTCTAAGAGCCAGGATCTTCATTCTACTGAAGTGGAGTCAAACATTTCTGTTTTGCCCATTTGATATATATAGCTCTCAGCAACTTTTAACATTCTCTAAGATTTTTAAAACACACTATCAATAAAGATGATTCTGATTCTGATGACCTGATAAGTCCCGAGTTATCTTGCTTGGCTGAACTCGTGCATGTTGCTCTCTGCAGAATTACTTCAAGATCTCTTAGAACTCAGTCGCTATATCCTACATCCTGCCTTATCCTGCTGACACACACACACACACACACACACACACACACACACACACACACACACACACACACACACACACACACACACACACACACACAGAGGACCTTTATAGGTCACTTGGCCACTCCAATGAAAGCATTTCACCAAAAATCACATAAGAGGTTAGACAAGGGCAGCAAAGTACAAAATGGGAACCCTATTTTTACACTGCTGTCAACAGGTGCTTTGAATGTACATTCCTTAACTCAAATGTCAACAAAGGGGCAGCCCCCCTACCAAAATACATGAACGCAGGACTGGATCCTGCTATCACACCCAAATTGATTTACAGGTCTGGTAATCTAAGGGCTAACACTAAATAACAATTAAAGTTTCCAATGTCTCTGATGCTGTAAAAGGCTGAATTACATCAGTAATGTGTGTGGACATTGGAGTAAAACAGGCCCATATGTTCAATCACGATTTGCGTATGCCAATATACCTCAAGGTAAGGTCAAATGCATCACAGATCAGACCTTTGCTGTGAATTGATGTATGGCTGTTTTGCTAGGTCAGTCAGGTCTCTAATTGCCAGTACTATTTTCAAAATTCTACCAACATGACATCTTTTCAAGATAATTTGATGTCTGCGTTAATATTTCAGCCAATATGCGCCATGAACTTTATCACATACTTTCCAGTATGGTTTAAGTGCTAAATTAACTTAGTGAGTAATCTAATGCCTTTGTCTGATGGTGTGTCTTGCCATGAGGAGGATCAAATAGCGCATTTTCAAAATGTGCCAATGATGAACTCCTGACCCAGATACACCACAGTTCTTTTTGTTTACGGGATGAAGGGAAGTAAGAAAATGTTACAGCTGTGGACCATTTCCTCATTTTCTTTTTTCATAAATGAGACAATCTCAATAATATTTCTAGCTATGCAGAATTTTCCTTTTGATAATGTCTGCTATTTATGTGATCATGACTTTAAAAGCCTCATAAATTATTGATGTTTGCTGGGGTTGCGCTTGTAATAGAGTTCAAAAGGAAGATGTTACTTTGACGAGTTGTGATAATTTAGTGCCACCTTGTGGAAAACAAAAAGTTCAGTTTTACAGCTGTGATTTTCTTTTAAGCTCCACTCCTAGACTTTTTTTTAACTTTGAGTTATTGATTCAAAAAATATATCAATATATGCAATGTGAGATAATAGTATGACAAATATTGTCCCTTAAAATGTTCATATCTGATAGACTGAAAGGACTTCAGGGGAATATTTGGGTCTTTTTTTTTTAATACACGACAACACTGAAATGAACTAGCCTAGATGTTTTTCTGAATGGTCGTAACTGATTCTGTCCTGATGTTCAATGATGCTCATGTCTAAAAGAAAGGAGCAGAAATGGCCCACAGGTCAACTCTGGTAAGCCCCATGTCAGTTACATTTGAATAACTGCAGCATTTCTGAATTCACTAATCTGGAATCTATGTAACCACTACTATGAACAGGTGCTGCTGAACTGACTTCTCTTGGGATTGTCTTTGTTAGGAAAGCATCATTAAAAGGCAATCACCACACTCATCATTGGAAACCTGACCAATCCCAACATGCAGAGACAGACAAGCTCTCATTGCACCCCAAAGTGGAGCTTTTTACACACTGAGGCTTTTCTATTAGGTTTTCCTCTTACCACCATCACATGTGGCCCTTTGATTAAGTAGTTTATGTTGGCTCTCTTTGTGTCGTAATTCACTTCCCGTGCAGTTTTTTGCTACTGTGGTCGGAGAGAGGGATGCACTGCCTGCCAAGCAGAGCTTGTGTTGGCCAGATTGTGGTTCAGAGATCGGTCCTCCATGGCTTACGCTCCTTTTTTCAGTGAAACAACGTAGTGTGGAGGTATGTTTCTCCTCAGGGTTTTGGCCGCTTTCTGAGTTTGCAATTTTTAACAAAGAGGCGGTTGACACAACTTGTCCCATTGTCGTCACACTCTCTGTGACCATGTTTGAGAAATCAGAAGAAGTAGATTCAGCTGAAGTTGCAGCCTGACCTCCGTCACCCTGTTTTGTGATGAGTGTGTTAGGCTGTGCTGCCTGAGAGAGCATTGGCATCAAGGGTTTTATGTTTTCCGAATTAGACGTGGACCACGGCTCCCTTTGGTCCGTCCCTTTTTGAAGTCCACTCTTTTCATGATCCTTGCCCTCGCTGGTACTCTCCATATCAATAGAGTATACATTATTCGGGATAACCTCTGGTGCCACTGCTTCTGAGTTATTTCCCTGTGACAGGCTTGTCTCTGTCACATGTCCCTGCCTCTCAATCTGAGGTTCTATGAGTGCTAGCTGCTCGTCAGATATGATTTGTAGGCAGATCTGGAGACCTGCTGTGTGCACATGAAACACATTCTGAGCAGCCGGCAGTGCAGAGTCAGATGACACCATGGGACACGGTACAATCGAGGTGTTCGGGCCAGCAGCCACTGTGTTTACAGAGTTCAACTGATCTGATGGTGGTGAAGGATGTGTGTGTGACAAAGGAGGATGTAGAGCTTGTGAGGAAATGGCACAGGCTGCAGCAGATGACTGATTTTCTTTTGTGGTTTTAGCAGGTGTAGCAGATGAGTTATGCAGTATAGGCACAGCAGATCTCTGAAGCGTTTCAGACAGGACCTGTCTGACAACTGGTTTTGAGAGTGACCTCTGTATTGAGGTGGTGCATAATTTTGCCCGATGGTCATGCAAGGAGCCTGTCGTTGTGGTGACTGAAGTGAATTGTGCATATGCTGCGGCTTGTGTAGGCACAGCATTTTGTAGCAATGTTGTAACTGAAGTTTCAGATAGTTGAAGAGTTGAAGTTGTAGGGGAAATGGCAAGCTGACCTTGCGCAAAACTGGAACTATTTGTCTTTGTTAGATTGTCTTTGTTAGCATTTCCCAAAGTGGGAATGGAGGTTTCCATACATTTCTTTCCAGACAATTTTAAAGTTGTAATGGAGGGTAAAGTCTGACAAGTGTGAGAGGATGAGATGTTGGAGCTAAAATTTGGGCTATCACAGGTTCCTGGTGATTGATTGACCGCATTTGTTGAAGAGTTTGAATCTGCTTCAGCAGCATTAGGTAACTTGAGCTGGTACTTGGGCAGGAAGCTGGTCTTGGCAGTGATGGAAAGGGCTGATGAGGTGCTAGCAGATGCTCCATTTGCATTGATTATGCAGGGAGGAAGGAGAGCGTCCTTGAGTTGAATAACTTCCTGATTTGATTGTGGGTTTACGTAACTGTGATTGGTGTCCTTGTTGGGCAAACTGCAAATGAAATAGGGGGAGGGCTTAAATGATGTGTTTGCATCTGTCTCCTCTCCCACGGGACGGGCTATTGTATCAGTTCTCTGCTTTTTCCTATCTGAGGGCGCATGAGCTCCACAAAGTTGTGAGATGGAGTCAGTATGTTTTTCCTTGTTAATCAATCTCTCCATCTCTGCTCTGTTACCGCCTTGTGTGTGGGTATCTGATGATCCAGCAATGGATAATTGCAGTGTTGACAAAGACAGTTTTCTCAGGACTGGGGTCTTAAAAGAAGTGCATGATGAGTGCAGCTGGCTGGCTTTTTGATTAAAATCCACACCCAAGACTGGGGGCAGGTTAGCAGGAAGGCATGATGGATGGCACACAGCTTCACTGCTTCTTGTGGGGTTCATCACTGAAGGCATTGTTGTCATTGCCTCGCTATGAGCTGTTGTTAGCTTCCTCTGTATACCCTGAAAAACATCATGCTCTGGCTTCGACAGTGATTTCCTGGCTTTGAAACCACTGTTATCGCAGCTTTTTTCTGCATTGTAGAGCTTTTTAAATGTCCCTCCCCCATACATGTACCATTTGTTATAGGCAAACTTTTGTGCTTTCCTCCTGCGACACTTTCTGTTGCTTGGCTCTCCACAAATGTCACTTCTGTCCCCGTCGCAGCTGAGACTGCTAGAGCAGGCCTCCTCCACAGATGTATTCACGAAAAGGCCTTCTGTTGTGTGGTTGCAGTCCACGGCTGCCTGTCGAACCAGCGGGCGGTGAGTGGACACCTGCTGGTCCACAGACTTTATGGCAAAATCTGTCGAGCTGATCTGGCCCAAGCTTCCCCCTTGGGGGAGTGTGACATAATCCCTCTGATAGGCAGACGTTGGGCTTCTCCTCTCTGTTTGAAGGAGGGTAACACTGAAGGGCAGGGATGTGCTCCTGGTCAAGGAGGTGTGTTCTGTGGCGCACTGGGTGGGCACAGAGTTATACAAACTGGGTTTCCTGTTTCTCTGAGGCTCAACATTAGAAGCCTTCTTCATGTCAAAGTGAAATGAATCTTTGTATGTGTAAGGCATTGGGAGGTCAATGCTTCCCTGCTTCGACAGCACAGTCTTCCGTGGTCTCACATTCTCCAGCTGTTTATCTTCCACAACGGCAGAATTCTCTGAAATCAGTTTGGTGATGCGCTCCTCAAGTGTCTTCTGCTCCTGCTTGGATACACCATCTTTAGCCTCCTGTCTGCTGTGGCCCTTCTCTGCTGTTGTGTGTGAGCTGCTAGTCTGTTGAGGACACTCCCCGTTGGGATCTGTAAATGAATCCATGCTGTCGTTAGGCATAACATTGCTGGGGCTTTGATACTGATCACTACTCTCGCTGAAGCCAGAGTCAGTGCTCTCGTGGCTCTGTGATTTCCCTCTGGATACAGAGCTCTCCCACTGCTTGGAGAACAGAGTGGCCTCCTGTCTCTGAAGTGGAAGATGTCGCTGTGGAGTCAGAGGGGACTTTCCGTTTTCCATCCTTTTCTGTTCTTCCTCCCCATTCATTATTTCCATACATTCATTTGACTTTGTTGTCTGAACAGGGCAACATGACTCATTCTGCTTACTGGCCAAGTCACTGACAGGAGCCCAGCCTGTATCTGGAACTGGTGTTTTAACAGAGCAGTCCTGCACAATGTTGGATGGACTGGAGGTCTCTGTGATGTCCCTCTCCTGACTCCCTGGCTCCTCGCTGCAGCTCTCCAGAGACAAACTGGAGCTATACAGGCTGTCCTGACTTCCCAGGCTACTCTGCTCTGACTCGGATGAGAGGCGGGCGTGGACTTGGGTGCGCTTATGCTTGTACAGGTTGCTCTGTGTTTTGAAAGAGACTCGGCAGGTGGTGCAGGGGTAGGGCCGCTCCCCAGTGTGGCAACGGAGGTGCTTCTCCAGCACACTGGGCTTCATGCAGTCCCTGCCACAGTGAGGACACACATGCTTTCCTGCAGACTTGTGTTTAACCACAGGAATGGTGGATGTCAGGTTCAATCCTGGCTGTTGGGACTGCAGTCCACCGGCTATTTGGAATGTCAGAAAGGGAAAAGTGTCTTTGGAGCAGTGTGGAGGCACAGCCAGATGGAGGGTGGCTGACCCCTGGGGAGCTGCTGGAGGCTGTGGCTGTGGGTACGGCTGTGGTGTCAGAGCAGACACTGTCTGGATGTAAACAGCTGTCAGTGGGGTCTGGATATCCATCTTTCTCAATATCTGTCCTGTGGCTGAGCTCCTGTACACTGGAGCAGTCACAAATCCCAGCTTGCCAGTCTCCATGGTAACACTGCTGCTGTCGTGATGTACCAGCGCCAGATCTCTAATTGCCTGCAAGATGAGCACAGTTTGCATTAGGCCTCTGCCCCGCCTGGATCAAAGGGGTGAATCTGTCTGTTTGAGTTGGAATGTTTCAGTAGTTAAAGTTGGACCAGAATTGAAACAATAACATTTTCCAACATCACTTATTACTTGAATCACTGTGCATTTAAAGTATCTTTCAGCTGAGAAAAAAAATACAGGTACAAAAGGTAAAATACAGTTTTTCTGTTTTTTGTCATTTATCATCTGAGTTCCCCTTGGTTTGGCTTTTCTGAACTGATTTTTTTTCCCTGATATATCTGATGTTATCAGACAAATTCATTTATATACAGCCTTTCAGATCAAATCATTATATTATGAAACTGCCCATCCTTACTGCCAACCCTTGTTTGTACTTATCCCTCAAAGGTTAGCTCATGAATATTAGCTCTACTAAAATCACCACTCCCTCACAGTTCTTGAGACAACTGGGAACGTTCACAGATAAAGTTATAAAAAAAAACACACACACACACACACACTCACACAACATTAGTCATTTACAAATAAAAGGAATGTTACTGCCATCTTCAGGGTTTTTAGATATAAGTTAAATCTAATTACCGATTTTGGACTGACTTTAAGCTAGAACTCTTATCACAGTGAAAAAAAAAGACCTTAATTCATTTTGAAACTAATCAGAGGGAAGGAGAATAGTATGGAAGCGAAGCAGCAACAGTGATGATGGACATTCAGCGGCCCACTGCCAGGGCCAAAGATCAATGGAGCAGTGAATCTTGCATAGATTTTGCTTGATGATACATATCCAGTAAAATGTGTTCATCTTAAGGATGACAAGTACTGAAGCACAGAAACAAAGATACTTCCAAATCTGAACAGCCCCAATGAGAAATAATGCCTTGGACTGTAGTGTGCAGACAGAGAAAGAAATGGAGACATGGATTCCCCTTCTGTTTTATTTCACCCCAGAGTGCAGGTGGTGCAGGAGAACAATGCTAGTTCTCAATATTTGCATACGGGTGATGGAAATGAAGGAGTGAGAGAGGGGGGGGGGGAGAGAGAGAGAGACAGGGGTACTATGGCGAGAGAACAGGGGAATGATATACTAGTGACAAAGGAAAGTGACTCACTCTGGGAAGCGAGCAAGACAATACTTGAGTAAAGGGAGGACGATCTGAGGCTTTTATCCTTTCCATTAACGTGTTTGCAGACATGAGCAGTTGTCCCGTCCCAGTCTACACCAATTAAATATCATGTCCCATACATTAATATTACCATGTAAAGGTTTTCCTTCTTGGATAATATAATCTGTGCAGTAATCTTAAAGAGGTGCCATTTTTACAAAGAGATGCATAGTTCTTTGTATTAAGGCATGCAAATTTCAGTTCCTGTTGCTGAGAGATGATTTTGCATAATGGTCGCATCACCCACAGAGTTGCTGTTGGCATGAGGCTAACTGTTTCATAGTTTTGCAGCATGACAACACCCCCGCCAAGTACTTTTGTGAGGCTGATAACTAAAGAAAGTTTTTTTTCTAATTTTTTTGCTCAAATACAACAGACTGCGGGGTTGTTTTAGGAAAGTCTTCTCTGGCAATAAAGTGCTGTATGATTTTGGATACATTTCTGTTTAAGATCCCAAAATGACTGATGTAAAATGATAAAGCTGAGCCTGCTGATCTCCCACAGACATTTCGAAGAGCTGTGAGGTAATGAGGTCATTTCTGTTATTGAAAACTGTAAGCATTTCATCTAATTTACTCTGCGGTAATGTGATCTTAATTTACTGCCATATAACTATGAGTTACATAAACTATACAGAAATCTACTATAACTGCTTTAGTTGTAAACCTGAGTGAAATGTTACTAGTATTCCATATAGCAGTACTGAACTGAAAAAAATAGCCTACTTTTTTTGCTACAGTGTCGACAGTGCCATCAAAAGGCAAACAACCAAACTTTCTGGATTCAGTACCAATCATTCTTGCAATGATGACATTATTACAATATTTATGTGAGATAAAGGATAAAAAGATAAAAGATAAGATAAAACTGGAACAACAAAAATAAGTGACGTTATACAATTGTACATGAGGATAACATTCAAAGTTAACTGTAGGATGTATAGGCTAAATTAGACTGTGGTTATCAAGTACTGACAAAATCAGAAATTACGCCTCATGACATCTCGGAGCCACTTACCCTCTCTTGCAAGTTGCTCCTTGTTTACGGTGCAATCAGTAAGAATTAGCAAACCAAGAAAATCTGTTAAATTCAACAATCCCATTTGATTCACATTTCAGACTGCTCTCCTAGCCACACTTTTGTTCTCCTATCCGATTTCCTCTTAACAGGTCTTTGACAATTACTGTTTCTTGTCACAAGGAAGCAGAACAAATGCAAATGAGAGAGAAGATGCACTATGAGACTGGTGAGATAGAGAGGGGGCAGTGAGGAAGGGAGAGGAGGAGTGGAGGGGGGGTGTAAAGGGTTGTGGGAGCTGTCACACAAAGACTTCCGGAACTCAAGTTAGAAAACATAAACGTCGAGTGATCAACGAAAATGAAAAGAAGCAAGTATAGCGATGCAGAGATAGAGGGATTTAAATGACTACAAATACATAAAATACATGCAGTTTTGCAGAACCGAAAGTGCAAACAACATTCTTGACAGAGGAAGTTTGGTCACACATGCATGCTTACCTTCTTCAGCAGTACTCCTGGAACATGTAGGCCGACTGACTTTACCATCAGCAGTTTGAGTCAGTACCTGACTTCTGGCTCAGATATATAGTCTCTCCCCCACCTACTTGCTTCCTCCCACACACTGTGTTTTAAACACCCACTCACTGAAGGCAGCAGCAAGGCTAATGTTGATAGTATCCACTTTTCTGCATATTGATTGCGAGTCTTTCAGGCAGGTGATGAGGGGATAAGATTTCAGAGATTAGAGTTTGAGAAAATGTTCCATTTACAACCACTGTCAGCCATCAAAGCTATGTTGTAAAATGTGTACCAGTTTCTTGTGGTGAATGACTGTATTGAACCGTAACAGACGGGGGGGGGGGGGGATGAAAAGTGCAACAATTTCTGAGCATTGCCTCTTTTCAAATGTTATTTTTGGCAGCAGTATACGGCCAGGCTTCCTCTTTGTGTTGAAATGTGTTTTGGTCAGTTTTCCTCAGTTTATCCTCCACAGTTGGACCCCAGCCAAAAAGGAAAAATCCTCCTTTGATTGTAGGCTGCCTTTAAAGGCTAATAAATGATATCTGATACTTCAATTCAACAAACTAATTTGGTGGTTAGCTTGTTATCCTTGTTGATGACAGCGTATTATATCATAGCTTATTATTACCTTGTTATTACAACATAAAATCATAAAGTATACCACAGCATTTTACCCTTTTTGACGACGGCATGAAAGGATAGATATGCTTGTGCACATTTATGAGTGCATGCACACACACACACACACACACACACACACACACACACATGCAAATGTGATGCCTATACACACACTTTGTGTCTCTCCACTATAGATACTCAGGCCCCAGCAAGATCCCTATTGAAGTGATACAGAGTATGGTAACCTAATGTGCCATAGTACAGTGTAGTACTAGATTTCTTTGCACCACAGATGAAAGGGTTTGGTGAGGTGGGCATTATTCCCAATTATCAAAGGCTTCACAGTCCAGAGATATGTTTATTTGCTCATGGCAATTCACTGTATTTCACTTGTTAGGCCATAACTACTGTATTTTGTAATCATCTACTAGTGAATTCTGATGACGACTCGTCAATATGTTTTTTAGGTGAGGTACTTCTGAATATGCATTATGGGAATATTTACATCATCCCTGAATTGAAAGATGATTTACAATTTGAACAGATTTATTTTCCTTTTCATCAATACATAAACGGAACATGTCTACCTGAGAGTTTTTCAACTTTCAAAACTTATATGTGAGGGATGGCATCAAGGCTTATATTTTCGAATGGTATGAGATCGCATGTAATCCAACAAGCAATTACTGCACGACATTTTTGCAGTGAACAAATATTTTTCATTTCATTTCATCGCTATAGACACACTCACTGGTCTCCAAGGCAACTGGCAGCTGGTCCTGTGTGAGCATGCTTTGCGTTGACATGGTAACAAGACACCTCCCACCAGGCCTGTTTTCAACCATCTTTACACAGCTCAGAACTGTGCAGGGTGGAAAAGTATTTCAATGCTACAAATACCTTTACTGTTTAAGGACTGGTGAAATATTTGAAAATTGACTACAGTCTAATAAAATTCTCATCATCAATAGATGCAATCGTATTGTGTTTTCTCCAGACCAAGGTCTGTAAGTGGTGGGTGAAATTTAGGTGGCACTAGACAATAGCTACACAGATTACAGTTAGGCTTTGCAATATCTTGGTTATTATAATTAAAGGTGCAGTCATGAACTCGTGGGGCTGAGATTGACTCAGTTCTTCAGAACACTACTTCAAGTGACACGCTTTCTCTCTGTTTAACTGAGCAGTGGGGCCGGTAAAAACCAAACTTAATCTGCTCCTTGTTTTGTTTCCCCACTGTTGCTTAACTCCCATAAAGAAAATTAATATTTTCTCTTGTGATATTGTTATTCCATCTGGATGTGATATAGTTATTCTTCTATCCTCTTATAAACATCAGCTGGGATTGAGTAACCCACGAAAGCCATGGAGAACTAACTCTGAGCCATCTGCCCTAAACGAGTTATGCTGTTGAAATCAATAAGGACCTAGCAGTTCCAAATACTCCCAAGTGAAGGTGAGAGAAGAATAACGTTGCCATGCAACAACTACAACTCCTGCAAGTAGGCCAGCCATGTTTTATTTTTATTGCTTGGCAACAAAATTTAGCTCAAGTGCAGTTGAATCACTGGAGATGTAAAATAATTGTTGACCTCTTACTGATAGCCATACTTCAGCACTCCAATGGACAACCTCTGCCAATGTATGGCTCTTGGTGGCAGAGGTATACATTGACAACCTCATAAATCCATCTTGAAAGCTCTTCATTAAAAGGGAAAATATGTAACTTGATGTATTACAAGCATAACGTTTTTTTGCTCTCGTTTCCCCCTTGACATAAGAGATCTATGAATATGTCTCTTGCAAGACCGTGGTCTACGTGCGCACTACATGTCACTTCCCTTTTTTCACTGCTTTTTTAAATTAGAGGCCATGTGCAGAAAGTGGCAACTGCATTTGTGTGGAAGTGACTATCGATTGCCTTAGCCCTGTCCGCTCTATTGCTCATATAAAATTATTCAACTGTGGGAGTGTGGGAGTCGAATTAATTCCGTTTACTCGCCACACAAAACAACACTGATACAGCACAATCTCTCGTGGCAACAAGCTAACAGCTAGGCTGTGGAAAACATGGTTCCACCTCCTGGGAAACTCTAAACAGTGCCTACGTCAGCACGCTGAACGTCTTCCTTAAAGGAGCAGCAGCACCTCGTGAATCTATCCTCAATTGTGTATCACCACACAACAGCTAATACACAGAAAACATGCCAATTTCAAAGGCACCTCTGTCTTGCACAGCACTGGTTCATATAATCTCTTACCTTTTTAATCATCTCCAGTTTTGGCCATGGCCATCAAAACCCACCACCATTGTCATCATAATCCTCATTATTATCTTCATCACTTATCATCAGCATTACTCTCATCATCATTCGCAGGGAAAAACCGGTTTCTCGAACTGAGAAATACATATCTCAAATAAAAAGAATAAATTAGAAAAGTCAAGCATCTCATTTAAAAAGTGACAACTAAGTGTGCTTAAAACACATTATTAAATCACATCACATCACACACTGAATGGTCCTTGGCCTGCAAAAAAAAACCATTGGGAGTGAAGAGTCCGTTACCGCCACGAAGAGGAGAAGATGGACATCTTTGGCACTCCCCCGTCGCTGGTCTAGTGATACTACTCTCTAGTGGGCAGAAAGACTTGCATTGGTGAAACAGGGTTTTTTTCTTTATTTTTTCCCCCTTTTCCCCCTTTTTCTCCTCAATTGTACCTGGCCAATTACCCCACTCTTCCGAGCCATCCCGGTCGCTGTTTCACCCCCTCTGCCGATCCGGGGAGGACTGCAGACTATGTCTCCTCCGATACAAGTGGAGTCACCAGCCGCTTCTTTTCACTTGACAGTGAGGAGTTTCACCAGGGGGTCGAAACGCGTGGGAGGATCACGCTATTCCCCCCCAGTTCCCCCTCCACCCGAACAAGCACCCCGACCGACCAGAGGAGGTGCTAGTGAAGCGACCAGGACACATACCCACATCCGGTTTCCCACCCGCAGACACGGCCAATTGTGTCTGTAGGGGCGCCCGACAAAGCCAGAGGTAACACGGGGATTCGAACTGGGGTGAATCAGGTATAATGGATACATTTTCCTAGACAGAACATAACCCCTTCTGACCTTCTTTTAATTCTCCACCGACATTCTTAAAGCAAACATAACATCACAAAAATTGTATCCAGAAGAACTGATTCAACTTTCTTTGATTTTCTTACATGGATTATTGAGCATGCATCAAGACATCACATCTGTAGTGCTCTTCCCTGGCATGAAACTGCTGCTTGCTAATTATCACCTCTCCTCCCAGAAAGTTGAATCACTTCATCTGGACACAACGTTTATTGAGGAAACGTTTCATTACTCATCTAAGTGACCTCTTCAGTCTCACCTGGCCGCAGGTATCCCCATCCTTATTAACAATACAGTGGCATAACGACCAAAAACAACGACCAGTTTCATATTGCAGTGAATTCGGGGGGGGGGGCAGTCTGGGAGACGGTCGCTACAGCCGCGACGCGAACCCGTGTCTCCCACTCCGCAAGCGACAACGTTAGCCAAGGATATCCAAAGGAGTTGAATCAAGTACAACTGGACTTGGTATATATCCGTGAAGACTTTTCGCCTCTCATCCAAGAGGCTTCCTCAGTTCGTGCCTTTCTGACTGGACCAAGCTAGTCTGACTGGCTGGTGATGAGACTCAGTATTTATCCTCTAGGAGTCGTTGTCAGAGCTATTGATATGGGTGGCTCTTTGTGATCAGATGTTTACCAACACCCGTCACTAACCGAGCCATAGATATGCGTGGCTCTTTTGTGTACCGATGTTATGGCCGCGCCCGTCGTTATCGGAGCTGTTGATTTGCATTTGTTTAGCCGCGACGGTCGTTGGGGGTGTTGATTTCGACTTCATTATTCAGTGGTCATGAGAGTCGTTGGAGCCGTTAGTGACCGACTGTTGTTCTTGGAGGCTAGGCTTCTTGAGTCTCCTGGGTAGAGATGAAAGGACGGCATTGTAAGTGGGAGATAGGTGGTGTCGCAGACCTCCTCCTCTGTTGAGGGATGGTTTTCCAGTTTTCCATAGATGGCTTCCTTCACCCCTCTTTCAAACCATCTATCTTCTCTGTCCAAAATGTGTACGTTGCTGTCCTCGAAGAAGTGTGTCTTCTCCTTTAGGTGTAGATAGACTGCTGAGTCTTGTCCTGAGGAGTTTGGCCTTCTGTGTTGGGCCATCCGTTTGTGTAGTGGTTGTTTGGTTTCTCCTATGTATGGGTCAGTGCAATCCTCATTGCATTGTAGGGCATACACCAGATTGCTTTTCCGGGTGTGTGGTACACGGCCTTTGGGATGAACCAGTTTTTGTCGGAGTGTGTTGCTGGGTTTGAAGTATACCGGGATGCGGTGTTTGTTGAAAATTATCCTGAGTTTCTCGGAGACCCCAGAAACATACGGGATTACTGTGCTATTCCTTCTGTTCCTTTTCTCCTCGTCGCTCGTCGCATGGTACCGGGGGCTCGCCAGGTAATGCCAGGAAGGGGGCAGGTGGTGGGAGAGAGATATTATCCCATCCTCGTCGCCAATATTGTGTGCAGACATAACATTACCATCATGGAAAACAATAAAGGGCTTACTATGCAGCCTCGAGTTGTTTCATTTTCAACAACAAATTTTGCTGACTATTTATTTCCTATTCTATTTTGTATGGCTCTTCGTTACAAAAACTCATTAATCCATCTATATATTCTTACTTTGATATCTAATTTACAAAGTCTGATTAATAATCATTCTCCCCACATCATATCGTATGCTCGTCGTTTGCTTGCTTTCGTAACTTCGGTTTCTCTTCTCGTGCACTGATTCGCTAAGATGAACAGCCAATCAGTGTGGTCGTTCTCACAGACGGGCTCCGCCGCCGATTCAACATGCTGACAGGGGTTCGACTCGTGCCAACGGTGCGGGACACACCGCAAAAACTAGGGCCACAGAAGCTCACCGACGGCTCGACATTGGGTCGGCCTGTTGTGTCATTCCCAAATTGTCTGTTAATGGTACACATTGCTATTGAAACGGTAGTTAATGGTCACGTCCATATTTGCATATGAAATTGGTTGTTTGTTTCGGCCGTTATGCAACTGTATTGTTTATAAGGGTGGGGATACCTGCAGTCAGTTTAGACGGAAGAGGCTGTTTCAGTAGGCTATCTTATAAAGAATGACACACACACGAGTTGCTCAGTGCAGCCAAGTATAATCAAAGTGTGTAACATGTTCCTGAGCGCGGGTCATGTGTATCTAAGGTAAACTAGTGGATAGCCGATGGCATCGATCTATCTAGACCCGTAACATCCTCCTTTTCCAAGTGTAAGGTAGTAATGTAAATCCGCCACAGGGTGGCACTGTTACGCTGTATGTTCCCCTGGGAATGCCGCAAATGGCGATGTTTGTCCCTCTTGCAACACTGTACCCCTAATTCTTGTCCTGGGCAAAAGGCTACGTTGATCAAAGGTTTTTTGTTTGTCTGCCGGAAGCTGTGAGTATGATGAGGCCAGCGGCCAGCTGATTGTTAGAGGTGAAGTGTAAGCGAGTGCCAGTAAAGTGTCCAGGTCTCAGCCACGATCCCAAGCCTCCGCCTCCTTCCTTTTCCACGCAAACATCATACTACAACAAACACAACGCAGAGTCCCAGGGCGTGTAGGGAGACGACGGCCGAACGCAAAGTGCGGGTTACATCATGGTGCCGTGACCCGGATCGTGGTGCTTCGAGATCCAAGGAGATACAGAGACTCGCGTCCTCGCCTTTGCTGCTGCATTGAACTGCGTTACCTTCAGTGACTGGACAGTGTGGTGGACTGAACTACTGTCATCGGCGTTGCAGCATTGGCAAGATACTCACCTCTTCAAATATCCTTCAAAGACTGTTGAAAGCTTGCTATATCCATTTGAAGACTTTTTATGATATTTCGATAAACTTAACTGTTATTTGAGTTGTGTAAAAGTGTGCTATGTGAGATCCTGCTATAGGAACACTGTGTTTAACATTAAGCTGATATATATCATTCATAATTTTTTGGTTTTGGTTAAGGGTTGTGTATCGACCATCTGATTTTGACTCAAGTTTAATGTGAGTTTTGAGTTGATAGTGATTATTGTTTTTTGATATATTTACTGGAAAAAAGGGGAGATTGTGCATACACAGCTAAACTTATTCTGTGAACACAGTGAATCATTAATAGTCATCTGTTTTGACACCAACAGTTACACCAGTCATAGTGATTTAGAAAAAAATATATCAAAATGTTCAGTGACTATGCAGATTATCAGTCAAAGCAAGAAGGTGCCTCTGCTGCCACACCGGGTTCCCAACTGCCCCCGATGCCCACAGCCAGCCACAACTGTGACACTCCAGCCCAGACACAACCCCACCTTTCAAGCAAGGGCGTAACAACCACCAGTGCTGCAAATCAACAGCAATCAGTGAGGCCAAAGCTTAACAACTACTTCACTAGCCCCACCACCACCCAACAGCTGATCCTCCCTCAAGACCACCACAGCAGTCAGCAGCCCCCATACCCAGGACTAAGTGCACCACTCACTCCACCACCCCCAATACTGTCACCTTACCCTATTCACTACTCCACTCCAGCTCATGCACCCACCTTGCCAGCCTCTAGAGCTCCAATGCAAGCACCCTCACTATGTTTTGACAGCAGCCCAGCTGCCAAACCAATCCACCGAAACAGCAGGCCAGACTACAGCCTGCCCAGTGCATCCCTTCCAGCTGTACAGATATTAGTAGAACCTAATCCTCCGGCCCAAGCCAGTGTGAACCAGCACACACACCCTTTGCCCATTCACAGCCTCTCGTGCCCCACCTCCACGGAAATGCAAACTGTACAGCGGCCGACCATGACTCACCCAGACACCCCTCCTTACCAAAGCCCTGCTGCCGAGCCTAAACCCCAGGTCTACACTGGTCCTGCATATAATCCCCCTGTGCCCCAGGCCCTCATGCCAAGCTTTCAAATGCCACCAATGATGAACATTGTGAGCTACCTCTCTTCTACTGGCCAGACCCTTCAAAGTTTGCAGCATGGATCAATCCCCCAGCTGCATATGTCACAGCCTGCTGCCCTCTACCCCCAAGAGGTGACCACCCCACTAGCAGTGCAACATGTAGCCCCTAACCACACAGCCCCTGCCTCAGACCCTCGAGCTGTCATGTACCATAACACACTCCCACAAAACCCATCCACCACCCCGCACATGCACCCACGTCCGAATGAGCCCCCAATGAATGCTGCCGTCAGAGCCGCAGCCAACACAACCCTTCCACCAGCTGCATATGGTGGGTTCATGCAAACTCATCAGGTAAAAAATGTCCAAATCTTCACTGGCAATCCAGACAGCAAAATACTTGTAGAAGACTGGGTTCGTGATATGCAGTACCTTCTGGAGGCAATCGAGCTCCCCACACACCTCCGCTTTTCGACTGTTGTGCGACACCTGAGCGGTGAGGCCAGGAAGCTAGTCCTGAACCTACCCCCCCACGACCAGACTCCAGAGAAGGCGTATGAGGAGCTCAGGGCTGAATACAGCGACACACAAGGCTCACTTGATCCACTAGCCGACTTCTATGAGCGCAGCCAGAGGTCCGGAGAGTCTGCCTGCTCTTATGCTATTGCTCTGGAGGCAACACTGAGAGCGGTAGAGGAAAGTCAGAGAGGGGGCAGGCAATTTCCTGATCGTGATAGTAAACTCACTCGACAGTTTCTAAGAGGGCTTATGGATGAGATGGTGTATGCAAGGATCGCACCAATGAAGCCCAGGCTTTGGAGTTTCCGGGAGCTGCAAGCAGAGCTTAGAAACCTTGCAAAAGAGACTCAGAAGTTCCAGTCACAACACAAGACAAAGAAAGCGCTCACCCAGGTGCAGGTCACATCAGAATGTGATACCAATATGAGGTCAGAGAGGTCAAAACATACTTCAGAGTGGACAGAGCTTAAAGATATGGTCAAGAAATTAGCTGTAATGTCCGTAGACGCCTTGTCTTACTGACATAAGAATAATTCAAGAACGAGCCGACTTCGTAGGTTCTTAACTGTGTAGCTTTTACTAGCGTTCATCCGAGTTACAACCTTCATAACATGCGCGTCTCCAACTTCCTGTATACGTCACGCGCACTGCACGTACACCCGTGAGTAGGTCAAGTTAAACACGTGACCTTTCATTCATTACATCTCCTCCTCTAAGATGATTTTCTAACCTGTATATCACCCCCCTTTTCACAAAAAAAATAAAAAATCCCCCACAGTACACAAGTCCATACGCCTCACAAATCCAGCCGGATTGCTGGCTTGCTCACCCTGCCAGAGCGAGTAACATATGGTGTGGAAGTTGGCCTTTCTGCTGCTCGGGACTCATCCATGTTTCCATTCTCCCCTGGAGTGACATGGTCAGGATCCCTGCTGACAAAGGTGAGTGTTTTAGGTGTGGCCAACAGGTGGCGCCTGTTCCTTCTGTAATGTTCACCTTGAGCTGTCTCCACTATGTAGGATCTGGGAGTGGAGCTCTGACTGTGAACAACTGCTGGCATTGTCCATGTTTTCTGTCCATCAGGTTTGGTGAGTACTGCGTCACCCGAGTTCAGTGGGCGCAGTGTCCGCACGCCGTTCCTGCGGTTGTAGTAGAAAGCCTGCCTCGATTTGGCTGCGGCGTCAGCGGTTTTGATCAGTTCCTCTTTAGGCCAGGCCGGTTTCAGGTTATGCTGCAATGTGGGTAAGGTGGTTCTGAGTCTCCTACCCATGAGCAATTCCGCTGGACTGGCTCCAGTGGAAGAAGAGTGTGTAGCTCTGTATGTCAACAGGGCGAGGAGAGGGTCTTCCTGCCTTAATATGCTTTTGGCTATCTGAACAGCCCTCTCTGCCTGTCCATTACTCTGGGGGTAGTGTGGGCTTGAAGTCACATGGATGAAATCATAATCCTCACTGAACCTCCTCATCTCTTCTGAAACTAGCTGTGGCCCATTATCACTAACTACAATTTCAGGGATACCAAAACGTGCAAATGTAGCCTTCAGCCTAGCTACAACCTGACTGCTAGTAGTTGTTGGTAGATTTAGGATCTCCAAAAACCTGGAATAATAGTCAGACACTATCAAGTAGTTTTGCTTTTTGTACTCACACAGGTCTATGCCAACTTTCTGCCATGGTCTGGATGGGAGCTCACTTGACATTAAAGGCTCTTTTCTCTGTGTGTTCTTGTGTTCTCTGCAGAATTGACATTGCTGTATCTTTGTTGTAATGTGCTCTGTCATTTTGGGCCACCACACTGACTGGCTAGCTCTCTCTCTGCACTTAGCTATCCCCTGGTGCCCGTCGTGTATTCTGTCTAAGATCACCTCCCTCATCTCTGTGGGAATGACGATACGACTGCCTCTGATGACTAAACCATCTACCTCAGATAACTCCCCTCTCACCTGATAAAAGTCTCTGACTGTCTCCGGCACTTTATCGACATACTCAGGCCAGCCGTGTCTGATGAAGCCCAACACTGTCTGGAGCTGCAGATCCCCATCCGTGCTCTGTTTTATCTCCTGCATCCTTTGAGGTGTGGCAGGCACCTGGCACACGATGGCATCAATGTGCGCTGCAACATCATCATGAGAAGCACCATCTCCGTAGCACTGCTCTGGGCCTCTGGAGAGTGCGTCAGCCACAGCTAAAGTTTTGCCTGGTGCGTATTCAGCCACTGCATTGAAACGCATCAGCCTCATCAACAGTCTCTGGCACCTAATGGGCACATTATCCAAGTCTTTGCTATTCATGAGGGGCACTAGTGGTTTATGATCGGTGACAAGTCTGAAATTGTCAAGCCCAAACAAGTACTTCTCGAACCTTTCACATGCCCAGACGCTGGCTAAGCACTCTTTCTCGATCTGTGCGTACCTTGTCTCTGCGTCACTCAGCCGTCGGGAGCAGTAGGCCACGGGCTTCCAGTGTTCCCCGTGCTGCTGGAGCAGAACGCCTCCCAGCCCGTAGCTGCTGGCATCTGCTGACACCACCGTAGCCTTAGTGACGTCATAAAAGGTGAGTACCGGGGCGGTGGTGAGTGCTGCTTTAAGGTCTTGGAATGCTGTGTTCTGTGCAGGTCCCCACTGCCACTCTGTCGTTGCTTTAAGCAGTCCATAAAGCGGCTGACCTACAGTGGACAGCTCTGGGACATATTTTGCCAAATAGTTCACCATCCCGAGGAACCTCTTGAGTTCCGTCACGTTCTGGGGCTGAGGAAAGTTCTCTATTCCGGCCACTTTGTCCGGGTCAGGTCTGATGCCTGCCTCGTTGATGATATGACCAAGGAAGCGGACTTGTTTCTGTTTGAACTTGCATTTCGCTTGGTTCAGTTTGAGACCTGCTGTTTCAATGACCCCCAGCGCTTCTGCTAGGCGCCGGTCATGGATTTCCTCAGTCTCTCCATGTATAAGGATGTCATCCATGTACACCTCTGTGCCCTCTAGCCCGGTCAGAGTTTCCGCCATCTTTCTCTGGAAAATCTCTGGAGCACTCGTTATACCAAATGGAAGGCGGCAGAAAGCATACCTCCCAAATGGGGTGATGAAAGTGGTGAGCCCCCTGCTGTCTTCATCCAAGGGGATCTGGTAAAACCCACTTGCTGCATCCAACGTTGTGAAGAACTTTGACCCTGCGAGCCTTGGCATTATTTCCTCCATAGTGGGCAGCACGTATTTCTCACGTTTCACCGCTCGATTCAGCCTCCTGAGGTCAGCGCAGCAGCGAACCTCTTTCTTGTTCGGTTTCAGCACCGGCACCATAGCGGCGCACCATTCTGTGGGCTGAGTCACTTTTTCAATAATGCCCTCATTTTCCATGCGCTGCAGTTCTTTCTTAACCAGTGGTACAAGTGGCAGCGGTATCCGTCTGGCTGTATGCACCGCGTATGGCTGGGCACCCTCCACCAGAGCTATTTTCACTGGGTCTGTTTTCAGCAGTCCACTTGAACCGAAAACTCCACTGACCTCATTCATCCGCTTCACTAGACCCATCTCCACTGCCTCTGGACGACTCAGCAGACAGCTGCCTCTCCCCTTGATCACATACACTGGAAAGGAGTATTGTTTCTCCTTGTAGTTGGTTGTGGCTTGAAACTGTCCTATGCAGCTGATGTTTCCACCTGGGCTTATGAAGCATGTGTCAGGAGGTCCCAGTTTTATGTTTGGCTTCAGCTTTTTAAATGTCCCTTGGTTGATAACAGTAGCGTCAGCCCCCGTGTCAATTTTAAAGGTTATTGGTACATCACTTATTGTTAAACTAACAGTCCAATCTTCCTGACTGCTCTCTTTGCCAACTTCTCCCAGAAAGTACAGCTGTTTAACCTCTTCAGTGACTTCTCTCACCGCTTTAGAGTGACATACACGCTCCCAATGTCCCTTTTTATGACACTTGTTGCACTTACTGTTCGTTGCAGGACACTTCCGCTCATCGGTGTGCTGCGTCTTGCCGCACCTCCCGCATTCATCTACTTTGTTGGTTGCCGGACTGCCGCCACCATGACGCTGTCCGCCCTTTTTGTTTTGGCGTTCGTCCCGCCATCGGACAACATTGACGTTAGCCAGCAGGGCCTCTGGTTGGTTAGCTTGGAGGCTGAGCTGCTTTGTTATCGCCTCCGCCTGGCGCACTTGTTCAATGACTTTCACCAGAGTAAGGTCCGCTGTGAGCTGGAACTGACGGGAGAGCACCTTATCTTTTATGCCCACTACCAGACGATCTCTGATATGTTCATCCCTCTTGTCCCCAAACTCACAGTGTTCAGACAGCTCATACAATGTCCGGATGTACATCTCCGCTGTCTCTCCTGGCTGCTGGCTACGTTGATAGAAGCACGCCCTCTCATGTATGATGTTACGGCGGGGAATAAAGTAGTCGTCGAACCTTTTCAGTACGATATCATAGTCCACTTTATCACCCTCCGCCGCGAAGTCAAACGAGCTGAATATCTTTTCAGCCTCGCTGCCCATTGCATAAATCAGCGAACTCACTTGAATCTCCCCGTCGTCTTAATCCAGCTTTGTCGCGAGCCTGAAGCGCGAAAACCGTTGTCTCCACTCCGGCCATTCAACGGGGCAGTCAAACTTGAATTCACTCGGCGGATTAAACTTCGGCATGACCGCTCGTGTTCCGATACACAGACTATTCTGACACCATGTAATGTCCGTAGACGCCTTGTCTTACTGACATAAGAATAATTCAAGAACGAGCCGACTTCGTAGGTTCTTAACTGTGTAGCTTTTACTAGCGTTCATCCGACATACAACCTTCATAACATGCGCGTCTCCAACTTCCTGTATACGTCACGCGCACTGCACGTACACCCGTGAGTAGGTCAAGTTAAACACGTGACCTTTCATTCATTACATTAGCTCTTAGCCAAGAAGAACAGGTGACCAAGTTGGCTCACCTTGAGTTGAGAATTGCTGCACCTACCCCTGCACCAGCCCCTGCACCCCCACTAAGGCCCCAACCATCTCCCAGAACAGTTACTCAGGGCTCCAGTGTTGTTTGCTACCGGTGTGGGAAGCAAGGGCATATAGCCCGAGTATGTCGAGCGGTGCTCCCAGATCCCAGTCTGCCCTGGACTCACCGACCCCAGCCTGCGACCTCCGCAGAGAGCACCACGCCCCACTCAACGCAGCATTTAAACGCCTAGAGCCTGTGGTAACTGGGGCAACCATGGGCAAGCAGCAAGACCCCCCACTGCAGGTGAGCGATACTGATGATGGAGTAGAGGACATTCCTATTGTGGGTCCCAGGAATGAGGGTGAGGTGGAAGTCAATGGATTAAAGTGCAGGGCTCTTATCGATTCCGGCTCTCAGGTAACCAGTATTACTCACGGATACTGGTGCAACCACCCTGACCTCCATGGACAGAAACTACGGCCCTCTAAAATACCCATAGCAGGTGCAGCAGGTCAGGATGTGCCTTACTCTGGTGTCCTGCGTATTAAGTTGAAAGTGCTGGGGAAAGAGTTCCAGAGAGTGCCGGCTTTTGTTGTCCCTGACTCCGAGTATCGCTCCTCCGTCCCACTGCTTGTGGGAACTAATGTCGTCCGTGCCGCCAGGAGGCACCTCCAAGCAACCTATGGGGAGCAATATCTTCAGCGGGTGAAGGAAAGCCATCCAGAGTGGTACACAGCTTTACTGGAAACTGGCGACACTGAATATACAGGAGCAGACGACATGGTGGGCCCTGCTGTGTACACTGGCCGTAAAATACGCATCCCGGGAGGGAAAGAGATGGACTTAATGTGCAAAATCAAAACTGGCCCACAAAGAAAGACATACACAGCGCTAATTGAAGGCCACGCCTCCATTCGGCTTCCTCAGGACCTTATGGTCGCCAAAGTTCTTGCAGATGTGAAGAAAGGCTGTGCTCCTGTCAGAGTGATGAACCTGTCCCAACAAACTGTCACAATCAAACCACACACACAGCTGGCCAGCGCCTTCCTGGTGGACAGTGTTGTGGATTTTTCAGCCACGGAACAGGGTTGTCATCAAAATGAGGAGAACAAAGAGACATACCGGTGTCTGCACCAAGTTGTGAGCAGTGGTGGGGTGGACATAATTGAGGCAGCAGTGGAGAATGAGCACCAGCGCGCCCTCCTAAAAGAGCTTGTGGAGAGGAATATGGGGACGTTCTCACAGCACTCAATGGACTACGGCCACACAAAAACAATGCAGTACGAAATCCCCCTGGTCGACTCAAAGCCCTTTCGACTCCCGTACCGCAAGATTCCCCCTTCACAGTGGCAGGATGTGAGGAAGTTGCTGACAGAAATGGAAACCGCAGGGGTTATCAGGCCTAGTAAGAGTCCATATGATTCGCCAGTAGTGATTGTTACCAAGAAAGACGGATCACTAAGATTATGCATCGATTACCGAAGGCTTAACGCCTGCAGCACAAGAGATGCATTTCCACTGCCCAGAATAGAGGAGGCCCTGGAGGCTCTGGGTCAAGCAAAGTATATCTCAACACTTGATCTCACATCTGGATACTGGCAGGTAGAGGTGGCGGAGCAGGACAAACACAAAACAGCATTCAGTACTCCCATGGGGCTGTTTGAAGCCAACAGAATGCCTTTCGGCCTTCAAAACGCTCCGTCCACCTTCCAGAGACTCATGACCTGCTGTTTTGGCGATCTGAACTTCACCCATCTCCTGATCTACCTTGATGATCTGATCATATTCTCTAAAACCTTTGATGAGCATCTGGAGAGGCTGCAGCTGGTGTTCGATCGACTGAAGGAGCATGGCTTGAAGTTGAAGCCTTCCAAATGTCAGCTTGTGAGAAAGGAGGTGCACTACTTGGGTCACCTGGTGTCTGCGGAGGGCATCAGGACAGACCCAGAGAAGATCAGCAGAGTCAAGAACTGGGCGAGGCCCACGAATCGTAAAGAGGTGCTTCAGTTCCTGGGATTCACCGGATATTACAGGCGGTTTGTGTGCAGTTACTCTACCTTGGCCGCGCCCCTGTACCGCCTTACCGCTGGTGACCCTAGAAAGAAACGGAGAGGGGGGAAGAAGAGGTTAGTGCCTGACCCGCCCTTTGTCTGGACTGATGAGTGTGAGGAGGCTTTTCAGTCACTGAGAGAAAGATTGACAACTGCTCCAGTGTTAGGCTATCCAGACTACAGCCTACCCTTTCTGCTCCAGACTGACGCCTCGGGGGAGGGGCTTGGTGCTGTATTAGCCCAAGTTCAGGACGGAGTCGAGAGAGTCATAGCTTATGGCAGCAGAGGCTTGAGCCCAGCAGAGACGAGGTATCCTGCACACAAAACTAGAGTTCCTCGCTCTGAAATGGGCAGTGACCGACAAGTTCTATGACCATCTATATGGGCGCAAGTTCTCAGTCCAGACAGACAATAACCCCCTCAAGTATGTCATGTCGTCTGCAAAATTGGATGCTACAGGTCAGCGGTGGGTGTCTCGGCTGTCAGCATTTGATTTTGATGTGCAGTATCGAAGGGGACAGAATAATGCGAACGCTGATGCCCTCTCCCGGCTGTCTAACCAGGAGGTCACCCAAGTCCTGCAAACCTGCCCTCAGCTTGTATCAGCCAAAGTACAAAGGTGTGTAGAGGAACAATCTCCCCAACAACTGGAAAGCTCCGCTTCAGAGGGACCTGAGCATCAAGAACCTCTGTCACACACGCTCGGTGAATCCTATCAAGATGTGGGGATGGACTCTCTACCTGCATTGACAAAACAGGAGATTCGTGCAGGGCAAAAAGAGGATGCTGTAATCGGTCCCGTTTTGCACTTTAAAAGTGTGAACCAAAAACCGAGCCGCAGCGAGAGGATTGGTGGTGGCAGGCAGGTTTGCCTTCTCTTAAAAGAGTGGCGGAGGTTATTAGTAAGGGATGGAATAATGTATCGTCAGGTCCAAGACTGTCAAAGGGGAGTAGTAGAGCAGCTGGTACTACCAGAGAGATTTCACACATCCGTCAAGACTGCACTTCATGATGACTCAGGGCATTTAGGGTTTGAGAACGCTGCAGATGATAAGGGAGAGATTTTACTGGCCTAAGATGTTCCAGGAAATCAAGGCTTGGTGTGAGCAGTGTGAAAGGTGCTGCCTCAGAAAGACTCCGACTGCAGGCCTCAGGGCTCCCCTGGTCAGTATTCACAGCAGCGCTCCTATGGAACTTGTGTGTGTAGACTTTCTGACTCTGGAGAAATCAAAGGGAGGCATAGAAAATGTGCTTATTGTCACTGACCACTTCTCCCGGTACGCCCAGGCCTATCCCACTAAAGACCAAAAAGCCTGTACAGTGGCGAAGGTACTGTGGAAGAACTTTTCCTGTCGGTTTGGATTCCCAGCAAAACTACATGCAGACCAGGGGCGTAATTTTGAAAGTGCTGTGGTGAAAGAGCTGTGTAAGTGTACTGGTGTCACTAAGACACACACAACCCCCTATCACCCCCAGGGTAACGGCACCACCGAAAGGTTCAACCGGACTCTCATGGACATGCTGGGGACACTAGAGCCTCACCTGAAACCCCACTGGCATGAGTATGTGGATGCAATGACACATGCGTATAACTGCACCAAACATGACTCTACTGGGTACACACCGTATTACCTAATGTTTGGTAGACATCCACGACTCCCAGTCGACCTGATTTTTGGGCTTTCTACCACCAAAGAGCCATGTGAGTATAGTGAATATGTCCAGACACTGCATGACTGTCTGTCGGAAGCTTATACTCAGGCTAACCAGGCCTCACGACATGCAAAAGAGCAGCAGAAAAGGTACTATGATCAAAAGGCAAAGAGTCAAGGTTTCAGCCCAGGGGACAGAGTCTTGGTCAAAATATGTCATGTGGAGGGACGGCAGAAACTGGGAGACAGATGGGAGTCACGCCCATACATTGTGGTGAAGAAACAACCCAGTATACCTGTGTATGTGGTCCGAACAGAGGATGGTGAAAAAGAGAGAGTGGTTCACCGCAACCTTCTTACACAGTGTATGTTTCTTCCGGTGGAGCGGGCTGGTGCAGCAACAAGTGCAGGAGTTGAGTCTGACATGGGGGACTGAGAGGTGGATGGCATGGAGGTAATGGGGGAGGAAGCCGAAAAAGTGAGTCAAGGGGGGGGAGAGGACTTAATTGTCAGTGACACCAACGCACTTGATGGCCCCAGCCTGAGGAGGAACCCACAGAGAACTCGACGTCCCCCAAAGAAACTGTCTTACGAGTCACAGGTGGTGAGATCAAAAGAGGAACAGCAGAAGATAGAGAGGGGCTGGACATTGTGGCAGAGGGCCATAGCAGAGAGAGTAGCAAGGCACGTATAATCCACGGAAAAAAAACAAACAAGTTTTATTAATGGTTTATTTACTTTGATTGCATTTACACATCTACATTTCATATGCAACTCATGGTATTAATACGTCACTTTCAGTGTGATCTGTTTTAATGTTTATGCTCATAAGTTTTATTTGTTTTGTTTTGTTTGGTCTGATGGCTGGGACGCCATCAATTAAAGAAGGGGTAGATGTAAGGTAGTAATGTAAATCCGCCACAGGGTGGCACTGTTACGCTGTATGTTCCCCTGGGAATGCCGCAAATGGCGATGTTTGTCCCTCTTGCAACACCGTACCCCTAGTTCTTGTCCCGGGCAAAAGGCTACGTTGATCAAAGGTTTTTTGTTTGTCTGCCGGAAGCTGTGAGTATGATGAGGCCAGCGGCCAGCTGATTGTTAGAGGTGAAGTGTAAGCGAGTGCCAGTAAAGTGTCCAGGTCTCAGCCACGATCCCAAGCCTCCGCCTCCTTCCTTTTCCACGCAAACATCATACTACAACAAACACAACGCAGAGTCCCAGGGCGTGTAGGGAGACGACGGCCGAACGCAAAGTGCGGGTTACACAAGTGTAAACACATACACATGAAGTTAGTGCAAAATAAAATTACTTTCATATACGAACAACCAATAACAGTGCAACAGCAGTAAATCTCTTCATATCCCATACCAGTGTAATAACCACAGTAGCGTATGATAACATTTCTCCTCTTTTCCCCCTCTCTCCCACATAGCAACCATCAACATTATTCAGATTACATAGTGAGTTTCAGTGGAGGTTTAAACAGCCGTCCAACCCTTGTGTAAGTGTGTCCATCCGAACGCGGAGCGCCAACAGGAGTAGATGGCGCCTTGGGCATGGACCTGATGGGGCTCGGCTCGAACACAGCCTGAGGGGTCTCAATGACAGTTTCTGTAGCTGGATTCCCGTCCGGTGTGTGTGCCGCAGCGGGTTCAACAGGATCGTGCGCGGCTCGTGCACCTGGCTCAGCCACTCTGAGATCGATCCTGTTACGACGGTACAGGGAGCCATCAATGTCCACAAGATAAGACCTCGGCGCAACCCTGCGGAGACAAGTTCCGACTCTCCAGCGGCCAGTGTTATCACCTGGCAGGGGCTTCATCCGTACGACTTCCCCAATTTCAAGTGCCGGCAATTCACGGGCAGATCTGTCATAGAAGGATTTGGCGAGTTGCTTCCTGTGGCGCA
Source organism: Lampris incognitus (assembly GCF_029633865.1). Lineage (NCBI taxonomy): Eukaryota > Metazoa > Chordata > Actinopteri > Lampriformes > Lampridae > Lampris > Lampris incognitus. The sequence goes on from NC_079212.1 coordinate 121,179,053, forward strand.
GCTTTTCAGTGACGCCCACGACAACAGCTGGTTCCAGGAGCTTGCTTGCCGCCGGGATGGACGTCTTCAACCGGCGGGACATGAGGCGTTGTGCTGGGCTGCTGCCCATGTTTTCCGTAGGTGTATTCCTCCAGTGAAGCACGGCTTTCCAGGGGTCTTCACCATCATGCGCGGCCTTACGCAGAATATTTTTTACAATCTTCACGGCCGACTCGGCCTTGCCATTCGCTTTCGGGTGTCTGGGAGAGGAGGTCACGTGCTCAAATTCCCACTCAGAAGCGAACCGTGTGAACTGAGCTGTGAACTGAGGGCCGTTGTCTGTAATAACCTTCTCTGGCTGACCATGTCGGGCGAACTGTGCCTTACATCGCTTGATGACTGTCTCTGCAGACATGTCGGGTAGAAGCTCAATCTCCCAAAAATCGGAATAGTGGTCGACTATTAGGAGATAGTCTTTCTGTCTGAAGCTGAATAGGTCCATGCTCAAGACGTGCCATGGCCTGGTTGGTACTTCGTGAGAGAGCATGGTCTCCTTTTGCTGATTGTGGGCGTACACATTGCAGGTCGAGCAGCTGCTTACAAAGTCCTTTATCTCTGACTGCATGTTGGGCCAGTACAATGTCTCTTGAGCGTGTCGGTAGCCTGCATCACCCCCTATGTGACTTGAATGTATGCGCGTCAACATTTCTGGGCGGAGTGACTTTGAGATGATGACTTTTTGCCCCCGGAACAGAACTCCGTTCTGCACACTGATTTCATCCCTGAAGGGCCAGTACTCCCTAGCGATGAGGGGCGCGTCCTCCTTTACATCTGGCCAGCCCACGAGAACAGTGTTCTTCAGTGCCTGTAAGCATTCATCTCTGTCGGTGTGTCGTCTGATCTGTTCCAGCCGCTGGTTAGTCACATTCAGGTACTCTGCCTGGTTCACGTGCTGTATGTCTTCCTGCTCTTGTTGCAGAGAGCAGATAGCGTGTCGCTGATATGCAGTCCCTCTGCCGGAGCATCCAGCCGTAGCCCTGCTGAGCGTGTCGCTTATGAACATCTCTGGGCCTGGTTTGTAGATTACCCTCAGGTCGTAGTTCTGCAGAGTCATGAGCGTGCTCTGGAGTCTCTTGGGCGCATTGAGAAGTGGCTTGCTGAAAATAGAGATCAGAGGCTTATGGTCCGTCTCTGCTGTGATTGGGTCGCGGCCATACAGGTAATGGTGAAACCTCTGGCAGGCGAAGACGATACTGAGACACTCCTTCTCAATTTGTGCATAGTTTTTTTCGGTGGGGGTAAGAGCCCTCGAGGCAAATGCGATGGGCTGACCTTCCTGCATGAGACAACATCCAAGACCGCTCTGGCTGGCGTCGCTCTGGATTGCGATTGGCTTAGTTACATCATAGTAGCGCAGGACGGGCATGGCTGTCGCCAGCGCCTTAAGCTTATGAACCGCCGCCTCGTGCTTAGGCAGCCAGTGCCAGGGTGTGTCCTTGTCCAACAGGCGTCGCAACGGCTCGCAGACAGTAGATAGATGAGGCATGAACTTGGCTAAATAGTTAGCGAAGCCAATGAGACGCTGCACGCCCTTGGCATCTGTTGGGTTCGGCATGTCAATAATGGCTCTCACCTTCTCTGGATCGGGCTTCAGTCCAGCAGATGAGAGAATGTGGCCATGAAACTGCACCTCAGCCACCTTGAACTGCAACTTCTTCAGGCCGAGGCGAAGCTTGACCTCGCGGCAGCGTTCCACCAACGCCGCAAGCTTGACGTCGTGGTCGTCCCCAGCCTCCTTGTCTGTGTCCCCGCAGCCGACGACCAGGATATCGTCTGCAATGGGCTCAACGCCCTTCAGACCGGCCAGGAGCTCGTGCTGCTTGCGCTGATATACCTCGGGCGCCACCGATACTCCAAATGGTAACTTGAGCCACCGCTTCCTCCCCCAGGGGGTCCAGAACGTGGTCATGAGGCTACTCTCATAGTCCAGTTTGCATTGCAGAAATGCATCCCGAGCATCCACTAACGTGAAGACTCTGGCCTTGGGCAATTTATACAAAATGTCCTCCAAGGTAGGCATGATGTAGTGAGAGCGCTTTAGGGCTTTGTTCAATGGTTTAGGGTCAATGCATATTCTCAGCTTCTCCGGTTTTTTAACAATCACCATGTTGCTGATCCAATCTGTAGGATCTGTGACAGGCGCAAGGTGGCCGTCAGCCTCGTACTTGTCCAGCTGGGCTTTGACTGCTGCTTTCATTGCGATTGGGACATTGCGAGGGGCACTCTGTACTGCAGCAACACTAGGATCAAGGTCAAAATGGACCTCCCCAGGCACGGATTCCACCGGGGAGTTGAACACGTCACTGTATCTGTTGATAAGCTGTTCTTTAGTTAGGGCTCCTGGTTGTGTGTGTTCCATTTTGAGCACATCCTCTGGAATTGTGAAATGCATGAGCCCTAAGTGTTCACAGGTGGAGCCTGACAGAAGAGGATGTTGGCTGGTCCTCACTATTTCGAATGAGAGCTTGTGTGTTTGGCCTCTCACAGTACAGTCAGTCTCAAAGGTGCCCATAGAGCTCAGTGTTTCCCCCGAATACAGCTTCAGTCTGGTGTCACTCGGGCGGAGAGGTGTGTTTTGGGCCAGCCTTTTCTTGTCTTGAAAGCCCATTACACTGCAGGTGGCTCCAGAGTCCAGCTGACATTGTTGTGGCTTGTCGTGGAGTTTCAGAGTCACAAACCACTTCTTTCCTTTGGTGTGCACTGCGCCGATTGACTCAAACATGTACAGATCATCTGCATCATTACTATGCTCTGGGGGTTCTTCTGTGTATTCCACACAGTTTACCTTGCCCTCAGCATGCCCCTTTTTGCTCTTTAAGCACACTTTAGAAAAGTGATTAAGTGTCCTACATGACCTACATTGTTTCCCGAAGGCCGGGCAATGCTCTCTGCCCCTTGAATGCGAGCTGCCACAATATTTGCAATTGCCTGCATCTCCTGCTGTTCTGGGTGGATTGCTCTGTTTCCATTGGTTTTGTCTGGGTTGCCTAGCAACGGCATGCACTGCCTCCGGCTAAGTTGTTGTTGCAAACTCCATTGCTCTCATACGGATGTCAGTTTGCTCTGCTGCGCGACACATGTCAATAGCTGTGACCATGTTCAAATCCTTCTCTCAACAGCCTGCGCCTAACGGCCTCGCTTGCAACTCCCAGGACTATCTTATCACGGATAATTTCATCTTTCAACTGTCCATACTCACAGGTTGCTGCCCTCTCTCTCAGTCTCGTCACAAAGGTATCAAACGATTCTCCTTCCTCCTGCTTGCAACTCCCGAAAATGTACCTCTCGTATATTGTGTTTTTTGCTGGCTTGAAGTATTTCCCCAACTCTCTCAGTATGGCGTCAGGATCCCCTTGATCATCTTCTGAGAGGTTCAGATTGTGGCGGTAAATATGCCTGCATTCACTTCCCATCACACTCCTTAGAGTAGCCGCTTGTATTTTCTTGTCCTTGCCAAGTATGCCCGTGACGAGGACGTAGTCTTCATATTCGGCCCGAAAAATGTCCCAATTGACACTCCAATCGCCTGTGAAGCTCATCGGGGACGGTGGTGGAATATTCACGTTAGCTGCCATTGTATGTGATGCTATCGGCGCCGGTAATGCTAGCGTTAGCTCCTCTGTGACAACGTCTTCAGCAGAAGTACTTTGCTCTGAATCGGAATCCTCCGACATGTGACCTACTCAGGCCTGCAAACTTAAACATGCGAGCTAGTAAAATAAGAAATAAGTTCTCCGACTTCTGGCACCATGTTTCAGTAGGCTATCTTATAAAGAATGACACACACACGAGTTGCTCAGTGCAGCCAAGTATAATCAAAGTGTGTAACATGTTCCTGAGCGCGGGTCATGTGTATCTAAGGTAAACTAGTGGATAGCCGATGGCATCGATCTATCTAGACCCGTAACAGAGGCCACTTAGTTGAGTGATGAGACGTATCTATTAATAACTGTTGTATCCAGATGAACTGATTCAACCTTCTTTGAGTTATTTTTCACACTTTAAAATGTCTTGACGCATGATCAATAATCCAGGTAAGAGAACCAAAGAAAGGAAATCAAAGAAGGTTGAATCAGTTAGATTAGATTGAATTGTTTTGTTAGCCACACGACCAAGGCCGGTGGAATTTGTTTTCGGTACACATTAAACTCTGCAGCGCAATACATACACGGACAACAGACACTCCACATATTATCACGAACAATACAGTTACACAATAACAGAAATAAACATATCACGCATAACAATTAAGTGGATGGTTGTATTTATGCCAATGGTGTGAGTTCATCTGGATACAACGTTTATTGACAGATACGTTTCATCACTCATCTAAGTGACCTCTGTCAACAAACGTTTTATCCAGTTGGACTGATTCAACCTTCTTTGTCACACTTGAAAATCCTTTTCACCGCCGTGTCAGGTTTTCTGTACATGACCACTGGCGGGCGCTTTTCGGCTGTTTCCAGTTGAGAGAAAACGCGTATGACGTCAGACGCAAATGACGTACAAGGAAATGCACGCTTGGTGCTAAGCAGGCGCCATCGGAGGCTCGGCTAAGGTTGGGCAGTCTTACTAGCGTTAAATAAATCGAGCAGTAATGCCTATACTATTTTTAGTTATGTATCATGCATTACTTATATTGTTACATACACAAACGTAAACAGGCGCAGATTTAAACGAGTGTTTTTGTTTCTGGTAGTGCGCAGTCTTTGCAGTGGCAAGAAGGCAAACTAGCGGGTTGCTTAACAGTTGCTAGTCGCTAACGTGCTCCATTCATGTTACGTTGATCCCACAGTGGACAGTGTGTACTCGTAGTAGTTAAATTACCCTACAGTTAACTTAAATTTCCTGTCAGCATCACCATTGACAATTGGAATGAAATAAGCAGTGTATGATATTAAATGCAGTATTATGTATGTATTTTTATTACAGTAAAGTTGCTGTCACTGACCCATACTCACGCTGACCGCAATCAATCATGTATCGGCCCAAACCGACTTTGAAGGACCGACAGCACCTGTATAAACTTATTATTAGCCAACTTCTTTATGATGGGTACACCAACATCGCTAACAGTCTGATCAATGAAGTCAAGCCACAGACTGTAGTGTCGCCTTCCGAGCAACTGATGCAGCTTGCAAAAGTCGGTAAGGGATTCATGACGTTGTTGCTATGTCTGCACAATCTAAATAGTTAATTGCTTACAGTCTGTCTAATCGTCCAATTAAACTCTCACAGGAATGGAGAATGATGACAGTGCAGTTCAGTATGCCATTGGAAGGTCAGACACAGTAGCGCCGGGAGTGGGTATTGACCTGGAGTTTGATGCTGATGTCCAGACCATGTCTCCAGAGGCGTCAGAGTATGAGACCTGCTATGTTACCTCCCACAAGGGTCCATGTCGTGTTGCCACATACAGTCGAGATGGGCAGCTCATTGCAACTGGCTCTGCTGATGCCTCTATCAAAATACTGGACACAGAGCGTATGCTAGCCAAGAGTGCTATGCCCATTGAAGTAAGTCATGTTTAAGATTTTCGGTGAAGTCATCACTTCATAGAGTCAAATCAACAAGATCTGGCATTCATTCACTCTTTTTGTTTTAGGTAATGATGAATGAGACAGCCCAGCAGAACATGGAAAACCATCCTGTGATTCGGACACTATATGACCATGTTGACGAAGTCACTTGCCTCGCCTTCCATCCAACTGAACAGATTCTAGCTTCCGGCTCACGAGATTACACCCTTAAATTGTTTGACTATTCCAAGCCCTCTGCAAAAAGGGCATTCAAACATATACAGGTCAGTATGTATACACAGAGGGCATAGCCAGAAAACTGTTGACACTGCAGACACCCAGTTACACCATGTATAGTTGACATGACTATCATAATTTTTTTGGGATAAGTGGGTGGAAGCAGCTGTCAGTAGGCTCTTAACACATTCACGTTACCCTGTATATTTCAAAATGGTGTGTCTTTGCTTTTATTTTCATGTGTGAAGTTGGGACTTAGTAGTAGGGCTGGGCAATAGTTCAATATTACTGTATATCATCTTTCAAATAATAATAATATGGTATAACGTTGTTGGGTGTCTAGAAAAGTGCCATATAAATGTAATGATTATTATATCTTGATGTTATTCGGACCTTGTCATATTGTGATACACAGTCAATCTAAAATAGTTGAGAGAGTATTATTCGAAAACTAGTTTTGGTTCGATATCATACTATACCAAATAATTCAATTTGATGAACCTCAAGCTAGATTCTCAAATATGGCAGTTTTTCATATGTAAGCAGATATTGTAACATATATCAATATTGTGTAAAGTTCACTGTGATATTTTCCATATCACCAAATATTACTTAGTAGTAGTATCTTAATGTGTGATCATTGTTGGTATCTGTTGTACCACCTTCAATAGTCCTTACTTGTTTTTATCAAGATGTTGCTGCTGCCATGAACTAGCTTCTTTGCAGAGGTCATGAATTTAATCTGACCTGATAAACCAGGCTGTTGCTAAAACAGAATTTCACTCTTGTCCACAGACTGTTTAAAAACAGTTATACATAGATTGTATTGTCATTTGTATCATTAGAAGAGTTTATTTACTTTCATTAAAAATGTGTCTTTGAAAATTGTATTCTAATCATATCCCACCCATACCCATTTCTCTACAGGAGGCTGAAATGCTACGTTCGATCTCCTTCCACCCGTCAGGTGACTTCCTGCTGGTGGGAACACAGCACCCCACTCTGCGCCTCTATGATGTCAATACGTTCCAGTGTTTTGTGTCCTGCAACCCTCTGGATCAGCACACGGACACTATCAGTGGTGTTGGCTACAACCCCACTGCCAACAGCTACGTCACTTGCAGCAAGGATGGCAGCATCAAGCTGTGGGATGGTGTCTCAAACCGTTGTGTGACCACTTTTGACAAGGCCCATGGTGGTGCTGAGGTGTGTTCTGCCATCTTCTCCAAGAACTCAAAATACATCCTGTCCAGTGGCAAAGACTCTGTGGTCAAGCTGTGGGAGATCTCAACAGGACGGACGCTGGTTAAGTACACAGGTAGGTGAGATGGTGATTATTTAGCAGGGATCAACATTGTAGCTCTGCACTGGGGGAGAAATAGGATTTTAATATTTACTTACCTGCATGTGCCATAGTTTCAAGATGCTGCCGGCATGATTTGTATCATATGTTGCCCTCACTTTTTGTGCTGTAAAAATGATCTAAGTATCAGACCTTTGCTAATCATATTTTCATTAATAATATTGATCTCAAAAGTTTAGTAAAATTATTATTTGATAAGTTGTTTTTATATCGCAGATATCATTATCAGTGCACCCAACAGAACTTAACTAGAATATAAAATATGGTGGATAATGGCATTGTCACCTGACCTTGGATATCATCTAACATTTCATCATGTTATAGGTCTATAATTTCGATATTATTCACCCTGTATTTCCTCTTGCTCCCCTGCAGTTGACCTAGAAATATAAAGTACCACTAGTCGAAGCTGGCAGTGTTAAGTCTCCTGCATTTGATTCTAGGAGGACTGTTAAAACAAAGCTACAAGTACACATACATATATACTAGCTAAGTTGTTAACTTTTCAACAATGACTAGAGGAATCTTATATGGGATTGAAAAGTATGATGAAAAATTGATCATTGGCTGATGAAGAATGTGGCCAAGTCATCATCTGTATTTGTAACATATTGACCACAACCTAGTTTACCAGTTGGACCTGTGTACTCTTACTGATAAAGCTTGAAATCCCAGTGACTGTGTTCTACCTGCATGGTCTCTTAGGTGCTGGCCTAAGCGGTCGCCAGATGCATCGTACCCAGGGAGTGTTCAACCATACTGAGGACTATGTGCTGTTGCCTGATGAGCGTACCATCAGCCTGTGCTGCTGGGACTCACGCTCAGCCGAGAGGAAGAACCTGCTGTCCTTGGGCCACAACAACATTGTGCGCTGCATTGTGCACTCACCTACAAACCCTGGTTTCATGACCTGTAGTGATGACTTCAGGGCCCGATTCTGGTACCGTCGCACTACTACGGACTAAGAAGGAGAGCTGTCACGCCACCTGGACTCTTATTTCATCTTTTGAGTACCAAACAAGTCCCTGGACCCTGAGGTCCCTGTCCCAAGATCTCATGCTGTCCCTTCAGCCCTTTTTTCATTTTTAATGGTCTTTGGAGACTCTTGGATCTTTTTTTTTTTTAATTGTTCACCGTTAATTTTTTAGGGGATTACCTCATAAAAAATAGAGTAAGCTTTGCATTACTGTGACAGGAGGAGATTAATAGCAATTACAGCTCCAGTTGTAGGAGATTATTTGTTTTGCCTAGACTCCTTTTGATAACTTTGTTGTGTCTATTCTTGATTTCTGCATTTAAAGCGTTGTCTGACTGAAGCAAACTTTTGGAGACTGACTTGTGAAATCCTTATTACTGTATGGAAATATCAGTTGCCACTACTATTACTATCCTTTCCACAGATTTGCCATGTCAGAATCAACTACAGAGTAGGTGCGGTCCTCCTCATTTTTATATTTTGTTATCCACTGGTTAAGATTTTTATTAAACAGATTAAAAAAACAAACCCTGCCTCTTAAGTCATTTCACGTTTCCGGAAGTCTACCACAAAACACATTGTGTACGTTTTACCAAAGAATAGAGGAAACCATCAGTCCTGCATTGCAGCTGCAATAAGTTGGAAACTTGAGTACATGTGATGTGGTCAGTGCACTCACATAGACTTACTAACATCTTCCCACGGAAAAACCCTAATAATTTTATCACCATTGCTTATAATTTACCACTTAAGTATTTATTCTCTTTATTATCTTTGTCTTAATTCAATATAGGATTAAGTTACAAGCCAAATGTTTATGAAAAGGGTTGCCTTATCACTTGAATGTAAAAGGTGACAGCACTTCTGTAGGTAACACCTTAATAAACAGCGGCTTTTGAAAGTATTCAGATCCCTTCACTTTTTCAGTTTTTTTTAACATTTTTTTATTTAGTGAGTTGTACCTTATCTGATGAGAGGGTCTAAGGACTGGATGTTGTGTTGCTGTTAAGCCCACTGAGGCAAATTTGTAATTTGTGATATTGGGCTATACCAATAAAATTGACTTGACTGTTGAATGGATAAAATTGCCATTTTTGCCTATCAATCTATATTCAATAACCCATGAGGGTAAAAACATGTTTTCAGAAATTTTTGCAAAATTATTAAAAATCAAAAACTGAAAACTCATTTATATAAGTATTCAGACCCTTAATTCAGTACTTTGTAGAAGCCCCTTTGGCAGCAATTAGAGCTTTGAGTCCGTCTCTACAAGCTTTGTACACCTGGATTTGGGCAGTTTATCCTATTCTTCTTGCCAGACCTTCTCAAGCTCCATCAGAACGGATGGGAAACATCTGAACTGCCATCTACAGGTCTCCACAGATATTCTACGGGGTTTAAATCTGGGCTTTGGCTGTGCCACTCAAGGACAGTCAGAGACTTGTGTTACAGTACATTACAGTCATTTAGCCGACGCTTTTATCCAAAGCGACTTACAATAAGTGCATTTAACGTAGTGTAAACTACTAATAAGACACGTTAGTCCCTAGCTAACGGATCTTGCCTTTTAGCCGAGCGGTTAGTGACGTCGCCTTGTGGTGCAGTACACCTCGTATCGAATCCCGCACCGGGCAAGGAAATAACCGGTTACATTGGTGGCAGCGGTGGGATTCGATACGGGGTGTACTGCAACCACAAGGCAACATCACTAACCGCTCGGCTAAAAGGTCAGACCCATTAGCTAGGGACTAACGTGTATTATTAGTAGTTTACAGTAGAAAATCAGGATAACTGCTAGTCATCTTTCCCCTTCCATTCTATTTTTTGTGCAGAGCTGATTGTAAATATGAGACGCCACAGCTACGCTTATTATGGGGAAAAACTACAAACCCCAGTGCAGCAGGGTTCATGAGTGTGACGTCACGTCCTGCATATTCGTTTGTCGGGAATGGCTGGTTGGTCACCGCCGGCGGGCACAAGTTAGGGAACTTTATGGCCCACGCTCAGCGGGATCAGCGTTTTCTACACACCTTTCTCTCCACTACAAACAAGAGACTTGAACACCATCCACGCGGACAGGACTGGCCGCTCACGGGAGCTGAGATTGCATTCGGACCAGAGGAGACGTCCTCGCGGGGGTCCTGAACCGACTCACGGCTGCAGTGACGTAAGCATAGCTGCCAGTTTATTCGCCTCTGTTTTCATATCATCTCTGTTTGTTTTTTTCTCTTCATCTCACGTTGTTCCACTACAGTGGCACGCTCCGGCTGTGCTTGTCGCGCCTGTACCATAACAATTGGGGGCTCGTCCGGGATATGACAGACCGCGTAGTCAAGCTATAAGGAAGCTAACTCGATTAGCATGCCTTATTAGCCGACCAGTTCGTTAGCTACTCATAAGCAGAAGTGTTGTCGAGTTTCAGGTGGGGTTGACTTTATGTCGGCGTGGCAGTAGGAAACTTCGGTTTCCACCTGCAACGATAATTCGACTTAACATTCTGCTTGTGTGAATAAATAGTGATAGCTCAGGTAAACATCTAATCACCAAGACAGGTCTATCACCAATACCCTTTGTGGGATTTATTCGATTGGGAGCTGTATTAACATGGAGAAATTAGTGTGGCGTTTATATTATAGGAGTCAGTGGTGTAATTAGCTTTCGGGGTGCGGTTAGGTACAGGCTAGTGCTTGAGTGACCGTGACTAGTGGAGGCTGGTTCGTACACCGTTATAGGAGGGTTTCCGTGCAACGTCATCAAAGAGATCCGTGCGCAACTAGGGGGCAGAAAGCAGCTACAGCGCATAGATTTTAACCAAGATAGAGCTCAGATACAGTAGAGATGACACGCAGTTGTTGTGCAATAAACTGCACAAACCGACAAAAGGATGGGTAGAAAATGTTCACCATTCCAAAGGAGTCACGACCTCTTTGGAATGGTGAACATTTTCATTGTTGAACCGCTTTGGTAGCTCTCAAAAGATTATGCGTCTCATAATCTTTTGAGGGCTACCAAAGCGGTTTTGTCCCCTGTGGTGATAGGCGTTAATACTAATATACTTACCAATACTTACCACCTGAGGGCAGTGTAATGATCTGTGCCCTCTGGCTATGTTAACTTATAACATTAATAAAGCAAGGACGACTTCTCTCGTGCTGGGTGTTTATTCACCGACCGGATTCCGACTGACGTTGTTACGTACATCACGTGACTTTGTTGTGGCGCTACGGAAAGCCGTAAGGGACATTAGCAAATCAAATATTACTAGCAAATATTACATCTCCCTTTTTCTGAAAAGTGCTGCTTTCTCTGCAGAGATACAGACCACGTTGAGCACGTTTATAAGCGAATACAATCTTAATAAGAACGAATATGAAAGTGGAACTCTTATATAACTGGACTGCAACAAAGTAGTGTAAAACATTTCCCTCACTGTCTAAATGTGAGCAGGTATAGTACAGGTTGGTGTAAAATTCTCTTTTTTTTAACATTCATAAGTCAAGGATTTGTCTTGGTTTGATCGTGCGACCTGACCTCGTGGTGTAACCAGGCTGTGTGTCTGGTTGTCGCTGATTGTTCGTGTCTGGAGGTTCAGCATGCTCTTGCTGATGGGCTTGTGTGTTGTTGTTAGCGCTGGTAACAGTCTGCTGTGAAGTGTGTGTGTGCGTAGTGTGAGTGTTCACTCTGCTTTGTCGCAGGTGTTGACGGTTGCGTTGGTAGATCTGACCTTCTTTGGTTTGGATGTGGTAGCTCCTCTCTGTGTTCGCTGGTCTTTCCACAGTTGCAGGTCTCCAGGATCCATCCTCCTGCCGGAAGCGGATTGGTGTGCCTGCGGGCAGGTGGGGCAGAGGTTTGGCTGTTCGGTTGTAGTATGCCTGCTGGCGCTGTTGACATACCTCTCTCCTTTTGTGAACATCCTCCTGACTGGCGATCTGTGGCTGCAGGTGTTTTGCTGTTGATGGGAGAATGGACCGCAGCCTCCGACTCATCAGTAGCTGTGCCGGTGATTTCAGGTTGTCCACCGGTGTGTTGCGATACTCCAGTAAGCTCATGTAGGGGTCTTTGTTCTCAGCTTTGGCTTTGTCCAGGATGCGTTTGGCCGTCTGGACAGTCTTCTCGGAGAGGCCGTTGCTCTGTGGGTAGTGGGGGCTTGTGGTGGTGTGTGAGAAACCCCATGTCTGTGAGAAGTTGCGGAACTCACCAGAGCTGTAGCACGGACCGTTGTCGCTGATGATAGTCTCGGGGATTCCGTGTCGAGCCATTGCTGCTTTCAGCTTCATGATGACGGCAGATGAGGTGCAGCTGTAAAGTCTTTCTAGCTCGAAGAATCTGGAGTAGTAGTCCACAGTGACTATGAAGTCCTGTGAGTTCCATGTGAATAGGTCTGTGCCTATCACTTGCCACGGCCGCTCGGGTATGGCGTGTGACATCATTGGTTCCTTTGCATTTGCGCTGCGCCGTTCTTGGCATATGCTGCAGTCTGCTACCGCATCCTCGATCTGTTTCCCCATGCCAGGCCAGAACAGTAAGTCTCTTGCTCGGCATTTGCTTTTTTCCACGCCAAGGTGGCTGGCATGGATGCGCTGTATCATGTCCTTGCGAAGCTTTTGGGGGACAATGATTCTCTCACCTTTGAACAGGATACCGTCCATTTCTGAGATTTCTGCTCTGTGGTTCCAGTATTCCTGGATGCTGGGCGGGCACTTTTTCTTTGTGTCTGGCCAGCCAGTGAGTGTGGCTCGTCTGAGTGCGGTGAGCTGTGGATCTTGCGCTGTTTCCTGCTTGATTTCTGTGAGTCTTGTGTCGCTCACAGGGATGTTGCTGAGGACTGTGTGCACTTGGGCCTCCATCCCTTCCTGTAGGTCACTGTCGTGGTGTTCTATTGACTTGCGTGACAGTGTGTCGGCCACCGGTATGTCCTTACCGGGGCGGTGGATGATTTGGATGTCGTATTTTTGGAGCGCCAGGATCATCCGTTGCAGCCGGGGTGGTGCTGCTGCCAGTGGCTTTTTTAGTATTGCCTCCAGAGGCTTGTGGTCTGACTCCACAATCACTTTTCGTCCATACATGTACTCGTGGAACCTCTTGCAGCCGAAGACCACAGCGTAGAGCTCCTTCTCTATCTGTGCGTAGTTTTCTTCAGTGCTGTTGAGTGACTTGGACGCATAGGCAATTGGTTTGCCATCTTGGAGCATGACAGCCCCAAGGCCACTTTTGGATGCATCCACTTGGAGTCGCAGCTCTTTCTGCGGGTCGAAATATGAGAGTACTGGACCTGGGTGCTGTGTAATGAGATTCTTCATCTCTTGGAACGCCTTGTCGTGGACTGCATCCCACACAAACTCACTGTCCTGTTTCAGAAGCTGTCTGAGGGGTGAGTTTATCTGTGAGAGGTGTGGAGCGAATCTGGCGAGGTAGTTGATCATGCCGAGGACTGTCTCCAGCTCTGCTTTGTTCTGTGGGGGTTGCATGTCCTTGACCGCCTTCACCTTGTGTGGGTCTGGTTTGATGCCTTCGTGTGAGAGCGTGTGGCCGAAGTAGCTTACCTCGGACACGCATATGTGACACTTGTCGGGGTTGAGCCTCACCCCTCGCTCCCTTGTGCGCTTCAGCATCGCTCTGAGACGCTGGTCATGTTCCTCTTTAGTCTTGCCGAACACTAGTATATCGTCCACTATGGCCGTCACACCGTCCAATCCTTCATATGTTTCATCCACGCGTCTCTGGAACTCGTCTTGAGCGGACACGATTCCGAATGGCAGTCTGAGGAAACGATACCTGCCAAACACTGTGTTAAATGTCGTCAACATTGAGGATTCAGTGCTCAGTTTGATGGCCCAATAGCCTGACTGCGCGTCTAACACGCTAAAGTACTCAGCTCCAGCAAGCTTTGTGGTGGCGTCCTCCAGCGTGGGGAGGGGGTAGTGAGGTCGTTGTATCACTTTGTTAAGAGCTCTGGGGTCTAAACACACTCTAAGTTTGCCTGTCTTTGGCTTCTCAACAATGACGAGTGCGTTCACCCATTCTGTGGGTTCTGTTACCTTACAGATTATGCCGCCTTTCTCCATGCTGTCAAGCTCGTCCCTCAGTTTGCTGCGTAGGGCGATGGGGATTCTGCGTGGCGGGCAGACGACCGGCGTTGCATCTGGTGTGACGCGGAAGGTGCACTCGCCTGGGAACTCTCCTATTCCCTGGAAAACATCTGCATACTCATCCATTATGCTCTGTGATGTGACATTGTTTTCCTCGCTCACAGCCATCACTATTTTTACCAAGTTTAGGTCACGGCATGTTTTCATTGCCATGACTGGTGGGGCGTTTGTGTCAATGACGTAAAAGTCCAGCATCATTGCATTGTCTCTGTACTTACATTTGAGTTTGCATGTGCCTTTCACGCTCAGCGCGCCTCCTCCATATTCAGTGAGTCTGTGTATTGCTGGTTTCAGTGTCACATTTTTGAACAGCGCCTGGAACAGGTTGGTGGGAATAGTATTGGCCTGTGCCCCAGTGTCTAGTTTAAACTTTACCTTCTGTGGAGGTGTGCCAATTCCAACCTCTACGTAAGCCTGCTCGTTGCTTTTTCCGTTGTTCTCTATTGAGATGCAGTCTATGTACAGCTCTGTCTGTTCTCCCACAGCGGTGCTCTCCACTGTAATGTTGTCGAAGTACAGTTCTTCCTGCTCTCTGTCAGTGGTGTACTCTTCTGGGTTCTCTCCGACGGCATGTACTGTGCCGCGGTAGTACTTTGTCTGTCCCTGGGAGCTAGACTTGCATACTTTAGCAAAATGATTGAGCTTCTTGCATTTAATGCATTGTTTACCCTTAGCTGGGCAAGTGGCTTTAGCGCCGTGTAGCCCTCCACAATAGCTACATGCCCTAGCGGCGGTGCTAACGTTACCCTCCCTTTGTCTGAAGTTAGCGTTAGCTGCTTTGGGTGCGTTCGGTTTGTAAGTCTTTCTGCCTATTGCGTGCACCGTTTCATGTGTGCTGCCCTGGCCCATGGACGTTAGCTGTTGCTTTGCTAGCTCGTGTGAGCGGGCTACATCTATGGCCTTTTCTAGCGTTAGCTCAGCTCCCTGGCTAAGTAGCTTTTCTCTCACTCTGGGTGAGTTGGTGGCAAACACGATGCGGTCCCTGACCATCTCGTCGGCATTTGGGTAGCCACAGTCTTTGACTAGGAGCTTTAGCTCAGTTACAAATCGTTCGAAGGATTCACTCTCTCCCTGCATCTTTTCATGAAATTTATATCTGGCATAAATCGGGTTTGCTTTGGGGGTGATGTACTCAGTGTACTTATCGTAGTACGTTTCTAGCTTCTTGGCTTGTTCTCCGCTGAGTGTCCAAGTGTTGTGCACATCGCGCCCTTTTTCCCCTATCCAGAGCAGGAGGTAGCTGCATTTCTCCTCTTCATTCTTCCCGCGCAGGGGGCCCGTGAACATTAGCTCCGTTGTTTGTCGAAATCGTCTCCATGCTTCAGGTAAGTTCGCCGATTCCCAGTCCATCCGTGGAGCTGGAACGCCGTACGAATCCATATTGGGTATTTAAACTCCGCTACTCTGACACCATGTAATGATCTGTGCCCTCTGGCTATGTTAACTTATAACATTAATAAAGCAAGGACGACTTCTCTCGTGCTGGGTGTTTATTCACCGACCGGATTCCGACTGACGTTGTTACGTACATCACGTGACTTTGTTGTGGCGCTACGGAAAGCCGTAAGGGACATTAGCAAATCAAATATTACTAGCAAATATTACAGGCAGTAGCCACAAACGTACCTACCTGTAAGCTATACCAGTATTGTCTTTAGTAGTCTGTAGGACTTTGGCAGAAGAAGACACCACACGATACTTGATGCACATGTTAGCTGAGTTGTCACAGTACCTTAATAAATAGCTGTAATTGTTGAACCCAGGTTTCTTTATTTAAAATGAGAAACATTACATGGTACCAGGAGTGGTCCAGAGACAACCGTCATGGAAAGTTTGAAGCTGGCTGACACTGCGAATTGGACTGGAAATGTGGACTACAAGTGGCGGACGTTCAAACAGCGATTTATGCTGTACCTGCAAGCCCTCGGACTGGATGACAAACCGGACGCACGGAAGATTGCACTGCTACTTACCGTCGCGGGAGCTTGAGGTCCAATGCTTGAGGTCCATAGCTACGTGAAAGGTGGAGAGCTGTTGTGTGTATTGTACAGGAGCAATGCGACAAGAGAGTCAGGTTCAAAGATCTGGTTGAGTTCATGAACAAACAGGCCAAAATTGCACTTCATCCAGTCTTTGGCGATATAAAGGACGGCACAGCTGCTAAAGAATCCACAACTAAACAAGACGATCATAGAGCATAGAAAAGAAGTGGAATCAAGAAGTCGTTCACCACAAGCGCTATACCATTGGATCATCAAATGAAAGATGCAGTGCAAACAGAACACATGAATCCCATCACACCTATGACAAGGACATGTCTCTTCTGTAAGGGTGAACACACAATAGAGTCATGTAGTAAACTAAAAGACAAGCCACACAAAGACAAGTTGGAATTCTTGAGAGGCAAAGTACTGTGTTTTATCTGCTTGAAGCATGGTCACATGAGCAAAGCCTGTAAAGTAAAGGTGAGCTGTCGGGTGTGTTCCTTAGCTCATCCCACGCTACTGCACATTAAGAAAAAGGACACAAATGCTGAGCGAAAGAAGAGGACCGATAACTGTGAAGGTCAAACAGTTTTGAGTGCATTTGTCTGTGCAGAGTCTGAGGATTATGAGCTTACTGGGGCCAGAGAAGATGACTGCACACTCACAATAGTTCCTGTCCAAGTCAAAGCCAAGAAGGGAAGTGTGGTGGTGCAGACTTATGCTTTTTTGGACCCAGGGAGCTCTGCCATGTTCTGTACAGAGGCATTGATGGATAAGTTAAAGCTCAGTGGAAGGAAGACTGACATACTGCTGAGAACCATGAATGAAGAGAAACCTGTATGCACTTACGTGGTGTCTGACTTGGAGGTCAGCAGTTTGTCAGGCGATAAGTACCTTGAACTTCCAGATATCTTCACGCAAAGGTCAATACCTATAGGTAAAGAAAACATACACAGCAGAAGGATCTTGAAAGGTGGTCTTACCTCAAAGAAATCTATCCCCCTCAAATTGAGGCCGACATTGGACTGCTCATTGGAGCAAACGTACCCAAAGGTATACGCCCATTTCACGCCGCGGCCATCTTGGATTTTAAAAAAACCAAGCGGTGGGAACTTAGCCACGCCCCCTTCTTACTTCATTGAAAACACTGCTGGAAGCAACATGTCGTACTGCTGTGTACCATCCTGCAACTCCTATCAAAGAAGGGAAAGAGATAAATCCTCGACGTTTCAAAAACGTTTGCTCCTGTTTGTAGTCGCATTAGTGACTTAATAGCGGAAGAAGATGAAGAGGAACATGAAGAGGAACATGAGGGAGATAGGTGAGTTGTTACTGTCAGTACAATACAATTTTTCAAACATGTAAATTAATGCATTGTATATGTGTGTGTGTGTATATATATATATATTATATATATATATTCACTAATCTTTCAATAGTGGATAGCTCTGTTCTGACACTGTAAATGTAGCCATAATGGTGCATACGTTTCATTGATGCTTGGTTGATATACAGTTTATATATAATTATTTACAAGCCATATTAATGGTTGATTCCATGGTTGGTTAGTACGTTGTTTGTTCGTTGGTTGTTGGGTGACACATGGTTTGATTTGTTTGTGATTGTTTCCATGTGTGCATTTGGGTCTGGTCTCGCGTTGTTTGGGAGACGCGCTTTCGCCTACTTTTCCGGTCGCGCGCTTCCGCCTGCCTCCTAGCGGGATGATGCATGGACTTGCGGGTGGCCCGCGGTCTTTTCTCGTTGTTCGCGAGCAACATGGGTTAATGTTTGTCACGGAAGCCATAAGGACATCAAAGACAATCATTGCAAGTTTCACGGACAATTCCCTCATTCTGGCATGCAGCCCACGAGGTACGTTATGTATGCTATGTGTAGCCCACGTTATGTGCGGTCTGATTTTATGTTAATTGTGCTAATTGTATTGTTTCATGTATACAGTTTTCACGGTGTTGGTGGAGATTTGGAGACTTCATTAAACCTGTTCAAGAAAGCTACTTGTGTTCGCCGTGCCTTGGGGGGATTTACAAACACATCATCTTGATAACAGGAAAATGTGTGGCTTTATATTGCTTCCCACGTGTATGACATATCCTCGTGTGTCCAGTGAGGTTTGGGCGACTCTACTGTAACAATAGGAACTATTGTTAGGAACCATTGTTTAGTTCCTTGTTTACACAGGGGTCGTTTAGGTTGTTGCACCTGGAATAACGGACCGAGCATGATGCATAACCTTACGTGCCGAAGTTATTATTAAAGTTTATAGCCCCGTGGGGTTGAAACGAGTTGTAACGTCTCATTAGTAGAAGGTAACAACACACTTTAACATGGTGGCAGCGGCGGACGACTCGGTTTGAAGTTTGGTGCGGAAAAGTTCTAGGAGCGGGAGAGCGGTTAGTGTTCCTAAGCAACGTTCAGTATATGTTAGCATTAGCTGCTAGCGTGAGACTGCCGTGTGACATGGATGGGCTTAAACCACCGCAAACGTTATGTCTGTACTCAAGCAACCTTTCGAGGACATGGAAGACCTGGAGGGACGAGTTTGCTCTGTATGTGGATTTAGCCATAGCTGACGCCGATGACAAACAGAAGGTGAAACTGTTCAGCTATCTTGTCGGGGAGAGCGGCAGGGAACTTATGGACACGTTACTGGGCGACACACCGAAGGATGCATGGACGTTAGATGACGTTATCGAGAAGTTTGATGATCACTGCGACCCCAGCGTTAACGAGACTGTGGAACGTTATCGTTTTTTTTACAAAAAAACAGGGCACCAGTGAAAATATAGACCATTATGTCATGGAACTGAGAGTGTTGGCAAGAACATGCAACTTTGGGACAGTGAGAGACTCGCTCATTCGGGATCGGATTGTGTGTGGAGGTAACAACACAATCGTAAGAGAAAGACTGCTCCGAGAGAAAAACTTGACACTGGACACATGTTTGCAGCTGTGCAGAGCCGCTGAGCTCTCAAAGGACAATGTGAAAACCATCTCGGGATCGATGGTGGAAGAGGTACATGCAGTGCAAGGAGCACAGTATCGGAAACAGACGAGCAACACTGTGGAGTGCAGATATTGTGGAAAAACGCATGAGAAAAGTAAACAAAAGTGCCCAGCGTTTGGGAAGAAGTGCACAAAGTGTGGAAGAGAGAACCACTTTGCAGCAAAATGCAGAGTAAAACCGGAACAAAGGAAAAAGAAATATGTGAGTAAAATAACAACTGAATCTGAGAGTGATGAATATGAAGATATTATCACCTGTGTAAAAGAAACTGAGAAAATGAAGAAAACTCAGCTTCTCTATGCTGGCATGCTTCTAGGCAAGGACATGATCAAATTCCAAATAGACTGTGGTGCCAGTTGCAATATCATCCCAATTAACCTGCTGAATCCAGATGCCAAATTAGAACACACGAAGAGTGTACTAGTAATGTACAATAAAACCAAATTAAAACCACTGGGAAAATGTAAAGTGAAAATAAGAAACCCGAGAAACAACAAGCTATATCGCTTAGAGTTCAAGGTGGTGAATGCAGCTGGTACAGTGCCTCTGCTGGGTAGGAGAGCCAGTGAGGCCATGAAATTGATAAAAGTGCAATATGAAAACATCATGACAATAGACAGTATTGTCACAACAGAAACAACAACAGGACAGTGGATAATGGGACAAATTAAAGATGAGTATGCTGATGTGTTCATTGGCGATGGCTGCCTCGAGGGAAAATACAAAATAGAGGTGGACAGCACAGTGAAACCAGTACAGCTGCCAAAGAGGCGGGTCCCAGTCGCCATGATGAAACCACTGAAGGACGAGCTACAGGACCTACAGCAAAGAGGGATCATAACACCTGTGGAATGCAGTACAGATTGGATCAGTGCAATGGTGGTGGTACAGAAACCAAGTGGGAAACCAAGAGTGTGTATCGATCCCAAGCCTTTGAACAAAGCTCTAAAGCGCAGTCACTTCCCACTGCCAACCATTGAGGACATTTTACCGGACTTGTCAAAAGCAAAAGTGTTCACAGTGTGTGATGTCAAGAGTGGATTCTGGCATGTGCAGCTGGAGGAGGAGTCCAGCTATTTAACAACATTTGCCACTCCATTCGGACGTTACAGGTGGCTGAGGATGCCAATGGGGATAAGTCCGGCCCCAGAAATCTTTCAGAGAAAGCTCACACAAGCGCTGGACGGTGTACCGGGCTTGTACATTATAGCTGACGATGTACTGATCACAGGCCAAGGGGAAACACAGGAGGAAGCTGAGCGTGACCATGATGGAAAACTGAGACTGTTTCTTGAAAGATGCAGACAAAAGAACATCAAGCTGAACAAAGACAAATTCAAGCTGAGACAAAAGGAGACCACATACATTGGACACCGCCTGACGGCTGATGGACTCAGGACGGATCCAGAGAAAGTGCTTGCCGTTGAGAAGATGCCGGCACCGACTGATGTGAAAGGAGTGCAAAGGCTGCTAGGTATGGTAAATTATCTAGCCAAGTTTTGTCCCCACCTCTCAGACCAGTGCATAGTGTTGAGAGATTTGACACACAAAAACAGGGAGTGGAACTGGACAGCACAGCATGAGGAGGCTTTCCTCAAATTGAAAGAGACTATAGCAAAGGTCCCAGTACTGAAATATTACAACCCAGATGAGGAACTCACAGTGCAGTGTGACGCTTCAGACACAGGTTTAGGCGCAGCGCTCATGCAGATGGGTAAGCCAATAGCATTTGCAAGCAGAGCACTCACTCAAACAGAGCGTGGGTATGCACAAATAGAAAAGGAGTTCTTAGCAATGGTTTTTAGCATGGAAAGATTTCACCAGTACACATACGGCCGAAAAGTGACGGTGCAAAGTGATCACAAGCCGTTGGAAACAATAGTGAGAAAACCTCTACTAAGTGCACCCAAAAGGCTGCAGGGAATGATGCTGCGCATACAAAAGTATGATCTAGATGTAGTATATGTGCCAGGTAGAGACATGCTGCTAGCAGACACTCTGAGCAGAGCTTATCTTCCTGAGAGTGCACCGGATGCAGAACTAGAGACTGTCAACATGGCACAACACTTACCTATCGCAGCAGACAGGCTACATGATATACGATCTGCCACAAAAGAGGATGAAACACTGCAGCTTCTCATCAAAATGATGCAGCAAGGATGGCCTGACGATAAGTCAAAAACACCAAGGGAAATCAAGCCCTACTTCTCATTCCAAGAGGAGTTAAGCCACCAAGATGGAATAGTGTTCAGGAGTGAGCGCGCTGTCATCCCTGATGCATTGAGGAAAGACATCACTTGCCGCCTACACGCATCACATCTGGGTGTGGAAGGATGCCTACGGAGGGCTAGGGAGTGTGTCTATTGGCAGGGCATGAACGACCAAATAAAATCATATATAGCAAAGTGTGACATCTGCAGATCAATGGACATTAAACAACAAAAAGAAACACTAATGTCACATGATGTGCCAAGCAGGCCGTGGGCAAAGGTGGGCATGGATCTGTTCATGTTTGAAAACAAAGACTACCTCATAATTGTTGATTTTTTCTCAAATTTTTGGGAAATAGATTACCTGGCAGATACCAAGTCAACCACAGTGATACGGAAGCTGAAAGCTCATTTTGCCCGCCAAGGTATCCCAGATATTGTAATCTCGGACAATGGCCCACAGTATTCATCACAAGAATTCCAGAAGTTCAGTCGACTGTGGGGATTTCAACATAAAACCTCATCACCAGGTTACCGGCAAAGCAACGGCAAAGCTGAGTCAGCTGTTAAGACAGCAAAAAGACTCTTGCTCAAAGCCAAGGCTGCTGGACGGGATCCTTATCTCGCCCTTCTGGACCACCGCAACACACCATCACAGGGTACTGATACCACACCAGCACAGCGGCTGCTCAGTCGCCGTACCAAAACACTACTGCCAACCAAGGCAAGCCTGTTACAGCCGAAAGTTGTGCAGGTGAAACAGGATTTACAAAATAACCAACAACGGCAGAGGGCATACTACGACAGGTCGGCTAAAGACTTGGACACGCTTGCCCCAGGTGAATGTGTGAGAGTTCAGCCTCTCGCACCCCACACTGGCTGGAGAGTGGGCAAGGTGCTGAGGCCGGTCGATAGGAGATCCTATGAGGTCCAGCTGCACACGGGTGGTGTCATCAGGAGAAATCGCAGACACCTCAGGCATGCACCAGGGGCAATCTTCACTGACACTATGGACATGGAGATCAGCAGCCCCAGTAAGCCAGAGAGTGTTGAACCCGGACATTCAGAGAGTGTTCCTTCTCGCAGTGTCTTAGCAGGAAACAAAACCAAGGACACTGGTGACAGGGCCAACCCTGTTACCACCAGATCAGGCCGCTCTGTTGTGCAGCCGCAGCGATACAAAGACTTTGTGACCTCACATAGATGAATGGATCTGTAGCACTAATGGACTTTGGGGGGGGCATGAATGAAAAAGAAAAAAAAGTGAATCACAAATGTTGTGCAAATGTATTAAAGGTTCTAAAAAAAAAAGAAGAAACTGAAAAGAGAAAGGATGTAACAATAGGAACTATTGTTAGGAACCATTGTTTAGTTCCTTGTTTACACAGGGGTCGTTTAGGTTGTTGCACCTGGAATAACGGACCGAGCATGATGCATAACCTTACGTGCCGAAGTTATTATTAAAGTTTATAGCCCCGTGGGGTTGAAACGAGTTGTAACGTCTCATTAGTAGAAGGTAACAACACACTTTAACATCTACCTGATCATGACTACGACGTGAAGCACCTTTCTGTGGAAGACCAGCTTGACGCAGTAAAGAAATGCATCGCTTTTTGGAGGACGAAAATAAAAAGCTGAAAAGTGAGCGTTTTGGTCTAGAACGCTTCCAGTGTGTGCCCAATCTGATCAGATTTTACACTGGTTTTAAAGATTACCACGCCCTCAAAGCACTCTTCCTAGCTTTACAGCCTACTGCAGAGTCCATGGTGCGATGGACTCAAATGCAAAGGAACAGCCATAACCTAGAACACATTTCTGTGTCTGGCTTCCATGCAGAGCATTTATCGCTGACTGATCAGTTTTTCCTGTTCTTGTGCCGTGTGAGGCAGGGCTTTTTTGCTCTGGATTTATCTGTACGATTCAATGTGTCGCCGGCCACAGTCAGCAGGAACTGTACGACGTGGGCCAACTATTTGCTCTTTATGTTGGGGACCCTCCCAATATGGCCTAGTGGAGCAGCAGTAGACGAGCTAATGCCACCAGTATTCAGGGAATTCTACCCAAACACAAGAGTGATACTAGACTGCACAGAGATCCGCATCGAGACAGCTAGTTCGAAGGTTTTGAACACCATGACATACTCCCATTATAAAAGTAACACTACACTGAAATCCCTAATTGGGATCACTCCCTCAGGGTCAGTTAGCCTGGTAAGTAATCTATACACAGGATGTATTTCTGATAAGGAGATAACTAAGAGGTCATGTGTTCTGGACCTTTTAGAGTCAGGTGATGAGGTCATGGCCGATAAGGGCTTCCTTATCAAAGACCTCCTCGATGAAATAGATGTAAAACTTGTCATCCCTGCATTTTTAGGCCCAAGTGGACAGTTTAGCTGTGATGAGCTCACAGACAGAGTATTGCTGGCTTGAGAATACACGTCGAACGGTCAATAAGACGCATACAGGAGTACCTCATTTTTGATGGAGTCATACCCCTTTCACTAAGTGGAGCAGTCAACCAACTGTGGACTGTGTGTGCTCTCCTAACACATTTTCAGGGACCACTGTTTTAAACTTTTGTTAAATTCAGCTGACAAGAAAATAGTGTACACAAACCTTAGATAGATTGAAACATATTTAACTTCATTTCAGTACAGTCCCATTTTTTTAGCCCACACCTTGAGATGAGCAATCACTATCTTAGTTTAGTAAACAATTGATGATTTGAGTTGGTAGCGAGTTCCAGTTTATTGCTACAACAGAATGACAGTTGACCGAACATATTTTAGTTTAAAATGAACCAACAGTTTCGTTAAAGTTAAAGGACAAAGAATGAAAATATTGTAGATGGGACAATCCAATGTATAAATATTGAATGTACAGTATAAAAATTAAATGTATGTTTTTTATTTTATTGTGATTAAACGGCTTCTTTGAATACAGCCCTTTGTGTGTGTCTCTCCTCACTGGCACAGGAGAGGCAGAAAGTACTCGAAAAAGAAAAGATCCAGCTTAGTTTTCATATTCTCCCATCCCTTGGGATCTGACGCCCCTTCTCTGCCCATTTTTCGATGTCATTTGTGGTAAATGACGGTAGGTGCTCGAGGTTAGTAGTCCAAACCATGTTTGCTGCTGGCCCCGGCTGCTTGATTTCCGATTGAGTAAGAAGGGGGCGTGGCTAAGTTCCCACCACAAATCCAAGATGGCCGCGGCGTGAAATGGGCGTATGGAGCCGTGGGAAGTGGTGAGCAGTGTTGGTAATGGACCATACGCTGTAAGAACCAAACTAGGTTGGACCGTGAATGGGCCCTTAAGGGAACTCTGCAGTCACGCAGATATGCGAAAACCGATGAAGACAATGGTGAATCGTATATCTGTGGCCTGTTTAGAGAACCCGTGGCTTCAACAGTTCAAGATGGATTTCCCCAGGTCCGCGGTGGTGTAGCGGTCCAAGCATCGGCTTTGTGTCGATGCAGTTGCCCACTGGGGACCGGGGTTCGCGTCCCGGTCTCATCAGATCCGACTATGGCCGGACTCGATGAAGGAGCAATATTTGGCAATGCTGTCTTTGGGAGGAGGGCGGAGTCGGCTTGTGTTCGTCACATGAATGCGTCATGAGTGCGTCTCTGGGTGTGTCGGAAAAATCAGTGGTTCGGCCTGGATTCGCCTCGCCACTTTCATGACGAGGCGTCTCCTCCGAGACTGCCGGCCAGAGAGATGCAGTTGGCGAACGCATGCAGTACGAAGGTGGGTGTTTGAACTAAAATAGGGATCGATTGGCCACTAAATTGGGAGAAAAAGGGAAAAATCAGAAATACATTTATTAAAAAAAAGATGGATTTCCCTGAGGGAGGAAAACATGATGAAGTAGAAATGTCTAGAGAAGATCATCAGTTCATGGACATGGTCATGGAATCAGCTAAACTGGTGGATGGTCATTACACCATATGTTTACCTCTAAAGAGCAAAATGGTCAGCATGCCAAATAATCATAAGCTAAATGAACAACGAGCACACAACTTGCAGCGGAAGTTCATCAGGAATGCCTGCTTTCAACAGGAATAACACAAATTTCATGGAACAACTTATTCAAAAGGGCTATGCAGTGCAGTTGTCCAGTGAAGAACTGACACACACACAAGGGAAAGTGTGGTATATACCACACCATGCAGTATACCACCCAGTGAAACAGAAATTGAGAGTTGTGTTTGACTGCGCTGCATACTATCAGGGCACATCCTTAAATGAGCAGCTTCTTCAAGGTCCAGACCTGACCAGTAGTCTAATTGGCGTTGTAATCCGATTCAGACAAGAACCCATTGTAATCATGGCAGATGTGGAAGCAATGTTCCACCAGGTTAGAGTGCCTGATGATGACTCTGATTTACTCCGATTCCTTTGGTGGACAGGTGGTGACTATAACCAAGCCTTGACTGAGTACAAAATGACTGTACCATTGTTTGGGGCTACATCTTCGCCTAGCTGTTCCAGTTCTGCTCTGAGAAAGTGTGCTGAAGACCAGAGTGGGCAGTTCAAAGCTGAAGTGGTAGAGACAGTGTTGCAGAATTTCTACGTGGATGACTGCCTGAAATCTGTTGCTACAGATGAAGCAGCCATATCAATGTGTCAGGATCTGATCAAAATCTGTGCCAAAAGGGGTTTTCATCTCAACAAATGGGTGAGCAACAGCCGGAAGGTACTGAGCTCCATTCCAAATTTGAACTGGAAGGAGAGATGAAGAACTTAGATCTGGACCAGGATGAACCTCCACTGGAAAGAGCCCTTGGTCTCATCCGGTGTGTTGAGTCAGACAAATTTAAGTTTAAGATCACCATCAGAGATCACCCTTTTACCAGAAGAGGACTGCTTTCCATTGTTGGTTCAGTCTATGATCCATTAGGCATTCTGGCACCAGTGGTTTTGCCAGCAAAGACTATTCTGCAAGACCAATGCAGACTGAAGATCGGATGGGATGACAACCTACCTGAACACATTAAGAAGCGGCGGTCTGACTGATTAGCTGGCCTTCCAGCTTTGGAACACTTCTCAGTTCCAAGATATCGTAAACCTGAGAGTTTTGGAGTTCATGCATTCGCACAATTGCATCACTTTGCCGATGTAAGTGAAAACGCGTATGGGTCAGTCAGTTACCTTTTGTGGAACATGGATAACAAGATGCATTGTGCATTTATGATGGGCAAATACAGAGTGGCGCCTCTCAGGCAACCTACTATTCCCCGTATGGAGATGACTGCAGCGACAGTAGCTGTGAAAATGGATGGTGTTTTGAGAAGAGAGATACAACTGGATCTTGCAGAGTCGATCTTTTGGACTGACAGTACAGTGGTACTCAGGTATCTCCAGAATGAGGCCACATGTTTCCGTACATTCGTCGCGAACAGAGTTTCAGCTATTCTGAGAGGCTCTGAAGTAGAACATTGGAGACATGTCACCACCTATAAGAATCCAGCCGACTGCGCCTCAAGAGGCAAAAGGTGGAAGAAAGCCTTCACACAGTCTTATGTGAGGTTGAGTCGATCACCAACAGCTGACCTATCACAAAGGCATCTAGTGACCCAAATGACTTGGAGGCACTGACGCCCAATCATCTCCTGCTGCTGAAGGTGAAACCATCATTACCACCAGGATTATTAAACAAGGATGATCTCTACTCACGGCGTAGATGGAGGCAGGTGCGATATATGTCGGAAGTATTTTGGAAGAGATGGATTAAAGACTTACCTACCTCAATTCCAGGAGCGACAACGATGATCCACAGCATCTAGAAACTTTGCAGAAGGAGACGTGGCTCTTCTGGCGGATGACTGTGCTCCAAGAAATTCATGGATTATGGGAAAAGTCATTGAGGCAATTCCAGACAAGAAGGGGCTTGTTCGCAGAGTTCGCATCAAGACATAGACCAACATCTGGGACAGACCCATCACAAAGATCTGTCTCCTCATGGAATCTGAAAGGGCAGGTGATAAAGACTGAGCCCCCACGATGAAACATGTGCTGGAAACCTCTGGCTCTCGCTCTTTCGCGCTCTTTCGCTCTCTCTCTCTCTCTCTCTCTCTCTCTCTCTCTCTCTCTCTCTCTCTCTCTCTCTCTCTCTCTCTCTCTCTCTCTCTCTCTCTCTCTCTCTCTCTCTCTCTCTCTCTCTCTCTCTCTCTCTCTCTCTCCCTCTCTCTCTCTCTGTTTCTCTTTTTTCTTTCAGAAAAAGGGACCCGTCAAGCTGACTGGTGAAATATTGAACTGTGTGCTTACCAAGCACTTCCTTTTCATATTTTGTAACATCAGATGTTTGATAATACAAATGCCTGTTCATTTTATGTATTGATGTAATTTGATATGGAATTTGTTATTGATGTGGTAATTGTTCTAAGCTTTAGCATTATCAAAACAATTAGGGGCTGGTATGTAGGAGCCAAATGTCTCCTAATGGTTACCTAATTAATGTTTTAATTAGTAATATGAATAATTAGTTTAAATACTTATTTTTTACACATTATATACTTTAGGTAACTGCTTTCTTTATGGTTGTATTAAGTTTGCTGTGTAGTCTTAAATAGGTGCATTTAACGTGCACGTTAACGTGCTCTGGTTAGGGGAAGTAGGTGGAATAGCGAGTTGCCTAGAGGGAAGAGTGGAGCCACACGTTTTTTCTGAACGTGCATAGCCTACGTGTATTTGTGCTTTGTGCATACGTGTATTAGGTCAGGATAAAAGTTATTATTTCATGGATGCAATTCATTATTTCACTGTATGTCTTCAAGCAAGTTTTAAATAAATATTTAAAACGCAAAGGAAGAATCACTCGTGGACCAAACAGACCAGTAGAACAAGCATCAGCCATAAGGCTCTTCTCTTGTATTTAGTTTAGTTTATCGGGATAGTTATAGCAGCCCTTACATCAGCTCTGTGTTTGGTTTTCTCTCTTCATTTCAGGTTGTGCTACTGCAGTGGCAAGCTCTGGTTGTGCTTGTCGCGGCTGAACCATAACACGTCTCCCTTGTCCCACTCCAGCATTGTCTTGGCTGTCTGCTTTGGGTCATTGTAATGCTGAAAGGTGAAGCGTCGCCCCAGTCTGAGGTTGTGTGCACTCGAGTAGGTTTTCTTCAAGGACCTTTCTTTATTTGGCTGCATATACCTTTCCTTCAATTCAGGCCAGTTTTCCTGTCCCTGGTGCTAAGAAACACCCCCACAGCATGATGCTACCATCATTGATATTGCTGATACTATTTCCATTACATCACATTCTTTTTAACTTGATCATTGGAGGGAATTGATATACACTGATCAGCCAAAACATTAAAGAGAGACTGACATGCCGTTTCTGAACACATTTTTTTAACATTGGGAGTTTGAATCATAACCGAAAATAGGTGTGGTTTTATGAATTCAAAGCTATTGGCTGCTGTCTTTCCATGCATTTCGCATGCAACCACGGCATGGTGGTAGGCCTATGGCACGGCAGTGCAATACAACTTGGCGAATAATATGTTCATGATACAAATAACTGCTGGATAATAAATAACTGTTAGATGATATATATATCATCTAACAGTTATTTATTATGTATTTTATATATATATATATATATATGTATATATATAGATAGATAGATAGATAGATAGATAGATAGCAATACGTTGTAGAAAGATCGATAGTTAAGTCTCAGCAAAATAGCACAAACTCGAGCCAAGTAGCTAGCAGGAGGGGGTGAAAGAACGGCTTCTCCGTGGTTTTATAACATCATGCTACGGACACACCCTATATGCAAATTGACTGGTGTCTACAATTTGTCATTGGACACCATCTACAGTCAATCACAGATCTCTCTCGAGCGGCCGCAGATGCGCTGTCTTGGCCACTGAATTTCTCCATGATCACATTCCAACTCTGAACATAGCCTATCAATAGGAATTTTCTGATTTTGATGTCAGTATCACTTTAAAACCACTGACAGATAAGTGAATAACATTGATTATCTTGTTAAGATGGCCCCTGTCAAGGAGTGGGATATATTAGGCAGCAAGTGAACAGTCGGTTCTTGAAGCTGATGTGTTGGAAGCAGGAAAAATGGGCAAGTGTAAGAATCTGAGCAACTTTGTCAAGGGCCAAATTGTAATGGATAGACGACTAGGTTAGAGCATCTCCAAAATGGCAGGTCTTGTGGGCTGTTCCTGGTATGTGGTGGTCAGTATCTACCAAAAGTGGTCCAAGGAAGGACAACCGGTGAACTGGAGACAGGGTCATGGGTGCCCAAGGCTCATTGATGTGCATGGGGAGCAAAGGCTAGCCCGTCTGGTCTGATCCCACAGAAGAGTTACTGTAGCTCAAATTGCAGAAAAAGTTAATGATGGCTATGATAGACAGGTGTTAGAACATAAAGTAAATTATAAGTTGCTGCGTACGGGACTATGTAGCTGAAGACTGGTCAGAATGGCCACACTGACCCCCTGTCCACTGCCGAAAGCACCTATATTGGGCACTTTTGCATCAGAACTGGACCATGGAGCAATAGAAGAAGGTGACCTGATCTGATGAATTACATTTTCTTTTACATCATGTGGATGGCTGGGTGCATGTGCATCGTTTACCTGGGCACCAGGATGCACAACAAGAAGGTCCTGGGTTCAAGCCCCGGGGTAGTCCAACCTTGGGGGTCATCCTGGGTCGTCCTCTGTGTGGAGTTTGCATGTTCTCTCCGTGTCTCCATGGGTTTCCTCCGGGGGCTCTGGTTTCCTCCCACAGTCCAAAGACATGTAGGTCAGGTGAATCAGCCATACTAAATTGTCCGTAGGTATTAATGTGTGTGTGTGTGTGTATGTTGGCCCTGTGTGATGGTCTGGTGGCCTGTCCAGAGTGTCTCCTCGCCTGCTGCCCAATGATTGCTGGGATAGGCTCTAGCATCCCTGCGACCCTGAGAGCAGGATAAGCGGTTCGGATAATTGAAAGAATGGATGGATGTCCATCCATCCATTATCCAAGTCGCTTATCCCAATTGGGGTTGCGGGATGCTGGAGCCTATCCCAACAGTCATTGGGCAGCAGGCGGGGAGACACCCTGGACAGGCCGCCAGTCCATCACAGAGCTGACACCTTCACACCTAGGGACAATTTAGTATGACCGATTCACCTGACCTACATGTCTTTGGACTGTGGGAGGAAACCGGAGCCCCCGGAGGAAACCTACACGGATACGGGGAGAACATGCAAGCTCCACACAGAGGACAACCTGGGATGACCCCCAAGGTTGAACAACCTCAGGGTTCGAACCCAAGACCTTCTTGCTGTGAGGCGACTGCGCTAACCGCTGTGCCACCGTGCCGCCCACTATTAATGTTATTGTTATTAGTAGTAGTAGAAGTAGTAGTATTACAGTAACATAAGTACAGGATACATACTAGATACAAACTGTAGATTCAAATAGAGTTTACATACTATAAATATTCAATAATTTTCAACACACTACTGTGACCACTTTTGTGTTGAAAATTTACAAGAATACAGCAATGAACTGCAACATGTATTTCTTGTAATATACTAATTCTAAAATAAGAAACTAAAAAAAAACATTACATTGCAGATAAAGTTGCTGCCAGTAAAATACTGCAAATCTACAGTGAAAAATTTTACAATTTAAGCTTTAAATGTAAAGTTATGGAAAAAGTTTTTATATTTTTGGAAATATTTAAATTAGACCAGCAGTGAACAAAAATTGAGCTCAAGTATTTGGTTAAATAAAACATCACAGAGAATGTCCACACAAGCAACATTTCTGACATTTTATGCATATATATGTATTTTTTTGTAGTTATCCACACCAATTTGTGTCAACTCTTGTAAGCAAATTTGTATACTTAGATAATTTATTTCCTCTACCAAGATACCAAGCTAATTAAGACAAATCGAGATGGTGTTTACACAGTGTGACTACTACTAAACTCATGCTGGGGGAAATAAAAGCCCCCCTCCAAAAAAAGGGCTGAGTTTTATAGCTCTCAGAGAATGCCACAGCTCAGGACAACATGCTATTGACATAATGATGGCATGAATGCCTGCCAGAACTGTTCAGAGAGAATGAGGTGTTCATTTCTCTACCGTCACCTGCCTCCAGCATTGTTTCAGAGAATTTGGCACTTCCTCAAACTGGCTACAAAACTTATTATAGATAGCATAGAACTTATAGATAGCATGTAACAGCCATCTGGTTTCTTCACCTATAGGGCCCTCTGAGACCAGCCACCCAGACAGCTTATGAAATTGCTGGTTTGTACAACCAAAGAATTTATGCAACTAACTGAGAAATTGGGAAGTTCCTTGCCGGGCTCATAAGCTTACTGCAATTTAGCGCTGAGCAAATGCTTACCTTTGGTGGCCACAGGCACACATTTTCTTTTCAAGTTACGATCAAGAGATACATTTGTACCCCAAGTCAAGGGAAATCCATGGATTGGTGCTGAATGAATAGTAGTCAAATGACTGTTTTTCTTCACATAAACTAGACGTTTACTGAGTTGTTACTTTTGTTCTGTGCATGTAGTTACTGAGTGAATCTTCCATCTTCAGGTTTGGCCTAGGCAAGAATCAATAAGAGATATACTCACATTTGGGGTTTAGCTGTTACTTTTATGGATTACATTCGGTAGTCAATGCACTCTTCATTTCATTCTCTGTTCTTCTCTGATGCCAAAGTAAACAGATTCCTGAAAAAAAAAATTATCCAGCCCAAAGTAATTGTTTGTTTGTTTGTTTGTTTGTTTGTTTGTTTGTTTGTTTGTTTTGTTTGACTTAATGCTCTGTTTTGAGGTTACACAACTTCAGGACTTTGATTTTTCTCCCACATCTCCAGGCAGTACCCCCAGAACTTGGAAGGTTACACTCGCCATCAACCTCAGCTCCATTTCCAACCCCCTGCTGGATTTGCTCAGACACTTTTCTTTGTGTTGTCCAGACAACAATAGCCAGAGGTATAACAATTCCTGTATTCAAGCCCACCACACCCCCAAATCAACCTCCTCTCAAAGTCTCACCGGCATAGGCCTGTTGAAAAGTTTCAAATGGCCCCGAAAAGAGAAGTGTTTATAAAAGAAATTAAATCGGACATAAGAAATCCCACCGCACATTAGTTGTGGAAAAGTTAAACCAGCAGTGAGTGATGCACTTCTGCTCTACCCCAAGATAAAGAATGAGAGAGGAAAAAGAGAGCAGGGGACTGGCGGGGTGGGGCAGCTGCAGTGAGAGGGGGATTTCTCGAGCCAATGAGACTGCGGGAAAAGCAGTCTGTTCCAGACCACGAGGCCCCATGTCCCCGCCCAGCATGTAAAAACAGTCTGGCTCTCAGTGACAGCTCAGACAATATGTGAGAGACAGAGAGAAGGACTAATCGACCAAACTGCCGCACACTTTTCACTTAGACTCTAGTCATGGTTGACAGGGATCACTGAGACCGGGGCTGTTGGACGGACCTATTTCTCTCCACACCTCTGATTTAAAACATGGAGGTGAGTGCTGCACCTGCTCTGTTTTGAAGGGGGGAAAAAATCTTTAAATGGTTTTAGCGATGAGAAGTGCTTTTGTTTTAGATGTGATCCATTTTACTTTCATTTAGAACTCTCAAATGAGAATGTGCAAATGCTTTTCTTTTTTAAATTAATTATAACTTTGTCATTTTGGACCTGTGTCTAATACTGTTCATTGAAATTTGCCTGTAGACCACCTGCTTGGATTACACTTTTAACTTGCGGTGTCAGCTACCACCTATTTCTACGCTCAACCCCCCTCAACCACCCCATGACCTGCACTGGTCCTCAGCTCTGCTGCGGGGTGTAATCTGATAGGACTGCTCCTCGGAGAGTGCTGAGAATGGGAGTTTATGAGCCTCGTTAACTCACAAACCTTAGAAGTTCACTTATGAAGTCAAGCTGGTGCTTTTATACATAGTAAGAGCGAGGCAGTTGTGGCTTGGTAGTAAGGGCATTCACAAACATTGGCATTCGCACCATTTTGGTTCCTGCAGCAGCATTGGAGGACCCTCAATGAGATTCCGAAACACTGAACACCAACATAAAACAAAGTTGTTGTTTTTTGTTTTTTTTATTACATTTCGTTAGGAGTTTGCTCATGGTAGAATGTATGATAACGACTGTTTTGACCACTGGCTTTCTCTCTATCTACTACCAATACGCCTATATTTTGCATAAAGACAGCAAAACGGTTATGTAGTGTAAATATCTAAAAGTGGTCTCAAGATACAGTCCCTTGGACAGAAAACCTGAGGGTGAAAATGCATGAAAAAGTGTTGTCATAACCAAGACAAGACTTTCATCTATCAACAAATCAAAAGTTTTCCCAGATCTTGTGAATTGTACACAGTGGAGGAAGGAGCTGCACATCATTGTGACATTTTCCCATACTGAATCACTGTGGGAATGAGCTCATCTTTCTCACAGCAAACCTTAGACAACTCAGCGTTGGCTGCTCGAGTTGAGCGATAAAATATGTCACTATGAGCAATCTCATTTCCATCCCCCGATGTGAGTTTTGTGTTGGATGATTTTATTTCTCTTTGTGAAGCTCTATTTTTGTCTTATCATCTTGAGACATGAGCCAAAAGACCTTCACAAGGACTTTTATACAACCTGATGGGGTTAACATGCAAAAGTGGAGTCATCTGCTGCAACTCCCACACAAGGAAGTTGAAATAAGCATGCCTTTTTTTGGCTCAGAATGTCATCCGTTTGTGTCTGTTTTGTGGCTTGTAATCTAGTTTCTGTTGTAACTGATCCTATACAGTAATCCATCTTCATGACCTAGTTGGATTATTAGGATTCCAAAAGAAAAGAAGCAGTGTAATCCAAAAAGAAGATTATTAGTATTCTAATTAGGCTATTATTATTATTATTATTATTATTATTATTATTATTATTATATCAGGCCACATTCAGGCTAGTGACGTGAGTGCTGCAGCCATCCAAAACCGCTGGAGGCTTTAACCCACCCGCAAACCAACCCGCGGTTGGCAAATATATGTCAGTGGATCCCCAACCTGCTGTTTCAAGCCCCACTTTTTTTTTTCACCTGCTCATAAATGTAACCTGTTTTGTAAGCTAACATGAACTGTAGCTTGTACCATCAGTTTAGGCAACTGGATTGGACCTTTGCTTAGTTGCTTATTTAGGTTTATTGTTGAAACACCAAATAACTATTTAGGCTTGCCGTGCCCTCATTTGATAAGCTATAGAGAGACTAAACCTACAATGAATGCAAGAATTGTATAAGTTTGGAGAAATGTGGTGCATTGAAATAAATTCTGAGCGCATCGGAAGCAAGTTGATGGATGACCTACAGCATGCAAAAGATGTGCACAGGCTACTTAGACAGGTTTAGACAGGTCAAGATAAATAAATGAAAAAAAGTTAGGTGGCCTATTAAGGTAAAATATGAATTGAAGATTTAATATAACTACATTTTTCTTTGCATAAATTTGATCTACCTGCAACCTGCTCAAGGTTCAACAGCAAGATGTTCTTTCGACTTAACCTGCATGTAAAACTACAGGTCCTGCCAACTTTGAGGCAAATCGCACATCACTATAGGTTCCAGCACAAATCTCTAAGTTGCTGCATCTATCGGGAAGTGACTGACTTGGATATATTTAAAGGTTCCTAGAAAAGACAATGGCATATTACTGCTTTCTACAAGTTACAACCAAATTTTGTTGTTGACCAATCACCAATGAAAAATCGGAAGCAGCATTGGTAAGGAATGATCTCTGTGGAATCCAGCCATGGTAAATGACAGACATGTACTGACCTTGTATGAGATGGTTATATGTGCTCTCAGTATGCAATGACTGGTGAGCATGGGGTTCGCTTGACACAATGACCATCACGGTCAGGAATACAATAGAGAGATGTTAGCATAACATGACATCACTGACAGAAAGCAAAAGATGA
This sequence comes from Lampris incognitus, assembly GCF_029633865.1. NCBI lineage: Eukaryota > Metazoa > Chordata > Actinopteri > Lampriformes > Lampridae > Lampris > Lampris incognitus. The sequence goes on from NC_079212.1 coordinate 121,214,521, forward strand.
AGCTCAGGAAATGTGTAAATTAATAAGACCAGACGGTGGAAAGAAGATAAGTTTTTCTACAGGAGCACAGAGCCTAAAACTAACACTCATGCTGTTATCTGCTATGCCTCAGCCTGTGTATTTCTCAATCAGCTATGACTGTGCTCTGAGCCAAGTCTAACTGTGTTGTATTTCTTTGAAATAATGCAATGTATACTGCAGAGCACCCGGTCACAAACTTTGCTGTATTGTATGGCAACTTACTGTACTTACTTATACGTAGGTCGGAGCAAATTCCACGAAGATGGGGTTTGATTCATAAAACTCTTCAGTTAAAGCACAGGGATTCAAAAGTCTGTGTGAATTCTTAGGATAGCCATAGAGAATGGTGCACCAACTTAGTTAGCAAATCTACATGCTGGATTTTCCATGTGCGTAACGGTACATGCACACAAACATAAAGAGTAAAGAATGCCCCTACTAGCCAACCGTGTACTGTAGCATGTCGTGTAGTAAATATCAATACATTTTCAGCATACTAAATTCAAAGCATACTGAAGTCCAAATGCTTACTAAAGTTCAAATGCTGAATGATATCAGATGTACTTGGTTTATCTTCACACAGTATTGCAGGTAGAGTGCATTCACGCTTATCTTATTTAGGGTGATTGAGCTAAATATGAAAACACCCCAATTGAAACAAGTGCCTTTTTATACACCTGGAGGCATTGGACTGCTGTCAGGTGAACCCTGAAGTAGTTTGTCTGTAGTGAGGATGCATTTTCTCTGAGAAGTTAAAAATAGCCAGGAAATTAGTCATGTAAACAAAGTTACTTTGACCACTTTCCGTTGCAGGTGTCTGATACTTCTGCAAATGCTTCCTATTATGTGCATCAATACTATGATTTTCTCCAGTATGTGGTTAGATGTTTCTGCTGATCAACTGGGGCTTAACATTAAAACTTTACTTGGTGACTTTACATTGAAAGCATTCATTACCATAGTGTAACACAAACAGATTCTGTTTAATACCCTCTGCTTGTTAGGTCTCAAAATAGTGTCCAATGAATGGCTGGTCTGAATGACTTAATGATGTAAGATTCATTAAGATCATTTTTAACCGATTCCAAAGCGCTGTGGGGATGTGAATAACCTAGCTGTATTTATTTGCACTTAGTTTTTGTAAGTGTCATCTCAGTCAAGCTTGAAAAAAAAAGACATCCTGTTCACCATACTCTGTCTATGAACCCCACTAAATCATTTCAAATCCATCTCTAAACCCTACTAAACCATTTTAAATCCAGTGTACTGAATCAGCATAAGGGCCCGCTTTGAGACACACTCAGGGGAAGAAACGATCAGAAAGTTTATATAGCATTATTTTTTCCCTCAAACATTTGCTAAAAAGGCCTTCCCATCCTCCCCGAGCTTGCAAAAAAAAAAAAAATCTGGTACCCTATCCTTAAACAACTCTCCTTTCCACATAAAGTACCTTTTTCCCCTGACACCACATTTTCTTCAGCTAACATCATGGTGCAATGTCCTGTGCCTTTGTGGTCATGTCAAGCACCTTTTCCTCATAGTCAAACCTCTTTCTCATACTTTTACCTGTCCCAACATATTGTAGCGAATTCGGGAGGCAACCACAGGAACTGCCGCGGCCGGGACGCGAACCCGTATCGCCCACCGCGGGCGACATCGCTAACCGCTCGACCAAAGGGTCAGAGCCGTCAGTCAGCGTGTCTACTTATCCATGCACGTTACACTACACCGGTCCTTCAGGAAGCGCGTCCCCGCTAATTCACTACAATATACTGTCCCATACCTCCCCTCCATACAAAATGCTTATAATGTTTGAAGCAGTCCTGTACACTAGACATAAAAGACACTTACACTCTCACCACTTATAATAAAACTTATTCAAAGGGGGTTGGGTTATGCCGTTTTTAACTTCTTGTTTGAGAATCTCACCCAAGGCACCAGAAGCACACCCAAAAAAAAAAGCAAAAAAAATCAAGTGTCAACTATATCGCTCCTCTGCTCAATACTCAAAATAATAAATTTTGAGTGTTTGTATTGGTATTTTTTCTCTCAAATTATTGCACAAATCTTTGCTGTGTATTCGGTTGTGTTGGTTGGTCATAAAATCGCCTCAGAAATTCTCCCAACTTGTCTGTGTATAATATTTGACATAGTTCTCACCAGCTCCCATACAGGAAATACCAGGGCAGCTGTAGCGGGTCAGTGTCACTGCCATGGAGTCTGATTTAGATTCCACAGCCTCTTCTTGTATTTGTTTGGATAGGAGAGGGCCGATAAAGGTGAATTTCCATGGAAAACATGGATTGATCGTTTTAGATTATAAAGACAGATTTGGTTGTGATTCATCTCCAAAATGTCAAAAATTATCTCCTCATTGGCACAGCTGCAGACTGAGTTCCTAAGTTTTTCTCCTCCTCTCTGTGTCTGAGTGTCTCCATATCTCTACCCTGCCCCCCTACCCTATTGTATCTAAGTTACTGTGGGAAAATCTAATATGTCATTAATACAGACTAACTTCCTGTCCAAAATGCAATGAGTGAGATTGTCTCAACTATGTGCTCTGCCTCATCTCGAATATAACTCACCCCCTGCCCCCCATGCACACATACATACACACATGCACGCTGCCCTACCACCACTGAGTTAAGTGCACTTTCTTGTGGGAAAAAGGGTATTTCAAACATTGTCTTTCATTGACTTATTGTTCAGTCCCGCCTATTTGTGCACAACCTCAGGTGTAGTGTGGTTTTTGCATTTATGTGAATTATATATTGGATCAGGCACTGACCTGAGCAGGAGGTCACACCCTAGAATGTTGATGCATGAAAGACCAAAGTGAAGTTAAAGGTAATGGTTCCCACATTTGTTTTCATTTTCCGGACGGCTCCCGACAGAGAGGTGCTTTGGAGTTGGACATACTCAATACAAGGAAACGTGTCAATTTCTGGCACTCACTCAGATGAGATATACTTCCTTTGAAAAGTGGTTGTGCAGAATATTGCTGTAATCAAGGTGTCCTTTCGCAGTTGAAAACAGGATTTTACCGTGTTGTGTTTGATCAGACCATGATAATTTGTGAACAGGACGGTGGAGGGAGACAGGAGGGAGAGGAAAAGGGAGAGACAGCTGTGTGGCTGAAGTACTGAAACCAGCTGTCAGGGTGGCTGATCTGCACAAGCAGGCGTGTGCAGGAATCCAAAAGACCCACAGCTGAATCTGACTCTCTCCGTTACTGTACTCCTTAATATACACAGTAACCTTATCCCTGACACGAGTAAACACAGCACAGGGTCCCGCAGCATTTCCTTCCAAATTCTGGAAAGGCTGTATAGTGTTAGTGGTAAATATATAAAGAGTTTACAAAGTTGTCATTAATAACCAAGCCAGAGAATAGGCTTAACCTCAAATGCCATTTTGGCTTACAGTCACCATATGACAACTGAAACTCAAACCTATAACCTTGCACCAAGATTGCAAACGCAATGGTATGATCACTGTCATTTATGGATCAATACTGAAATAAGACAGTGATCATACTAGAAAAAAAGAAAAAAAACCACTGTGACATTGAATGATCAAATATATCAATGGATGAAATACATACACGGTTGATATGTGAGTATTGTGATCGTAAAACCCCACATGTAGTAGTGACTTGACATTTCATCTGAGATATCTTCTGTGAAGACGCAGTCTGCAGAGGATGTTACCAGGGAGAAAGTATAACTATGTAAATCTTGATGGGAAGGTCACTGGCTGTCATTTGACCCTTTGTATGGAGCTTGCATGTCTGCAGCATGACCCAGAGGATTATGAAGGGAGTTTGCTGAGCTTTGGGGAGTGTGTGTGTGTGTGTGTGTGTGTGTTGGGGGGGGGGGGTGGCAGGCTGTGCTCTGCTGTGGTCAGAGTGTGCAGGCTGTGCTCCAGGGGGCTGAAAGGCCTGCACCCCCAACAGGTGCTGAGAGTGTTGGACTCTTACAGTGAAAGGACTCTTTGTTATGGAAGATTCACCCACAGAAAAAGGGCAACTCCATGTATGGCAGTGCCAGCAGCCCCTGCCATGCTTATCAGCTGAGGATGGTGTGTGTGGCCGGCTCTAAGTGTGTGTAAGCTTTAAAGAGCACTCTGACTATCCTTCCTCATTTCTGGTCCCCGATATACTACTCAGAAAGATGGATTTCTCAATGGCACTTTATGAGCTAAAGTCAGAATTGAAATACTCATGTAGTATTTATGACATGCAATAGATACATATAGGCCACCAATCTAGTTTGAGAATAATAATTCAGAGCTGGAAACAAACTCAGAATAACAGAGTATTCACCTCTTCTCCTGCATGTGGGAGGACTTCAACCCTTAACTAACCCTGAGTAAATCTCTATTGTTACTTGATTTGATGCAGGTATCCCTTGACCTTTGACTTCCTTAATAAATCATACCCAAACTCATCTGCTATACGTCGACATTATGGCCTGGCCTGGAACAACCACCACCATATTATTATTCTTATACAAATTTCCTATAACTTCTTGCCATAATACAACATAATAACCGGGCCCATTCCTTGCGCCTAGGGTTAGAATGAGGTAGAAGTCTGTTTGATGAATAGTGTCTTTCTTAGGATATGAGGTGTTCCAAGTAGTGCGATTTTCTGTAGTTCTTGTATTTTGATGTTACCCGGGATCCGTTGGGTGTGTTTCTCCATCCCTTTTTTTACAAGTCCCAGGGCTCCTATCATTACTGGTACTGTTGTGGTTTTCATTCCCCACATTCGTTCAATCTCTATTTCAAGGTCTTTATAGTTCGACAGTTTTTCAGTTACTTTTACTGAGGTGTTCCTTTCAGTCAGGATGGACATGTCGATGAGTAGGCAGCTTTTTTCTTTTGTGTTCTTGATGACGATGTCTGGTCTGTTGGCCTTTATCTCACGATCTTTCTGTATTGACATGTCCCATAAGATTGTGATGTCGACTTTTTCTGTCACTGTTTGGGGCTCGTGCTCGTACCATTTTTCTTTTGTGTTGATGTTGAATTCTTGGCAGATGTTCCAGTGCAGGTATGTGGCGGCCTTGCTGTGTCTTTGTAGGTATTCAGTTTTGGCCAGCTCAGGGCACCCTGCCACGATATGGTCAATGGTTTCCTGGAATTGACCACATATCCTGCACGCTGGGTCGCGGGGATGCTGGAGCCTATTCCAGCAGTCATTGGGTGGCAGACGGGGAGACACCCTGGACAGGCCACCAGGCCATCACAGGGCCTGACCCCCCCCCCCCACACACACACACACACAAATTCACACCTAGGGACAATTTAGGATGGCCAATTCACCTGACTTACATGTCTTTGAACTGTGGGAGGAAACCGGAGCCCCCGGAGGAAACCCATGCAGACACAGGGAGAACATGCAAACTCCACACAGAGGACGACGCGGGATGACCTACCAAGTTTGGACTACCCCAGGGCTCGAACCCAGGACCTTCTTACTGTGAGGCAACCTCACTAATCACTGTGCCAACGTGCCACCCTATTATTATTATTATTACTAGTGACTTATTATATTTCTGACTAGAAGTAGTTGTCAGTTTTTTTCTTTCTTATTTATGTGATTTTCTTTTCACTTAGTTATACTATTTACTGTTCCTAGATGAAACAGACAAACAGTTCTTTGTTCGTATTTCTGGGTATAAAACATAACAATGACGACCTGTCCATGCTTATAGCAGTTGGCCTGCTCGTTATTGTTATAGTTACATTTGCAAGTTGTTTTGTATACGTCTTGGGACGATCAATAAAAAAAGATGGAGGGGGGGGGTTATTAGAGTGTATATCAGTTTAGTGGGTTTGCATATTCATGAAGTTTGACTTCCTACATGTCGCTCACGTGAAATACATAGGACATAACTCAGTATACTTAAGTAGAATATCTAAGTTGAGTTGCTGAAGGAAGTTTAACATTTCACTGAATAACGGATATCTTGAATGCAAAGTAGAAAAAAAGTAAATCTAATAAAGCAAGTCTATCAAATAAATCACCCTTTTATCCATCTGGATCATGGAGTCAGGATGCATAATACTAACCAACATCTTTACCACAGTTGGAGACACTCTCCAGTCTTGTTAACACTATTGAAATTTTTTGGTCGGGTTGCACCAACTGATGCAGCGGCAAACGCATGTGTGTTGGAAACAACTCCAGCAAGAACAATGCCTGAAATGTGATGCTGACGTGGCCATACTTCTGTTGGGCAAACAATCAATATTACTGTACAATAGTGTTACGATATATTTTGATGAAGATTACAATGCTGCCTGTATTAGCTTTGCTCCAAAGATGCGATTACTGGAGAGCTGTCCGCACACGAGTGACAATGGCTGCTACATCTTGGTCTATGGGCCAAGTAAATCAGCTGCAACAGGTCTATTTCTCTCCTTCAATTAATCAATAAATTAATTGATTGATTAATTAATTAATTACCGTACAGTCAACTGTACTGGAACATTGCTCTACTGTAATAATGACTGTCCAGCAGAATCGCCACATTATCATCATGTTCCAAATGGATACAACAGTGAGAAACGCCACAGATTATAGCTTTAATTCAGTCATTTCATTCAAAGGCATTTTACCCATTGTAGTCTGAATGGAAGAAATTAACAAATGTTTAAAAATACATCATGACTGGTGAACTATTAAGTTTTTTTTTATCAAGACTGTTTTGTTACTGACAATCTAAAAGTACATGGTTTGGATGGGCATTCGTGATAAAATGGGTCAGCATGGTTTTCCTGTTTCCTGTGGGGGGTTTTTTTTTGGTGTAGGCGGAGCTCAGCCTTGAATTTTGTGTATCTGTACAATGAGTCAAGCAACATGTCAAGCATAAGACATAAACTTCAGTTTTGACTAAGGGTTGTAGTTTGTTGGCAGGTTTCACCATTAACAGCTCTAAACTTCTCATTAGATTGCCCCCAGACCAAAGTTTTCCCACATCAGCTTGTGGCATCTGCGTGTAGCTTTATTTGTGAAAAACCTACCAGATATAAAGGTGTTTGGAGAAGTGTACATGCTGGTATGAATAGTGGCAGTAAAGAATCTCAACATGTGGTAAAGGCTTTACAGAGGTGCACAATTTTGGAATGTGTATGTGAGATATGAACAAATGGGTGTTTTTATTTTCTCGGGGCATTAGATTATGCAGTTGTCACTGACCACATGTTAGTTTTAATCTGGTGTGTTTAAAATGAGGATTGTTGTGTTAGAATAGCTGTGGATGAAACATCAATTGAGTCATGGTATAATCTGCACAGTGCAAAATATTTTTGGGTTAAGAAAGCTTACTTGCATGAAAGAGGAAGCTTTCAGGGGGATTGTTACTGTTTATTTCAGTGAAGGAAGCGCCAATAGGAAGTGACAATTCGGCACATGAGAGGCCATTCTAATGCACCGTCTGTGCTTAGTTTTTCCATCCACAGCCATTCTAAAATAGGACAAAGTATGACATGGCATTCATCCACCTGTGCAAAGTGCAATACATTGTATGGCCTTGTGTATTTTTTCACTGTGAAACTGACAAGTACTGTACTCATTTGTGAATCGTGCTGTGGTAATTTCTTGCAAAAGGAAACACCCAAGGCCACAGCTGTGCCATGAAACATTGCCAATTATGGCATCCACAGTCAAGGTAAAAAAATTTTGTTAAGACGCATCATGCAGTAAATATAATTATGTTGAAAATAATATGATACACGATCTTCGTTCCAACCCACGTGTAGCGAATTGGGGGGACAAAGCAACCACAGGAACTGCCGCGGCCGGGAAGCGAACCCGTATCGCCCGCACCGCAGGAGGCATCGCTAACCGCTCGACTAAAGGGTCAGACTCGCGAGCCGGCGGCCAGCGTGTCTACTTATCCATGCACGTTACACTACCCCCCTCATTCGGGAAGCGCGTCCCCGCGCTTAAGCTATCAGGTCCTTCACGCCTCAGGGCGCCTACTTTTCCGATGGCCTTACGGTCGCTCCATCCCACTTCTGACACCAATGTAGCGAATTCAGGGGGACAACGCAACCACAGGAACTGCCGCGGCCGGTAAGCGAACCTGTATCGCCCGCACCGCAGGAGGCATCGCTAACCGCTCGACTACTTATCCATGCACGTTACACATGGTCATGAACTTTGGGTAGTGACCGAAAGGGTGAGATCGCGGATACAAGCGGCTGAAATGAGACTCCTCTGTAGGGTGTCTGGGCTCAGCCTTAGTAGAGATAGGGTGAGGAGCTCGGACATCCGGAGGGAGCTCGGTGTAGAGCCGCTGCTCCTTTGCATCGAAAGTTGCCAGTTGAGGTGGTTTGGGCATCTGATTAGGATGCCCCCTGGTCGCCTTCCTTTGGAGGTTTACCGGGCACGGCCAACTGGGAAGAGACCCCAGGGTAGACCCAGAACTCGTTGGAGGGACTACATGTCCAATCTGGCCTGGGAATGCCTTGGGATCCCCCAGGAGGAGCTGGAGGGTGTTGCTGGGGGAGAGGGATGTCTGGAGTGCCCTACTGAGCTTGCTGCCACCATGACCCGACCCCAGGAAACGGCTGAAGAGGAATGAATGAATGAATGAATGAATGAATGAATGAATGATACAGAAATGAAAGAATGTTAGCTGTGAACGTTTCTAAAAGTTCTCATGGGGTCATGGACCTAAGGATATTGTCTCATTGTCATTTAAAATGTGTTACATGTTGACCCCCCACCCATGTTTTCCTCTCCTGATCTTTTGTGGTCCCATTTACTCTGCTCTTTATTTCAGAACAAACTTGCAAAGGCTCTCTATGACAACACCGCAGAGTGTCCAGATGAGTTGGCTTTCCGAAAAGGGGACATTGTCATGGTGATGGATCAGAATGTGGCTGGCACCACTGGATGGTGGATGTGTTCTTTGTATGGACGGCAAGGGCTGGCCCCTGCAAATCGACTACAGCTCTTAAACCAATCTGGAACAAATGTGGCTCCCTTGAGTCATGGCACTGAACAGCCAAAATTACTTGACTGCAAAAGTGGGGACAGTCCTCAAAATATCTATCAGATCCCCAGCGTACCAAGACCGTCAAGTGGCCCAGCATATGAACATATGGACAGGATCTATAAAGTACCATCTACTCCTCTGTCGGCTTCCAAAAGTCACATCCCAGCAGCACTTAAGCACAACACTGAGGAGACAGAGGGAAGCAAGGTATAATTTGTTTTCGAGTTAACAGGTAGCAGGAATTCATCCAGGGCTATTCTGTGGTTTTTGCAGAAATGAACAAAAGCACATGGCTAAATGCAGACATTAGCTTGTCTATTGCTCCCGGGTCAAACTTGGGCCTCCTCCTTGGGAAGTGTTAACTCTTATGATTAGAGAGGTAGACAGTCGCTGAAATGCAACGTTCATAAACCCCCTGCTGGCAAAAGCGCTTACAGATGGGGACCAGGGGCCTCTCCATGGGGACAGGCATGCAGCACTGGGCTTTTACAGGCCTGTAAAAGACAAACAGAGACAGACTTCAGACACTTTTTAACTGCAAACAGCAGTCCATGCCGCCAAGGACCCAAGAGAGAAAGAGGTGTCTGTATGGGTGCCTTTGCAGCAAAGGGCGGGGACAGGTCTACCCACATGTTCAACATTTCCTCTCCTGCTCCAGGGGAGCCCTGTTCCCCTATGCAGCAGCCACCTTACTTTCAATGAGTAGCATGTTTTATATTATAGAACTCGGTTAATTGGCAAAATACATGCATAATGGGGTTTTCTGGTACTCTGAGAGAAAATACTATCCCATCGGCATTGATACACATGGCAACACTAAACATATTGTTCACCAAAATGGATGAAGTCCCCCTCTGGGTTGTTCTTTATCAATGTTAATGATTCCAACATGTGATGAGATGCCTTATCTCCTCAAGTTTAATCAAAATCCTATGTGGTGTTTGAGAGATCGTGTGAAACACAAAGAAAAACTAACAAATAACCATCATTACCCCAATATGGCCAATAAGTGCAATTTATTTAAAAAAATACTAGGAGGGGGTGCCTGGGTAGTGTAGCAGTCTATTCCATTGCTTATCAACACAGGGATCGCAGATTCGAATTCCCGTGTTACTGCCAGCTTGGTCGGGCACCCCTACAGACACAATTGGCGGTGTCTGCGGGTAGGAAGCCGGATGTGGGTATGTGTCCTGGTCGCTGCACTTAGTGCCTCCTCTGGTCAGTTGGGGCGCCTGTTCGGGGGGTAAGGGGGAACTGGGGGGAGTAGCGTGATCCTCCCATGTGCTATGTCCCCCTGGCGATACTCCTCACTTTCAGGTGAAAAGAAGCGGCTGGAGACTCTACATGTATCGGAGGAGACATGTGGTAGTCTGCAGCCCTTCCCAGATGGGCAGAGGGGGTGGAGCAGCGAATGGGATGGCTTGGAGAGTGGGGTAATTGGTCAAGAAAAAGGGGGAACACCCCCCCCTCAAAAAAAAACACCGGGAGACATTGGTGAGATATCTAACTCCCTCAAAGTTTGTCAAAATCCACTGTGTCTAAGATATTGTGTGTGATGAACTAATAAACAATGACCAACCCATAGTGCATCCACAGTATGACTGGGTATAATGAGGATTGGTTGCCAAATGAATATCATATTCTGTTTTCTGTCTTTCATAGCTCTCAATGTTCAGTGTGCTATCTAGTCCAAAGGGGGAAGTTTACGATGTCCCAAACCAAACAAGAAGAACCTTGCTTTTCACTGTAAGTCTCCGCAAATACAGTACACATATATAAACTATCAATTAACTGTAGAAATATTCAGTGTACAGTGCATATTGGTTAATATTGATTAATCTTGTGTTTTCATTCTGTTCTTTTTGGAAATACTGATAACAGGCACCAAAAACTTCAAGACAGCCAATTCGAAAAGCCTCACTGGTTCCCATTTCTGAGCTAGAGAGGAGATTTGAATCTCAAGAAGGTTT